>NC_134569.1:256511191-257150941 GCF_050947875.1 Dermacentor variabilis
TATGAGCGATGCGACTCATGTGATACTTTCCGGAAGCCACGCGGGCACCAGCAATTGCTCTAGAACCTTCGTTGACTCATGTATAAAAGCCGACGCGCTTGTCACCCAGACCAGATTTTCGTCGATCGCCGACTGTGTTCGCCCCTTTCGTTGAGCTTTTAGTGTAGCCTGTTTTTCTGGGCACAGGTTCACACAATAAAGCTAGTTCTGCCATTCACAAATTTTGTTACTGTGTCCTTGACTGTCACTACCACATGATGTCTGGTGGAGATGCTTTGCGTGGATGTACTGGACGCCTCCGACAAGTTATGATCCAAGCCCGGACCACGGAGACAACACCAGCACGGTGCCAGGGCATCAAGCAAGCCGCAGGCTACAACACCTGCCCCCAGAGCACAGACCTGAGAAGACCAGGAAGTGCATGGCCACGACAGCAGCCAAGATGACAGCTCTAGTTCCACCTAAACCCATCGTGTTGCAGCAGCCCAGGGAACCACCGGCCTTCGATGAATCGTCATTTGTAAGACCCAGAAAGCTGGCTGGAAATGTATGAAAGAGTCACTACCTTCAAAAACTGGAACTACGATGACAAGCTGCACCATGTTTACTTCTGCTTGTAAGACGCCGCCAGGACGTGGTTTGAGAACCACAAGTTCACCCTGACAACATGGGACCTCTTTCGCAGCAGTTTCTTGAACACCTTCAAGAGTGTCATCCGCAAAGAGAGGGCTGAGGTGATACCGGAATCCCGTGCGCAGCTCCCAAATGAGAGCATTGCGGTATACAACACAGAAGAGATGACCTGCCTGTGCCGCCACGCCGACCTGGACGTGTTTGAGAAGAAGCAAGAGCTTTTAGTTCTACTTTAACCGCAACCCATCAAAGACTGTAGCCGAGTTTTCGACCGAGTAAACGACGGTTGAGAAAACTGTTGGAATGCGTACTAGGTAGTACAACCGCCGCTTGATGCCAGACAATGCAGACCTTCAAGCACTCTGCTCGAATGATTTGTGGGAGACGATAAAGGCAGTTATGCGAAAAGAACTCCGGAAGTTGTTCCCAGCATCGCAGCTCCAAGTTAATTTGATTGCCGACATTGTCCGAGAGGAAATTCAGCGGTCACTAGAAGTACCAGAACTTCCGGTGTCCCCGCAACCCTAGCCAGAAGAATGTTCCAGCGCGTGATGGACATGTTAGCAATCTTGAAGTGGCCAGCCTGTCTCGTCTTCTTAGATGATGTCGCTGTATTCGCTGGGAATTTCAATGATCACCTAAGGTGACTTGGGACAGTGCTAGAGACCATAAAGTCATCAGGGTTCACTCTGTAGCTGTAAAAGTACTGCTTCATTTACGACAAGCTCCTGTTCTTGGGCCACATCATCAGCAAATCTGGAGTACGCCCTGATCCACAAAAGATATCTGCCATCGCTAACTTCCCACAGCCCACGGACAAGAAAGGAGTGCGTAGATTCCTTTGCTTGTGTGCCTATTACAGGCGCTTCGTCATGAACTTTTCATGCATCGCTGAGCCATTAACCTTTCTTACGAAATTTCTTATGTTGATTTCAAATGGCAAGCGCTGCAAGCTGAAACCTTCCAAGAACTTAAACAGCACATGCAGTCACCACCAGTGCTCGCTCACTTCGACGAAGACCTTGACCCCGAAATCCACACCGACACAAGTAGCCTAGGTCTCGGCGCTGTCCTAGTCCAAAGGAAAGACGGATATGAAAGGGTTATTGCTTACACTAGCCAGTCGCTGTCGAAAGCGGAAGTCAATTATTCAATGACGGAAAAAGAATGCAGTGCTATCGTTTGGATTACCACAAAATTCCATCCTTACCTCTATGGCCGGCCCTTCAAAGTTGTAAGCAACCACTGTGCCTTGTGCTGGGTGGTAAATTTAAAGGACCGATCAGGATGCCTCGCATGATGGAGTCTGAGACTCCAGGAATTTGACATCACTGTCGTCTAGAAGTCGGGACGGAAGCACTCTGATGCCAACTGCCTGTCACGCGCCTCCATTGACCTGCTCCCGCAACACGAGGATGACAACGCCTTCCTCTTTGCCAACTTTTTCAGGTTGTGCGCAACCCTGTGAATGTAGGGCACCACTTCCGGCTTTCTTGTTCATATAACCTGCCCGAGGCATTTTTCTACCCCTCAGTTTCTGAAGGAGAGTCTCGGACACAGCTGTCAAAATCGAATGGGGGAAGCCAGCCACCTGTAGGCGCTCAATCTGGCAATTGAAGCTATCCTGAGCCAAGTGAGCACAAGACTTCGCCAGCACTGACTCAAGACATTGTGTTGTGATTGCTCGTTTTATCACCTTACTATGTGCTGGATCTTATGGTAAGAGTTTTTTACGAGCTCACGAAGAGTATTTCCAGCAAATGTGGAACCCACTAAAAACATGTTAATATCTAAAAACTGCAAGGTGTCATTGTCAGAAAGTTCATAAGTAAAGACTGGGCCTTTTCCATGCAGCCTAAAGGGGCTTAAAATTTCATAAATAACAGAGGTACTCGTCTAGAAGGTATTACTGTTTAAAATCACGAGAAAGTCATCTACATACCTAAAAACTTGTAGTCCCTTCTCGGTGTCTAAAAGGTTATTCAAGTCGCAGTCAACGGAAGCTAAAACAATATTACAACAATATTGTTACGTGGGAGGGGGTGATAACTGATGCGGAAGTGCAGAGTTCCATCCTTCTTCACTAAGACGACAAGAGATGCCCACGGGCTTTTCAACGGCTGGATATTGTCGCGCAGCATTTCATCGACTTGTTGCCTTATAGCCTCTCGTTCTTGCGTAGAGACTCAGTAAGGGCTCTGGCAGAGTAGTCGAGCAGATTCTCAGGTTATTATGCAATGCTCTGCAACTTGTGTTTGCTGAATCCTCGATGACGTTGAAAAGCCATTGTTGTATCCTTGGAGAAGACCTTCGAGCTGTTATTCCTTACTCACAGGGAGGCTTGGATTTATGTCAAGGACTAGTTCGGGAACTATGGTCATTGAGGTAGATGCGACAGAATCTGAGAGGACATATGCACTGCTCGTTTCCACAATTTCCTTGACGTATGCGATTGTCATGCCCTTGTTGACGTGCTTGAACTTCTGGCTGAAGTTGGCCAGCATCCCTTTTGCCTTTCCTCCATGGAGCATATAGCTTTCCTCTTGCGGCGCAAATTTCATGGTCTAGCAGTAGACGTTGGTCACCATCGATGACGGCTTCTACGTCGGCAGGTGTTTTGGTGCCGACAAAAATTGCAGTGCTGGAGGGAGGCGGGATGCTCACTTGATCTTCAATCACACTCAAGGCATAGGACTACAAGAGCTCTTCGGTGGTACCACTTGATCTTCAGATAGCATTATCGACTGAACTTCAGGGTCAATGATTGTGCCGTGTTGGTTCAGGAAGTCCATGCCAAGAATGAAGTCTCGTGAACACTGTTGGAGGATAACAAAGGTGGCACGACAGAACTCATGGACGGTAATTCTTGCTGTGCAGAGTCCATTCAGCATTAATTGGTGTCCTCCTATGGTCCGAATTTGAGGGCTTTCCCATATAGTCTTAACTTCCTTCAACTGGGTGGTGATGGGTCCACCCATGATGGAGTAGTTGGCTCCTGTGTCACTGCTCAACACTTTTCAACAGTCACTGTCACTTCTCAACAGTCACTGCGTGACTGTTGAGAAGCACGTCAAGGTCGGTTGTTCTTTGTTGTGCGTTGTAGTTTGGTCTTGGCATCGGATCACGGCATCTGTCGTGTTCACCTGTGGCTGGAACATCACATCATCAGGTCCTCATTCATCAGGTCTTGATTATTCAGTGTATTGTTTGCATCTAGGCTTCACCGGGATGGCAGCATCTCGTTGATGCGTCATCGAGATAGCTTTTCAGTGTCTTCGTCATAAGCGGAGGATGTTCATCAGTTCGATGAACAGCAACCAAACCTCATTGTGTTGCTGCTTTTAGTTTTCCGGATATGGGCTTGTAGGCTGACCCTGGGGTAGTCCAGTGTATAGTCGGCACTGCGGCAACAGGTAGCAGCTTGGTGATGGCGAACAGGATGGTCGTCGAGGGCTCCACTGAGTGGTGGCAAGGTAGTCAGCGATATTACAAGGACATTCACCTTTCTGTGGGCGTGAAGCATTGACGGCGAACCCTCGTAGTCCCATTTCACCGTATGGACACCGACGGCAGACGTGGCCTACTTCTGAACAGTGATCACAGAGCGGGTGGTGATCAGAGGCGCCAAACGTTAGTCTTTCTTGGAATGCTGTTCAAGGTGGCGGGTTGGCATGCTGGCGGCAACAGCAGTAGACAACAGAACTGCGGCGTTGCCGGGCTCTGGCATGGGTGCAGAGGGGCAATGTGATGGCAGGGCATGTCAGCTTAGGTACTCCAAGTGACTGGTGGATCTCCTCACGTGCAACATCGGCAATAGAAACTACTTGAGGCTGTGATGAAGGGAACATCTTGCACATTTCTTTGCATGCAATGGCTCTGATGGTCCCTCGGAGTTCATCGAAGTCTAGTGCCTGAATTTCACTCTTCGGCGAATGCACTTGGTGGTTGTATTGCTGGGTACGCATTTCCAGTGTCTTCTCGATGGACGTGGCTTCTGTTATTGATTGGCGACGGTCTTGGGTGGAATGCAAATCAATCCATCGAAAAAGGTATTGCTTCACACCATGCACCAGGAAGTGAATTTTCTTGCCTTCAGACATGTCCGGGTCGGCGGGGCAGAATGAGCTGAACATTTCTGTGCAGATAGCAATGTTTTCATTTGGGTGTTGCACATGGGATTCCAGTATCACTTCAGCTCACTTTTTGTGGACGGGGCTCACTTAGGTCTTCAAAAGGGCGTTGCGAGACAGGTCCCACATTGTGAGGATGGACTCATGATTCTCAAACCACATCCTGGCGGGGTCTTCCAAGCAGAAGTAAACATGGTGTGGCTTGTCGTAGGAGTTGCAGTTAGTGAATGCAGCAACCTTTTCGTGTGTTTCCAGCCATTTTTCTGGGTCTTCAAAGGGTGATCCGCGGAAGGTCGGTGGCTCACTGGGTTGTTGCAGCACGATGGTGGATGCTGGGGCTGCCAATGGGGTAGTTGAGTTGGCCACAATCTTCTTGGTCGTCTCAGGTAGAAGTCCGTGCTCCGGTGGCAAGTTTTGTAGCCTGCAACTTGCTCAATGGTCCGAGAGAAGTCGGTGCAGTCATTGGGTTGCAGGCTTGGATCGCAGTTTTGTGGAGGCATCCAGTTCATGAACTCACAAGCACCTCCACCGGCTGTCACGTGGTAATGACAGGGAGGAACACAGTAGCAAAACTGTAAATAACTAACTTTTCACTGCGCAAACCTGTGCTCACCAAAGCAAGTTACACTTAAAGCTCAACGAAAGCGGCTAACACATTCGGCGATGGGCAAAAATCTGATCTGCCGGTCAAGCTTGTCGGCTTTTATATACTGATGCGAAATAAGTTTGCTCGTGATGACACGGGACCCTTAAGGCGAGAACGACGAAGTTCGCGGTTGCGCGCACGCTCTTTGAGGACCAGCCATCCCTAAAGGCAGACGTTTTTTTGCCATTCTGTCAGTGGTAAACTGTTTTAGTTGTAATAGCTGGATAACATTTCTGGTGGACGTGTGGGGTACGGTCGATGTTAAGATGTCCGGAGCATACCCCAGACCTAAGCCCGGCGAGTAGTTCAGCCGAGTTTACCCCTGTGCACTTACGTGCCAGCCAATGTCTCCAGGGACTCCAGCCACAGCACGGTCTGCTACCCGAACGAACTAGAATGACGAACCAACCACCTCCGGCCACTCCTGCAGCATCGCATGTTGTCGTCAATCACATTCGGACTCTGAATCTGTTCCATGGAAGTGCTTCAGAGGATGCTGATGACTGGCTTGACCATTTTGACCGGGTTGCCAATCTCAACGACTGGAACCACAAGCGTAACCTACGCTATGTGTACTTCGCTCTTGAGGATTCCGCAAAAACATGGTTTGGGAACCACAAGGCGACACTGACGTCATGGGAAGAATTTCGTAGGCAGTTCCTCAATGCCTTTGCCAGAGCAGACAGGAAGGAGAGGGCGGAGTTAGCATTGGAGGCAAGAATTCAAGGCCCGAATGAGCAAGTGACGGCGTACGTAGAAGACATGAATCGGCTTTTCAGACGTGCGGACCCTTCTATGACTGAAACAAAGAAGGTGCGCCATCTCATGCATGGCGTCAAAGAGGAAATCTTTGCTGGCCTCATTCGAAATCCGCCGACGACACTTGCAGAGTTCCATGACGAAGCCACTACTATGGGAAAAGGCCCTTCAACAGTGGGCCAGGCAAAACAACCACGACGCCATGATTTCAAGGGAGATCTCTGCCATTACCCTCGGTAACAACGTTGGCGCCTTGCGAGAACACATCAGGGCTGTTGTCAAGGAGGAACTGCAGAAGATGCAGACGACCACTGCCCCTGTGGGACAACTTTCCATTGCAGAAATGGTGCGCGCCGAGGTCCGACAGGCCATCCATATTCCTGGACAGTACGAGGCACCACAGCAGGAACCGCACGCCGAAATGAGTTACGCTGAAGCAGTACGCTGTCCGCCACCCTCAAGTGCGTGCAGCATGGTACACCCCACTCAACAAATGGACGTAAGCTGCATGCCGCCTCGCAGCTCACCGCACATCACCGAAACAAGGACTAGGAAGAGCGACGTCTGGCGCACCACAGACTACAAGCCCCTTTGTTTTCATAGTGGCGAAGCTGGACACATCTACAGAATGTGTCCTTATCGTCATGCGGGGCTCCGTGGATTCTCGCCGAATGCACCTCGTCCACGACCTGGTGAGCGGCCGCCGGAAATAGAGAGTTTCGTCACGAATCGTCGCAATGTTGATCAGCGAAGGCAGGAGCCTCGTTCGTCGTCTCCTGCTCGTTACAGGTCACCATCACCAAGCCAAGCCTTTACTCGCGGCGCTCTGAGACGCCGCTCGCCTAGGCCAGCGGGTCGGGAAAACTGAGTTTAGGGACCTCCGGAGGTGAGGCCGCTGACGACGACCGTACGCAAGATCCTTCACTACGACGACAACGACGAAAACAGAACGACGCAGACGTACAGACGGAGTCAAACACCTTACGAGAGGTGGTAACGTGTCGAACATTCCAATCACCATAGACAACGAAGAAATAACGGCGTTAATCGACACTGGAGCGAACACCTCAGTTATGAGCATGGACCTTGCCTGCAAGCTGAAGAAAGTTTCTACCGAGTGGACTGGGTCGCAGATTCGCTCTGCAGGAGGCCATCTGCTAACCCCGGTAGGAAGATGCACAGCGCGAGTGAGCATTCGTGTGTTTACGTACCTCAGAGATTTCTTTATCCTCCCAAGCTGTTCGAGAACCTAATTCTGGGAATGGACTTTCTGCAGGCTAATGGAGCTGTGATTAACTTACAAAAGTCGCGGGTAACGCTTTCGACGGCGCAGGCCTTAGCAGGGAGCAGCACTGACGACACGTATGACAATGCCTTGAGAATTGTTGACGAGAACATCACGGTGCCGCCAAGGAGCAGCGTAGTGACCCTCATCACCTGCGATGCATTCGACGGCTATGAGGGTATTGCCGAGGCAAATATCCCACTGCTGCTCAAAAGACACATCTGCATCGCGCGGGGCCTTGTTCGAATACAGCATAAGTGCTCGCAAGTTTTGTTGACAAACTTCAGCCATGAGTATCAGCAGGTCCCTCAAGGTACAGCTGTGGCATTCCTGAATGACATTGCTGATTTCTCCAACATCGGCATGTTACAAGTGACTTCACCGGATGCAACAACTCACGCCAGCCTGAATACCCGCGTCCACATTAATGCTGACTTAGCAGATGTACAGAAGGATCAGCTGCTGGGCCTACTGACAGAATTCTCCGGCTGTTTTTCCACGGAATCCAAAGCCCAGTGCACTTCCGTTATGCAATACCGGATCGTTACAGAGGAGTCGGCGCGGCCTCTTCATCAGCATCCGTATCGTGGGTCACCTATGGAGCGGGAGGCGATTAAGCGTCAAGTTCAAGAAATGCTAAACGATGACGTTCTCCAGCCGTCGACAAGTCCGTGGGCCCCCATCGCCTGTTGTACAAGTAAAAAAGAAAGACAACAGACTCCGCTTCTGCGTTGACTACAGACAGCTTAACCAAGTCGCCAAACGCGACGTTTATCCCCTGCCATGGACCGATGACGCTTTGGAACGTCTGCGTCATGCTCAGTTCTTTACTTCGTTAGACCTAAAATCAGGCAACTGGCAAATCGAAGTGGACGAGCGTGACCGTGAAAAAACCGCCTTTGTGACTCCCGATGGGCTGTATGAATTTAAAGTGCTGCCTTTTGGTCTCTGTTCCGCTCCTGCTACGTTCCAACGAATTATGGACACTGTACTCGTTGGACTAAAGTGGCAGATGTGTCTAGTGTACCTAGACGACGTTGTTGTGTTTTCCAGCACATTCGATGAACATCTCGCCCGGCTATGAAGTGTCCTTACCACAATACGCAAGGCCAACCTCACCATCAAGCCTAAAAATGTTACTTTGGCTTCCAGGAACTCAAGTTTCTAGGCCACGTGGTCAGCTCCCAAGGAGTACGACCAGACCCAGAAAACCTCGCTGCCGTTGCCAAGTTTCCTCGTCCTAAAGACAAAAAGGCTGTTCAGCGGTTCCTGGGCCTCTGCACTTACTACCGTCGTTTCGTTGAAGGCTTCTCAGGGACTGCCGAACCGCTCACGAGACTGATGCGACAAGATGTGCCCTCTGCGTGGACGGAAGACCAAGAGCAGGCCTTCACCGAATTGCGTAAACGCCTTCAATCCGCTACAGTGCTGGCGCATTTTGATGACACCGCGGCAACTGAAATACACACCGACGCCAGCAACGTAGGACTCGGGGCCATTCTGGTTCAAGGGCAATATGGCGCAGAACGTGTAATTGCGAACGCGGGTCGTAGTCTGACAAAAGCAGAAGCTAATTATTCAACGATCGAAAAAGAATGCTTAGCAGTCGTGTGGGCCATCAGCAAGTTCCGACCCTACTTATACGGACGGCCATTTCGAGCGATCAGCGATCACCACTCGCTCTGCTGGCTTGCCAATCTATGAGACCCGTCAGGTTGCCTCGCTCGTTGGAGGCTCCACCTCCAGGAATACGACATAACTGTTGTCTACAGATCCGGCCTAAGCATAGCGACGCTGACTGCTTGTCACGTTCTCCTATTCCCTTGACATCCTCCGATTTGGAGCTAGATTTGCCGTTTCTTGGTGTCGTTGACGTGGTGTGCATGGCTGACTATCAACGTGCAGACTCTGAGCTGCTTCCAATCATCCGATATCTTGAGGGAGCTGACGTTGTTGTCCCACGCCCACTTTCATGAGGATTGACGTCGTACTGTCTGCGAAGCGATGTCCTGTACACGAGAAATTTCGAGAACAGCCAGGAAACGTTCCTTCTCGTCGTTCCGACGGCACTGCGCGAGGAAGTTTTACAGGCATGTCACGGTGATCCCTGTACCGGCCACTTAGGCTTCGCGAGGACATTAGCGCGCATACGGCAAAAATACTATTGGCCACACTTATTTTCGTCGGTTCAGCGCTATGTGTGAACGTACCGTGACTGTCAGAGGCGTAAAGTTCCACCCGTCAAGCCTGCCGGCCTCCTTCAGCCTTTGGATCTGCCTCTGGCGCCGTTCCAGCAAGTGGGAATGGACCTTCTTGGGCCGTTCCCCACGTTATTCTTGCAAAATAAGTGGATAATCGTGGCAACTGACTATTTAACTCGCTATGCGGAGACGAAAGCTGTGCCACGGGGAACTGCTGCTGAATTCGCCAGCTTCTTCATCCACAACATCGTGCTTCGCCACGGTGCACCTGTGTACTCCCTACTGACCGTGGTGCAGCGTTTACAGCGGAGTTATTGCAACAAGTTGTCACACTGACGCACACCGACCACCGAAAGACCACAGCTTATCATCCCCAAACTAACGGCTTAACAGAGCGCCTAAACAGAACATTAGCCGACATGCTCTCCATGTACATTGATGTGGAACACAAAACATGGGATGAAATTTTGCCATACGTCACGTTTGCTTACAATACCGCCGTGCAGGGGACCACCGAGTTTACACCATTCGAGCTTGTTTACGGACGCCGTGTTACAACCCCCTTAGACGCCATGCTCCCGGTAGACCACGGAACCACAAGGAATGACACCGCCGAAGATTTCACCGAGAAAGCTGAGGAAGCTTGCCAGCTTGCTCGGAGTATGAAGTTGTACGCTGCCTCAGTGATGTGAACTATAAGGTGGTGCCTCAAAGCTCTGATCCTGGTTCGAACCGACGCCGTCCCCGTGCTGAAGTTGTCCACGTAGTATGGATGAAGCTGTACTACGCACGCGAGGGATAAGCAACCCTCACAAACCGCTTCAGCATTGTTTACATTCCTGTATGTTTTTTTTCTGTCTTTTTATGTTGGCACTCTTACCCATAGTGCGCACCCGCTGCCCTTGAAGCGACCGGGCCGGCCGCTTTTGAGAGGGGACCAATGACGTGAAATAAGTTTGCACGTGATGGCACGGGACCCTTAAGGCGAGAACGATGAAGTTCGTGGTTGCGCGGGCGCTCTCCGAGGACCAGCCATCGCTAAAGGCAGACGTTTTTTTGCCAATCTGACGGTGGTAAACTGTTTTAGTTGTAATAGCTGGGTGACAATATTGCTCATGGAAGGTTCTAGTGGAATCACTGGTGCCCATGGTTTCCAGAAACTACCACACTATTTGTGTCGCACAAGCAATCTGATAATACAAGGTTTGGCGAGGACATACACAACAGATAGAATGAACGATAACATTTGTGGAAGTTCCAAATCATGCAGGCCCATCTTGCACTGAGTGATAACATTTAACAGTTGCTAGTTGGTGAACAGCGGTCACCGGAGAAACATAAACACGTACACATGTGAATATTTTACAGAAATACTATCCAATTTTAGCAAGCAATGAGCACCTTAGAAAAGTGTTCCTGGATGTACCTAGAGTCGCATATCGCTGCAACAGAAACATTAAGGGTGTGTTAGCACTGGAAAAAGTAAAGCCTCAGTGAGAAAATAAATGCACTGTGCGAAATTCAACACAAGGGTGTAGTGAGGGACACGGACAAGCGCTACACCCTTCTACTACTCCTACTACGTCCTACTATGTCCTTGTGTTGAATTTCACACAGTACATTTATTTCCTCACAATATGAACCAACTTGCCCAACGACAAGTCTTATTAACGCCTCAGTGCACTATTAAAATAGCAGCCTGTGCTTCTACGAATTATAAGACCTGCAAACACCTTCAAAAAAGCTATCATCATCATCATAATTTATTATTCCCTTAAGGGCCCCATGTGGGTTATTACATAAGCGAGAGACAAAACAATAATACAAACATCGAAGGAATAGTAGTGTACAAAGCAAAAAAAGGCAACAACTGAAAAGACATTAAAAAGAACAGGTTTTTGCATAATTAGTTGCAAATATGAGTGGTTCGTAACTCTCTAAATTTCGAAGGGTTTCGCTCTACAACAATGGATTCCAGGAGCGAGTTCCATTGTTCTATTGCAGAGGGAAGGAAGGATTTGTTGAAAGTGTTTGTAGAACCATGAAGGCGTTGGATACATAAAGAATTGAATAGATGATGGGATGAGCGAATGGATGGAAATAAAAGTAAGGAACGAAGGTCAGGGAGGTTATAGTACAATTTATGGAATAGGCAGAGTTGCGAAATTATGCGTCTTGATGCTAAAGGGGGTAGACCAATAGATATCTTCAAGTTAGTAACGCTGATAGTGTTGTCATAATTCGAATAATGGCTAATTAGTTCTGCGGGAGCCCGCAAGATGGAGGAATGTTTATTACATAAAAGTTAGAAGAACTGCAAGCGACTATATGCATGAAATCCAATACAGCCTGCACTAGTTCAAACATTATCTACATGTTGGAGTGTTCACTGTGCCGCAAAAAATATATTGGCGAAACCACAGAGCCAATTAATGTTAGACTATACGGGCACCGCGCGGACATGGCCAAGAAACTTCCTTAAGCAGTGGCACAGCTCTTTTATCTGTGAGGAAACAATTTTGATGAAATTAAACTTTATATGCTACAGTCAAATTTCTGGTCTCCATGAGATAGAAAATATAGACAGTCATATCTCATTCACAAGCTTAATAGTACACCCGAAACAACAGGTATAAATGTTTCAAAGGGAGCCCTTGAATGCATTCGCAATACTACTGACACAAATATACCCAATAGACCTTAATTTTTCAGGTTAGTTTATTTTTTGGGGGGGACGTATGTGTATGGATGCTCTTGCAGTTTTGATTTGTACACTTCACCGAATCAGAGACCCCTAATACTTTTTCCATTGTAGCTATTCAAAGACTCTGACCAAACACAGTTTGCTGCCAGGGACTCTTCTGCTCTCCCCACCTCTTTCGAATTCCAGAGAGATTTGTTGACTAGCTCCTGCTTTCTTAGAAAACCAAACACACCAGATTGGCTGCACCTACCTACATTGGTAAATTCTTTCCTAGTACTGTTTATCTCCACTCCTCTATAGAAACCAAGACAGTACCCCCCCCCCCCCTTTTCCATTGTTCAACGTTACTCGCATAACTCCAAACTTACCTTTGTCCCTCCTCCTCCTGTAATTTCCGATCTGTCTATTACGTTACAACTTCCCTGTCTACCCTTCCCCTCACCCTCTAAGTGTGGGGAAGAGTGCACCATGTGCACATTAAAATGTTGCTAAGGAAAGCAGTTGCTGCCCTGACATAAACAAGTCCCCTTGTCGAAATGTTGGCTGAAAGGGATGTTCCTTTTTCGACCACTACTCATCATTTCAAGTTTCCATCTTCTTCTAAACATGTCTTGTTGACAACCTGAAGTAAAGTTTAGTTCTGAAACAAAAACACCACTTAACAAGTTTAAATGCACAAGTTCACTGACCTGTGTGGGCAGTGCAGCAGCAGGTCGAGCACAAAGCGTGACCAGTCGGGGTCCACCAGCAGCTGTGACAGGGCCGAGGGCTGCAGGCTCAGTGCCAGTGTCAGTGTTTCCAGGGCCTCCTGGCACAGCTCTTCATCGGCCGCCTGGACCACAGCCACTTTTTTAAATTACATTTCACAATAAAAATGCCTTCCTATTAAGGTATTATTGTAATACCTTAATACCTTAATATTATTACCCCTCCCCCTGCATTCTTTAAATGTTGACTCCCACAAGCTTTTTGGCCACCATTGACATGCAGTGCTCATGACTTTGTCAATGTGCTATGTTGACCCCGACGAAGCACTCCGTTTCTAACAAAAGATCACTACTGGGACTATGATGATGACCTGCTTAAAACTCGGTCTTTAATTATGTTTGTTTCTGGCGGGTCAATGGGGGCACATGATAAGCAGTTGGCATCAGAGTGCTTCCGTCCAGATTTGTGGAAGACGGTTATGTCAAATTCCTGGAGTCTCAAACTCCATCGTGCGAGGCGTCCTGAATGGTTCTTTAAATTTGCCAGCCAACACAAGGCGTGGTCGTCACTTACGACATTAAAAAGCCTGCCATAAAGGTAAGGGTAGAATTTCACGGTAGCTTAAATGATGGCAAGGCATTCCTTTTTTGTCATAGAATAATTGGCTTCCACTTTCAACAGCAACCGACTAGCATAAGCAATGACCCATTCAAATCAGTCTTTCGTTTAGACTAGGACGGGGCCAAGGCCTAGGCTACTTGCGATGGCATGGATTTCGGTGTTGGCGTCTTCATCGAAATGGACTAGTACTGATGGTGACTGCAGGTGTCAATTAAGCTCTTCAAATGCAGCATTTCCCACTTAAAATGTGCGTCTGATTTCGTGAGAAAGGTTAATGGCTCCGCGACATGCAAAAAGTTTTGACGAAGCACCTGTAATAGGCACACAAGCTAAGAAATTTGTGCCCTTCTTTCTTGACGGTGGGCTATGGAATGTTAGCGATGGCAGATGTCTTCTATGGATCAGGGTGGACTCCAGATTTGCTGATGACATGGTCTAGGAAGAGAAGTTCTTCATAAGCAAAACGGCAGTTTTCGAGCTTCAGAGTGAATCCAGATAACTTGACTGCCCCTACAACTGTCTGAAGCCACCTGAGGTGATCTTTGAAATTCGTGGCAAAGACTACAATGTCATCCAATTAGACAAGACAAGTCTGCCACTTCTGTCCTGCCAAGACTGTGTCCATCACGCTCTGAAAACTTGCAGGCGTAATGCAAAGCCCAAATGGCATCACTTTGAACTTGAAGAGGCCATCTGGCATGATAAACGCAGTTTTCTCTCGATCGTTTTCGTTGACTTCAATTTGCTGATAATACATCTTGAGGTCCATCAACAAAAAGTACTTAGCATTGCAGAGTCGGTCTAATGCGTCGTCTATCCGTGGAAGGGGGGTATACGTCTTTCTTGGTGATTTTGTTCAAGTGACAATAATCGACCAGAAGTGCAGACTTCCATCCTTTTTCTTCACTAAGACCACAGGAGATGCCCACCGGCTTTTCAATGGCTGGATGATGTCATCACAAAAGCAAGTTGCACTCAAAGCACAACATAGCGGCAAATACAGACGGCGATCGCGAAATCTGATCTGTGAGTCGAGCACACCAGTTTTTATACATGAGTCATCGAATGTTCCCGAGTAATCGCTGGTGCCCGCGTGCCTTCCAGAAAGTACTACAGGAATCGCGTCGTGCATGCAATCAGATTACACAAAGTTCAGTGACAAAAAACAGCGTACAGAATCATCGATAACATTAGAGAAACTTCCTATATATGCGGACACATTACACACTGAGTGATAGATACCAGTTGTTAGACAGTGAAAAGCAGTCAGCTGAGAAAGATAAACAAGTGCACCTGTCAATACAGTCAAACCTGTATAGTTGAACTTGTAGCAAAAAACTTGGTTAAATCACAAAATTCGTTAATTCGAGGTATTGGAGTTTGTAGAAACTTTTAAGGCATTAAAAAGAACTTCACGAATTTACAAACCATTCCTGGTGGATAGTATCTTGTTAGTTAAGCACTTAGAAACAAATTGCAGGAAGGCCGGGCTATAATAGCACGGTTATGAGAGCCAGCGTGTGCGATGCAGATCACGCTGAGAGCAGTGCATCGATGGGGCTCATGGCGTCTGAGATTTGCATAAGTTGCACTGCATGGCGGCAAAGATCTTGGGCGCCATAGCTACTAACTGCGCTTAGTGTCTGCAGTGGGTGCCTACAAATGAAAACAAAAGTGTAACAAAATATGTACAGTCAAATCTCATTACTACGAACATCACATTAACGAATTTCTCAAATTTACGAATATTAAAAAAAATTCCCACCAGATTGCCTATATCTTAAATGTAAAAATATTTCAGAACTATAGCGCATATTTCAGAATAACACACATGATTTATTTTCCCCTTCATACCCGAGGAACATCAGTATTACGAATTTGGCTAAAAGTAACAGCGCCACAACTCTCGCATGAAACAGAAACCGCGAGTGCATTAGCTATCATCATCACCATGCCGCAGTAGCTATCATCATCACCATGTCGAATGCCAACTGATTCATCACAAACTTCACCACAAACTTCACGACAAAGGTTTGGCAATGTTCACGCGAGATCCAACGATGAATGCAGCTAGCGACGATGCCATGAAGAAGTGAAAACAGTTTTCACTGCAGGACAAATTGGATATATTGCAGGAAATCGATGCAGGGAAAAAACAAATCGATGTGTGCAGACAGTGTGGCGTTGCTCCATCGCCTTTCGCGACCATTTCGAAAGACAGAGACAAGATTGTCAAGCTTCACCGGGAAGCGCAACTCGCTCCTAAGAGGAAACGGCTGCGACTGGGAAATTTTCAAAACGTGGACCAAGCTGCTCTCACGTGGTTCAATGATGCCAGACTGCAAAGCATTCCCATGTCTGGCCTAATGCTCCAAGAAAAAACCTGCAAATTTGTCGATGCACTTGAAATAACTGGGTTTGACGCCAGTGCGGGTTGGCTTTTTTGTTTCTGCCAAAGGAACGGAATAACTTGGCAGGTAGTCTTGGGTGAGGAAAAGGCTACTGAAAGAGAAGGCACGGATTCCTGGTGCAATGATCATTTTCTGGAGGTGCCTGAATCATACTCTGAAGACAATATTTTAATGTGGATGAGACCGCATGTTTTTATCAGCTCCTGCCAGGTCAGACAATGGACTTCAAAGGGCAGCAGTGCAAAGGAGGGAAGAAGTCGCAGCTTCGCATGACAGTCCTGCTCTGCTGCAATGCAACAGGCATGAAGAAAATTAAACCATTCGTCATTGGCAAGTACACGAGGACTCGCTGCATTAAAAGCGCCATGTAATTACTGTAAGACTACTGTGCCAACAAACGAGACTGGATGACCAAAAACCTCTTTTTCGAGTGGCTTATCAGACTCGATGACCAAATGAGGAGGGATGACCGAAGAATTCCATTGGCTGTCGACAACTGCTCTGTTCACATTGTGAATGTTCGCTTGACGCACGTTCGCTTGGAGTTTCTACTTCTGAACAACACGTCCTTGCTGCAACCCCTAGAACAGGGCATTATAAAGAGTATGAAAGCAGAATTTCATAAGCGCATTGTGCAGGTGGTTGGTTATCAACCTCTGTGTAAAGCAGCCGACTGCAATATATATTCGTCAGGCAGCGGCACTGCTCACAGGAGCTTGGTGGAACTTGAGTGTCCATCATTAGAAACTGCTGGTGAAAAGCAGGGCTTATCAAAGTGCCTGCGCAGCTTGAAGATGACCTGGAAGTGACCGACAACAACCCAGGAGACCTGTGGACCGAGGTTGCGGAACTGCTGCCCGCCGTCTCTTCCTTTGACGACTACGTGGAGAGCAGCAGAGCAACACTAACGGCAGCAGACCTAACAAGCGAAAAGATTGTTAACTGCGTTCGCGACGTCTTTAGTGACAATGACGACCCGAAAGAAGGTGACTGTGGGTCACTGAACACAGAAGATGAGATCGTGTCGGACGTTAATGTTTTAAATTATGGGTTTTTATTAGGGGCATGGAACCGGCATGGCAGAAGCGGTGCCGCTCACATTTTTCTTGCTGCTTTTGAAGGCACATGGCATCTCAGCCTTTGAAGCAATCTTTTGGCGACGCCGTTTCATGTACGTCAACTACGAGTTCACCCGTTTGGTCTGGGATGTGCGTTGATGGATCAGCGAATGGAACTTCGTCTGCTGCTCACGACGACGAACGGCAAGCACAGCTACTGACTTCGGCCGATGTACCGTGCCGATCAAGGAACACTAGTGCAGTGATCGCCTTATCGTCATCCTGCAAATACTGGGATTTGTCAGTTACCCAGAGGGACGTGGAACCAGCATGGTACCGCTCATGTTTTTCTTGCTGCTTTTGCAGGTTAGTAATTGGAACTTGCATTGCTTTCGCACGCATTTTGTTTTGCCGGTTTCACCCCAAATGTTATTTGCTTGCCTGAAAACAACTCACTCGCAAGTGAAAGATTCTTCGCGCCATCGCTTTCAATTGTTGCGTCGTATTTCCTTTTATCTGTTGCTGCTACGTTTAAGTGGCGATGTTGAGCTTAACCCTGGCCCGACCACAGCCGAAACTCTGCAGAGGCTCCTCGATGGTCAAGATAGCATTAAGGCCAAGTTATATGCAATTGAACTAACCCAAGTTGAAAGTATACGCGCCATGAATGATCTCAGCACCTGCATAGTGTCTATAGAATCCAGAATATCTTGTGTTGACCAAATTAACTGCACAGTTAAGGAATGTAAGAAATAATGTGAAGAACATCAGCGGATGCTGGGTTTAGTTAAGGCGAAGGTAGACCATCTGGAGAACGAGAGGAGGCGTTGTAATTTGCTTTTTTTTGTGTAGAGGATACAAAACCCGAGTCAAGTGAGGACTCTGGAGAATGTGTAATTGACATGTGTAAATCAAAATTAGGTATCCAATCAGTGAAAATGGCAAATGCTCACAGGCTGGGTAAATTCAAGACTGGTAGCAATCGTCCATTAATAGCGATTTTCGTTTCGTACATTGAAAAGCAAAAGGTTTTAAAAAGTGCTTCTAAATTAAAAGGAAGCAATGTCAGTATTTCAGAGGACTTTTCTCAGGATGTATATAAAAAGAGAAAACGTCTATTGCAGTTCGCGAAATTGCAAGAACAAAGTGGCAAAAAGATTATAAATGGTCAGAAGTACTTGTTTGATGATGATACAAATGAGGTGGTACCAGTAGTAAAAGACAAAACCGATACTACAAAGGGAGTAGAACCGGTCGGGTGATGGTGTCGGCCTAATGCAATGCTTATTTCCTTTCTTGTAATTACCTGCCGAAGCATTAAGAACAAGGTTGATGAATTTGCATCTCTAGTTGACATGGTGAAGCCGTCTATTATTCTCGGTAAGGAATCATGTTTAGCAAATGAAGTTGCTGATGGTGAAGTATTCTCAGATCGCTTTATGAATGAATGAATGTGTGGTTTTTATTGGCGCAAGGACCAGGTATGGCCAAAGGGCGCCATGCAAGTGTTAGTGATTTCGCAGTGGAATGATAGGTTCTATGAAGTTGATGTGACATGGCTGTAAAGGGGCCTAAAATATAGTCACTGTAAAGTGCGTAAAATGTGCGTGTAATAAAATTATGGTGATGACAAATGATGTGTACTATGAGCATTAAGGTGCATTGCAAAATAATGATAGGATATAAAAAATGCGTAAGTTTCTAAAATTCACTAGAGCACCATGGCCTCGTTAGAGCCCTTGAGACACAAGGGCCTGGAGGCATGTGCTATGTAAAACAACTATCACAGCGGCACCCTCTGGAAAGAGGATGCGCTACGAATTTGTTGGGCTCATAACATGTAGGACAACCTCATTTAAAAAATCGAGGACTACTTTGGTGTTGAAAAATGGTTCCTTACCAAGAAACATAGCTGGGTGAAGAGGCATGCAATAACGAAATGCAAGAGGAAAATGTTTGTTTCTTTCAGATTTGGCTTTGCGACACTCCAAGAGGACGTGGAGGTCGGTCATCCTCTCACCACATCGACCACAGGTTGGCGGTTCATTTCCAGTAAGCAGAAAACTGTGTGTACCAAATGTGTGTGCTATTCTGAGGCGGCAGAATAGGACATCTGTTCGCCGTGATTTTGTTGGGGAGGGCCAAAAACCTAACTGTGGCTTTATAACATGCAGTTTATTGTTTATTTCTGCGTTCCACATGCGTTGCCAGTGTTGTCGCAGTTTCTTACGCAAGAAAGGCTTCAGATCTGTGACAGGGACCGCAGCTGTAGGAAAAGTGTTTAGTGATGTGAGTGATGTGGCCATTTTATCAGCCAGTACATTACCCTAAATACCTCTATGGCCAGGTACCCAGCATATTACTACGTGTCTATGTGATACATAAATATTGCATAAGAGCGAGTAAAGTTCAATGAAAACAGGATTTGTATGCTTTTGTAAGGAAATGAACGCTTTTACAAGACTTAACAAGTCTGTAAATACTATTGCTCTGTCGAGTTTTAAATTATTTATATGTTTTACTGCAGACAGTACTGCATAAGGTTCTGCAGTGAAGATAGTTGTTAAATAATTCAACACGTCAGATTCAGAAAATGAGGGACCAACTGCTGCAAAAGATATGCCAGAATGTGATTTTGACGCGTCTGTGTAGAATTCGCTGCAGGAGTACTTCGATTGAAGTTCCCGGAAATCCATAGCAATTTCAACCTCAGGAGCGTGCTTTGTGACCTCTACAAAGGATATGTCAGTCTATCAACTGCCACTCCCAGGGTGGTAATAGCTTAGCTGGAGGCATTAGGCGATGTTCGAGAACTGGGACATCCATTTCCGCGCTAAGTTCTCTTGCACGCAGTGAGAAAGGAAGTCTCATAGAGGGTCTATTGCGAAAAAGTGTTTCACACGTCACGTAATTAGCAGTTGTGAAACACGGATGTTCCTTATTTGAATGAACTTTAAGAAAGTAGTTAAAGCTGATGTACGTTCTCTCAAAATGGAGTGACCACTGATCTGACTCGGCATATAGACTTTCAACAGGGCTTGTCCTAAATGCGCCAGTGGCCAGGCGGATACCGGGATGGTGAACGGGGTCTAACATCTTTAGCGCACTCGGGGCGGCAGAGTGACAAGTCACGGCACCGTAGTCAAGTCGCGATCAAACTAGGCTCCGGTAAATATTCAATAGACACTGTCTGTCGCTACCCCACGTTGTCTGGGATAGGATTTTAAGTCAATTCATTGTTTTTAGACATTTTGCTTTAAGACATTTTATATGTGAGATGAAATTAAGCCTTGAGTCAAGTATTACACCTAGGAATTTGTGTTCATTGTTCACAGGTATTTGTTGTCCTCCCATTTCTATGCAAGGATCTGGGACCAGACCTCTGTTTCTTGTGAAGAGGAAAAAAGAACTTTTGTGGGGGTTGATTTTAAATCCACTTTGGTCTGCCCACTTGGACACCTTGTTTAAGCCCTGCTGTACGTGTCTTTCACACACTGTAAGGTTGCAGGATTTGAAACCTATCTGTATATCATCTACGTAGACGGAATAAAAAATGGCCGGTGGCAGTGAAGGACGAAATGTATTCATTTTAACGATAAAGAGAGTGCAACTGAGTACTCCTCCCTGGGGTACACCTGTTTCTTGTATAAAAGGTCGCAACAGTATGTTGCCGATTTTCACGCGGAAGATACGATTCGACAAATAGCTTTCAATTATGTTCAGCATATTTCCATGGATGCCCATTTCTGACAGGTTTCGCAAGATCCCGTAATGCCATGCCGTGTCATACGCTTTTTCCATGTCAAGGAATATTTCCATGTCAAGGAATATAGATAGGAAATACTGTCTATGAATAAATGCATTGCGGATATTTCCTTCAATGCGCACCAGATTATCGGTTGTCGACCGCCCATCTCTGAAGCCACACTGATAAGGATCGAGCATATTGTTGAGCTCAAGGAAATGTATAAGTCTGCGATTTATAATTTTTTCAAAAATCTTACACATACAATTTGTTAAAGCTATCGGACGATAACTTGTTGCCAAGGGAGGGTCTTTTCCCTGCTTTAGAACAGGAACCACAATCGCTTCTTTCTATGTGGATGGGAGGTATCACGAAGCCCAAATAGTGTAGAATAGTGTAAGAAGTGTAACTTGTGCGTCAGTATGTAGGTTTCTGATCATGTCATACTTGACTCTGTCAGGTCGTGGTACAGTGCTTTTGCATGTGTTCAAGGTAGCTCTCAACTCGGCCATACCGAAAGGCCGGTTATACGGTTCATTTTGTCTGCATTTTCGTGTGAATGGCTTTCGTTCCTCTATTTCTCTATGTTTAAGGAAGGATTGGGAATAGTGGATTGAGCTCGACACACGCTCAAAGTGCTCCCCTAGGGTGTCTGCCTGTTCTTCTAAGGTATTTACTTGATCGTTCACCAAAGGCAACGGATTTATTTGCTGCCCATTTAGCTTTCTTACACCATTCCAAACTTTCGCCTCCTGTGTGTAAGAACTGATGCCTGAAATGAACCTCACCTAGCTTTCTTTCTTCGCCTGACGCCGTATGCGCCTCCCCTGTGACTTTATTTGTTTAAATTCAATAAGATTTTCTGCATTTGGCGACCTACGCAATATTCCCCATGCCTTATTCTGCCTCTTTCGCGCATTTCTACAGTCCACCAGGGAACACGTATTTTAAGTGAACCACCATTTGTTTGCGGGATAAACTTTTCAGCAGCATCAATAATAAAAGCAGTAAAATATGCAACAGCTTCATCTGTACTAAAATTGTTTATAAAATCGAGTGGTAAATGAGTAAATTCTTTAAAATGCTCCCAGTCAGCCGATGCTGATTTCCAAATGGGAAACCAGGGAGGGTTGTTATGTTGCGTTATTGATTTTAAAGTTATAGGGAAGTGGTCACTTGAAAAAGGATTCTTGATCACATCCATTCAAGATGAGGCAGAAGGGAAGCAGAGCCTATTGCTAGATCTATGGATGAATATGAATTGTGTTGAAGGCTGTAATATGTTGGTTCCTTCTTATTAAATAGGCAGGCATTTGAGGTCAGAATAAAATTTTCAATAAGTCGGCCTCTTGCGTCGCAACACGCGTCTCCCCACAACGTGTTGTGGCCGTGAAAATCACCTACAAGTATGTAGGGTTCCGGCAGCTGATTTATCAAGTTATAGAAATCGGTTTTTTTGGAGATGATAGCTTGGAGGTATATAAATGGAGCAGACGGTTACCAACTTCTTGAAAATAATCCCTCTAATTGACACTGCCTCGAGGGGTGTCTGTAATGCCACCTGGCGACAAGCTACGGACTTGTCTGCAAGGATTGCTACACCACCGGACGAGGTGTTAGCCTCATCACGGTCCTTGCGGAAGACGGTGTATTGGCGAAGAAAGTTTGTTTGTGTGCGTTTTAGATGTGTCTCTTGAACACACAGCAACTTGGCATTGTGTTTGTGTAGTAGTTCTTTAATGTCGTCAAGGTTATGGAGAAGGCCTCTCACATTCCGCTGTAGTGTTTGTGTATCCATTATAACATATGTGTTGGGTGCTGTGTGTTTAAGAGACTGAGGTTAGCTCAAGGGCCTTGTCCTCGCGCCGTGACTGGAGTTTTGTCTCTTTTGGAGCGATCAAGAGTGCTTCGCCGCTTCTTAGGCGCTGGTGGCGCCGTCTTGCTAGTGGTTGTGTCCATCGCCTCTTGCGAGGCGCTGGACACGTGCTCTTCCGAGCGCTTTGTTTGGCGTGAAGGCCTCGGCACATTGGACGAGGCCTTTGGGGGCACCTGCCCGGAGGTAGATGGCCCCATCTGCTGGGTTGGCGTAGCAGCACTAGCTGCATCCACCGGGGGGGGCGGATGGCGTCACTGCCGGCTCACTGGGTGTGGGTCGGACAGCCGCCGGAGACAGTTGTGGCGCTGCCCCCTGACGCGCCACTTCGGCAAATGTGTTCTTGGGCAGGTAGAATACCCGCCTGCGTGCCTGCTTGAAACTTATATTTTCCTTTACTTTTATCGTCACAATTTCTTTTTCTTTTTTCCAGGTTGGACACGACCACGAGTATGCAGCGTGCTCCCCTCCACAGTTTACACAATGGAGAGAGTTTTCACAAGATTCCGAGGTGTGCTCATGAGCACTGCATTTCGCGCAGGTTTGACGGCCTCGGCAGCGCTGTGAACTGTGACCGAAACGCTGGCATTTGAAGCAACGCAGGGGATTAGGAACATATGGGCGAACACGGAGCTTGATATACCCGGCCTCGATGGACTCGGGCAGAACACTTGTGCCAAAAGTAAGTATCAGGTGTTTGGTCTGTATTTCCTTATTATCACGCCTCATCTTAATTTACTTAACATTGATGACGTTCTGCTCACTGAAGCCCTCCAAGAGCTCAGCCTCAGTCAGCTCCAAGAGATCATCATCGGAGACTACGCCACGGGTGGTATTCATAGTACGATGCGGAGTTACTGTTACTTTGGCGTCGCCAAATGATACTAGATGGGTCGCACGGGTTTGTTTAGCGTTTTGGAGTGAACTACATGGAAGCGAGGGAAAGTTTCTTTTGGACAGGCAAAAAATTCTAAGACATCATCGGTGCGCCCCCTCTTCAGGGAGCGATCAGGTAGTTGGGGGAAAGGAAGTAGCCATAGGAGATTGTAATTTCGGCAGTAACGCCACCCACCCACCGTGGAGTCCTACAAGGGGACGCTACAGGGACTGTAAAAAACAGGTCCTGTAAACGCCAGCTGTACGTTATAGCTATAACCAAATATGGGATAACCTAGGTCGGTTATTCCCACAAGGTTAACCCTTGCTGCCTGGAAAAATTGGAAGTAAGCGGAAGCTAGGAGAAGACAGGAAAGATGAAAAGTGAGAGAAAAACGAAGGCTGGAGAGAGAGAGAGACAGGAAAAGGCAACTACCGATTTCCCCCGGGTGGGTAAGTCCAGGGGTGCCGTCTACGTGAAGCCAAGGCCAAAGGGGTGTGTTGCCACCGCCGAGGGGCCGTAAAGGTCCAAACACCTGGCATTGGCTCAACCCCCAGGATCCCCTTTTCCCCGGACACGGGTAAGCCGCGCATGGCCACACGTGGGAGGGTCCAACCCTCATGTGCTTGGGTACGTGGTGTCGCAACACACCGAACGCCTGCTGACGCAGACGCCCCTGCGGGGTCAGATCACTTTAAGTGTTACAGAAAGGACAGAGACTTGCATGGCGGAGGTGTATTTATTCTTGTGGATTCTAGAATTTATTCTCAGATAAATGCTGGCGCCAATGAATGTGAGGCTGTATGGTGCAGACTGACACTTAATAATAACAAAGTTTTAACTGTGTGTTCATTCTACCGCCCGCCTAATTCATCCGTCGATGTGCTTATGCAGCTGGCAGTGACAGCTGACGCAGTTCAAACAGACTTCATGGTAGTTGGAGGTGATTTCAATCTGCCTAATATTGATTGGAGTCATCAACCTCACTTCCACTCTTTTTCGGGTCGGTCCAGCCAAGAACTGATTAACTTTGTTGAATTTTTTGCGATACGTCAAACTGTTTTGGAACTGACACGCGGGAACCATATCTTAGATTTGTTATTCACAAATAAATCTGAATTCGTCCGGTCTACTCAAGTGCTTCCTGGAATAAGTGATCATAATGCTGTGCTTTGTGAAATGAATGTTGAACATTTAAGAAGCATTGGAACAGCAAACAGACGAGTATATAACTACGAAAAAGCAAATGTAAGCGAGATAAATAAAGCATTGAATGAGTACCGGACGGTATTTGAAACATATGCCGACTACACTGGAGCAACTGAGTTATGGCTCATATTTAAGGAGATGATGTTTGAACTGAGGCAGCGCTTTGTTCCGGTGTGGATATTGACGAAAAGAAGAAGTACATGTGAACCTTGGTTTACTCGGGAGTTATGCAGTCTAACACGCAAAAGGCAACTAGCTTACAGTAAATATAAAGGAAAGCCGACACATGAGCATTGGTTAAAGCTACATGAAACTACCGAAAAAATGAAAGTTGCAGTGGCAGCCGCAAAGCATTCCTTTAGAATTTCAATGGAGTCAAAATTAAAGGATAATTCGAAGGAATTCTGGAAACATACAAAGAAAAATGGAAAAGACACTGTGACTAGACCACCTCTTGTGTCTGGTGACAGCTTTATTGATGATGACGTAGGAAAAGCTGAGTTCTTTAATACGTATTTTAGCTCTGTTTTCAGCTGTGCATTGGAACAGAGACATGATGTATGAGTACCTTGAATTTCCAGCCGGTGATGAGTGTTATGGATGATTCTGTTATTAGCATTAATGGTATAGAGTCTCTGCTGCAGAATCTGAGGATTGCTAAGGCTGGGTGTCCTGATGACTTGCCAAACAAGTTTTTTAAATTTTGTGCTCAGTCGGTTGCACTGTACTTGAAGATTATCTTCGAAAAATCGCTTGACGAATCCTGTCTTCCAGATGACTGGAAAATTGCAAGCATAGTGCCAATTCACAAATCTGGTCCTCGTGACACAAATTACAGGCCAGTGTCACTAACTTCAGTTGCATGCAGGACTCTTGAACATATTTTGTATACTAGTATAGCAGCACATATGGATGCACATTCATTGTTTAATCCTCGTCAGCATGGTTTTTGAAGGGGCCTATCTTGTACTATGCAGTTGACTGAATTTGTGCACGACCTGGCAGGGGCACTGGACAGGCGTCTTAGCGTGGACTGTGTGTCTTTGGATTTCAAAAAGGCCTTTCATACCATGGCACATTGTTTACTAATTAAAAAAATGACCTTTTACAATATTAGTCCTCAAGTGCTACCATGGGTTACGTACGCTACGTCAGCAGTTTGTGGTGGTGAATGGTACTCAGTCTCAGAGGGTGCAAGTTGTGTCCAGTGCTTTGCAAGGCTCCGTGTTGAGGCTGTTATTCTTCTTGCTGTACGTGAACGACATTAGTGATGTAACAGTGTCTCAAATGTGGTTATTTGCGGACGACAGCGTCCTCTATAGAGTAGTCACTTGTGACCGTGATGCTGAGATGTTTCTGAAAGACTTGAACAGAATCTCAGAGTGGTGCATCAAATGGAATTTTAATTTCTCTAAAACTGTTCATATGAAATTTTATTTATTTATTTAAAATACCTTACAGGCCAATTTAAGGGCATTGGGTAAGGGGGACACAAAGTAAGTGTTTCAACAGGAGTAAACAATATAAATATCAATACAGGCATTCACAAAATAAGTAAAGCAAAGTTCAATAAATGTTTGTCTAGGCTAAGCTTTAGGCAGCGTAAACACAGTAATACACTCATAGACACAAAAAATAAAAAAATATAAGTGTGAAAAACAGGGAAGGAAAGCAGGTCAATCACATTTCTACAGAAAGCTTTGCAATTCTTCGCGAAAGGCGTCACGATTTGTTAAGCACACAATGTTATTGGGAAGACTGTTCCATACGGTTATGACACGTGGCAGTGCTGATGCGCTAAATTACAGTGTACTGCCGGACATGCACATGAAACTATGGCTATTGTTAAGGCGGCGTGACGTGCGCGCTGGTACTTCAAGCGGCAACACATGAGGTCGATTACCATGGCCGTATCTATGGAAAAGGCAAAGGAGACTTATCGTGCGACGAGTTTCAAGTGGCTGGAGCGAAATATATGGTTTAATCTTAGTTACGCTGCAAGTTCTGTCGTAGTTCCTTGTGATGAAGCGCAATGCTCTGTTCTGAATTATTTTTAGCATATCAACTAAATAATTTTGATGTGGTGACCATACTGATGATGCAAATTCTAACTGTGGGTGAACAAAGGTCTGATATGCTAATTTACGAGCTGTAGCAGGAGATTTAAGCAAGTGAATTTACAAGAAATTTACAAGAAAGAAAAACCCTGATGTGCAGCCATATGTTATTAGGAATGTAATGTTGGAACAGGTATTCGAATTTAAACATTTAGGTGTTTATTTTACTCCTGCATTGAATTGGCACCGTCAAGTCGATTATGTTGCTGCTAAAAAATGCAAAACCCTGGGATTTATTCGCCGAAATGCAAACACTTTTCCACAGTCATGTGGGGACATCTTGTACAAGACTTATGTGAGGTCAATTCTGGAATACGCGTGTACGGCTTGGGACCCGCCTACTTGTAGAGATAAAAATAAGCTGGAGCAGGTGCAGAACATTGCCACTTGTTTCATATCTGGCATACGCGGGGCTCAGTACAGTGCATCGCGTATGAAGGAAGCACTAAACTGGGAATTGCTTGACGCGCGCCGTAAGAAGCTGAGTCTGAAGTTTTTCGATGCTATTCATTATTCAGCTGTTCAGGTTGATCGCGAAAAGTTTGTGCAAGAGCCTTTTTACAGATCCAACCGTGTTGACCATGATTTTAAGGTCCATGAATTTGCGACAAAAACTAAATTGTTTAGAATGTCTTTCTTCCCTAAAACCATTAGCGAATGGAATAGACTGCGAGTGATGTTGTGAGGGCTGAATCAAATGATGCTTCTTTTTGATGTTGTAGATTGTAGATGTGCATTGCTAAGAGCTTTCCTTTTTTTTTTTCATTTTTCCTCTTTTGTTATCACTTTTAACACTGTCCAAGAGCAGAGGTGTCGTATGTACTTCTTGTACCCCTCCACTGTAAAGCCTTGGCGCTGTGGGTTCCTTAATAAATAAATAAATAAATAAATAAATAAATAAATAAATAAATAAATAAATAAATAAATAAATAAATAAATTGATGTGTTAAATTACGGGGTTTTACGTGCCAAAACCACTCTCTGATTATGAGGCACGCTGCAGTGGAGAACTCCGGAAGTTTCGACCACCTGGGGTTCTTTAACGTACACCTAAATCAAAGTACACGGATGTTGCTGGGATTCGATCCCGCGACCTTGTGCTCAGCAGCCCAAAACCATAGCCACTGAGCAACCACGGCGGGTACATTGATGTTTTAGTGCACATGAACAAAGTCTGCACTTTCATGGCTCTGTCCAACGACATACCCGATGACGTATTGTGCAAAGTGGAAGATGTAGACGAATTCCTAATCAGTCGTGCGTGCTGCACGCACCATAAGTAAACGACAGATTTCTTCAAACAAAGCAGCTTTGAAGTGAGTGAGACATTTTTATTTGACAGTATGCTTGTCTGCACATGCGTCTACTGCCAAGGTATGTAATTTTCATTCTTAGGTTTGTCCACTGGCTTATAACCACAAGTTTTTAATTACAACAGTATTTCAAAATAACGAACCTTGTTGCTTGCAGGTTCCCATGGGGTGCGCAACTCGCGGCCGTAACACAACAATGCTGGAGTATATCCGGTGACAACGCTCTTGGCAGTACGCATGGCAAGGGCAATCTCGGGTATATGCCGGTCCCAGTCTTTGTGGTTGGAGCAGTATGCCCGTAGACACTGCTTAATTGTGCCATTGTGGGGCTCCACCATTTGGCCAGCCAGCCGGTAAGGCACTGTGTGACAATCTTTGATGCCCCAGTGTTTCAAGAGGTTGTGCCATAGTGTGCTAACAAAGGGCTTGCCATTGTCACTGGTGATGGCCACAGGTGTGCCATGGCGGCAGAAGACTTGCACCAGGCACACTCCAGTATTTTTGCACTTGTTGCTGCTCATAGAGGGAAAAGCTCTGGGAACTTCGTAAATTTGTCAATAACTACCAGCAAGTATTTGTGGCCCCGATGTGTAGATGGCAAGGGCCCGATAATGTCAACACTGAGCTCTTCCATGGGTGATGTTGCCCACTGGCTGCTCATGAGGACTTCTGGTTTCTTGCGCAGAGCTTTTGTGCGCTGACAGACAGTACAGCATTGCACATACTTTGATATGTCTGCTCGCATGCCCAGCCAGACGAATTGTGCAGCAACACGCCTCAGAGTTTTGAAAAATCCAGCATGGCCTGCAGTGGGATGGTCGTGGGCCACCTTCGGTGCCAGCTGCCGCAAGTGATTAGGTAGCCACGCTACCTTCTGGTTGCCTCTTTGCTGAACCAGCAATCCGCTTGGCTGCAGTTCTGTTGTTTCGGCCAGATCGTGAAAGAGGCGATGATCAGGATCCGAGCTTGGGAGCTGAGTCCCTTGGACCACTGCCTTCAGCTTTAAGAGGCAGTCATCACGAGCCTATTCTTGTACAAGCTGTGTTGTGTCACTCAGTAGCGAAGAGTCAACCTCCGAGGCCACAGTTACTTCATCAAATGTAATTTTGCCTTCAGGTTCTGGAGCAGCAATGGGAACAGCATCTCATGTAGGTTGTCACTTGGGTTGTCTTCACACTGGAGAGGGGCTCTACTCAAGGCATCAGCGAGTATGTTTGCCAGCCCTCGTCTGTGCTTGATTCGGCAGTTGAAGCCCTGCAGCCGAAGAACCCAACGCTTGACCCTGGGTGAAGCTTGGTCGGTATTAAACATCTATGCCAGGGAGGAGTGGTCACAGTGTATCTCAAACTCCGCAAATTCAAGATATGCCCTGGTCCACTGCCCAGACTACTGCCAGGCATTCCCACTCCTGGACAGTGTAACGTCTCTCGGCTGCTGTAAGGGCTCTGCTAATGAAGGAAACAGGCTGCGAACCATCAGGGCCAGCCTGCAGTAGCACAGCTGCAATGCCAATGCCACTTGCATCTGTCTCCACCACAAAGGGTTGCTTTCGATCTGGGAGGTTTATAACAGCATCCTGAGCTAAGGCCTGCTTGAGTGCAGTGAAAGCCTGCTCTTGGCACTCCTCCCACTGCCATGGCTCGTTCTTCTTCAAAAGGTTGGTCAGTGAATGTGCTGTCAGCGAAAAGTGAGGGATGAAGCTTCTATAGTAGCCGGCAAGTCCCAGGAAGGCTTGCAACTGCTTAACTGTACTGGGTCTTGGGTAATCCAGCACTGCACACACCTTCTCCTCATCTGGTCTGCACTGCCCAGGGGAGATGATGTGACCTAAAAACTTGAGGAACTGACCGCAGACCCGTACTTTATCTGAATTAATCATAAGGCCAGCACCCTCAATGCGTTGTAGCACTTCCCTTACATGCTCAACATGGTTCTCCAGTGTCTCTGAGTATACAAGGACATCATTTAAAAATGCCATAGCAAAGTGGTGATTGATACCCTGCAGCACTCAGTCCAATAGGGTTTGAAAAGTTGCTGGACCACTTGCCACCCCGAAGGGCATCCTCGTAAATTCAAATGTACCTTGATGGCTAATGACGGCTGTTTTAGCTATGTCAGCCTTGCAAACAGGAATTTGGAAAAACCCTTGGGAGAGATCAAAGCTGGAAAACCACATTGCTCGGCCCAACTGCGCTAGCAGCCAGTCTGTTCGAGGCATTGGGTAGGCAGGTACTCGGGTGCGTGCATTTAGTGGCCGGTAGTCCACTGCGAGCCGGTAGCCACCAGACTTCTTTGCAACGAGCACTGGGGCGCTAGTCCACGGGCTGGTGCTTCGTCTTATAAGGCACTGTTCTAGAAGGCCATCCACACAGCCCTTGATGATCTTCTGCTTCTTTGCATTCACTGGACGTAGCTTGCATCTCACGGGCACACTGTCCCCTGTGTCAATGCGGTGCTGAGCCAGGGTGGTACATCCCGCAACTGAAGTAAACAGATGGCTAAAGTCATCGAGAACTTTACCCATGCTTGGATGTAGTTCCCTGGTGCCAGCTTGATGCATGTTCTCTATGCCCAGAACTACAAGCACTTCTTCAAGGAGGCTGTGCAAGGGGCACGACTCTCCATCTTCTATTGCAAGTGCTGTCGCTGGGTCCTTTTCGCGCTTAGCAAATGGCACCATGCACTGTGGATCAGTTCCAATCGTCCATCCACCCAACGATACATGTAAAGAGATGCCTGTTGCTGTTGAAAAATCTCTGCCCAGCACAATGTCCCGACACAAATCTGGCACACACAGGACGCGTTGATTGCGGCTGCTTGTGGCCCACTTTATTTTGCACTTGAGGGAAGTCGTTGACTGAGACCAACCTGTTGCCAGGCGGAGTGCTTGTTCCTGTCTTGGGTTTGGCGCCCGCCTCGACCCTTGCCGCCGGCAATCCAAGCAAGCTCACACTCGAGCCTGTGTCCAGTAGGGCCTGGAATGTCGTCCTCCCGATCTGTACTTCCAGGAGAGGCTCCTTGTTGCCGGCCAAGGCCGCTACTTGCAGCGTAGTCTCGTAGGTGCTTGCCGGTGTAGCACCTACCGTCCCCCGTGTCCCGTACACTGAGGGCGGATATGTCCGATCCCGTTGCATTGGTAGCAGCGGGGTGGGCCGCCACGCCGACCTGTAGGGCACTCGCGGGCCATGTCACCGACGCCTCCGCAGTGATGGCAATTGAATCCTCTGTGGTCAAGCGGCTGTGACGGCGTTGTGAGATGTGGCGTCCTTGTGGCAAATACGGCCAATCCATGCAATTCTTCTCCGTGGTAGGAGGGCTGTATCGCCGCGGGGTGCAACGGCCAGGGGGATGCCGCCGGCGGATACTGGAATGGCGCGGCAGCCGCTGTGAACAATCCTCCGGGTTGTGTTCCCAGCACGCCGACCACATTTATAGCCAACTGGAAGGCCAAGTCTCTCGCGACTTGGTCAGTTGGGGGCGGTGGTGGCTTGTACTGCATGCGCCTCCAGAAACGCTCCGTGAGACCATCAGCCGCCTTCGCCAACTCCGTGAGACTGCTGAACTGTCTTCTCTCCGCCAAATCCTGGAGTTGCGGGTGCATCTGCCGCAGCACGCGGTCAACCTTTTCTGACTTGGGCACTTCTCCGCCAATCCGGTCGTAGTAGGCCGTGATGGTATATATCAATTCCTTTAAATTTTCTTGGGGATGTTGCGTCCGGAGCTCCAGCTCTTGTTTCAAGCGGCGCTTTGCATCAATGGAGGAGAATTCCACAATAAACGGCGCAGTGAACTCCTCCCACGACGCAAATGAGTTCACGAATCGCCACCACAACTTCGCGCTACCTTCCAGTGCAGCGGGCACTATGTGCGTAAGCCTCTTGTCAGCTGCGACACCGCTGACCAAACAAAACGTTTAAGCCGGTCCAAAAATTCCTCGGGGGACTGATGGTCGTTGAACCCCTTATACTTTGCAGGCTGACTTGGCTGACCTCCTGTGGAGCGCGAAGCGCAGTCGCTCGCCGGTTGAACCACCGCCGCCGTTGTCGTAGAACCCATAGGCACTGCCTCGGCCGCCATCAGTCTTTGTCTGACAGCTGCCGCGATTTGCTCGCGTTCTATGGTGGATCTGCTCGTCTGCCCCAGCAGATGCTGTACTAATTGTTCGGGAACGTCCACTGTCTCCATGTCCACGTAGATCCCGGACGAGCCCCCCCACTTGTCACGATCGACGACACGCCACACGTTGTCCCGAACTACCGCTTTATTTCCCGAACGCCAACCTTCCCCACCACACAACCACACTCCGAGTTCTCCCGTTCGCCACTCTCTCCCCACACACTCGCGCTGCTGTCCTCTAAAGTCCCTCAATCTCCCAAAGTAGCGCCATTCACTTCACACCTCCTCTGCTCAGCGCGGCCTCGACGGTGGCGTTGCCGGTGCTGGGCCTGCCATAGCAGACGATGGCTAACACGGCATGGGAGGAAATCCGCGGAAAAGCTTGTTCGAGCCCTGTGGAGCAGTTTTTTCAATAGAGATATTGCTTCGTCAGTCGGTAACTGACCTTAAAAATGTCGTGTTGGAATTGTGGAAGAAATAGAGAAAAGGACTATTATTCAAGGCATATTTAAGGCGTAAAGTGTGTGCACGTTGATAGTTCGCGTTTCTGAAACACGATGCAAGCACGTGGTATGCTCTAGCACACGCGTAATTACCAAAGTTTCAGGTTTTGACAGCGTGAAAGTATGTGTACGTGGTTTTGTAGGTTCATTTACGTACCTGCAGGATACTTTTGTTCGGCTGGCGCGTGAGAGATGCCGACGGTCTGCGGTCAGCAATGCCTGGCAACAGGGCCGCTTTTTTTATTGCGGGGTGCTTTGGTAATCGTGAGGATAGATTGTGTTTTTTTTTACAAGTACTGCTCCAGGAGGGCACATGTAACGATTAATGGAGGCCTCTGAAGAGCATGTGACATTACAATAAAGCAGGAGGCGCAGGGAGTCTTCGCATACAAAATTGGCTGTCCGCTATAGCGGACAGCCTATCTTATACTCCTTTGGCATGCACAGGCTTCGGCCAGCCCCATCCAGTCCTGGTTCTAGCTTTGGTGCTCCTGTTGCAGCTTTGGTGCCCTGGAGGCGCCGTCAATAGTACGAAGTAATGACACGATGTTACAACTAGTAAATAAAATATATTGAAGAAATACAATCGCGCCGAGGCGCCAACTTATAAAGCAGCGCTAGCGCCCCCGCGCTAGAATTATGAAACGCCAACGAGGAATTTACCGGCTCGCGTACGACTCTACGATCAAAGTGCACGTTAAACATCCCCTGGCGACCTAGATAAAGTTATCCGGAGCCATCCACTACGACCTCCATCATAGCTTTGTCGCTTTGGGACGTTAAAAACATTAATCACCACAAACCAAATCAATACATGCGGGCGTACATTCCAAGGTAAGAGACTGCACCCACAAGTCATAGTGAGCCTTGCAAAAGCGTCGAGAATGTGCTAACTTCTGGTGGAGCTTAAAACACACCCAGAATAAAGTAGCTTCTATGCCACAGGCCAGCTGCAGATGCGTGCACTTTCACCGCAAGACGAAACTACATGAAACAAAGAGAGCACATTCGAAAAAGAAAAGTCAACTTCAACGCGCTAAAAACCACGCAGAGCATGAACAAATACACTTTTTCGAAGCGGAAGTTGTCAAGTAGGCTCAAAAGAAGAGGTTGGGAGGAGCCGTGGCACTTACTTCATGAAGCCGTGCATTATTTGCCACTTCCTCGAAGTCAACCCGCCCGATCCTGTGAATCCACTTTTTTTTTTTGTGTTGCGCCCGCCGGATGGGAAAGCAAAACGCTTTCTGCCCTCGCTGTGTCTATTGCAGCAACCGAAGGCGCAGCAGCATGGCATTGCAATTAGGTTCTCCGCCCTAACACACTCCATTACGCCAACACATTCTGTCAGTCCACCTGCTGTACTTTCGTCGCGCAGGCCCAACAATGGAGAAAAAAGAAAAAAATATACAAAAGCGTGGCTCCTGCTTCCATGTGACACAGATTGGCCAATGGGGGGAGCGGAGGAGGCTGGGGAGACAGGAGGCTTGGAGGAAGCGCCAGGGTGAGCGGGGTGGCGGAAAGATCTAAGAATGGCGCTACTTTTGAAAAATTGAGGGGCTTTACTGTCCTTCCCGCATTCACGCCACGTCTTCACCGCTCAGTCAACTACTGTTGATCCTGCGCATGGCCTCCGAGAACCGTGGCTCCTCGTCGCGGGTCTTGGGCTCACTTGCCCCGGCCCTTGCACATCACAAGGTATTATAAATCTTAACAGAAAATTACGCAAAAAAGACATGCACAAGCAAAGGAATGACAAGCAAGGGCGCTCGTGTTTGGCGTTTCTTTGCTAGTCTATGTCTTTCTCGCACAGTTTTTTGTTAAGATGGGACCACACCAATTCGCCTGGCTCTTAGTTTTGATGAGCTGTTATAAAGGTGGTCTTTTCATGGTGCGAGTGATCTACGGTAAATTGCTAGTAGCTGGAGTGAAGATCAGTAGAAAAGAAATAGCACTGTGGAGGCAGTCAAGGGTGTTGTGATTGCGAGGCAAGGGGCACCGGCCTTTTTTGTAACTGTATTGAAATGGCGATGATCAATGCAGAACCACCATGACCCATCTTTCTTTTTCCCAAAGACAACAAGTTATGTGCATGGACTACAAGATGGTTCAACTTTGTGGGGTTCTCACACCCATACTCTTGGGACAAAGGAATGACAACACAGTAGTGCAAACAATCACAAGGGCATTTATTGCACCTTTCATAGATCAATGCCTGCTAGCCAAGTTGCTATCCACAAAACATGCTGATGGGCGCGCGACAAGTCGTGGAAGTCCGATTCACCGCAACCGGATAGCTAACGAATATGTTTGCCCCATGCTGGATCCCAACGCCTGGTAGTTCGCGCGTATGGTCACGCGAACGGCGGTGCGTTTGGAGGCGGCCACACGAGACGGTCTTGCAGAAGCATGGATCGGTGCCCGCATGGGACGTCTGCGGCGCTCGCCGGCCAGCAACCCAAGAGGCAGCGCCTTGTCTTGCCCGCACCCAAGTAACCCCGCAGCAGCGCAACACTCGCGCCATCTCTCGCACTGCACTTGTACCACTCTGACCGCCGCGGGCACCAGGCCACGCGGCGAAGCCGCACTGCAGGAAATGGGAGCTATGCGGGAAAACAAGATATCAGGGGACACGTGAGAGTCACGCATCCCCACAACTTTCAATAATGTTCTTGGTAAGCATCTCGTGAACTTCTGCTTAAGTAACTTGATGCTACGATGGTGACCCTTGATACAGGTGCTGGTGAATAGGATTACCATTGCTGGTATTTATGCGATGTGTCACAGGTGTAGTGTGACGCAAGAAAATGTCGTAGATAATGTCATGACATAAAAAGCGATTGCAGTATTTCGTCGTGAGATCGAACTACTATAAGTGGCAGCATCGTCGGCACGTTTGTGTGGATGGGCGGTTGACGGCGCGCATTGAAACGTACATGTCGGGGTTCCACTGTGAGCAATTTGGCTTGATTTTCTGGAAACAAGACACACTCGCTACTCTGAGCTGATCTTATATTGCCCTCCAATGCCATATTTTTGCACAAAATGCATACAATGTTTCCATTTACTTGAAATAAGCGCAAACTGTAATTCAATGGGAAACTGGCACTCACTCGCAGAGACTCTGTTTAAAGGGATGACTAAAGGTTACTATGAAGTCAAGTTAAAGTGATAAAGCAGTGCTCTAGAATGTCTAAGGCGTCAATATAATTGTGAACAGAGCTTTAGTAACCGAGAAATTGAGGTAAATGCATGACACGATTTGAGACCCCCCCAGCGACATTCCAGTACTAGCCCGATGGCGAAGGCACTCCTTATCATAATTTATGTCACTAGTACTGAACTAATCGTATTAAAAAGATCATTTCATTAGGTTATAAGACAGAAGAAAATGCTACTTGTCTACTTCTGTTCGATTCTGAGAAAAAAATAACATTTTGACGTTACCCTTCAGTGGTATGGGTGGTCGAAAGGTTTCGTTTTCACTCGACTCTGTGCCGGCACGTTTTGAAGTTTCAGTTGTTTCGTTATTGCATCATGCTGCACTGGTTCTGCTGGCTCGTGAAACTTGCATTTGGAACAAGCAGCGAGAATGCCATGTCCATGTGATGTGGGATGTGCGAATGGTGGGTGGAACTTGGCCAAGGGCAGTTGCAGCGGCGAATCCAACGTTACTTATCACTGCGTGCCAACGAGTGAATCGCTCCATTCGAAGTGGTCAAGTGCCGTGCCTCTGCCACAGCGCGTTGGCAAAGAGCCGAAAAATCGGATAGTGTGCTCGCTGCACTTTTGTACAGAGGATTACGAATAAGGTTTCCCGTAGCGCTGTTCCGTCGGTCTTGCCTGCATGGGAGCGATGAATGCGGCATTTGGTTTTCACGAAGGATAAGCTACAAATGTGCAAATATGTACAGCCATGACATACAGTTGCCGCCGTAGTAGCCCTCAGCAGCAAGTCACGTTCATCAGTGCTTAAACCACTGAATTCGAGCCCCGCATCGCGAGCCAATGTGTTGTTGTCAGAGTCATCCATTGCAACGAGCATCAAAGTTGGCATCATAGAATGAAGTACCAGCATATCGTCGTGCGCTTTCCCTTCCGCTAGCTACCATAGTTCCGCTTTCGTGGTGTTGTCGGCTCTGTCTTAGCTCTGTTTCTGGCCGCGCGTATGCGTTTTGCACAGAAAAGCCGTAGTGCCGCCTGCGGGCGCCGTTTTACTCCCCGACGTCGCAATGTCAGTACGAGACCATGACGCAACGTCACAAAGTGGGTGGCTCCTATCTTCGATTGCGTCCCTGATGCACACTTGGGTACACATTACAGAAGCTGTTCCATCATCAGCAACATGGGTGACGAGCGTCACTGTGGGAGTCAACATTTCCTTGAGCCTTTCACAAAGGCTCATCACAGATAAATGTACCGCACTGTTAATAAGAGCAGACTCAGGACTGCCATCAATTTGTACGGGGCAATGCAGCATCAGCTCTAGGAGCTGCACCATCTAGTTTTCCAGCTGCCAGCATTCGTGGAAGATTGGGGAGCGTGACTGTTGGCGTTAGTGCAATGGCGAAAGTGAGTAGAGACAACTCATTAGAAGGTTCAAGGGTTGTACGATCCGGGTGTGTTGTATAGGGAAGAGAAGAACCGCTTAGATGAGAATAGCCGGGATAGGTGGTCCCAGGGCAGAGTGTGGCCCTGAACTCATACCGGATGATTTGTGTAACATTGTCACAGGAGTTGCTAGGGTGCAGAACGTCAGCACAAGGAGATGTGATGCAAGTTTGTGCTTTTTGTGACTTCCCAGGCAGTGGCAATCGTTGATGCAGTAACCATTGATAACTGCATCAACCATCGCTACATCGTTGCACACAAGCAAGTTCAATGCACCGCCAATGATTCCTTTAAGAACGTGTGTAACATTGTCAAGCGCAATCGTGCACATACCAACTCTGCAGCACAGAGTCAGAATGTCTTGAATGCACATGATGCAGGGCTCTGTTGATGTCTGCATGCAGCTGGATAGCACATTATTCAGCTAAGGTGCGGGCACTACAACAGTTGTACAACTGCCTGCCTTTAATGGCTTTTTTTACACTACGGAGAACACTTCTAGCACCCTTCACAGATGCAAGTGGGTTGAGACATTATCATTTCTCGCAGAAAAGAACGCCTTAAAGTAACTATTTATGCTGCAAGACACTCAACAAGCACATTTAATTGGACAGTGAAAGCTTAACTCTTTCCATACAATGCCTATTGGGCATCGCTAGCCCACTATCGATGGTTTGAAACGCCGCTTTCAAGACCTTCCGCTCCGCTCATGGACACTCTGCCCCATCGGATGCTAAGGAGGAGAACTATATTTTGTTTTTCTAAGCACTTTGCCTTTGTCTTGCCAGGTATTAATTTTTGAACGTGCTGCAAAGTTTTCGCGATGGTCAAAGTAGAAAGGAAAATGGCTGCCTGCTAGCAATGGTTTGAAACACCACTTTCAAGACAGTCCACAGTGCTCACAGACACTCTGCACCATCATACGCAAAGGAGAACTATATTGTGTTTTTCTAAGTAGTTCCCCTTTGTCTCACCAGGCGCTAATTTTTGAACATGTTGCGAAGTTTCGTGATCGTCAAAGCAGAACAAAAAAATCAGAAAGCAAAACTTTCAAAGCACATGTGCCGTTCTTGGAGGTGCGTGTGCTTTGAAAGATCGCGGATCTCGCAATTTCACTTCGTCTGCAGCTGATTTTATTGATGGATTGAGCAGCGACAAGTCTAAGGATGCTGCTTTTTCGTTAGACTTTGACTCTGAGAGCGATGACGACACAAACCAGCCCGGAACATTGGCGGCTGCAGCCTGGCATGCCCAACTGTAGTGCTTGCAGTTGGAATTTTAGTAACGGAACACCTGTTCCATGAAAAATTGTGATTTTCTTGAAGACAGTGCCAATTACAGTCGAACTCAGCTATATCGAAATTGCAAAAGAACGCCTATAAGTTCGATATAGAGCACATTTCGATATAAGCCTGCTAAATAATTGGATGTCATAAAAGCACATACCATTTATAAGATCACTTTATTGATGAAACTAGCTTAGTTTTGCATGCAATAGTCCTGCATTTTCTTCTGGTTGGGCAATTTCACTGCCTGCGACGCACGCACTTCTCCACATTGTCTAAGGAGTCAGAGCAGCTGAGGCCGCAACCTTCCGCATTCACACAGAAGCACCGGACTAGTAAGTGCACCAATCACTTCGGAGGATGTGGGCAAAGGACCTTCGTTGCTTTCCTCATTGTGCCCACTTTCACTCGTGCTCGGTACGATGTCGGCAATGTAGTCTTCATTTTCTGGCTCTTCCGTAGTCGCGATACCATCATCTGCACTCACAAACTCATCCACCGTTGATTCATCAACAGCTTCCGTAAATTCTGACAGCTCGCTCCAAACTTTGACAACACTGGCAATGGCTTCATCACATTCATCAGAATTTACAGTCATCACCGAGCACGTGCAAGCCAGCACGTCTGAAGCAATTTCGCATGAACTACTTGTACATGGCCATGCGTACACGCCGAGCACAATGGACACCGAGTCGCGAGTTTGGCTACTTCAGCCCCAATCTCCCCCTTATTCTTCCAAGATCGTGCTGAGAGTAACCCTTGGAATCTTGCACGCTGTGGGGACATCAGACTTCTCACCACGTTTGACCCGATTTATGATTTTGAGCTCGACGACAAAAGGCGAATTCTGCCGCTTCATCACGGCAACACTGCGGGAGAAGGCCCACAAGGCACAAACACAATGAACCAGATAAGCAGCGAGACTGCTCGCACTTTCGCAATCTTGCACGACTAGGGCACAAGAGCCTGTAATTGGCTGTCTGAGCAAGCACTGCGGGCGGGCCAGGATCATTTTTTACAGGGGGGTGTCAACGGCTTGCCCGAGGCAGTGCGATCACAGCAGGGAGAGCAGTTGGATGGAGCTGCGCCGTCGGGTTTGCCGGCCACCTTCTGGGGGCACTTTCCCGCTGCTTGACGTTTGTTATATTGGGAGTCCCTGCAATTTTTGGTCTATGTAAGCATAATTTTTGCTACATATACTTAATGTGACTACACTATGTCCAGAAATTGTTCAATATAGTCGGGTTCAACTGTAAATGGCAATACATTTTGTATAGTATATTTTGTTGCATTGTTTTTCTTGGTAAATACAAGCGTGTCTTTACAAACTTCGTTCAATTTTATTCCAAAATCTTGAGTGCAGCAATTTATGTCTTTTTTATGACATACATTTCGTTAATAAAAGTTTTACGAGTGAAAGGTACATTCATTCTGCTTTTTCTTTATGAATTACATAAAATATTGAGTGCAGTAGTTCCTGCAGAAAGAAAGATGGGGTGCTTACAAAAAACTCTCATTTTCCCCATTCCAGGGAAAATGAGGGAAAGTACTCAGGAAGCACGTTTGATTTACTTCTTAATGAGAGAGTCAACAGAGTGGGTGCCAAATGAAGGAAAGTGCAGCCGAAATTAAATAAGGTGGTGATGAAATGAGGAAATTTGCAGGTGCAAACTGGAATAAGCTAGTGTAAGACAGGGGTAGTTGGAGTTCCCTGGAGACAACCGGAGATGCCCAGAGACTGTTAGAGGGCTGGATGATGCCACACTCCAGCATGTCGTCAACATGCTGGACGAGGATCCAGCGTTCAGCGGCCGACACACGATACGAACACTGGCGCAATGGTGTTTGTTGACTGGTGTCGATGCGGTGAACGACTGCGGACGCTCAGCCCAAGGATGGTTGGTAAATGTCAAATGAGGAACGAAAACGTTGGAGGAGCTTGACGATTTCTGTGTGCTGCGCAGGTGTGAGTTCCGTGTCGACAGCACGAGTGAAGACGTCTACAGGGGCATCGGTCGCGGCGGGAGGAGTGATGGCACAAATCGGAAGAAATGCCGTATCACCAAACATGGTGGCCGGGAGAACGCAATTGAAAGGTTCAGAGGCACCCAGGCACTCGCCGCGGAGTAGGGATGATGGGCAGGCAGACGGATTGCACATGTAAAGGGCAGCAGAACCTTCGCAAAAAGTGACGACAGCAAACGGAAGCAGAAAGTTCCGGCAGTGCGCAGAAGTGGCCGACGGCGTAAAAAGAACAGATGAGTTCGCAGCAGAGTTACATAATACAGGAACCAGAGTGGAGGAGAAAGGTGCGATATTAATGTCAGAGGCGGCAACAACTTTAGGAGAATAATGGTGTCAGGGTCAAAGCACGGTACTGAAAACGTAAGTTATAACGTGACAACGTGATCTTTTTGGGTGAAGGCAACTGGTCAATAAACCCACACATGCTACCTGAAGGCATCAATGTTGTCGGATTCGAGACCCTCGTTATGTAATAAACGAGAAAAGAGGGGGTTAACCGAAGGTCCCGATTTTTATTAGTCATATCATAAGCCAACAAACACTGACGCGAAATGCTAAGATAGTGGGTTCGGTTCCCATCTGCGGCTAGTTGTTTTTTCATCCACTCTAATTTCCATTAATTTATCGTTTCTTTATTCTCATTTATTAAGCACAAATAATTTCCCCTATGTTGTCCTTGGTGTCAGTGTTTGTTGGCTTATGATTTGTGGTCTACAGTGATAAATGGCTCTGTCTGCCTTCGAGCGAAAGTGTCTGACTTTGGAGCAGAAAGTTCTACTGATAAAAGAAGTGGAAAAAGGTGGCTGGCAGAAAACTGACATTGCGAAGGAATTCGGCATACCACCGTCTACTTTATCAACTGTATTGAAAAACAAGGTAGCTAGGCAGGATGGCTTTGAAGAGTGTTTCTCGGCAAAGAGAAAGAGGAATCGCAATTCAAAATACCCCAAAGTGGAAGGTGTACTTCTACAGTGGTTGAAGAACGGCAGGAGTGCAAATCTCCCCATACATGGACCTGCATCATCATCATCATCAGCCTGGTTACGACCACTGCAGGGCAAAGGCCTCTCCCATACTTCTCCAACTACCCCGGTCATGTACTATTTGTGGCCATGTTGTCCCTGCAAACTTCTTAATTTCATCCGCCCACCTAACTTTCTGCCACCCCCTGGTACACTTCCCTTCCCTTGGTATTGAGTCCGTAACCCGTAAGACCATCGGTTATCTTCCCTCCTCATTACATGTCCTGCCCATGCCCATTTCTTTTTCTTGATTTCAGCTAAGATGTCTTTAATGTGCATTTGTTCCCTCACCCAATCTGCTCTTTTCTTATCCCTCAATGTTACACCTATCATTCTTCTTTCCATAGCTCGTTGCGTCGTCCTCAATTTAAGCTCAACCCTTTTCGTAAGCCTCCAGGTTTCTGCCCCTTACGTGAGTACTGGTAAGACACAGCTGTTATACACTTTTCTCTTGAGGGATAATGGCAACCTGCTGTTCATGATCTGAGAATACCTGCCAAACGCACCCCAGCCCATTCTTATTCTTCTGATTATTTCACTCTCATGATCCGGATCAGCAGTCACTACCTGTCCTAAATAGATGTATTCCCTTACCACTTCCAGTGCCTTGCTACCTATCGTAAACTGCTGTTCCCTTCCGAGACTGTTAAACATTACTTTAGTTTTCTGCAGATTGATTTTTAGTCCCACCCTTCTGCTTTGCCTCTCCAGGTCAGTGAGCATGCATTGCAGTTGGTCCCCTGAGTTACTAAGCAAGGCAATATCATCAGCGAAGTGCAAGTTACTAAGGTATTCTCCATTTACTCTTATCCCCAATTCTTCCCAATCCAAGTCTCTGAATACCTCCTGTAAACACGCTGTGAATAGCATTGGAGAGATTGTATCTTCCTGCCTGACACCTTTCTTTATTGGGATTTTGTTGCTTTCTTTATGGAGTACTACAGTGGCTGTGGAGCCGCTATAGATATCTTTCAGTATTTTTACATACGGCTCGTCTAACCCTGATTCCGCAATGCCTCCATGACTGCTGATGTTTTGACTGAATCAAACGCTTTCTCGTAATCAATGAAAGCTATATATAATGGTTGGTTATATTCCGCACATTTCTCTATCACCTGATTGATAGTGTGAATATGATCTATTGTTGATTAGCCTTTACGGAATCCTGCCTGGTCCTTTGGTTGACGGAAGTCTAAGGTGTTGCTGATTCTATTTGCAATTACCTTAGTAAATACTTTGTAGGCAACAAACAGTAAGCTGATCGGTCTATAATTTTTCAAGTCTTTGGCGTCCCCTTTCTTATGGATTAGGATTATGTCACCGTTCTTCCAAGATTCCGGTACGCTCGAGGTCATGAGGCATTGTGTATAGACCGTTTCATCGGGCGAGGAGGATAGGGCGCGCGGAGAGCCTTTCCTCCTCTCTGGCTTGGGCTATCCGGCGGGGCGCTGCTTGAAAGTATTGATGTCGCGTGCTGCGGAACAATTTCTAGATGTTTTAGATGGTACTTTGTGAAATCTACGCCATGTCCGTTCATATAAGGTCATCAGGGAAGCCTTTCGGTGCATCGGTAACTACAGCAGGCGGAAATATCTCTTGGGGGCGCAAAAATGTGACGTGTTTTATCAGCCGCGGTGTACGCACATCAGTCGCGGTGTGCATGTGTTGTGAACTATTTTGCTTATATCGGTTTTAATTCAACAAAGAAAACAGGTGTCCCTGTATTAGCAGCATGAAATGGTAACTCTCCTCACTATCTGATCGCTTGGCATAGGGAGTAAAACATAAATCATAAGAGCGCATGCTCGTGCACGGCCAACCTAAGGCAACCACGAAACATCTAAGCAGCAGGCGCTATCAAATATTTGTGATGCACTGGCATCGTTCTCGTGCATTTCAAGTCTAGTAGGCTTCAAATTACCATATGTCTACGTTAGCCTTCCTGCATGAGGCCAATGGCGCTGCTCAACACAGCGATCACTGTGGTTTGTGAACCAGCACGATACATATGTAAGGTTTGCGCTTCGGCAGTGCCTTTTTGGCCTGCATACAGCCATAATATATGAAAGGGATCGCATAAAAAGAAATCGATATCTATTTTTGAGGACAGAATTTCCGTAATACGTGTGAGTGCGTCGTAGAGAACAGAACGAACACAACCAAAATAAAATAATTCGGTTATCATCCTCTTTCTCAAAAAAGCAAGAGAAAATGGGCTAACACCGCAATAGGACCTCGCATAGTCACGCCGCACGAGGTTTAGAAATATATAATCGCTGATGCCGTATTCTTGGACCATATGGTATAAAGAACAAAGATATATGTAATCCAGCACCTACCACTGCTTAGGACGCTCGCGCAGTTCGTAAAGAGTCCCTTTGCTGGACAAGCTTAATTCAGACTGTAAGGTATGCTGCTATTACTTGCCAAAACTATTTTATTCAGGGGCAGAAACCTCATCCGTCGAACCAAGTAGTCACGCAATGTAACCTGCAGCGAACAGTTTGAACGCTTGTCAAAGTATAACATATCGGCTCCTATCGTAGCAGAACGGTACCACATTGTTACGATCGTCGCGCATGTTTCATGGCTCCTAAACCGCAGCTTAGAAATAGAGGATAATACTGCAATAAGGTCACATTAATGACTGGAGCATTCAGAAATACACAATTGATTTCCGAGGCTGATTGCAGACTCAAATATGCGCGCACACATCGTGCTGCGTGTTCCGTCCACCTCAACGCCAGCAGAAATTCCGGCCATGACGCCTTAAACCACTTCAGCACGTCTCACAGAACCGTTTACCACGTAGAAGACGCACGTCATAATAAACAGACCGCACGACCACGAAAACAAACGCCAGAACCTAACGCCGAGCGTATAGCTGCCATGCAAAAGACCGCTTTCACCCAAGCCAGTATGGCGCTGCTCATAGGCGGCGCCACTGCGTTCACAATATGGCGGCGCCTACGAAAAAACGGTCTATACAGGGTGGCCAGTTTTTCTAGTACAATCTGCCCACCATCCTTTAACAAATCTGCTGTTACCTGATCCTCTCCAGCTGCCTTCCCCCTTTGCATAGCTCCCAAGGCTTTCCTTACTTCTTCCAGCGTTACTTGTGGGATTTCGAATTCCTCTCGACTATTCTCTCTTCCATTATCGTCGTGGGTGCTACTCGTACTGTATAAATCTCTATAGAACTCCTCAGGCACTTGAGCGATCTCATCCATATTAGTAATGATATTGCCGGCTTTGTCTCCTAACGCATACATGTGATTTTTGCCAATTCCTAGTTTCTTCTTCACTGCTTTTACGCTTCGTCCGTTCCTGACAGCATGTTCAATTCTATCCACATTATACTTCCTTATGTCAGCTGTCTTACGCTTGTTGATTAACTTCGAAAGTTCTGCCAGTTCTATTCTAGCTGTAGGGTTAGGGGCTTTCATATATTGACGTTTCTTGATCAGATCTTTCGTCTCCTGCGATAGCTTACTGGTATCCTGCCTAACGGAGTTACCGCCGACTTCTATTGCACACTCCTTAATGATGCCCACAAGATTGTCGTTCATTGCTTCAACACTAAGGTCCTCTTCCTGAGTTAAAGCCGAATACCTGTTCTGTAGCTTGATCTGGAATTCCTCTACTTTCCCTCTTACTGCTAACTCTTTGATCGGCTTCTTATGTACGAGTTTCTTCCTTTCCCTCTTCAAGTCTAGGCTAATTCGAGTTCTTACCATCCTATGGTCACTGCAGCGCACCTTACCGAGCACGCCCACATTTTGTATGATGCCAGGGTTAGCGCAGAGTATGAAGTATTTCATTTCTAGTCTCGCCATTCGAGCTCCTCCACGTCGACTTTTGGCTATGCCGCTTGCGGAAGAAGGTATTCATTATCCGCATATTATTCTGTTGCGCAAACTCTACTAATAACTCTCCCCTGCTATTCCTAGTGCCTATACCATATTCCCCCACTGCCTTGTCTCCAGCCTGCTTCTTGCCTACCTAGGCATTGAAATCGCCCATCAGTATAGTGTATTTTGTTTTCACTCTACCCATCGCCGATTCCACGTCTTCATAGAAGCTTTCGACTTCCTGGTCATCATGACTGGATGTAGGGGAGTAGACCTGTACAACCTTCATTTTGTACCTCTTATTAAGTTTCACAACAAGACATGCCACCCTCTCGTTAATGCTATAGAACTCCTGTATGTTACCAGCTAGATTCTTATTAATCAGGAATCCGACTCCTAGTTCTCGTCTCTCCGCTAAGCCCCGGTAGCACAGGACGTGCCCGCTTTTTAGCACTGTATATGCTTCTTTTGGGCTCCTAACTGCACTGAGCCCTATTATATCCCATTTACTGCCCTCTAATTCTTCCAATAGCACTGCTAGACTCGCCTCACCACATAACGTTCTAGCGTTAAACGTTGCCAGGTTCATATTCCTATGGCAACCTGTCCGGAGCCAGGGATTCTTAGCACCCTCTGCTGTGTCGCAGGTCTGACCGCCGCCGTGGTCAGTTGCTTCGCAGCTGCTGGGGACTGAGGGCCGGAGTTTTTTGATAGTTGTGTTCATATAGGAGGTTGTGGCCAAGTACTGCACCAGGGTGGCCAATCCTGCTCTGGTGAGGGAGTGCGTTACCGGTTCTGGTCACCGGGATGAGGCCACACTCCAGGCCTGTTTATGCAATTTTATCAACACGCGTTTTTTTTTTTTTGATCCGGTGGAAAATTGTGCGGCACCGGGATTCGAACCACGGACCTCTTGCATGCGAGGCGGGTGTTCTACCTCTACGCCACCACTGCACCCTGCACTATGGACCTGCGATGGACCTGCACTTACAAAAGCGGAATCTCTTGCCCTCCGAATAGGCCATAAAGATTCCAAGTGTAGCAATGGCTGGCTTGAGCGGTTCATGAAATGACACGGCATGACCTCGAAGTCGATCGTTGGTGAAAGCGCAGCTGTGAGCCGTGGCACTGTAGACGTATGGTGCCAACATCGGCTCCAAGCTCTGCTTGAAAAGCATGAAGAGAAAGACATCTACAACCTAGATGAGGCTGCATTCTTCTACAAGATGCTCCTGAATTGCATGTTCACACTCGCTGGTGGATCCTCATCTGGAGGAAAACAGAGGAAGGAGCATGTCACAGTGCTGTTTAGTGCCGATGCAACAGGCGAGGACAAGCTTCCCTTGTTAATACTGGGGAAGGTGGAGAAGCTGTGGTGCCTCCGAAACGCAGCTATTCCCAAGGAATGCATCTACAGAAGTAACAAGCGAGCATGGATAAGTGCTGATATTTTTTAAGACTATGTATGCCTTCTGGACGGATTGTTCGACTCAAAGAATTGGCATGTGCTTTTCATAACTGACAATTGTCCGAGCCACGGGAAAATTGACAACCTCAAGGCGATCGCTGTGGAATTTTTGCCTGCAAACACAACCGCAGTACTTCAAATGATGGATCAGGGCATCATTAAGACCACCTGGAAGCTGTAATGCAAGGCTCTTTTGCAGCGCATGCTCACAGTGTGTGATGCCTGCAAGAGGTAAAACACTGATTTGCTTGGTGCGATCCACTTGCAGAACTTTCATGGAAAAAACTGAAGGTCATGAAGGTCACCAACTGCTTTGCGCACACTGGCTTTTCCCACAGGGTCGTCAGCAACCCTGATGATGACCAGCATGATGATAACCGGACTTGCAATGATCTGTACAAGGCTGTTCATAAAGTTGTTGGCCAAGAGGTGGAAGGAGACTTCGAGACATTCGTGTTAGCTGACGCTGCTGCTCCCGTGGTCGCCCCAGTGATGGATGTTGACATTTTAATTGACCCCGTTGGCGGCCCCGACGAGGACGAAGAGCTGGCGGACGAAGAGCCACATGAAATGCCAACTATGGTGCAGAAGTGGGAGTACCTATGCCTGCTGTGAAATAAGGTTTAATGCATGGGTGGCGACCACGACCTCGTGCAATGCTTGGTCAAATTAGAGCAGGGGTTGCTCACGCCCGGTATAACTTGAAACAGCCAAAGTTCACTGCCTTTCTTGCACCTGAATAAAGTTTTGCTTCACTGAATACATTGTATTCTGACTTTGTCGCAGTTGTGCCACAATTAAAGCTCGACTACTTTATCTCTTCTTGAGTGGTCGCTTACATCGAATTACCACTTACAAATTTTTTTGCCATCCCGCTGACTTTGTTATAACTGTATATTATAAATACAACAAATTGAGCGGTGCCTGAAGGAGAACATGCAAAATAGAAAACAGTTAGCTTGCTGAACACGCAGAAACCAAGCAACACGACTTCAACTTAAAGCCAAGCTTCAGTCATAGTGCAAAAAAAGAATAGTATGCAGCGACAGTATCTGGAATCTCCGACTGTCCACACAACTGCACACATACTTAATCGAAACGATGGCAATCTCCCGCCAACATACGCAAGATGTCTGAAGCGATTATTGACGCGGATTTAAGCTGAAGGTTTTATGGCTCTCAGCTTAATGAACAAAGCTTCCGTGTGGAAGCCAAAACTTGAAGAATTTTTAGACAGCACTATTTTGGTCGGCGTTTTGTTTTTCTTCCTATTATGCTGAATACTACATGGCCGTGTGGTTGCCACTGAACACTAACGTCCCGGAAAATTTAGTGACTTCATTCGAAGTTAGTGTTTTGGTGCACATTAGCGCAGCTAGGTGGTTTGGCACTAGATGGAGCAATTGGCGCAGCACTTCCATCCCTAGTGTAGACAGGCAAGCCTTCGCCCCTACGACTTGGCATCCACCGCACACGTCTAGGTGTTTGCATAATCATGTTAGTTTTTCATGCATTTTTGGACGTACAAAAGCTTTTAATTATCTGCACTCCTGCGCGTCATATCACTCTGGAATGAACTTCCTACACCATTAACAAATCCAGTTTCCTTCCATGGGCATGGGCATAGCTTGTACTGCTAGGAGAATCCATGCATAATTTGTTACCATGCTAGCCTTCTCTTTTGTATGTACAGGGTTCATGCTCGTGTATATGACAAAAATTCAAGGGTTTTCACGGACTTTCAAGGCCCTGTGTGTGGATTTTCAAGGACCACATTCTCTGTTAGGAATCTAAATAGACAGATGTTCAGGGGTAGACAGAGGCTCGAAATGATGAGAATTCACTGAAAACGGGGATTGTCGCTGCAGCCAACGTTTTAACAAAGAAACTTGTCTTCAGACAAAACTATGGCTCCAGCAATACTTCATTTTTTTTTTACCGTTATTCATCACTGTTTGTCAGAGTTACACGGATGACCACTTTCAGTGTGTTAGAAGATGCAAACATTTATTTGCTAAAGCAGCTCAACCGAGCAACAAACAATCCCTCAGTCCTTAGGTGGCTTCATTTTGCTTCTCCTGAATTTTTACGTCAATGTCTAAGATCTCCTGCTGCTTGCTCTTGGCAGTCTTCCTTAGGCTGTTTCACTTCATTATGCAAGTCGGGTCATTGGTTGCCTCCGCTTTTTCTGCATACGAATCCGCTGAAGCTGTCAATTCAGCAACAGCAGCTTCTAGTTTCTTTTTCTTCTTTCTGAGAGTTTCAATCTCTTCATCAATGCAGCGTTTCTTCCTCTGTTTCACACCTTCACGCTCCTGCTTGTTCTGTGTTTCCAAAAAGGCGCGGTATTGGTTCCTCGCAGAAGCCACAGATGATCTCAATTCCTTTGTGATGGGCACCTTGAAAATGCCACCTGCTATGCGTACAGCATCACAGATAATGCGCTGTGAAATGTGACACACTTCTTTCATGTTGTCTACTGAAACCTGGCAATTCATGCTGCATCCTCTCTCTACACTTGCTTGGCCATGACTAAGTACAAGCAGCAGTTTCCCAGCCCTCCAAAGCTCGGCATATGCTGAGCCAACCTTTAAAAGTTCAGAGAAAAAGTTGTAAAGTGTATGCGGGCTTCTTTTAAATAGCTGCAACTAATGTTTGTGCTCTTGCAGCAGCTCAATTAACTGTGAAAGCACAGTATCCCTTGAATGCTCATGGATTCTCTCTGCTGAAATGAGTGCATCCAGAACTTTCTTTAAGCCTTCCAGACACTCGTCCAGCTTCGATGACATCTGCCTGGGGTCTAGTGAAGAGACGCCTCTCACAATGGGATATCGCAGGGGGCTCTTCTCCAGGATCTTTACTGTGACACTTAGAAGAAACGCCTTGCACTGCATGCGAAATGCAAATGCGGCTTTCACACTTACTGTGTGGCTTTTAAGAAGCTTCTTGGCTGTGTGACCAACATCTATCTTCTCGAGTGGCACATGGTTGTTTAAATCTTCAAAGTAAATCTTCAGGAGGCCAGTGATTTCCACTGATGAACAGAGAACGGAAGACTTGAAAAGCTTTGTTAGCACTTTTCTGACAATATTCTCAAGATCCTTTGCCAAAAAGAACATAACTGGCTTATCTGTCTGAAAGTGTGTAAAAAATGGCTGGAAGGCCATCGCAATAGGAAGTGCAAACTTGAGGTTCGCTACCACTAGTGGGTCACAGTGAAAGTCACAAACATTTTGAAAAGAAGCACACTTGGGAAGGTTCACTTCCTTGCTTCTTACCACTTCCACATACTCTTTGATGTCAGGCTAGAGAAGCAGAACCCGCTCTTTCACCGGGACGTTCTCAATCCACCGATGTGCACAGAACTTGAGAGGAAACAGAGTTGGTCCAGTGACAGCTACAAAGTCTACTCTCCGGTTAGGTGCATAAAAAAAGCAGCCTGCTCATACTTGAGAGCAAAATGACCAAGCTCCATCTGCTTGCTGCAAGACCTGCCTTGTAGGCATTATGTACAGTGTGCAAGCTACAGCTGCCAAAGTCTAAGCACCTCACCGGATTGTTCTTCTGTAGGTGCTCCTGCAGGGCTTTGAATGCCTTGGGATTCACATTGGGTCAGTCCATTGATACTTGCACTATTTTATGTAATGGAAGTGGTCCGAAGGCACAAAGTAGTTTTTCTTGCAGATCTTCAGCCCTGGCATGGCCCATAAACACAGATGTGAAGTAGCATACGGTGACCGACTGTGATGCATCTCAGTACCTTAGATGAACATCCGTTTGCTTTTGCTGGCAATTCTCATTCAGAGACTTGTCGAACAAGACAACATAGTAGTCGCTTTTCTCTATCTCCCGCCACAGAGAGGAAAAAAAGAATGGCCTTAAACCATGGCACACTATATACGAGCACTTCTGCTCTCCGCATGTGAAAGATTGTGCCACCTCACTGTCTGGAAACATCCTCTGAAACAATTCATTCACCTGTGATGACGAATGATATGAATAGTGCAATGTTATAACCTTCAATGTCCACAAAAATTTCTGCGTCAATCACAAGTTCATGCTTCTTGCATGCATCCATCAAGTTTGACGACTGCGATGGCCCCGGCTGTGATTCATTTGCTTGACATCCAGAGATCGTCAGGACGCTCCTTATCATGCAGCTACTCCCTGTGGCTTGCATGTGCTCTCAATGCTTTGCACTTCTTAGCTGGCTTTTTAGTGCCAATTCCCGCTTATGGCAGTGACGCCAAAACACTTACAGGTAACTTTGCATTTTATCTTGTGCGGATTTGACATGTATGGTGCAAGCCACTCTCGGTAGTTGTTGTTGTTCAGCCACGACCACTGAAATTTGCATTTTCCGGGCATTGTTGGCACGCACGTTTAATGGCGCACACTATGCTGCAGGTGCACAAAATGTCATGAAACAGTAAAACCTGGTTAAACCATACCCACTTAAACAGTAGTTTTGTTTTAAAAGTAATAAAGTCAAATCCCCAACTCAGCAGCCATTGAACATAATGTGTTTCGTATCCGCATAAACTGTACCAGCTAACTGCGTACGCATCAGTTAAAACATAGCGTTTCAACTTTTCGTCGCGCAAACACGGCAGTACGTCGTCTCCATAGGGCGGCCCGGCAGAACAACAAGCCTCAGAGATCGGAACAACGGCCTCCAAGCGCCCTGTTCATCTGCGCGTGAAGCCACATCAACATCAGCATCATTTCGACACTGTGCCAGAGAGCGTTATGGCGTCGTGCAAGCGAGGACTCGCGTCATTCCCAAGCTCGGATAAAAAAGACGCCGGGTGCTCAGCATAGAAGAAAAATTAATCATCGCCCATGCTATCGAACGTGACATGAATAAGTCGGCGGTGGCATGCGACAAGTATCTGCTGTTGACTACGGCGTATGGCATTGGGAATGCGAAGAAGTTGCTCGGCAGCGCTGCTGCGACCGCGAAGACATGTCGGCTACGAGGTTCGACTTTTCGCCATCGTTGCCTCTGTTGTTGCCGAAGTGTTGCCTAGAGACAGTGATAAGGACGACATGGAAAGTGACAGCGTGGGCGATTCAGGCCCGACAGTGGCAGAAGCTACGCGTTACGTCAGCGTAATGAATGCAATCGTCACAACGAGAACAAGGGCGCGATAACGTAACTCTTATTTCAAACGAAAAGTATTTCAAACTCTGGCACCCAGCAATGAAAATGCACCCCCGGCACTTCTGCAGCACTACTGCATGCGTGCACGGAGAATATGTAACGTCAACGAGGAATCTGCCACGCGAGTGTTTGCCGAGAAGAGGGGGCTGGCTGAAAAGCTGGCACGCAGCTTCAGTAAGTTCGAGGCCGCTGTCGTCATGCTAGGCCGCCGCGGCATCAAACGAAAATAACACTTTTGTCGCGCGAAGTGAATAAATACCACATGTTTTTTTCCCCTTTCATCGCACTCTCTCCGACTTCCGTTTTCGACAGGTAAGTGGGCGATCTCATGCTATTTCGGTTAAACAGTACTACCATTTAGTAAGTAGTTTTTCCGAGCTCCGGCCAACTACGGTTTAACGAGGTTTCACTGTACCGCTGTAAACGCACACCCAAGCGCTACATGTGCACTAAATATTGCGATACAACCGCACATACACAGATGAGCGCTACACACACACAAAATGTCACGATGGAACCACACGCGCATGCATAAGTGTTACATGTGCACAAAACGTGACGATACAATCACACCCACAAGTGCTAAACACACACAAAATGTGCCGATTCGATTTCGCCAGAGGAGGCACTGACTGTGCAAACCGCACACACAGTGGCCGCCATTTCTCGACTCAATTGGAAAGTAGCACAGCAAATGGGCGAGAGAAAATGGTGGGCAAGCCAGTGTCATCCTGGCCAGACGTTCGCGAGCGTCCGCTAGGCACGCGCTTACTTGACTTTGTACGAAACTTACACCATATTTTTAACAAAATTGCAGTGGGAATTCAGGAGGGTTGAAATTTTCTCAAATACAATCACTGGAAGTTAATAAAAACGCAAACTGGGAAATTCAAGGATTTTCAAGGATCTGCTAAAATTCCAGGACTTTCAAGGCCTTGAATATGATCTTTTAAAATTCAAGGGTTTTCAAGGGTTTCAAGGACCCGCATGAACCCTGTATGTACTTCTTATATTTTTTGTATGCATCCGCTTATATTTCTATTCTATATTGTCTGTATTTAATTTTGTTAATTCTGATTAATTTTGTTATGTCTTGTAATCAGCCTGTCTACCAAGTTGACATTTCCAACTTCCCTGAGTGCCTTTGCAAAATTCACTGTGTGACGCAGAACTATGTGTTATGTCAAGACGGGCTGAAATCATATCGCCCAATGCTGTAACTCTCTAGTAAGCATATGAAAAAAAAAAAAAAAATGTGAAAAAACGGCTTTGTTCAATTTGAATACTAAGCAGTATTGTTGATGTTCTTCAAAAGAAGAATAGAAAGGAGGGGCTAGTAAATTGCACAGCAAATAAAATGTCCTCGAAAAAAATTGCAAATCGAGCCGTACATTCTCAAATACGAATAAAAAGGAGATGCATACAGAAGCAAATATTTTCGAATACGAGCTACTTCTATCAACTGATAGCAAGCTCAATGGTATGAGGCCCGAACTTTGTCACAATTGAGATTCTCTCTCAACAGCTTGTAAGTTAACCTCAACTGTCCTGACATACTCCTAGCCCACGCACGACGTCTCAGTGTTGTGTTTCACTGCTTTAAAGAGTTTATTTTGGTTTGGATGAGAGACACCTGAATCTCAGCATCTGCCAGCACTTTGTGTTTCGAGCTCAAGCTCCTTCAAAACGATGGCTGCACGCTTCCTTTCCCGTTCATTGCTCAGTGCGTAGGTCCTTTCTGTTCTTGTCCTCCTTCCGCCACTTGTTTGCCCCCACGGACCATTTGAAGCATCTTCTTGGTCAGTTGCACAGTCCATGTCTGATTTTTCGAACTCCCTAGGGGCCGCGAAAGTGTTCGAAAAATCGGGCAGTTGGAAAAAATAAATGCATGTCATTTACTACCCTTAATGGCTCAAACAGCTCCAGGCACATTCAAAAACGCTCTGAAGGCCTGTCGGTATACGTATTAGGCCTATCGGTGCTCGTACTGTGACAGGAAATGCCAGGTGCACACGTGTATAATTAAGGAATACACACTGTGTCCTGTGGCAATAACCCTTTCCCACGCTTGTTATGCTTCACTGCAATACTTTGGCGTATGCTTTACCACGCAAGTTTACTGTACAAAGGCAAAGCTGACTTTCAGGAACCAGCATTATGCAACGCACTATGCTTTCCAAGCTTCTAAGCCAATCGCGAGGACAACAAAGGCGGAGTCCGAGCCATTGCTTACCGCAGCAAACTTTTTCAATAGTAAACATGGCACCCATCGGCAAGAAGCTTCATGGCGAACATAAAAGCACCTAGGCCTAGCGTTGCCGCAGTGGTGGCTATGGCTGCCAGCAGATCTGTGTGCAAGAGTGCCGGTTCGAGGCGGCGAGGTAATCAAAATGGCAGCATGGTGGCTTTGATTAATGCTGTTTTGGACATGCGGTCATGGCAAAACATCTGGAAAATCGGACGAAGAAGAGTTCTTGCGTCCGAAATTTCAGATGTTCTGATACATTGACTCTTATGGGGTACATGGTGGTGCCACAAAGCCGTCCAAATTATCGGCAATCCAGAAAGTCGGTCGCTGACTGTACAATGGCCACTCCTCCAGCCGACAACAGGGCGTCAAGGACAATTCATTACGATTCCTGTCTATTACTCGAGCCAGCATTACCCCGACTTTTGACCCTTTCAATACAATTGCAGCTGTAATTTTCCCTGATAGAGGAACAAATTCCCTAAGCTTTCCCCGAGTTCTTCCAAACTACTCAACATCCCTGAGAATTCCCAGTTTTTCCGGTTGGTAGACACCCTTTGTAATTATGAAACGCCTAGTGTTTGCCCCCTGTTCAATGCTATTCATTTTCATCTTGTAACCCCTCATACTCAATGCCCTTTGGGCCAGTAAGGTTCAATAAATAATAAATAAATAAATAAATTACAGCCGTAGAAACTAGCCCAGTCTTCAGTCTTGGTCTATTTCACACAGCATGGCGACGGCAGCTGTGTAAGGGCGTCATTGACAACGAGTGTTAATACACCGTGTTGGCGTTTGCCGTCGGTGCAGAGCATGCAGAGTCTTTTACCAGATGCAGCAAGAGCCGAGAAGCGCGAGAAAGAAAAATATACCTCAGAAAAAAAAGTCAACTTCTTAGAAGATGGCACAATGACGACTACAAATTTAACAGGGAGAGGCGGGCTAGTTGGTGGTCGATATTGGAATGCATCAAGTAACCGCGCAAACAACAAAGGACAAAGAAGGAAACACACAGGACAGCTGCATCTGTCCTGTGTGTTTCCTTCTTTGTCCTTTGTTGTTTGCGCGGTTACATGATGCATTCCAATGACGGCTACAAATCCACGTGGTAACCTGCAGTGCCAAAGCTCCATAGCCGTCACACCTGTGGAGGCGAAGAGACACCATTTAAATGCAACACGAACCTTTTGTGAATAAACAGCTTCTTTATGTTATAACTAGATCCAACAAGAAAGCAGCATTGGAAATGTACATGCCACAGCCTGGACCGTGCACAGCCAGGCTTTCCACCATTCTGTCTGGTGAGGGAGCGATGAAAACAGAACTGATGGCTGCGCCAGCTTCAGTCATATGTGGGTAGCTGTTCTTACTTCCGAAAACACATTTGTTCGGATTTGGTTCCACATGGTATCGCGGCAACACAAAATGATGGAACATAAACAACCAAGGTAGCTGGCGGCTGTGCCTGCTTCTGGCCGTCAGATACCATTACATTCGCGCCGCCGCCACTCAAATGCGCCACCAGTCCAAACTCGTCCTGCGCCCGCTGCCTATACAGCTGTGTTCTTTAGTGAAGCATATCAACTCTTTCTGTACTGCGCCCATTGGGCATTGTTAGCCCGCTAACGATGCTTTGAAATGCTGCTTTCGAGACCTTCTGCGCCGCTTGCGCACACACTGTGCTATTGGACATGAAGGAGGAGAACTATATTTTTGTTTTCTAAGCAGTTTGCTTTTTTTCCACCAGGCGGTGATTTTTTGTACGTGCTTTGAACTGTCGCAATTGTCGAAGCGAAAATGGCCGCTTCGGAAGCAGTGCGCGTGGTTTGAAAGATCCACTGCATCTGCGGCTGATTTTATCGATGGTTCTAGCAGCAGTGAGTCTGAGGATGCTACTTTTTCATTGGACTTTGACTCTGAGAACGATGATGACGCAGGCCAGTCTGGAAGATTGGCAGCCACAGCCCAGCACGCCAAACTGTAGTGCTTGCACTTAAATTGTTGTAGTAGAATACATGTTCAATGAAAAATGTTGATTTTTACAGAGATAGTGCCTATTGGGGACGGCAATACATTTTGTAAAGCTCATAATTTTTTTTACATATTTTTCATAGTAGATACAAGCGTGTCTTTACAAGCTTTGTTCGATTTTATCTCACAATCTTGATCTGGCAATTTGTATATTTTTCATCACATACCTCTTGTTAATACAGCAAAACCTCGTTAAACCGTACCTGCTTAAACAGTAGTTTCGTTTTAAAAGTAGTAAAGTCATATCCCCGACTCAGTGGCCATTGAACATAATTTGTTTTGTATCCCCATAAACCGTACCAGCTTATTGCATACACATCGCTTAAAACGTAGCGTTTGAACTTTTCGTTGCGCAAACACTACGGTGCGTTGTCTCCATCGGGCGGCCAGGCAGAACAACAAGCCTCAGAGATCGGAATGGCCTCCAAGCGCACTGCGCGTTTGCACGTGAAGCTACATAAACATCAACATCATTTCGACACCGTGCCAGAGAATGTTATGGTGTCGTGCAAGCGAGGACTCGCGTCATGCCGAAGCTCGGATGAAAAAGACACCGGGTGCTCAGCATAGAAGAAAAATTAAACATTGTCCGTGCTATCGAACGTGACACGAAGAAGTCGGCGCCGGCACGCGACAGGGATCTGCTGTTGACTACGGTGTGTGGCATTTAGAATGCGAAGAAGTTGCTTGGCAGTGCTGCTGTGACTGCGAAGACATGTCAGCTACGTGGTTTGACTTTTCGCCATTGTTGCCTCTGTTGTTGCCGAAGTGTCAGGGAAAGCGACAGCACGGGCGATTCAGGCCTGACAGTGGCATAAGCTGCGCGTTATGCAAGCCTCATAAATGCAATTGTCGCGACGAGAACAGGGGCACGATAACGTGACTCTATTTTAAACGAAAAGTATTAAAAACTCCGGCACCCTGCAATGAAAAAGGCGCCCTCGGGACTTCTGCAGCACTACTGCGTGCGTGCATGGAGAATACGTAACGCCAACGAGGAATCTGCCATACGAGTGTTTTCCGAGAAGAGGGGGCTGGCTGAAAAGCTGGCAGGCAGCTTCAGTAATTTTGAGGCCGCTGACGTCGTGCTAGGCTGCTGCGGCATGAAACGAAAATAGCACTTTTGTCGCGCGAAGTGAATTAATACTGCAAGTTTTTTTCCCCTTTCATCGCACTCTCTCTGAGTTCCGTTTTCGACAGGTAAGTGGGCGATCTCATGCTATTTCGGTTAAACAGTGCTACCGTTTAGTACGTACTTTTTCCAAGCTCCGGCAAACTTGGTTTAATGAGGTTTCACTGTAAAAGCCTTATGTGTGAAAAGTAAATTCATTCTTCCTTTTGTTTATGTATTACATGAAATATTGAGTACAGTAGTTTTTTAAGAAAATCTGGCATAACCTATGGAAAACAGCCATTTTCTCCATGTTGGGGAAAGAGTTTAGTATGAAAAGGGGCCATTATGGCAGAACATGGTACATTCCTTAATTATACATTCACGTAGAGCTGTTTATGATGTTGCTGCTGTAATTTGGGGTCTTCTTCAGTGCTATGTTTTCCCAGCTGTCAAATTTTTTTCCATGGTTCTTTGAAAAAATGTGTAACTTATTTTGATGTTTTAAGCACTTTCTCTTTTTTTAATTTCTGGAGGGAAAGTTTCAAGGAGCGTGAAAAATTAAAATCCAGACAGAGGGGCACCGGGCAGGCGTGACGACTGCTTCGCTACGAGCTGCAGTTTTCTGAGCAACATATAGGAAATAATTTTAAAAATGTTGGAGAGGGGGGCACGCGAATCCCAGCAGAGTGTGCTGCGCAAACTTCATGAAAATTGAGAAATTACAAATTTATTAAAGAAGGCGACAAAACAGAAATTGTTGATAGGAATGCCATCATAAGTGGCAACATGACATGATTCCACGGCTTCCCTGGTTTTCCCATTAGAATGCCAAAACAAATGGCAGGGGAAACACAAGGAATGCGGGAGATGAAAATTCAAGATGATGAGCAAAATGAGAACAAGGTGAAGAGTGTGGGATTGCACGCGTATCCCGATATCTCCGGAGTAGCCTCGTGGCTATCAGACGATACAGTCGCCGACTGATTTTTCGGACTCCGAAAATTCGGACATGCTCGATTATTTGGTCAGCTTCGCGGCACTGCCATTCTCCCCATAGACCATAATGTATAACAACTGCTGAAAGTTCGGACACCTTGCAACCTCTCGTCTGATTTTTCGGACGCTCGTTGAGCTAACTCGATCGAAAGCACCATCCATGCACCGACTCTGACCGGTGCATGGTTCGACTTGCTGAATGCCATATTTGTTTTTAACGGAGCCTTCTTGGTGCCCCATGAAGTGGCGGTACTGGAAATCGCCACTAATCATCATTGTTTCTGCCTGGTTCTTGATAGAGTTGCAACAGCAGTTCTGGTTAGTAAGCCATGTCAATACAATAAAGCAGCTGATTTGTTTGTTTCTTCGTGCACGAAGCTGCGAGTACGCCACAGTTTTCAACAGTTTTCACCACAGTTTTCGTCACGCCGACTGGTGTCGGCGTGACGGCGTGGTGGTGTTTGTTTTGTGTGCTGTGTTGAGGTTGCGATGATCCAACGCGGCATACGGAAACATAGCGTCAGGTGTCTAATGGCGCCGACAGTGCCCGTGCAGACTGCACTGGGGCATGCCGGCAAGCGGGTGCCGGGAGGCCTAGGATTGGTCGCCTTCCGATGTGCTCCCTACTGACGCCGAAAATGTTCTGTGCAGACCTGTGCAGCAGTTGCATTGCGATTCCGGACACCGTCTCATTTGACAGTTTCTGAGGTGCTGACAATGCTGTACTGACATGCACAGAACTCGACGATGGCAAGATGATTCGTAAGGTTTCTGCTGTACCTCCGGACGATGACGCACGATGCGCTACACTGCAGTCACATGCGGAGCGTGTAGAAGCAGTGACTGTGCTTTCAGCCGCCTATAGTGACCGTACGACCCTCACCGAGATTCAGGCTTATCTGATTGCGCGTAAACAGAACAGCGTGCAATGACGCATTCACGATTTCTTCAAGCCTACTGCCCAGCCCGAATAAGTGCATGGAAATAAAGGATTTCTTTCTTTTTTTCCTTAATCTGCTTTTTCGGACACCTGTTTATTCGGACATTTCCGCAGTCCCCGTGAGGTCCGAATAAACGGTCAGCGACTGTAATGCCATGTTCGCTCGCGGAGGGTAGTGGACAGAGGGCACGTTAGCCACTCCCGCTGCTCTTCGCACCTGGCCGTGACACCTGGCTGTGATGCCGCAGCCAGGACACCCCGTTCCCTCCTTTTCCTTTCTTGGAACCGGGAAGACTTCCTCTCTGCCGCTCGGGGAGAAGCGCTATTCCCCCGATACGTTTTTGTCTTTGGGATGAGGAACTTGTGACTGGCCACATCTCAATTCAGCCGCTGAGACCGCCGCACACCGTCCCCCTGCTGCGCTCGGCGTTCGTGGGCAACTGATCGCCCCAGGGCCCAAGCGCAGATCCACTCTGGGTGAGCTGAATTCTTATCAGCCTCTTTTGTGGTTTCCAACATTGTGTAGTTTCTTTCGCCTCAGACGTGCGGAACGCTCCGCCACTATGGTTTTGTTTTGTATTTGTGTTTGCTGTTGTTGTTCTGTTGGTACCTGTATCTTAAGGTGAATAAACACCTTAAGTCAAGACTCAGCCTGTCCCTCTGGCCTGAACTCCCCGTGGTCACAACTCACTGCGAACCACGGGTTAGAGGTCACAGCTCTGACTGTTAGGGCTGCTGCGAAAGTGCTAGTGGGCGAATGCCGCTCCGCCGGCACTGTGCAATCCAGAGAAGGGTCAGGTGCGCACGCGCGAGCTTGACTAATACCACTATAAGAGACACATAAAGAAATGGCAGTATCACAGAAAGTGGGGGTGCATATAACTTCTGCTGTGGGATGTGAAACGGCCATACAATGGTTTCAGAGAATACTTGCAGCTCTGTTGACCTCTTGTTAGCACACCTCTCTGCATGGCCAAAGTACACAGTTCCACAAGATGAGGGTAACCTACATACCAGGCCACTTTCATTAGAATTATTAAAATGACTATTGGAGCATCCAGTTTTCTCATAATGCAGCAACAAATGGAAGCTCCAATAGTGACTAATAATTTCAATAAAAGTGGCGGGATATATAGGTCACCCTCATCTTGTGGAGCTGTGTACTTTGGATAAACAAGGAGGTGTACAAATAAGAGGTTAATATACTAACAGGGCATGCCATGTAAGCATCAGCAAAGAAGCTTAGTGATGCGAACCAGTCAGAAGAAAGATGCGAATGAGATTTAGATTTCAAGCAATAAAATGAGAGATTGGTGGACTAGAGAGAGAGAGATTCAAATGAGAGAAAGGCAGGGAGGTTAACCAGAGTTAAAGCCTCCGGTTTGCTACCTTTCACTAGGGGAAGGAAAGGGCAAGTAAGGACAGAAAGAAGAGCGAGAACAAAAAGAAAGGTGTGAAAAAAAAGGGGGGGGGCGGGATGGGATCATTATAGTTGCTAGACTAGATTCTATAAGCTCTCGTGCCCCTTGCAAAACTAGATGCACGGGTGAGATTATTGCCAGATTGACAGCACGTGCCTGCAGAAAATGTAATCATCCGCTTAGGGGAGAGCGAAGTACACCAGAGGGTGAAGTGAAAAATACGATTTGAATGAAGCTGAAGGGCGACAGCACAATGAAAAGCTTTTCAAGAAGTCACGGAATGTCCCAGCACCTCTGGAGCAACGTTAGGTGGTGCTTCGCTATAAAAAGGCCAAGTTTTCTTTTTAATGTTTGGTCACAGCCGTACATGGGCCTCTAAGGGTTATGCTTGCACCAGTTCTTTCAGGTGCAACAAACACTATGCTGATCACAATCAATGCATGATGGACCAACCTGATTGGAAGCACTGCCCTCCTCTGGGGCTGGCAGTCCAGCTGAGTCCCATGCCAACCTGAGGACGGCCTGTATGGTGTCCAGGTCTGGGAGGTGGAGGGCCTGTCGGGAGACAAATGGTGAGCATCCTCCTTTGCCAACGTACTGCCTCTAACCTGGTGCCGAAGCAGGGTTGCCAGTCGCATGCCGACCGAGTGTAGGGTGCCCTCGGGCCCCATGCTAGGCACGTGCTTGAGGGCCTGGGTCAGACCCTCGGGTACCTGCTGGGCCAGGCAGTGGCCCACCACTGTCAGCAGGAGCTTGCTAAGCTTCAGCAGCAACAGCGAACCACCCCTGCAGGAAGGCATCCAAAGCAGCAGCTGAAAGGCAGCGCCCGACACAGCACTCGCAAGTTTTGCAACATAAGCATGCTGGAATTCGATTGACAAATCAAACACCTCATAGTTACTACTGTGACATGAAATACTAACACAACGTTTAGGGTAACCAAACATTACACCTTAAAGTGTACTGTGCACAGGTGTCGAATACCGTGTAAATTGTTATATGTCCTACTCTTAATTTTTGTTACTACTGTTAATCTAACAAAGATTGTGCAGGTTACAGTAAAGGGGGTTCCAGCAAGCACAGAAGCGAGCACAGAAGCGAGCACAAGTAAAAGAAATGAATGGGACAAAACTGGACTTACAATTGAAATTTATTGCGAATACATTACGCAAATCTCCGCCATGCATGCATAGAAACCAAGAACAGTCACAAAAGTTTATAGTCAGCGATCAAGACAAAAAATAAGCCAAGCCACACCCCCTCCCGACAAGGGCCCCAACACTTGGATTAGCGAGATAACCTTAAAAACTGAAGCCCCTTATCAGTGAGAGGGATTGAAGGTTCACTCGCACATATATGCGCACCAAACTTTCTGATGTGAAATGCTCCCGTTATTTCTCTTTCCAGTTTCCTGTGCTCTCTCCCCACAACAAAACCCTATCAAAAACTGGTCGGCATTTGCGTTTTTCGCAATGCAAGGGCAAGTTGCAGAAACTGGCTGACTAGTATTTGATGATGTTTCGATGTAACAAGACTTTTTGACTATTAATATGTAACTACTGACAAACTGCATTCTTCCATTTCTTAATATTTGATTTGTTATTGTTTCTATTGTCTTGTTATTGAATTAGTAAAGGCAAGGCGCAGAAGACCAGGACTCGAAATGAAACACAAACGACAGGACCGGCACCGCTCTTGTCGTTTGTGTTTCATCTCGAGTCCTGGTCTTCTGCGCCTTGCCTTTACTAATTCAAGCATGAACCAACTAGCCCAAGCAAGAGTTTTACTTAATTTTTTGAGCTATTGAGAACATGTTAATGCCTCCTCTTATGCAATGCCTTTGGGCTTTCAGGGTGGAAACAAATGTAATATATGATATGAAATCGACTTTGCAATTTCTTTGATTTCTTTGGGATCAGGCTGTACTCCGGAAGCGTCAACGAGATTGCCCAGAAGAGTAATTTGTCGGCGGCCAAAACGACATTTGGACGAGTTAAGTTGCAGCTTCGCCTATCGAAATGCATCAAGTATAGTTGTGAGACGCTCAAGGTGAGTGTTGAACGTTGGCGAGAAGACGATGATGTCGTCGAGGTAGCAGAGGCATGTGGACCATTTGAAACCTTGGAGCAAGGAGTCCATCATACACTCAAAGGTGGCAGGGGCGTTGCATAATCCAAATGGCATTACTTTAAATTTGTATAGGCTATCAGGTGTGCTCAGCATGCTCACTGACCTGGAGAGGCAAAGCCGAAGGGTGGGTCTAAAAATTGATCTACAGAAAACTAAAGTAATGCTTAACAGGCTCGGAAGAGAACAGCAGTTTACGATAGGTAGTGAGGCACTGGAAGTGGTAAGGGAATACATCTACTTAGGACAGGTAGACTGCGGATCCGGATCATGAGACTGAAATAATCAGAAGAATAAGAATGGGCTGGGGTGCGTTTGGCAGGCATTCTCAGATCATGAACAGCAGGTTGCCATTATCCCTCAAGAGAAAAGTTTATAACCAGCTGTGTCTTACCAGTACTCACGTACGGGGCAGAAACCTGGAGACTTACGAAAAGGGTTCTACTTGAATTGAGGACGACGCAACGAGCTATGGAAAGAAGAATGGTAGGTGTAACGTTAAGGGATAAGAAAAGAGCAGATTGGGTGAGGGAACAAACGCAAGTTAATGATATCTTAGTTGAAATCAAGAAAAAGAAATGGGCATGGGCAGGACAAGTAATGAAGAGGGAAGATAAGTGATGGTCATTAAGAGTTACGGAATGAATTCCAAGGGAAGGGAAGCGCAGCAGAGGGCGGCAGAAAGTTAGGTGGGCAGATGAGATTAAGGTTAAGATGAGACTATGATGATGATGATGATCAGGTGTGATGAACGTGGTTTTTTATCTGTCCATATCGTCAACAGCAATCTGCCAATATCCCAAACGAAGATCAATAGACGAGAAACAGCTGGCACCGTGCAGGCAGTCAAGGCCGTTATCTATACGTGGGAGCGGGTAGATGTCCTTCTTTTGTAATGCTGTTCAGATGACGGTAGTCTACACAGAAGCGCCACGTGCCGACCTTCTTCTTAACCAACACCACAGGTGACACCCAAGGACTCGATGAAGGGTCAATGATGTTTTTAAGGAGCATTTTGTTCACTTCATCTTGAATTACACAGCGTTCCGAAGCAGAAACTCGATACGGTCGTCGGTGAACAGGCGCAGCATCGCCAGTAAGAATCCGATGCTTGACTGCGAGCGTCTGGCCTAAAGGGTGATCGTCAAAGTCGAAAATATCGCGGTAGGACGATAATACTTCGCAAAGGTCTTCAGCCTGCATAGAGGACAGGTCTGTCGCAACCATATTCTTTATGTTGGGATCAATGCCCGAGGCTGGCGCGAGGGGCATGCTAAGCTCGCGAGAACCATCGGTCGATAACGCTGCCACGTATTGGTCGCCGAGACAATCAAGGGTGGCAAGGTAAATACTTGTGGTAGAATTCGCTTTGCCAATCCAAAGTTACAGACAAGCATGCGAGTGTGGTTTGCAGTAATAGTAAGTATACTGTGAGGCACGGTGACGTCATACTGTATTGGGATGTCGGGCAGAGGAGTGACGAGGTACTCGCCATCAGGAACTGGTGGGAAAGACAACAGTTCAATGTAGGCTATGGAATTTGGCGGCAGGCAAAGAAAGCCGGTGGAGCGTAAGCGGCAGTGGGGTGCGTCAGAAGGTTCTGCTAGCATGGGCAACTCAAGGCGAAGGGTACTGGAAGAGCAATCAATAAGAGCAGAATGGGCATAGAGAAAATTGAGGCCGAGAATGAGGTCGTGGGGGCAATGAGCAATTACAGTGAAGAGGACAGGAGTGTGGCGGCCGGCGATGCTGACACGTGCCGTACACATGCCGATGATAGGCACAGTACCGCCATCCGCAACGCGGACGACGCGTGCTGACGCTGGGGTGAGGAGCTTGTTCAGTCGTCGTCAGAAGGCAGCACTGATAACAGAAAGATGTGCTCTTGTATCGATGAGTGCCATGACAGGATAGCCATCAACGTCAACGTCAAGAAGGTTTCGGTTAGTAGGTAACGTGAGCAGAGGATTTGAGGGCAGGGTCGACAACGCAGCTTCACCTCCAGAAGCTGCAGTGCCTAGTTTTCCGGCTGGCTCCAGGAGGCGATAGGCGGCGAAGAGAAGCGGCGTGGTTGGGGCGAACGAGACTGGTGGTGTCGCGGTGAGGGCGAGCGGCTGTAGCGAAGGTTCGGAGCAGGGGCATCAGCGGTAGTGGGTTCATGGCGGGTGGCATAGGGCACAGAAGGTCCAAAGGTGCGGGAATAAGTGGTGGCGTAAGTCCGAGGAGGTGGTGGCCATCGGTTTCGGCAGCGACGGGCGACGTGGCCGATGCGACAGCAGTGGAAGCAGATCAGCCCGTCATCAGGGGTACGCCATTCGGACGGGTTGCGGTGAGATGTGGCAGAAAAGGGCTGCCGGGGACGAGGAGGGCCGCTAAATAACTGGGGAACGCTAGGTCGAGACGTGGAACACACGGTGTTCAGACCCATGTTTTCAAATTCCTGTCTGACGACGGCCTGAATCATCGCAATGGTGGTTGCTGGCGGATCGGAAAGCGTCGTGGTGAAGGCTGGCGAACAGGCGGCCTCGAGTTCGCGGCGAACAATACGGGTGACGTCGTCACAGGTGGTGGTCTGACGTGGTCGACCCTCACATGTCGACGTAGCAGCAGTGTTGGGTAGCCGTGCAATGTGGTGTGAGCTACAGCGGCTCTAGCCTGTTCAAGGCGATGGCATTCCTTTATAATGGCGTCGATAGTCGAGACATTGCCAAAAACAAGCAAATTGAAAACGTCGTCGGCGATGCCTTTTAGCATGTGCCACTTTATCTGCGGCGGACATATTGTCATCAGCTTTACGGCACAAAGCCAAGACGTCGAGGATGTAGGAAACGCATGGCTCTGTAGATGACTGAACACGAGACGCAAGAGCCTTTCTCGCGGCAGCCTTGCGCCCAATGGGGTCGCCGAGCAGTTCCCGTAGCTTTTCTTTGAAACTGTCCCAACTGGTTACTTCGTCATCAAGTGTTTGGTGCCACACGCGTGGGGTGCCGCCGAGATAAAAGATGACATTGGCGAGCATAATTGTTGGGTCCCAGTGTAGTATAGTGTCACCCCCTGCCAGACCTCCGTGTCATCATACATTTATGTTTAGTAGTAGTCCAGCTAGATGGCGCACCCCCATTCTGTCATGTGACGAGCTGGGACCAATCAGGAGGTGTCATCTGGCGTGTGAAGTCCTTTTTAGTAATAAACGGCCGCGAGCCGGCTCAGTCTTTGTTCCGGTTTTCATCAGGAGCAGTTAGCTCCGAGTCTCCTTCACTGCGTCGGCGCTCGCCGCGCATTCGCTGGGCGCGGGTCCCCACTTGCCTGCCGCTGCTGACACAACATCTTATGGCGACAAGGATGGAATTCCCGCTGCGGTTCCGACCGAAGCCCCAAGAAACCAACGAGTTTCGTAAGTGAAGCGTCCCTTCCTGTGTCTGCACGGCACGCAAACGCCGCCGACGCACTTGGCGTCGCGAGGCTTCCGAGCCTAGGCCTGCCCGACCCCTTTGTTCTTCCTTGCCCCATTCTTGCTGCGAGCTCCGGCTTGTCTCCTGTACTGTCTCCTGCACGCTACCCGGCATGGTGTCTTATACGGCGAACCTTCCCGTTTTTCTTGAAGTGCTCGGGCCACCGTTAATTCCATGGCACCAATGGAAAAAAATTTTTCAGCCCACCTCGAAGCGGCCGGCGGTGGCAACTGGACGGACGCGCGACGAACGTCCGCGCTCGTCAGCGCTCTCGGGCGTGAGGACAACGAAAGTACTTTGCAGACGAGGAGCAGGAAGCAGCAAGGCAGTTAACCGGCGCAGCGTCAGCGTCAAGTGAAGCAGCAAGGCAGTCGACCGGCGCAGCGTCAACGTCAAGTGATGCGGTCCCGCCAGCGTCAAGAGTTCCAGAAACTCTTGCAGCGGCTTGACCGGCTGTTCGCCGCGTCAACAAATGTTCTGGCGAAGAGGCACGAATTCACCAGTCGAAGGCAGTTCGAGGCAGAAGGATTCCTGAAATTCGTGACCGCATTGAAGGAGAAGGCGGTACAGTGCAACTTCGGCCCAACCTACAATGAGCGCGTCCGAGACCAAATAATACATGGGGTAGCGAATGTCAGCGTTCGCGAAAAGTTATTAGCTCATGGCGAAACCCTGTCCCTGGACAAGGCAGAAGAAATTGGACGCTCTTTAGAAGCCTTGCATCGAGCGAACCGCGCGTTCGGCTCCGAAAATGTACAAAGAATTGAGGCATTTCAACTTGGCGTTCCGTCGACGAGCCAAGATGACAGACTTCTTCCGAGAGGCCGCCAAGAGGGCCGACCTCTTCCGAGAGGCCGCCAATAGGGCCGACCTCTTCCGAGAGGCCGCCAAGAGGGCCGACCTCTTCCGAGAGGCCGCCAAGAGGGCCGACTTCTTCCGAGAGGCCGGCAAGATGGTCGACATTTCGCACATGGCTCCTCCGGGAACCGCGGTGCATGCGATCGGTGTGGCAGCAGGAACCATATCGCGTCTTACAGGAATTGTCCAGCAAGAAATCGGCGATGCAACGCCTGCCACACGTTGGGCCATTTCGCTTCGGTATGTCGAAATACCCAAACAGCGGTGCAACACGTCTCTTCCGCAGAGACGCAGTCTTCGTCAACTTCCACAGGGCAGCTGTCCGCGTCTGTCTTGACGGTAAGCGCTTTTGAAACTAAAAAAGATTTGGAAGTTCCGGTCGCAGTTAAAGGGAAGCTGAAACGGTTTTCAATTTCCATGAATTGCTGGGATTGGGAAGAACAGACCTAATATAATTTATGGTTCCGAAATTTTTTTTTCGTTTTGTTAATATAAGGGGCGGAAATCGCTTTCTAAATCACCCGCGCGGACACGCCCCCATCACTTCCCGGAGCGCCGGGTGAGGTTGTTGCCAGAGGAGAGAACCGGCGAGAGCGACGTCATGGGCGGAGACCGAGCCAACCGAGCTGCGGACCGGCGTGCTGACATGTGCTGGCATGCCTCTTTCCGTCCTGCGCTTTACTGAACGACGCTACGAGAGAACTGCTGCCGCCGCCGCCGCTCACGTTTGTTTTGCGATTTTCGTAAACTGTTCTTTCCTTCTGTGCTGCGTGAGTGCCTACAGCCAAGGGCGCCCAACATGCCCTCGTTTTGTGCAGCATTCGGCTGCGCAAACACAGGCGGGCGAGACGATGCGGTGTTTCACAAATTCCCGAAGGAAAAGAAGCTTGCAGCGCAGTGGGTACGTACGGTGAGGAGAGATAAGTTCGTGCCGACGAAATCAACTGTGCTGTGCTCGGACCATTTCCGCGACAGTGACTATCATCGAAGCATGACAACGATGCGGGCAATGGGTATTCCAGTTAAATCGGCGCGACTGAAGCCCGGCGTTGTTCCGTCTATATTCTCCTACAAGAGAAACACCTCGCCACCTCCAAAATCGGCCTTCGCCAAGAGGAGAAAGCGTGAGGTAAGGGTTTTAATGTGCACACGGGCAATTTTTTTACCAGATGATCACCTTAGTGTCGAACAAACGGTCTACGATGAAGCGAGGTGGAGGCACAGCCGGGAATATGCACCTACGTGCAAAGTGCTTGCCGTTTTCATCCTGTTTTGCCTCTCCGCTTTGTCACGGAACACTGTACTACAGCTGTTTGTTCGGCGCTGTTCTGATACGGTGAAATAACTGGCCGGGGGTACGCTTGCGCATTCAATGATATTTGTTATTCGTCCTTCCTCGCGGTGCCCGAAGATTTAGCTGTTCAGCATTCATGTTCAAATCGCACGACATGAGGCGTTACGGTAATATTTTCATGCTCGCGTTAGAGTAGTTGAACTCGGCGTGTAAAAACTTCGTTCCGTAGATTTATACTTATACGGCTGCTAACAGGTTCTTTTAAAAAAATTTTCTTTTCGGTATTTTTTAATTGCAGCCCGTCGCGGCAGCTTCACGTGCATGCTCGCGCGAGCAAACGCCGCTGGCACGCTGCAAAGCATAGACGGAAACGTGCGCAGTGATAAATTTTGGTGATCGGACTTCGAGCGTAGCTTCTACAGCGTTGCACCTTAGGTATCAAATGAAGTGTAGGCTTGCCTAGTGACATTCGACGTACGGTTCAGTTATCGTTTTTAACCACACGGCGGTGCTAAAACTGCCAAATATCTTTATGTCAACACTAGCACGGAGCACGCATACCGATTCTTGATCGAGCCACACTCGCAAAGTCGTCGAACCATAGTATGAATATTGCACATATAATACCTCTGGTCATCTCTGGATGTGTATGATAAGCAACTTCCATGACTGTACCTCACAGCACTGCATGTGCACGCTTTGAAACGCAGCACTTATGTTCGCGATCGTGTATCAACACTAAAAAAATCACGGGTCTTTAGACAAGCAGCGGCAAGGTGCTTGACATCGCAGAATTGCACCCGTGTTTAGAATCTAATGAGAAGTTAGTGCTTCGGCATTCTTCCAGCAGCATGTTCCCAGTAACACTTTAGCACATTTTTTCTCCCGTCATTGCAACGTGCAGCTACATGAAAAAAAAAAAAAAAAAACATACGTAGCAGCTAAGATTTCCAGCGCGCGAGAAGGTGCACACATCGCTCATGCTGTTGGCACACTCAACATTGTTGTTGCCGCCGTTGCCGCCATCGTTTTCCGTATCGGCTGTGGGTTCAAACATGTACGAGGAAAATACAAGCTGTCGGAGACAACGAGAACGTTCCATCTTACAACTCAGCTATGAAGCCAGAACAGCAGAACCGCGTGCTACCAGATAGAAAGGAATGGTGCTACGCTCTGAAACGGAGACATGCGGCGGCGACGACTGGCGACTACCGCCAACGACGTCACAGCGACCCCGACCAATCACGGGCAACAGCGGCGTTCGCGCGATGCCCTGAGGCGCTGGTGCGCGTTTTCTTGAAAAAACAGCTGCTTGCGTTTGTTTCCGCCCTTTTTGAACCAGATATTCGTGTTCAGGGGACTCAAAACTGTAGAATGCTGCAGAGAACTCATTTTTTTCGAAAAGTGTTTCAGCTTCCCTTTAACGGCGTCTCCATGCGACTGCTGGTGGATACGGGACCATCTGTGTCATTCATGACGGCCGAAGATTTTAGAAATCACTTTGGTCGACAGCACAGGCTGTCACAAACAACAGTGGAGTTGAGAAATTTCTCCAAGCAACGCATCAACATTCAAGGCCTGTTTCAAGCCACTGTCCAGTTTTTCCAAAGGTCATGCTCCGTCACGTTCCACGTAACGACTACAGGAACATCACTGCTGGGTTTAGACGCCATCCAACGCTTGGGCATACAGATTGACGGTACGTCGCTGACATGCCGTCTACCTTTGCTTCCTCCAGCACAGAGCCCCACAGGTGTGCCTCCGGGTTTTGATCACCACTTCAGTGACGAGTTGGGTGTCGTCAACAACTTTCTGCACCGAATTCATCAGCAGCAAGATGCGAAACCAGTATCTTCAAAGTTGCGCCGACTACTCCTGGCTCTCCGTGACTAGGGCACAATGAATTGCGACGTCTCGAGGACTGCGACGTCATCGAGCACGTCGAGGCTTCCGAGTGGGTGTTCCCACTCGTGGTGGTGCGCAAGAAGGATGGAACCATGCGGCTCTGTGTAGATCTACGGGAACAGGAGAGTCTTGTGCCTCAAGTTCAAGAAAGGGTCTTGCAGAAACAGTGGCAAACTAAGCAGTGTGTAGACAAACGTAGAGGTGCTCAGGCAACTCGTGTCAAGGTGGGAGACACCGTCAGAATTAGATTTAACAGGAAAGGATTTTTTAAATACAGTAAACCTCGTACAGTGAAGGCCCAGATAGGACCATCTATTTTTGTACTCAGTGATGGGAAGACGTGGCATGTGTCTAAGTTAACCCTAGTGATGAAGGATCCAGCAGGTAGTACATTGTGTACAAGTGATAGACTTTTTGTACTCATATTCAAATCTGGATAGTCATTCCGATGACTCGTCTGTAGTGACAGCGTCTTCTCATAGTTATAAGCATCAGCTAAGTAGTTCGTCTGACTGTATCACTTCCAAGTCTGCACAGTCAGCAGTCGTCTCTGATTCCGTGGGGGAATTGGTAGCCTCCCAGGACTTGTTGGGACTTCGAGAGGAGCTTCCTGGGCAACCCTCTCCAGGTTTGAGCGACACCCACATTCAGTTGTCCAACCAGGGGGAGGGAAATAGTAGTAGGACGACTGGGTCTGCGAAGTCGATCGATACGCGTCGCAACCCCCAAAGTTCTTCTAAGGTACGCACGCGTCCTCATCGTGACAGAAAACGGCCTCCGTGGCTTGATTTTGTTTTCTGAGTGTAGAGCGTATTGCCGTCTCAGGCAATTCACATGTTTCATTAACACAAGTATAAAATGTGTTCCTTGTTGCAGTGCAGTGAGTCTTGTGCAGTGTTCCTTGTCGGATTTTGTTTTGAGTGACTGCCTGTGTTTTGGTGCCCAAGGCTGGTACGCGCGTGTGTGAACTTGGGCGGGAACGAACTGAATTTGTCCTTGGACTTAAGTGCGCGTCTTGTGTGCGTGTTTCACTGTATGCTTACTTTGTTTCCAGAGGGGGATGATGTAGTATAGTGTCGCCCCCTGCCAGATCTCTGTGTTATCATACATTTATGTTTAGTAGTAGTCGAGCTAGATGGCGCACTCCCATTCTGTCATGTGACGAGCTGGGGACAATCAGGAGGTGTCATCTGGCGTGTGAAGTCCTTTTTAGTAATAAACGGCCGCGAGCCGGCTCAGTCTTTGTTCCGGTTTTCATCAGGAGCAGTTAGCTCTGAGTCTCCTTGACTGCGTCGGCGCTCGGCGTGCGTTCGCTGGGCGTGGGTCCCCACTTGCCTGCCGCTGCTGACACAACACCCACCTGTTATTAGCACTGGTGTGTTCATACAGCTTGATCCAGTCGTCGACATCCTGTCCCTCCAGGCCAGAGAACACACCTGGGTCACAGTGTGGGGCAACCGTGACGATTGGAGCAGTCGGACAAGCCGAAGCCGTTGCAGAGGCAGGCTCGTCACCAGGAGGCATGGTGACAAGCTCGGTATGCCGACTACTACAGAGTTCCGTGGTGAGGACGGGGATCGCTGGCCTTCACCAGAAATGTTACGTGTGGAAAGACACAGACGAAAGATGCTATTTACACGCTATTTACGCTGGAGCCAGGCAGCCAGGCTGACATTCGCTCGTGTCAAGGGCACCGACCAACTTCTTCGTCGTTCTCGCGGCGGCTCGTCTCTGGAGCATCGCTCGATGATATCGTAATATTCAGCACATTTGGTGAAAGAATCACAGTTGCTGCCCTGATGCAGGCAGCCTTTCCACAGTCACTGCTGGTACGGGGTTTCAAAAGCTCTGAGTGCAAGAAGCCCAGGTGATAACAGTGTTCCCACCGGAGCCTCCTGATGATGTTTGCCACTTATGCAGTTTCAATGCCTCCCTAGTGACATATGGCATAGCAGGATAACACATTTACGCTATGTAGATTATCATTGTTTAGCATCGCTTCTTCATTACATTCAATATTGGGATATGCAACATTATGCATATGCTAAAGCCTTGTTATAACCAAGCAGAAAGCTGAGACGAAATTACTTTGTTATACAGTCGAAGCCGTTTACAACAATTTCGATAGTTCCGTGAAAAGTAGTCATTATAACAGTACTTCGTTACATATGGACTCGCCCTTCAAATCACTCAATATTAATCGCACGTTGACACTAGCGTCGGCAGTTACGATTTAGCAGCATTTTGGTGTGAAAACCAAGTTTTCAGTGTCATTCTCACTCCCAGTGCATTCCTGCACTGCAAACTTCTGCTAAAAAACTTCATCTAAAGAATGAAATGCGTCATCGTAAAATAGTTTCAAAATGGGGCCTCGTTCCGATCGCCTGCTATTTCAATACTGCAAGCGCTACCATGATTTTTTATTCGAGAGTTCGGGGTTATATATTTATTAGCACAGGGAAATTACTATTCTGCACTTGCGAGCGAAGCATTTTAGTTGGCCAGAAGCATCAAGTTCGACAACTAGTACGGCATGCCACAAATCTGCAAAGGTCTCGGACATCGTGGTCTCAGTGATACAATTGCGAGTCAGCCACACATGAGCTGTAAAATTTCACTATCCATGTCGCTTCAGGGAAAAAAAATGCAATCTTCAAAAGGTTGAACATCATTGCGAATTGCTATCAGCAATCAGCAACACGTAAACAAAGTGTCAATGAACGGTGATCTCCTGAGAACGGCGTAGTTACCGCCAGACCTTCGTAACATTGCATGGTGTGGCGCTTTTGGAACTCTGTCCGCATGAATATTGACAGCAACAATAGCAACGCTTGATCGGCCGTTTTTAACATGGTGCAATTTGTTCCAAATCGTTGAAATATTAAAAAGCGCAAGGCGTACCATGTTCCATTGGCGCGTGCACCAATGCGACCACGGTACGCCCTGCACCTTGCTGTTTATACTATTGTTACGTAGCAGTGACGGTGCAGAAGGCAGCAAAACTGTGATTAACAAAACGAGCATTTTATTGGGTGAACTTGTGGTCTCAAAAGCAGGCTACACTCAAAGAACAATGATAGTGGCGAACATACTTGGCGATCCTCGAAAATCTGATCAGCGGGTCAAGCGCAACGGCTTTTTATACATCAGTCGTCGAATGTTCCAGAGTAATCGCTGGGACCCGTGTGTCTTCCACAAAGTTCTACACTATTCGCGTCGCACATACATGCAATCAGATTACACAAGGTTCGGTGACAGACCGCCGATGGAACCAACAATAACATTCCAGAAACTTCTGATACATGCAGGCGCGTCCTGCGCAGTGCGATAACATTTGTTAGGTGGTGAAATGTAGTCGCCCGATAAAGATAAACAAGTACACGTCACTATATGTGCCTCCTCCCCCGAGTGACCTTCCTAGCGGCTTCCGAAATAAGTTGCTCACTCATTTCAAAGGCCATATCATCGTCACGGTTACACTGCAGTGGAGCATGCATTGCGTGCTCCCCGTTTGGTCGTGCTTTCATGCTTTGGTACTTCACGTCTGCCCTCATTCTACTGTGACTGGGTTCAACACATCTGTTGTAACAGTATGGCAAATTAAAAACAGTTCATTAAATTTGGAAGCAGTTTTAATACGAAGGGTCAGAAAATCGTCAATGCACTGAAATGCGGTCATTATAACCGGTGGATCGCTATATCTGGAATCGTAAGTGGGTTCGACTCTATATCCATTACTTCGTTATATCCATTATTGCCTTTTACTGCAGCTTATGCCCAATGGTGTCCATCACTCTAAACATGAAAAAAAAAAATGTTCAAATGTGATAGTCTTTCGGTTCCAATTCCACCTTATCTCATTAACTTGTAGGTGGCTCTTGCAGAGGGCGGTGCTAGTGAATTTGCCCAAGCGACCTCCCGTGTCTCACGACTTCACTGAATGACCGAAGCATTTGTTTATGTCGGTGGACAAACTGTGCTTTCACCGCAAGCAGTGACGGCTCTTCCTAATTTCCATAGTTTCCAAGACGGCCCTGTAGTGGGTGCCTACCATAGAGTCTTTTGCTATTCGCTATGTGTGCACAGACTCCAAGAAGAGGTCCATGGCAGAAGAGCGTCTCTGACAGGCAGTTTAGGCTTGGAATCTGTTCAAAAGGTGTGTTTATCCAACTTGGTCCAGATGGACCATGGTGCTGCTCTCTACTTTCGAGAACCTTCCAAGTGCCTACGGCGTTCGGTTTATGTAGGCACGGTCACCTCTACAAGCTACAGATGAAGAGAGCCGAATACATTTAGGACAAGCTGCGGCTCTCTGGCACCTACAAACTTACCTGGGCTTACCCAGTGGCCAAACAGTATGTCATAGATGGCATCCACGACTCCACACATGCTGTCGTCTTGTTCGCGTATGCGTTAGAGACAGTGCTTGACGCTTTTGCCCACAAGGCTTCAGTGCTACAGGACACAGCTAGACAGTGTCAGGCTGCCACCACGCAGCCATGTGCTACCTTGCAAGCTCCCCTGCTGCAATATGGACGCTCTTCCGTTGGTGACGCTAGCCACTGCTCTAGCAATGGGTTTCATGCTACAAGACAGCAAATGCAATACCAGAGCAGCACGCTGCCATACGTGTCTACACGGGCCCTGAGCATTCAGCGCTGCCTAGGTGGCACACCCTTCCCACTCTCAAGCCCTGGACTCGAGTACCCCTGCGAGGCCTAGGGAGAAACGTACAGCCAGCAGGCACCATTGACCTGCGGCTACATACAACCGCTGGTACAAAGTGTCTACACGAGGTCCCCGTCTTCAACGACTTGCCTGCCAACATTATTCCTGGTGCGAACGACATCCTTATTGACGACATGCAACTGACCACTGAAGGCAATAAAGTTGGGCTCCACTCCACAACCTACTGTGCGCTACCGACTGAGTCACAGAGAGGTGGGCTTTTTTGGCAGGAAGACCCTTCCAGTGTTCTCGAGCAACATAGCTCCCTTTTTGCTGACAAGGATGCACAACTTCTCGGTACTGACTTCCTTGAGCACCGTATTCCCATGGACAGTCATCCGCCAGTATGCGTACCATTACGGTGCTATGCAGAACGGAAGCGTGTAATTATAAGCGAACAAGTGCATGAAATGGATGCCGCGCGAATTATCAGACCCTCTCGGAGCCCTTGGGCCACACCTGTTATACTCGTATAGAAAAATAATGGTACCTTCCAGCTTTGCATCGACTATTGAGAGCTGCACAAGCATACGATACTGGACTCTTACGCACTGCCCTGTATCAATGACGCAATCGACAAAGTACGAAAGTCTAGACATTTTTGTCTCTCGATCTGCGTGCCAGATATAGGCAGCTAAATGTTATAGAAGAGGACAAGTTCATAACAGCCTTCCGTAGACCTTGAAGAATGTACGGATTTAATTGTATGCCTTTCGGGTTGCGCACAGCTCCAAGCATGTTTCAATGCGCAATGAACACTTTGCTAGCTCGGCTGAAAGATCAAGCCTGCATCTTAGACCTTGACGATACCCTGGTCATGGGCACAACAGATGAAGAACACATGTGGAACCTAGATGCTGTTCTAGAAAAGCTGTATGACCCTGGCTTCAGACTAAACCGCGAGAAATGTCAATTTGGACCGACTTCTATTTGTTACTTGGGCTACAACATTTCTGAGCACAGCACTCAACAGCTCGCTGATAAAGTAGAAGCTGTAGTAAATTATCCGACATTGACATGCGTGAAACAACCCCACTCGTTTCTTGGGATCCCTTCATACTTTTAGAGTGCAGCTCTGTGGCACCCATTCCCAAGTTTCGCGTTGCCGTCGTGCCTCGTCGTAACCAAGGTCATCATCTGCGCGCTGCTTCTAGCTGTGCACGCTCCTGCTGCCATCTGTCATGCACGGCGCGAGTCTTGCTCTCTCGTCCTCCAAAGCCAGATCACATGTTCTCACCTATCCTCTCGCCCCCTTCCTTCGTGCAGTGACCCTTGCTGCTACTGTCCACTCCTCCCTCGCTGTCCCTTCTCCTGCTGTCATGGCACTACTGCGGTGCCGGCGGCGGGCGCCCCTTGCCGCCTCGCGCATGATCCACGGCTCTCCACTCCTCCGTCTCCGCATTGCATGGCTGTACGGCTCTAAGCCGTATCTCTCTCTTCCGTGTTTGCAGGGCATGTTCCTCAGTGGCATTTGTCGCCTCTGGCAGTGCTTGCACCTGGATGTCCTTCTCCCGCCTCCACTCTTGCCCTATACCTCCCCTTAACTGGCACAGTGCCATTGCGGTGGCTCGAAAGACAGTTATAGCATTTCGCCCCCTTACTTCTACTTCCCACCCCAACCTTGTGCAGCCACATTGAGGCCTGTCTGTGAGTGAATGAGTGTGTGACCTCCACTCAATACTCCTGTTCTCCACCCATTTTGTCATCCCACCTCAGAAGAAACATTACATATTAATTGCTAATCTCACCCCCCCCTCCCCCCATTCGCAGCAGTGACCCACTATAATATAAGCCGGCTTGATAGCGGCGTATCGCGGTGTGTGCTGCCCAATCCGAAACGCAGAACCGCCTTTGTTTGGCACTGTGTGTTCTGTACGCGGTTGCCTGTTGTTGAAATAAGGCAGCAGCTGTGCTCAAACATTGTATTACTAAGGAGCATAATCGTCAGCCAATTTTTTTCGAATTTCACGTCAACAGCAGCTCCCCTAACAGACCTCCTTAAGAAAGGAGCAGTTTTAGAATTGGGCCAGTGCCAGAAAAACACACTTCATATGAAGCACCACTGAACATGATATCATGCAATATACTCATGTCATGCCATGCACATTGTGGAATTTTCGAATAGGCGCTATGAAGGTTTTGCAGTCGGGAGAAAAAGAAGAAAGTGAAGAAAAGGGCCAGAGCCAATGCGCACACATGAGGCGCAAATACAGTTTGGCATTTGCATCAGCGACACTATTTCACTTAAATATTGCAGCAACACAAACTCGACGCAAAATTTTTGTGTCAACGAACATGGCGGCAACCATCGAAGTGGCACCTCTCACAATTGACCAAATTCGCTAATACCGTTTTTAACTATGCACCATGTTGGATTCTGATTGAAGCAGCTCTTTTACAAAGCCCTGCTCACCCATAAACATAGAAAAAGTTTACCTTTAATCCTAAAAAGCGACATCCTCCAAATAAAGAATGTCGTGGAAAGTTTGCATCGCATGTCACAACCCGAACCAGCTGCGCTACATAATACCACATGCAGCAACACGCTAGAAACTACTTGACGTGCAAATTTCATACATGTTCGGACAAGCACCTTCCTAACCGTTCCCAAGTGAAGCAAACATACAAACAACATCCGGTCGTGAGCAAACGGCAAGAGCTTACGTTACAGCCAGAATGTTATATTAGGGGAGTCTACGTGATTGGTGCACCCATGACCTACTAAAATGTAATGCACTCAGAGAGCATGCCACAATCAATTGAAAACTGTTCTGACTGCATACAATCAATGAGCACGATGAACGCCCTCCATGCTGTGCTACAACAGCTACGCCGGCTCAGGCTTCTTGGCTCTAGCAAGATGGCAGGAACCAGCTTCCCTTTTCTAGAGCCACCTCCACTCCAGAAGACTAATTATATAACCTGCTTGGTCAAGATAGATGCTGCGACTGAAGGCATCCTCAATGGGACTTGGAAAATGGCCAACAGTTGGTAACAAGCCGGAAAGTAGTTAGTTGCTCATTTAGCCAGCCAGGCATGCGAGAGCCAAGGTCCACTCATGCCTGGCCACTGACCCAGTCTTTGGGTGATGCAAAGCCATAGGCTGCTCCAGCGGATCACTAAGCGAGCAAGAGCCAACCTCATTATGAGGATTCATATGCTCATGAATGTAAAATATTGCATAAGTTTGCAAATAAATAAAAATGTTCCCCAGATGGATTCGAACACTGTCCCACCAACTTGATGCCTGATACTCAAGCCATTAGGCCATGAATACATCCCTCAACAGGCGGAATAAAACCTCGTAAAGAATTTCCCGAATGTGAGCCAGTGTATTGAGATGCTGGCACATGGTTTAATATAGGCCCGCAAAACGTCACCTGATACTTTTATTTATTTTATTTATACAAGTACCTGCAGCACCACAAGGGCATTATTGCAGGGGGGGACAATTGGAGCAAAATGAACATGTGACAAGTAACAAAATATGTAACATCGATGAGTCATCTCGACGGCAAAACGGTCTTCAGTGAATTGCGATGCAAAATTGCAATACAGAAATGGAACGGGTACACTATCGCATGAAGCAAAATGCCAGTAAATAATACAAGGTAAATGGGATGATATTATACTACGGCAGACTGCGTGACAATAAAAGACAGAAACTCTGAACATGTTTTACATTCACCAATGCTCTTGGGAAGCCTATTCCAGTGTGCGGAAGCATGCGGAAAAAATGAATTACAGTAGACATCAGTACGACAGCGAATTTCAAGAACTTTCAGCTCGTGATCACATTGTTTAGAGATGAAGTGGGGAGGGAAAATGTACAAGTTCTTATTTATTCCTGTGAGATTAGAGTAAATTCAGAAAAAAAGTTCTAATTTTGTAGTTAATCGGTGGTGTGCTAGTGTTTTCCAACCAAGGTCCTCCTTAACTAATGTACAGTAGAACCCCGCTGTTACGTTCCTCACTGCTGCGTTTTCCCGGCTGCTACGTCGTTTTCATCCGGTCCCGGCATAGCTTCCATAGGATCCAATGTATAAGGAACCCCGCTGTTACGTCGTAGCTGTGAAAACGTTCCCGCATGATACGTCGCAACTTAGCCCCCCGAACCCGCCTGGGCTAAAGTAGGCAACGCGCTCCAACCGCCATTTTGGCTTTTGACGAGTTTTGGCCGGGCTTGGCTATGGAACTGGCTGCAAGAAGCCGCACGCCAGTTCGAGAGGCCGCCATCGAATTGGCGTGCGGCTTCTTGCAGCCAGCTCCATAGCCAAGCCCGGCCAAAACTCGCCAAAAGCCAAAATGGCGGTCACATACGACGACTACGTCGCCGTGGATGTTGTTGTCGGGACGTCAGAGTGTCAGAGCATCGCCGAGATCGATGGGATCTCGGTCGCGAGTGAAGTCGCAGACTGCGATGCACGAGCCGCATGATGCTGGGGAGTTGCCAAATCGTAGCTTTCGAAAAGCCGTTGCGGCTCTGGACCTCCTCCGCAGGTACGTCGCACCTCACAGCGACGCTGACAGCAATGCGGCCTTCCAGGCTATTGAGAAATGTGTGGTGATTTCTAGCGAGCGAAAGAAACGGCAAGCCACAATTCTGGACTTTTTTTTAGGTCCTAAGCGCACTCTGTGGAAATAAATTGTCTATAGTTGAAGCTGCACTTTTTTTCATTCATTTTCGGAGCTTTCCTCACTGTTGCGTTTTCCCGGCTGTTACGTTTTTTTTTCCCGGTCCGGTGAAAAACGTATGAACGGGGTTCCACTGTAATACTGCTGCAGAAGTTATTATTACGAGAAACAAATCTTGCAGCACAGTTTTGGACGCATTCAAGCTTTTCTACAAGTTTAGAGCTTTGAGGGTCCCATACCTGGCAAGCATATTCGAGTACCGGACGAACATTTGTTATGTAAAGCAGTTATTTTACTTTCTGAGGGGCTTTATAAAAATTACGTCAACAAGGTTTAGCATACGAGATGATATTAAGGTTAAGTATTCAATATGTCTTTTCCATGCTAAATTTCCTGAAAAATAGACCCCAAGGTATTTATAGTGTTGGACCTTTTCAAGAAGTAGTCCATCCAATTTATACACTGATCTCACAGGAAAGTGATTATGGGTGAATGACACAAGTTGACATCTAGCACTGTTCAAAGACATGCCCCACTTAATGCACCAAGCATGAATTTTGTTTAGATCATTCTGCAAACTAATAACATCACACTCATTTTCTACATTCCTGTATATGGCACAATCATCAGCATATAATCTCACTTTACATTCTACATTGTGGACAATGTCATTTATAAAGACTAAAAATAACAAAGGCCCCAAAACAGACCCTTCAGGCATGCCAGAGGTTACGGTGACAGGTGTTTATTTAGTGTTGTTTATTAAGACATGCTGTGTTCGCCCAGACAAGTAATTTCTAATCCAATCTACTATTGCAGGGTGCATACTGAGACAAGACAATTTATGTAAAAGCAATACATGAGAAACAATGTCAAAAGTTTTCTGGGAATCCAAAAATATGCAGTCTACCTGAAATCCAAGGTCAAAAGAGTAAAGGAGATCATGGGAGAACTCTACCAGTTGAGTCGTACATGACAAGCCAGGCATGAATTCATGTTGAACATTCGAAAAGAAATTATTGCTTTGTAGGTGTTTCATCACAGTACTGTATATAATGTGTTATATTGTTTTGCAACATACACATGTTAGAGAAATAGGCCTGTAGTTTTCTAGTACACTTTTGGGATCGTTTTTATGAATAGGAACGACGTGGGCTACCTTCCACTTTGCAGGTAATGAAATGGTATTTAATGATTTATTAAACAAAGCTACTAAAAATGCACAATTTCTTGTGAGCAGAACTTTAATACCTGCGACGGAATGCCATCAGGACCACCAGCCGATTTGTTGTTCAGATTGGAAATAAGCTTGAGAACAAATAAGCTTGTTATATGTGACAGTGACCATAGGCATATTCTTGTAGACTATTTCTAGTATTTCGGGCAGTTCACCAGTGTACGTCTCAGAAAAGACACTTTTGAAATAGGAATTCATACAGCAAGCTTTGTCATAATCATCAAGCACTGTTTTCTCACCAACTGATAAACTAGGGACGGTGGTGTCCACTTTACCATTTATTTTAACAAACTTCCAAAATTCTTTAGGATTATCCCTCAACTTTGCGTCAAGCGATGAAATATAAGTTTGTTTATTTACCTTTACTTCTTGCTTAATTTTGTAGTTTGTGGGGTTGCGCGACTCTCACGCGTCCCCTGATACGTTGTTTTCCCGCATAGCTCCCATCTCCTGTAATCCGGCTTCGCCGCGTGGCATAGGGCTGATTGATTGAAACTTATTAGAAGGGATGGCCCGTGGCCTAAGATAGGGGTGGGGGTCAGGTGAAAGGAAGGATGCCTGCCTCCTTCGCAAAGGAGAGCAAAGCGTTGATTCTTCTGGTGGCATCTGCTTGAGGTGCGACCCAGTCTTCCTACGATGCCACCTTTAGAGGTCGGGCGTGCTTGTCCCTGAGGGTGGCTGTGGCATGACAGGACCAGATCATATGTTTAAGATCGACGTTGATCGCGTGGCAGTTGGGGCATTCCACTTGTGTTCTTCTCCACTTGCTCAGGACATCCGGTGTAATAGATGCCTTAGCTCTTGCTTTGAGGATGAAAACCTGGGCTGTTCTAGGAAGGCGAGTGGGAATGGGAGGAAGGATGCTAGGAATGGGGACTCCCGTAGTAGAGCCTTCCTCTCGTGTTTCAACCAGGCAATCTGTTGATCTGGTACAACGACAGATGACGGGGAGCTATTGGTATGGTCCAGCAGGGACGGGCTCACTTTGCGGCTGTGATGGCGGTCTTCTCTAATTTTCTCGCCTGCAGCTTCATGGGCCGCCCTGTTCCCCGCTGCCCTTATGTTGTGACCAGGTGTCCAGTGTACGAAAATGCGTGCATGTCTATTGTCCGCAGGTGGCGGCAGGCTTGTTTTATGCGGTGCGCTATGGTAGTCGTGTAGGATCGGGAGTTCAGTTGCTTGACGGCCTCTTGATTATCGGTGTAGATGTGAACCGTGTCTTCGGTGCGCGCCTCAGAGTTGAATGGCTTCTTCGATGGCCAGTAGTTCAAGATCAGTGGCTGTTCAGGAAGCATAGCCGCTGTGGCTCACGGCATGTGCTTGCCCGTTTTCTCTGTAAAAAGCGGTAGCAGCATACATTTTTCCTGCATGTTCATCGTATTGCAACGCAGCATCAGTATATATTTTTGTTCCTTCATGCTTTTGTTGCGCGTCCAGTACACTTTGTTGTCGGTGTGCCCTGCCTTCACCTTTGGTGTTCGTAGGTAGTGATCTGGGTTCCGTAACCCTTATTTCATCCCAGGGTGGAAGGAGGTGATCCAGCTCTGGCAGGTGCAGGTTGGTGCCATGCAGTGCAGATAGCAGTCGCTGACCATTCCACGTGTTCTGCAGCCTCGTTTCATGGTTATCCTTGTGGGTTTTAACCAATGCTTCCATCGTCGGGAGGCCGGAGTACCTGTGCAGGTCTTCTATTTTTGCGTGTATTTGATTTGATTTGTGTATTTGAGTGCTTTGATTTGCGTGTATTTGCCCTCATAGCCATGTTGTGTAGCTTGTCAAGTTGCTTGTAGTTTGCGGCCGTCAGGTCGTAATGTGGGGCTCCGTACCTTATCGGCAGTCGGTGTGGTTGAAGCGCAGTACGAGAGATGACGCGAGTGTTGCGCTGCTAACGCCACCTCATGGCGGAGTTACTTGGGCGTGGAAACGAGAAGGCGCTTCCTCTTTGGCTGCGGGTCGGCGAGTGGCGCGGACGTACCGGGCGTGCGCCGATCATGTTCTGCGAGACCGTCTCGTGAAGCCTCGTTCGAACGCGCCACCCACCGTTCGCGTGACCGTACACGCGAACAACCAGGCGTTGGTGCCCAGCATGGGGTGAACATATTCGCTCACTATCCGGTCGCCGTGAGTCGGACTTTCGCGATTTGTCGCGCGCCATTCGGCATGTTTTGTGGACAGCAACTCGGCTAGCAGGGATTATTCTATGAAAGGTGCAATAAATGCTCTTGCGATTGTTTGCACTACTGTGTTGTCGTTCCTTTGTCCCAAGAGCACGGGTGAGAATCCCACATCTGGCTGCCAAACGTGAGGTTCTTGGGGCATTGTACGATAGTTTTAAGTTTTGCTTCGTTCTAGACCTTTGTTTGACCCGAAGCGTAGGGCTAGCATGAATTTTGATCGCTAGCGTTGGCGGCGTGCTTTCTTGAGCGAGGCGACAGTGGCTGTAGTGTGTTTGAACGTGTCAACATGCTAAGCCTTTTCGCAAGTTCTTTTTTTTTTTAATGATCTCGTCGGTACGAGAGCCACGTGGTCTGCATCTTGGGAGGGCGAGGCTTAGCGCCCGCGGGGCATTGGCAAGCCTGAAGCGAGTGAGTATGGAAGCCTCGTGGGTGGTCGGAATTTTTTATGTAAATAGCTTCTTCTATCTCGTTGACTCTGATGAGTCATCTCAGCCTGCTGCAGGTGCTTCGGTCGACCCGCAGGGGTGGCATCCTTCAGAGAACAGGCCAAGACGACAGCACTAACTGACCATGAACTTCCTTAGGAGAACTCGAGACTATGGCAACGTTAATCCAACGTGTGCCCCCTTCGGAGAATCAGAGACGGCAGCAGGGCTGGCGACGTTTGGATACATACAACAGGCAGAAGACAGGCATACAAGATGGAGCTCGTGTGCATGACTATCGGTGATAGTTGTCTCCGTCAGTCCTCTCATCATCGTTCGCTCTTGCAGCACCTCGTAGCAATATTATTGTATTCAGTGCTGTACTTGACCCGCCAATTGCATTTCTCCAGTTCCGTTTGTTTGTACATGTACTCTCTGCTCAAGCTTATGGTCTGGAATTCAGGCTAGCCGTAGTTTATGCATAAATATTGTGCCTCGTGACAATTGCCCCTTCTCACTCTTGGTATACTTCACCGCAATCATTTGCGTACGCTTCACCATGTAACAATATTGTATTGAGGAGAAGCTAACTTTCAGAAACCGAGATTTCAAATTATTGTGCATGTCCAAATAATCGGGTGTCCGTAAAATCAGTGCAGGCAGACCAAGTACGTTTTCCCTTTTATAAGAATAGAGGACACTGTAAATGTCCATTCATTGGTATTAAAGTCATTAACAGCTGGCAACATTCTTAATATGCAATCAGAGTAGACGACCTATCATATGGCAATAGCGTTTTTTTTTAACAAAATTCATTCCTATTTTGTTATATTTTCTGATATTCAATATTTGGCCATTTTGATTCTTGATTCAAATAGATACTCAATTCAAAAGCCACCATTTGATATTTGCTCACTGTACTGAGTTGCGACTTATAGTGTGTACTCCCCTCTTTCTAAGCTAAAAGGGCCCCTCTCACCATGCCACATGGCAAATTTCGGTTATACGTCGGAAGTTGTTACGTGTCCTCTAAGGAACGTTCTGCCGCAAGACAAATCAGTTCATTCACTGCCAATACAGAAATATTTCAGTGCCGCAAACGCATGATGAGAGCACTGCTTGCCCCGTCTAGCCTCCGCAAGCGGAATTTTATCCCTGCAATCTCCCATACCAGAGTTCAAGGACCGCGTGATGCATGTGTCACAGGCCCCACCCTCATTTTTTCCCCTTCCCTTTTCTTGCTGTGTGGTGCACTTATGCTGATGGTTGTATGCGCAAGCTGTTGCGTTTGTGTCGTTTTGTGCACAGTGCATGATATTGCGCGCCGTGCACGAGCGCACCTGGCTAGTGGTATAAATGAGTGCTACATAAATACTGAGGCAGACACAAGCGCATCACAGAGCATGATCACATGTTGGGACACAATAGAAAATGACATAGTTTCATTGTCTGCATGCACAACTGCACGACGTAGGAACATGCAGAAGCAACAGAAGTGTATCTCTCTTGCTGCGGTGCGAAGTAAAACAAATACACGCACACATTCGGTTTGTGTTTTAGTACAGGGTGTCTACCAAGTTGACATTTCCAAATTCCCTGAGTTTTCCAGGTTTTCCCTGAGTGCCTTTGCCAAATTCCCTGAGTGACACAGAACTTTGTCTTATGTCAAGAGACGGGCTGACACCATGTCGCCTGATGGTGTCACTCTCTAGTAAGCATGCTACAAAATAAATAAAACGACTTAATCCAGCTTGAATAGTAAGGGGGAAGTGTTTATTTTATTCAAAAAGAAACCAGAAGGGAGGAGTTGGTAAAATGCACAGCGAAAAAAGATATATTGGAAAAAATATGTAAATCTCATAGTGAGACATTCTCAAATACAAATAAAAACAAGGTGCATACAGAAGCAAATATTTTAGAAGATTAGCTATTTGCTGGAGACTCCATATAAAAGGCAAGTCAAGGTGGGAGAATGCCTCTGAATTTTATAGTGACCCATCGTAAATATATAGTAACTTATATTCATTAGTTGTAAAGTGAGTCGTACTACGTTTCTTCAATAAATATATTGAATCATCCGCTCAAATTACTTGTAAAGGTTAATTATTGGGCCCAAGCATTACAACAACGGAAGAAATAATCTTTTGCGATTACTACCGAAACCCCCACTTCGCTATCACGAAGGCATTACCCTCTTGGAAGAAGCGTCAAAGAGGGCAATGCCTTCGTGAAAGCGGTCGTTTGAAGAGATACATTTCACTGAGAAGTGGAATGGGTGTACCTTAAGAAAGCAGAATGTGCAATTTACTGAAAGCCTAATGTTCAGTGTCTATTCCATGTAAGCACCTTACCGTAAGGGCAAAAATAAGTTGCATTCGCAAATGTTATGCCGTGACTGAAGGGGAAATTACGAGATTCGCAGTTTGTTTCTCCGGTGCTCTTGGTGAGCTAAACAAGGCATCTTGTTTATTTCTAGGGGAAATTAGGGGCATGGTATGGATAAGGTGTAGGCAATGCTCCAAATGGGTGGGTTAAATGCACATTTTCAAGCAGAATAGGTATGCAAGTGGTCCATAGCCTCATTAGTTTGTTTTACGAGCGGTGTAAGACTTACACTGCTGCACTTGCATAATTACAATAACAACTGAGATAAAATTGTGCGAAGAGGAGAAATACGCCAAGTTTATGAGCGATGGTAAATGCATGTTGATCAAATACAACATCAAAAAATAGTGAACAAGTGTTCGAAATTATCACGTTACTGCTGTTGTCCCAAGAGAGTTTCAGATACTTTATACTTTGAAGGAATAGGCAGCATTTCAAGTGGAATGTGTTGCATAGTTTTAATATTTCTGGGTTATTGAGAAACGTTACGAACAATCATTGAACCCTTATTCTTTTGTACTTACTTTGTCATATGTGATATATTAGTTTTGGCTGGTATTCTCACTGAACTATAGAAGGCAGCTTCGTTAGGTTTGGTGACTGTAAGGACAAATTAAAGGGTGATGTGGAGGTGAAGTTCCAAATAAATGGCTTTCGTAATAAATTACGTATGCAAGCACTCCAGTGTGTTTGAGCGTGCCTAACGAGAGCGGAAGAATTGAGCCCGCTGCTCTGGCAGCACTATAAAAGCCGCCAAGACCAAATTTAGCGAAAATTGGTGGTGCCCAATGGAAACTTCCTGTGCGAAGTGGTTGGATCAAATACAGCTTTTGTAAAAATTTTCTTATACAAGCATTAGAGTGTGTGATATGGCCGCTATCAACTATGCTTCCCGGTATCCCGACATAGCTGTAGTTTACAACAGGCTCATATTTTGTGGAAAGTGGAGGTGGGCCATTGTAACTGCGATGTGTGACAAAATTTTTACGTTCCTGGTTCGGTAAAAAGCGCAAATAATAATGAGCCGTCATTTTTCTTTCCTTATTTTCATGTGTCATAACACCTTCCGTCCTTGCTTCAGCGATGTCCTCCATGAACTAAACAATACATGTTGTTTCTATTTGGCGAAAATAAAGGGCGCATTATCCCCAATATGAAGGCAAACTTCGAAGATAGAGAACTAATTATGATATTTTTAGTATATTATGCATGTAAGCTATTTGGAGCTTTATGAATGCATTTTGCGAACAAAGAACTTATCCCATTGCGCTGGAATAACTGTGAACTCAACAGATATCAAATCTAGTGGAAATTGAGTGTGTGGGAAGGGTGGGTGGGGGGAGGGTGTTATAAAGCGCTAAAGCATTGCATAACCCCCTCAGCAGTTGTGGTGGTTTTTAACAGGTTCGTTGGATGTCCATTGTCTAGGGCCGAGATGGCGAGTCCACTTTTTTAATGTGTGAATATTGCAAGCAATTTATGTTGATTGTACGTCACCGCCTATAACCTCGACAGTACTATTACCTAAACTAGCCATACATTTATTTTGTAGACTTGAACAGCAAGTAAAATTCTTTGTTGAATAATTTAAATTCTCTGTAGCAAATGTGCCTTTTTATGTACGGTGTACTGCTGCTACTGGGCACGATCCGAGACCACTGTGGGTGCACTCATTGCCTTTTGCCCCTGTATCATCTTGAGGTGTTATATAGTTGCAAGAGATAAATGCAAATTCAGCTCATTTTTCGGGCCACCATGGTTCACCATGTGTGATTGATAAATAGGTCCCTGTCGGTTAAATAAACATAAACAGTTAGAACAGAAGCGGCATAAACGGTTAAAAACAGAAGCATTTCAGGCTATTTCACTTATTGTAATAGTAATTGGCAAAATATATATACACACACACGCACACACACACACACACACATACACACAGAGAGAGAACGAAAGGTCAAACCATCTGTGGTTTGCCCCCCCCCCCACCCCGCACACACACACACACACACTAGAAATAGTTGGTACGCCATTGCATGTCTTTTACTGCCGCAGAACATCAGACAAAGCTCTGAAGGCCTGCCAGTATTAGGCACATCGGTGCTCATCCTGTGACAAAAGGCAGCGGGTGCACGCGTGTCCCGTGACAATTGCCCCTTCCCACGCTTGTTGAGCTTCACCGCAATAATTTGCGCACGTTTCACCGCGTAATACTTCTGTAGTGAGGCGATGCTGACTTTCGGCAACCGGCATTATGCAACGCGTCGTGCTTTCCGAGCTTCGAAGCCAATCGCGAGGACCACAAAGGCGGAGTCGGTGCCATTGCTGATAGCGGCGAATTATTTAAATGAAAAACACGGCACAGAACGGCAAGAAGCTTAATAGCGAACGCAGAAGCAGCTAGGCCTAGCGTTGCTGCGGTGGCGGCTACGGCTGCCAGCGGATCTGCGTGCGAGAGCGTTCGAGCAGCGACGAGGTAATCAAAACGGTGGCGGTGAAGTGGTTTTATTAGTGCCGTTTCGGACCTGCCATAACGGCAAAAAGTCCGGAAAATCGGATGGCGAAGGGTTCTTGCATCCGAAATTTCTGACGTTATTATACATAGGCTCTATGGGGCCTAGCTTTATTTTTCTTCTTTTTTTTTGGTATGGGGTACATGGTGGTGCAGCAAAGCCGTCCAAATTATCGGGAGTCCGGAAAGTCGGTCGTTGACTAAACACTGGTAACTCCTCCTACTCGAGCCAGCTTTACCACGATTTTCTTTCGCTTTCAATAAAATTACTGCTAATTTTCCCTGATAGAAGCACAAATTCCTTGAGTTTTCCCTGAGTTTTTCCCGGTTGGTAGACACCCTGTTAAGTACTTCTCTATATTTTAATTCATCTAGTGAAGCAACAGATTACACAAATAACAGGTGTTGCCTTGAATAATTATCTAAATCACTGCCACTATGAGTGACGTCACAGTACTGGCATGAATGTAGGGGCACTTGTACGATATGCATCGCCTCTCCGACTCGGGAGGGCGGTACCTGCGAGAGGGGTAAACAGCGTTTGGTTGGAGATTTCAGCTCTTTCCACGGTGCATGGCGATGTAACACTTAGAAGACACATCATTAGCACACATTGTATGCACGGCACTTGTCAGCGCAAAATGGCCAGACCTGGTGAGGAGCCCTTTAATGAGAGAGCAGAGATAAGTTATGCCACACTGCTATTACAGTGTCATCAGCAAAGTGTTGTTTTTTCAACCAAACCGTGACAACAGAGCAATGCTAGAGGCATTCACCATGTTCATCATGCTGGAGGCATTCACCATGTTCGTCAACCTCACTTACAGAAAACCATGCTGTGCGAGGCTTCAATTCACGACCGAAGTGGCTTCATCCCGCCGAAGGTGCATTACGCTTGTGCACTTAGATATCGGTGCACATTAAAGGGCAAGCACAACAAAATTTTGGATCCCGTAATAAGCCTAGCTTCAGATGCAAAGTTTTGCATTTAAAGTACGAGTGAATGTGTCCCAAAAAGCTTGCAAAAATAGGCAGTTTTGATAGAGGAACTGAAAGAAACACTGCCTTTACCATGCCAGAAATGAATAACACAGAACCCTGAACAATGAGAACCAGCGCAGTGCCTCAGCATGACCTCCCAAGTAAGGCGATGCCTGTGGTATCCTGAAAACCCTTAGGGCCATGGTCTGTGATATCCGAGAGCCACCAGGTGCACGTAAGCAACTACTAGACCTGCAGTTTTGCCAAGATTGATTTAGTAGTACACTTGAACCAGAATATAATGAGACATGATAGAAATAATGGATATAATGAAGTAAATGCGATTCCCCTTGAAATTCCCATAGAGATCCATGTACTTAAACCTTCATTTTAATGAAGTAGCATTGTTCTGCCAAACGATATAACGAACTAGATTCGTCTCTGAAACCAAAAATACCGACGGTTGTGTACTGAGCATATCATTTTTGGCCAGGTTCCCCCTTTGTTCAGCACAACAGCTCGAAATTCCAGTGTCAAATTCCAGGCCATTGAGCAACAGTGGTTCTTTCACTACCATGCATAGCCGCGCACAAGTACCACTTCCTATCTTATTGCACGTCTCTCTCTCGCTGAGGCAAGTAGCTGGTGAAGCTAGGCGTACACTCCCTAATCTCAGAGGCCATGGCTAGCTGCGCTGCAGCACCTATCAATGATGCTTGCATGCTAAAAACAAGTGCCTCCCCTTCTCTCTACAGTGCACCATGCTGAGCTGACACAGCCAGGTGTGGCCTCCGAGAATGGGCGAAAGCGGCACGCGCCAACCAAGCAGGTGTGCTCACACAGCGGACACATGGGGCTGCGAGAAAGCAGCCAATCAGATAGTTGCCCTTTCAAGGGCCAGCATGTACATCCGCGTTTCTGGTGCTGTGCCAAGCTCTGTCAGCCACACACTTGGAAAATATCTGTCAGTCATGGAAGTTGCCCGAGAATACTGCCCCAGCTGCGTACGTATCGGCGCACCATGTTGTGTGCCACGTGCTGCGCGAACACAGTGCACTTCATTCTCATCACGGCATGCTAGCTGTTCCCTTCACCTGCATCGCTGTTAGCCAGTTTCACGACAACATAAGTGAGCCAAGTAGAAAGTGGAAGCAAAAGGCCATCACCTTGGAACATAAGGACACCGTCATAACAGTTGTTGCATTAGGTGCTAAAAAGTTGTGTGTTGCATGCAATCTTTTGCTGTTGTTTTATGAAGTTTTCATTGCATACCGGACCGAATTGCAGTTCGGCCAGTCGCAGAGCCATAGCCTTCTTTGCATGTTCAAAGTTGTGCATACCACTGGGCATATACTCAGCGGCGTAGCAACGAGGGGGGGGGGGAGCCGTGGGCGCAGGGTGCTAGGGGCCAGTGGGGGGGGGGGGGGGGGGGGGCGTCATATACGTCTGAAGACACCCGGAAATTGTTGATATCCTCGCCTTCCTCGACTACACCTGGGAAGGGGGTGGCGGGGGGGGGGGGGATGACAGAAGACCTATGGGCCCCGGGTGCCAGATGACCTAGCTACGCCATTGCATATACTGCAGTAAAGTGCAATACAGTAGAATCCCGGTGATAAGAATTTCACGGGGTTGCATGAAATATTCGTATCACCCAAAATTATCATCAAAACACAAGCAAAATCAAGAAATCAAGAAGAGATTCCTAATATCCACCGGTGTTTGTTTTTTTCCTTGCCAAATTCGTCAACCATTGCCTTCTGGCAGGTGTAGAAGTGTGCACACATGACCTCACAAATGTTTTCCCACGCCACTGAATGCCTCGAGTGCAAGGAGAGTTTCGGCAGTCACGGGCTACTCCCACAGTCGTCTTTGCTGCAGTGGTCCTCATCTCTTTTCTTGCTGATGTCTTCTCCCACGGTACGCAAGCCACAAGTTACGAGATGCTCGTCGTCGGCAGTGACAAAATTATGCTCGGAGCCAGTGAGCTCACTTTATCTTCAATTCCAACTGCTGGCTCTTGTGTGTGGTCTTCAGATGGCTTTGTAAAACTGCATTGTACAAAAGAGTTAGCGATCGTAGTTGGCGAGATGTGATGATAACTCACTGCGACCAAGTGTATCGCATGTGATGTTCCGCTACAAATCTTTCTGCTCCAACTTTTCTAGTAGACGAAGCATGAAAAGGGTTTTAAAATTACACTTGGCATTTCGAATGATGCCTGCATTTAGCGGTTGCAAGAAGCTCGTCGTATTTGAAGGCAAGAAAACGAATTTGATGTTTTGGAGGGTGGCATCTTTCAAGTGGGAGCACTGATCCAAGATCAAACAGATTTTTCTGTTCTGGCTGCCCATTTCGCAGTCAGGTAAGTCAAAACTCTGTGAACAAGGCGGATGTCATCCAAGCCTTGTGCTTGGCCTTGTAAATGCAAGGCAAACAGACAGCCATTTGAAGCAGCTAGGATTCTAGTAGCAGCCAATAATTGTCAGCTGTACATTTTCTAAACCGTCAGAATTGCAGCAAAACAAAACTGTAATCTGATGCGTACTCTTCGACCGCCTTGGCACGCCTCACCTTCAACACGTAGGCTCTTGCCAGGATGAAAGTTACAGAAGAGAGCGGCTTCATCCCCAACGAACACATCACATTGCTCGAATCCAGTGATGGGGGAAGTTCCAAGCGTTCATGACGGCCTCGTCTACTTTTTTCCATTCCCCATTCACATACTTGTAGACGAGTCCATGTCTCACCTTAAAGGGACACTGAAGGTTAATATTAAGTCAACGTGGACTGTTGAAATACCATCCCAGAAACCTCAAAACGCTTGTTTCAAGCGAAGAAGAGACTTATTTTAATAGAAAATGCGTTCTGAAGCATCCGCATACTTCTAGCGCAGTTCAAATCGCCCGCCCTCCGATCGAGGAGTGGTGACGTCATGGTCTCACAGTGACGCTGTGCCGTCGGTGAGTAAAATGGCACCCGCAGACGGCGCTACAGCTTTTCTGTGCAAAACGCAAACGGGCAGCCAGAAACAGAGCCAAGACAGAGCTGACAGCAGCGTCAAAGCGGAAGGGAAAGTGCGCAACGATAAGCTGGTTCTTTATTTTATGACGCCAACTTTGACATTCGTTGCAACAGACGACCTCGACAACGACACATTGGCTCGCGATGCTGCCCTCGACTTCAGCGCTTTAAGCCCTGATGAACGTGACCTGCTGCTGAGGGCTCGCGCTGCCGGCATCGTTGCGTACTACTACAACGGCAACTTATGTCATGGCTGTACATATTCGCACATTTGTAGCTTTTCCTTCGTGAAAACCAAATGCCGCAATCACCGCCCCGTCTTCGACCTGCAGTTGTTCTTGTGCTTCGGAGAATGCAGGCAAGACCGATGGAACAGCACTACGGGAAAGCATTGCTTTGAAAGGCACACGACACGATTTCAGTAAGTCGGCGTTGAATTTGTAATCCTTTGGACGAAAGTGCAGTGAGCACACTATGCGATTTTTCGGCTCTTTGCCAATGCGCTGTGGCACTTAACCACTTCGATTGGAGAGGTTCACTTGTTGGGACACAGTGATAAGTAACGGATTCGCTGCAGCAACTGCCCTTGGCCAAGTTCCGTAGACTGTTCGCACATCCCAGAACATCACATGGATGTGGCATTCTCACTGCTTGTTCCAAATGCAAGTTTTGCGAGCCAGCAGAACCAGCGCATCATGACACAATAACGAAACAATTGAAACTCCAAAGCGCGTGTGGTGCAGAGTCGGGCGCGCAGAGTCGAGCGAAGATGAAACCTTTCGACTACCCATTACCCGTTACTGAAGGGTAACGTCAAAATGTTTTTTCTTAGCATTGAACAGAAGTAGACAAGTAACATTTTCATTCCTCTTATAACCTAATGAAATGATCTTTTTAATACGAGTAGTTGAGTACTAGTGACATTATGATGAGGAGTGCCTTCGTCATCGGGCTAGTACTGGAATGTCGCTGGGGGGTCTCAAATTGTGTCATGCATTTACCTCAATTTCTCGGTTAATAAAGCTCTGTTCGCGATTATATTGACACCTTAGACGTTATACAGCATTGCTTTATCACTTTAACTTGACTTCATAGTAACGTTTAGTGTCTCTTTAAACCAGTGGACCCAACTACCGGAGGCTTGGAAATTACTTCAAGCGAGAGTGCAGTGTCATTGGCCTTCTCGCACAGCACCTTGCCGTCGACGTTCACTCTCGCCGCCATCAATTCTTTGAACCACATTAACAAAACTTTCTCGAAGTGCACGCGGTGTGCAGTCTTTGCTTCTTTAGCGTTGATGCTGAGTCAATGCATATTTTTGGTTATCTGGTCACACCGACCGACAATGATGCACAAAGTGGATGGTGCTAAACCTAACTCCTTGGCAAGGTCAGTTCATTTTCTTTTTGGATCTTTGTCCCCCTTATGCAGGATTTCTAACTTTTGCTTAAAAGACAGAGGCTTTCACTTTTGTGACATGCTGGCAATGAACATACCAAACTCCCAAGACAAGCAAATCACAGTAAACGGTGTGAAAGTGCATGAAATTAGCTCTACTGAACGCTAGTCAGGCGAATGGTGCGTATAAAAAGAAAAAGAAAAGAAAAAGAGAAAAGAAGAAGAAACTGAGGACCAGCTCAACACGGCTTGGGGGAAAACGCATGTTTGCCCCACCCCCAAAGAACAAACTGGTGGGCTGTCGAAGGCTGGCTGGCATGCTCTCGCAGGCTTCCTACCTCCCTCCCTTTTATGTGCAGAGCATGGTCTGGTCCGCTCAACAGGAGGAACTAATAAAGGATTGCGCAGCTGCGAGACGTAGCAGAATGCTTGCAGGCTACGGGTCCCGCCCAGACCCTGCTGTGCTGGCTCGTCTGCGCCAGTCACTTGCTTCTTTCCACCTCATTACAATGAAGTTGAATGGGAAGCCAAAATTACTTTGTTATATCCCCTGCTTCATTATACTGACTACACAGTAAATCCTCAGTGATATGATCCTGACTGGTGCAAATTTCGATGTGATATGAATTCGTAACATTCTCCAGCCAAAATGCATTGCTTACAATATGCGAAACATTGGCTGTTCCGAAAGTGATGCCAGGCCGCTCCGAATCTTATGAACACATGAACAACGGCAGCAGTGGCGCTGCGCCAGTCGCTCCACTTGCTCGGCCGCCGCAGCGCCACTGCTGCTCATGCAGTACAGCAACACATTCGCATCATTTCTGCTTTGTGCCAACCTCGTGGCGCAGCTGCGCAATCTATCAGAACAGCCGATGTTTTTCGTAATGTAAGCAATGCATTTTGGCTGGGGAATCTTACGAATTCGTATCACACCGAAATTAGCACCAGCCATGATCCTATCACCTGGGTTTACTGTAGTAAGTATAATGAAGCAGTGGATATAACAAAGTAATTTTGGCTTCTCATTCAACTTAATTGTAGTAAGGTCCCATAATGATTGCACTTGTCTGTCAAAAGAATTTACGTAAATTCAGGGGTGCGATTATTACGCAGGGTAAATTTTCCACGAAAAGAAACACATTTTTTTTTCACCCTGTGTTTGCTGCGGGATGACAACAGGTGAGCAAATATGTGGCTGCTGCTGTAACAGTTCGGGACACCAAAACAAAAATGGCAACCGGCAGAGCAAGCCGAACGCGCCAAATGCAATTTTTTTTTCTTTTCGTGGGTACATTACATGCATTGAAACAGTTTATTCCATATCATTAATGAATAATATTATAGATATTGGAAAGTCTGCGGCAATAACGTTGCCATGTCTACTTTGAGGGGACAGAAACAGAGATGGGTGCACTCAGCTGCCAGTGACATAGAAACCCATGGCGGGCATGCTGCGAAAACTACGGCATTTGTCTTCACTACAGTCCTAACACCGCATGTTTCCCCATAGGGTGAGTGAATATCTTAGCTGTGTTACAAGCGCTGGCGTATGATTAGGGTACACTTGTAACGTATCAATGTAAACGTGGCTACTATCGTTGCCACTCGCGATATGTTGCAATGCCACGAATGCAGACAAGAGGAATCGAAAGGTGCCTTTTTTGTTGTTGTAGACCACAACCATTATAAAGCCAACAAATAATAAAGCCGAAGCACGTTTGGCTGCATTTTTTTTTCTTGTATGTGCGGAAAGTGATGAAAGGAATGAAATGGAGCATCTGCTTAAGAATCTGTTTGGTGCGTGCAGACTGCTTGGTATGTCTTGAAGAGTCGTTCGCATAGCATTCGACAGATGGTAAACGCAATCATCATTAGCTAGACTTGGCACACAACATATCACTGCGGCAACTTCGAGATACAATCGTTACACAATCGTTTGATGACAAAATTTAGGGGTGCAATCATGTCGCGAGTGCAATCATTATGCAAGTAAATACGGTAATATACCGCCACAGCAGAAAGCAGAACACCATACTTCTAATCTGAAGGCTGCAAGTTCGAATCCTCGTCCAGTCTACTACATTTCTCAGGCTTGGAGAGGCGCCTGAAACTGGGGAAAAAAAATGGCAAGAGATAGTGGAGCTATACTAATCCAGATGCAACCAAATTAGGAATGCCCACTAAGCTTCAAAAGTGACACGCCCTCAACAGAACAGGAAGTGGCCTCCCTGGTGCAGTATTCGGCGACTACCTCCCTCATGACTTTTACAATTAATTCGTGGGCCTCAGTCCCTAGTGGCTGTGGAGTACCTGACCAAGGCGGTGATCAGACCTGTAACGCAGCAAAGGGTGCTAAGAATCTCTGGATCCAGACAGGCCACCACTAGAAACTGAACCTGGCAACGTTTAACTCGTGAACCCTCTCAACTGAGGCTTGCTCAGCAAGGCTCTTTGAAGAACTATCAGGCATTTCTGGGATATTATTGGCCTTAGTAAGGTTAGCAGAACTGGTAATGCTTATGGCCACGCAGGCAAGAGAGAAACGGGGTAGGATTTCTAATCAATAAGGACATAGCGGGCAACATTAATTCTACAGCATTAATGAGATGGTAGCAGTTGCCGTAATAAAGCTAAATAGAATATATAGATTAAAGGTAGTACAAACCTACGCTCCAACCTCTAGTCATGATGATGAAGAAACAACAGGCACAAACTCACTATACTGTGGTCATGGGTGATTTCAATGCAAAAGCGGGGAAAAAGTAGGCTGGAGAACAAACAACTGGCAACTACAGCATCAGTTTTAAATGGAGCATGACACGGACACCCAACATTTTGTGGTTTTCCACGAGAAATTGCAGTGAGGGAAGGAAGGAAAACAAGAGGTGAAAGACAGAGAGGTTAACCAGCTTAAGTGTCTGGTTGGCTACTTTGCACAGGGGGATGGAGTAAGGGGCAGGAAAGATAAGAAAACAAGAGAAGATTAAAAAGAAAAAAAAGCAAAGCATCAGTCTGCATATTCTATAGCTTTTCAATAAGTCCCATTTCCTTTAAAAATCACACTAGCACTCTTAAAGCAGTTCGTGCCGACGTCAGCTAGGACCAGGGACCAAGAATTCTGGATTTTGAAAGGGGACGAATCCTGTCGAGCGTGGTGCTAAGACTTGTCTTTGTGCACTGAAACAATGGAGGGCCTGCTCTAAGCCCTGCCCTCCGGCGCCCACCGCCATATTCCCAAGCCATGTGCAACTTCATGTGCTGCATGCAACCGAGCCATCGTCTGCCACAAAATCAGCCACCACACCACATGAGGTCAGAGCATAGCTGCCGTTTGTTGCCGCATTTGCTTTCTACAATGCCAACTTCACATAATGAAGCAAGTGACAAATCTTTGAGCAGCAGAAGCATGGATGACACTATGCGTTTTGACTTTGACCTCATCGCCACCAGCTCAGTGACGAAACATGGCCTCGGAGATATGCATGCTGGCTTTGTCCAAGGCTGGCGCGTGCATATCTTGGAGGCCATGAACAAAGATAGCGTAGTAAACGTGGTGAACATAAGATGGCAACACTAGTGCTGCACGAAATGCTGCCAATGCCTTTCTGCACTGTTGTTATTCCATGCGTGAAGTATTGCTTAGCCAACTATTCATGGAAGACGAAGTCCGGGGCAACTTTGTACAATGCAAATTGTTACACGCATAGATTGTTATAGCTGGCATGCATGCATGTCTCTCGGATCCGTACTCAATAAAACTACGATTTTGTTAAGCTGCCTCGCGTTCCCACCAGTTCTTTTTTTTCCCCTCTGTGGTTGCGTGCAGCACATGTAAACAAATGTATGCGCACATGTGTTCGTGGCGCAAAGATTTAGCACGATGTAAGCTTTGGCTGACCGTTTACTTGAACTTACTTTATTGCACCAGACATTGGCAAAAAACAGCAAGGCTAACGTTTGGCCAGGGCACTGCCTGCTGGGTGGGTCAGTCCACGAACATGGTCAGCATTGCGTCTGGCCACAGCCGCAGCTCTTTCACGAGTATCCCATACTTGGCGAGCAGGCGCAAATTGTTGTTGAAGCTGTCTGGCGTGAAGTGTTCCGAGAACAAAACAACAGCTTCAGATGAGCACCAGTCCTTCCTGCCCCCATTCATCTCCCAAGCCTTGACGGGCTTCTTGGAGCTCCTAACGTGCGATACAGAGGCTCCATTCACTCTGGCACCCTGCAGCGCTACATGGGTGCCCCGGTGGCATTTTTTCAGCCGCTGCAAGTTGAACAACTCCAATGGCAAGCTGATCAAAGCAGAAGTTACCCACACGCACGCACACCTGAAACACCGATTCTTCGCCGGAACATACATGCTCGCTTGGCAAGCATGCAGCTCGTGAGCGTGCCAGTGTTGCTAGACTGCTATGCAGTTCGAGTGTAATATAAGAAATTCTATTACAAATTACATGCTGGCTCAAATAAGATAAAAATGTGCCAACATGCTCTTGGACGCACAAGGATTACCTCACAAAATACAGATTATGATCGAAAATTGGGTGTCGTGCCCACTTTAAGAACCCTAGAGGAGGGACATTGGTAGAATTGGCAGAAAGGAATTGACTCAAAATAATGAATGCCTTCTTCAGGAAGCACAGTAACAAGAAGTGGACCTGGAAATGCCCTAATGGAGAAATAAGAAATGAAATAGATTTCATACCCTCTGCCAATCACAGCATAGAGCAGGATGTAGAAGTGTTACGTATTGGCGCTCTTTGGCCATACCTGGCCCTTGCGCCAATAACAACCAAACATTCATTCAAGTGTTACGTAGGGCAAAGGGCAGTGACTATAGAATAGTGAGATATAGGACTGCTTTCAATTTGAAGAAAGAAGGAGAAAAATTGGTCAAGAAGAAACATGTCAGCCTTGAAACAGTGAAGGCAAAAGCAGACGAAGTCAAGCTGATGCTCGCAAATAAATACGCAGCTTTAGCACAGGAAGATTAAAATAACGTAGAGATAATGAATGAAACCGTAACAAGGTTGATTTCAGAAGCAGCAATTTATGTGTGAGGTAAGGTACCAAGGTAGCCAGTAGGTAAGCGCTGTCAAGTAACAAAGAACCTAGGACCTAAAAAATAAACCAAAAAAACATGGAAGTTTGTAACTCAAGAGATCAGAGAGTGCAATAAGTTAACCATATTCAAATATAACGTCACATGAATCAGTAAGAAGAAAACTTGGCAGGGGAAAGGGCAAGATGTATGCAGATGTATGCTTATAAGCAAATGTCAAATGTCATTTCGATAATAAAGTAAAAGCATTCGGTCGTAATACCTATGATGGTGGAAAACATGTCTATACACACTTAAAAAAGAAAAAAAAATATCACCATGTATCTTTTGTCCTCTGTTTAAGAGCACAATAACAGGAATGTTTTCCTTGCAATGTAAAATATTTGTTTTGTTTTTGATTTCTTTTACATGATCTCAGAATGTGCATTTTTTTTGTATTGCTTCAATGGCCTGCTTTATGAGCTTGTTTAAAAATAGGTTTTTGCATCGGTACATGACTGTCAGACATGTTAAACTCACTGTATTTGCATGTTCTATGTTATTATCTCTCAAGGCCTCGTTTTCTTTAATTTTTATTATTTGCCCCGCTGAGCGGTGTGTCATCTAGTGGGAAGGGTCCTTGATGCTCTGCAAGGCACTATTTGCCTTTTTGTCAAATACCTTGACAATTATGTTTTTGTTGTCTAAACTTGAACTAAGAAGAATTCTATACTGACCTATACAGTACTGAGAGCAGCCACAAAACCTTCATTGGTAGTTATGGAACAGAATACAAAGGCTCATTCTATAACTAACGAAGTTAGAAGGGCCTTGCAAGGTACGTGCCAGGAAAAAGCGGCACTGAACTTAATAAAAGATGGAGGGGATATTATACATGAAAAGCTTGCGGCCCTTCAAACGCAATGTCTCATGACTTCAAGTGTACCCAAGAGCTGGACGGATGCCAAGATTATACTAATCCATAAGAAGGAAGACGTTAAAGAAATAAAGACTTGCAGGCCTATTAACTTGTTTTCAGTATTGTATAAAGTATTCGCCAATATAATCTCCAATAGAATAAGAGCAACGCTTTACTTTCCAAGAGAACAGGCTGGCTTCAGGATGATACTTTCTACAATGGATCACATCCATGCCATCAATCAGGTAAATGAGAAATCTGCAAAGTACAATGAACCTCTCTATATGGCTTTCATCAATAATGAAAAGGCATTTGATTCAGGTACCAGCAGTCATTGGGGCATTGCACAATGAAGGGCTACAGGAGGCATATGTGAATTTTGTTTTATTTTATTTATTACACCACTCCTCATTAGTACAGGAGGAGGTCCCAGAGTTACAAAAACTGTCAGGGGGACCTCCTATTAGTAATTTAACACTATAGTAATTAATACATTATGGCAACATAGCAGTGACAGACATCATATTACACGAAGTTAGGGAAGTAGATAATTAAATGCAAGAAAGGCGCTTACAATAATTGAAGTTCTAACCAAACAAGCAAATGACTCGCCGTGGTTGCTCAGTGGCTGTGGTGTTTGGCTGCTGAGCACGAGGCCGCGTGATCGAATCCCGGCCATGGCTGCTGTATTTCGATGGGGCGAAATGCGAAAACACCCGTGTAACTTAGATTTAGGCACACGTTAAAGAACCCCAGGAGGTCGAAATGTTACGGAGTCCCCCACTACGACGTGCCTCATAATCAGAAAGTGGTTTCGGCAGGTAAAACCCCATAATTAAATTAATTTAAACAAGCAAATGAAATAGATGCTGCGTATCAGTAAATAAAGATGTAGTAATTGAGACATTAAGAAAACATAGGAATGACATATATTAAAGAACACAAGGTTAACGTATTAGAAACTTAACTGTGCTTACAATCTTTACACTTTTTGTGCGCAAACAAACAGGGACGAAGAATAGGGGCAACACAAGGACGAGCGCTTTCTAACAACTGGTTTTATTTTTGAAGAACTACTTTCTTAAATACCCACAGAACTGCGCGATCTAGTCAACAGAGCACACCTATAGCGCATATGATACCCGCTGATCTGCGCGATCAAGTCAGCGGGTATCATATCAGCGGGTAGATCATGTCAGCATGCAGGTTAAACTTAATGTGGGGGTCAAATTTGACGCCAAGGAACACAACTTCATGTGCAGGTGAAAAAATGTGAGTTTGTAAGATGAGCAGTGGTGCGGGCGCGATGACATGTTTATGCGTATGAAAAAGCATAAACTGCGTTTTCGAAGGCTTGATCTGAATGTATTATTTGTACACCACACAGATAAAGTGTCTAGATCAGAATTTAGTCGATTTATTACAGTATTTATAGATTTGCTATTAGTAAATATAGTGGTGTTGTAAGCATATAGTGCAGATGAAATACTGGTTAAACAGTGAGGAAGAACATTAATGTACACAAGGAAAAGTAAAGGCCCTAAGAGCAAGCCTTGTGGGACACCCCTAGTGACTGATTTAGTATGTGAGAGTGAACCACCGAAATCTACAACTGGCCTTCTGTTAGTCAGATAACTGCGGATGAGCGAAAGAGCTGGGCCACGAATGCCCAGAGCTTCTAATTTGTAGGAAAAAATGTTATGACAGATGGTGTCAAATGCTTTACTAAAGTCAATGAACTTTCCCAAAATATTTTGCAATATCTTGAGAATTATCTACAAAGATGCCAGAGCTACCTTGGTTCTATTACCTATGAAAAAAAGGGGTAAGGCAAGGATACATAATATCTCTAATGCTATTCACTGCATGCTTAGAAGTGGCAGCCTGAAAAGAGTGAGGAGAAAGCTTCTGCTGAAGAGAGTGTTTGAGAAAAAGATGACTTCTGCAGCCGTTGTAAGAGTTGTCGGACGATCTCGCCGCTGCCACCAGTTGTTGGAGTTGTAGTTTGTAGGGAGGAACTTGGGGGGACAGGACGTACAGGATTTATTTACAGATATTTACATTAGAACAACAGATACATCCGATATTCTAGCTTGACTCCCAAATGGAGCATGCAAGATGAAGCATACAATATGCAAGCACGAAGCTCAAAACACATTGCTTCTCGAGCACGAGCACACTGCTCACGATCACAGAGCACGATGACGAGCACACTCTAGCAGCTGACAAACAGCTGCTTATAAACACTCCGTGCTCCCTAGATCCCTAGGTGAGGGAACCGTTCGACCAGTCATCGAAGCCGAGCTGCCTTTGAGCGGGAGGGCTTACACACACACGTACGCACTGGTTTCGCTGCCCCCACCGAGGTGAGATGGGCTTCGCAGAACTCGGGGCTTACGCTTTGAAAGGCGCATGGGGAGGTGCCACTAATTACCTTCCCTCAGGAACTCCCCCGCTCGCGGCACACCAGGTCGGTGGTAACGGGTTCAGTAACAAAGCCTGGTTCGTCAAACTCATCTCGGTCTTTCCGCGACAAAGAGACGCTGACGCGGCTTATTTTCCTCCGCACACCGTAGACTTCGTGGCGCCGTTCGGCTAGAGAATGACGGTGGCTTCCCAGAAAACGCTAACCCGGCTGCTGCAGCTGGCTAAGAAACTTTACATGTTGGCACCTCGGTAGGCCATTCCTAACACCGTGCAGTGCACGAGAGCAAAATGACACTAAGATGTTCAAACCAGCGTATGCTATCCACGGACTATGTTTTTCCACCAAGCTCAAGGGGTGGTTTGGGAGGCACAGTCTCCCCAATGTTGTTTACTGCATGCTTGGAAGCAGTATTCAAGCCATTAGACTGGAAAGGCTTAGGAGTGAGGATGAATATCCCAACAACTTTCAATTTGCAGAGGGTAATGGCCTGTTGAGCAACACTGGGGATGAATTGCAACAAATGATTGACGACCTTAAGAGAGAGAGAGTGTAAGAGTGGGGTTAAGATTAATATGCAGAAGACAAAGATAATGATCAATAGCCTGGCAAGGGAACAAGAATTCAGGATCGCCAGACAGCCTTCAGAGTTTGTGAAGGCGTACGTTTACCTAGGTCAATCACTCACAGGGGACCCTGACCATGAGAAGGAAATTTACAGAAGAATAAAAATAGGTTGGAGTTCATACTGCAGACATCACCAGATCCCGACTGGAAACTTACCACTATTATTGAAAAGGAAGGTGTACAATCGATGGATTCCACGGGTGCTAACATGTGGAGCAAAAACATGGAGGTTGTCAAAGAAGCTTGAGAACAAGTTAAGCACCGTGCAAAGAGCGATGGAACAAAGAATGTTAGGCATAATGTTAAGAGACAGGAAGACAGCGGTGTAGATCGGAGAGAAAATGGTGATAGCCAATATTCTAGTTGACATTAGAAAAATAAAATGGAGCTGGGAAGGCCATGTAACACATAGGGCAGATAACCGGTGGACTGTTAAGAGTTACAGAATGGGTGCCGAGGGAAGGGAAGCAGGGACATCGAGGAGGGCAGAAAGTTAGGTGGGGTGATGAAATTAGCAAATTTGCAGGTGCTAGCAATTTGCAGTTAGCAATTAGCAATTTGCAGGTGCTAATTAAACCGGTCTTGCTAGCGCAAGACCGGTTTAATTAGAGATCACTGGTAGAAGCCTTCACCTTTGGTGGACATAGAAATAGTCTGATTACGATGATGTACGTCTTAGCAGTAAAAATTGCTCCACAATTTCTTAGAACTGTCCTAGTAAGAGCATCTTGTCAATAAGCAGTGATGAACACAATGGCATAACAAAGCTCACCAATATTGCTAGATTAAAAGCATGGGCTACATGCCAGAAGATAGAAAGCTTCGTCACAAAAAATGCCTGCTCCGTGGTGGCCGGCCCTGCAAAAAGTAGGCACCACTATAACGTGATTGGGACACACGGCAGTGACACCAATCTGTACAGTGGGCTCGGTTCCGGTCAGCACTTTCCAGCTCAGGCTGGCCACACATCAGCACAAGCACTGCTCCGACAGAAATGGTGCATTCCATCCTCTGCTCGACTGCTGTTGGTTGCCTCGTGCCAATCACCAGCAACATGTGCACTTGAGCGGGCGCAGGCGAATGACCAATTCACGGACAGAAGATGTTTTGCTTGTCACAAAGGTTCTGGGTATGTGCATGGAATGTATGTAGACTTGGTTATATCCAGACTGTAGAAAAAATTGCTTTGCTAAAGACACTCCATATGGAGGTCGGTGGAACTAAAATTGGGAAATGAGAAGTTAATTATCTTGCGTTATACTAAACTGAGGTTTCATATATCGAGGTTAGACTGCATAAAGTTTACGAAACTTCGACCCGGTCAATTCAAGCAATGTCAGACACTCCATTTTTGTAATAAAAGAGAAGTGCTTGCCGTCTGATGCCACGTGGCAGACGAGAGGCAACAGGGCAGCCTGCAAAGAAAGCGAATGGACACGGCTGGCCCATGGACGGGTCGACTTACCCCCGGCAGGCGGGGTCCGGGCGGTTGAGGCCGCTCAGCATGCGCAGCACCACGGCGACGCCTCCCGCGCGCACGAAGCCTGCCTGGAACTCCTGTGCTTCCTTGGAGCAAGGTGCCAGGGCCGGCAGCAGCAGCGAGTAGGCCACCTGCAGTGCACGAGGTTGTGGACAGAGCCTCATTTGCATTGCCTCGGGTCTCCCCTGGGCAAAACATTCTCAGAGCCCCGTTTAGTGCACTACAAATGCATGCACAAAATACCTCGAGGTGGTAGAGCAGCTCGGTGGGAGACAGTGTGTGCAGCAGAGCCTCCAGCGCAGCCCCTGACGGGTCGCCTTCTCCACGGTGCTGCTCACACAGCTCGCGCAGCCGCTCCACCGTCTGAACATCTGCACACACGGGTGACTCATTGGTGCAAGTGAATATGCCTGCTTAGGCTTGCACGCATAATCCACGGTTCCTTGCCACTAAGATAATTATTTGCTCTAGGAGTTTTGCCACACAATATTTAAAGGGCCCAATAACTGTTATGTAAGGAACACACACACATTGTGGGATTATCACCTGTGCTCTTGAGACAAAGGAATGACAACACAGTAGTGCTAACAATCACAAGGGCATTTGTTGCACCTTTCATAGACTAATGCCTGCTAGCCGAGTTGCTATCCACAAAACATGCCATTGGGCATGTGACAAATTGCGGAAGTCCGACTCACCGCGACTGGATAGCGAGCGAATATGTTCGCCCCATACTGGACACGAACGCCTGGTAGTTCACACATACTGTAGAGTTTCTAAATAAATACCCTAGAGGGAAATGTGGCGCTAGATTTTACGGGGGTTCTCCTGAGCCTCAACCTACATGGGGAATGATGGGAAGTACAGGCTTCGGATTGACTTCGACCTTTAGACTAGCGGCGTTTGCTTGAGGCGCAGTAAACAAATTTCTACTGAAATATTATCGCGTAAAATTTAATCTTATTTCTGCAATGTCTTATATAATGCACAACACGTTACATTAACTTTGTATGACTTGGATATTGAAGCACGGTTTACTATGTAAAACACCAGGACACACCAGGGTCTGCATTCTTGTGCAATAAGGTTGCTGATTTAACGCCAGATAATCATTATTTATTTATTTTTACAACAGCGATATGAACCATGCATGTACTTGTATAAAAATACTCATCAAGTATTTATGAAAATAGAAATCTTGTATTGTGAGAAAGTGTTGCACCCTTGAGAGAAATTGGGCGCTCACCCAACAGTTGGGCGCTCGCGCGCCCCGACTGCAGGCAACTTCGAGTAACGTCATCCTCGAAGTTGCCGTTAGTCGGCGCGGGTCTCCGCTCGCCGTTGCCGGCTCACTGGGTCCGTGCCTTTCGAGCGCCTCGAGGACCTGCTGGACGGCCCAGAGCTGATCGTCTCGGTCGTAGCTCTTCGCGGCTGCCTCGAGCCGCGGTGGGAGTGTTCTTGATTTAGCGTCTTCTGGATATTTAACGCAGTCCCACAAGATGTGCGTGTAGTCTGCGATCTCCCTCCGGCAGACTCTGCACATATCTGTCGGATATGTCTCGGGGTACATGCGATTCATCAGTTTCGGGCTCGGTAGCGATCCGGTCTGGAGCTGTCTCAGTACTACTGCCTCCGCTCGGCTCAGTCTCGGGTGCGGGGGTGGGAGAGTCCTGCTAGCCTTCGTGATTTCATTGTAATCCGTCTTGCGGTCCTTGGTTCCGAACCACGTCGGACGGTCTGTCACCGGGGCGCGGTTGGTTAGCGCTCGCGCCGCTGCGTGTGCCGTCTCATTATGGTTCTCATTGTGTTCCGACGCACCGCCCGCGTGCGCCGGGAACCACGTGAGTCGTACTTTTCGTTCTTCTAGTTTTACCGCTCACAGTATGCGCTCAGCCTCCCTGCAGATTTGCCCTTTGGCGAAGTTTCGCACCGCCTGTCTTAAGTCACTCAGCACCGTGTGGCAGTCTGCGTCCGCGATAGCCAGGGCGATGGCTACATCCTCCGCTTGTTGCGCTCCGGCGCTTCTCACGCTCGCTGTTGTCCTCGTGGCGCCGGTTGACGCCTCTATGACGACCGCTGCGAAGGCGTTCCGTTGGTATTCAGCCGTGTCCACGTACCACGCGTGTTCATTGTTGGCATGCTGGTCGATGAGAGTCTTGGCCCTCGCTGCTCTTGTTCCCTTGTTGAACTCGGGATTCATGTTCCTCGGTATGGGGTCGATTCTGGTCTGGCGTCGGAGCTCTTCGGGGACGGGGAGCTTCATCTCCACCTCGTTCGAGCGTCTAATTCCCAGATCGTCCAGTATCTTCTTCCCGGCTTTGGTCATGGACAGCCGCTCCAGTTGAGAGGTCCATTGCGCTTCGGCTATTTCCTCGAGCGTATTGTGTAGCCCGAATTGTAACAAGCGGGTCGTGCTTGTGGACTCAAACAGGCCCACCGCCGTCTTGTACGCTCTTCTGATGAGCACGTTGATTTGAATGCGAGACTTTCCTCGCAGATGACAGGCACTTTCGAACTCTCTCACTCTTTCGAAAGGCTGCGTCAGCTTTCACGATTCTTGAACATCTTCAACAACTTCTAAGCATATCTGCTGCACTGCTAGCAGGGATGCTTGAGACCTCCTAGCAGTATGCTTCATTTTATTTTATGTTGACGTACCGCTTCCAAAGCGTTACGGCGTGGCTTTGAACTTACCTATTTTACGACACTAGACTGCAGCCAGGAAGCAGCAACCTTACCTACCACAAGTAAGTTTGCGTTCTCAAAGTCCTAAAACACGCATTTCAATGAGCAATAAACAAGCAATGCATAATGAAGCCCTCAAAAAAATTTGATTGCCAAGCCACTAGAAGTACAACTGTATATGTCTTGTGTCAGTAGTGCCTTCTTTTTCCTATTCTGAAGTTTCATAAAGCATGCAACGCTACAGCACCAACCTAACACACTTAACAAACCAAGGTCCAAATGGCCAAAATATGTTCTTTCAATGTTTGCGATGCCGTCGATTTCTTGTCAGGGCTTCGACACCACACTGTGACACAAACATCATCCTAGCCACTATCGCCACTTCGAGCAACAGAACAAAGGCAGAGAGCTTTGCGTTGCACTGTTTCTGCAGGTTATAGCAATTGCGCTTGGAGTGAAACCAAAACTGCCAAAAAATACTTGTAGTCAAGAGAATTCCAAACCATAGCCTGTACTTCCCATCATTCCCATGATGGTTGAATGATCACAGCGCCAGATTTCCCTCTAGTTATACTAATATGAAACTCTATGGCGCGTACGGTCACGCGAACGGTGGTGGCGCGTTCGAACGATTGTGTTCGTTCATTCCGGGGTAGGCCTCTCAAGACGGACTCGCAGAAGCATGGATCAGCGCGTGCGCTGAACGTCCACGCCGCTTGCCGACCCCGAGCCAAAGAAGAGCCTCCTCCCTGTATCACCCGACTAACCCCGCCATTAGGTGGCGCTAGCAGCACAACACTCGTGCCATCTCTCGTACTACCCTGTAAGCACACAGACTGTTGACGTAAAGCCATGCGGCGAAGCTGGATTACAGGAGATGGGAGTTATGCAGAAAAACAACATATCAGGGGAGACGTGAGAGTCGCGCATCCCCACAACATATACAGTCGATATTGTATATAATATCAAACTCGCGCGGCCGAGTTGGCCGTCTCGTTGTGGTTCACCAACCGAACTAACCGAACCAACCGAGGACAAACCAAATGCGCAGCTGCAAGCACGGCCGACTCGGAGTGTTGGTCGCAGTGCAGTGCCAAAGACAAGATGACCACCTTCAACGAAATAGTGAAGTGGTACAGACTTAACAGACAGACTATGCCGCCACCTCACCCGGGGCTTACCCGGAAGGAGGCAGTGTTATACAGGCAATTACAGACGGGGTCCCTGCTCACCCCGGTGCTAGCTAAGCACGTGTGTCCGAGCGTGTACGCGAGTGCCGTGTGTAGACTGAGCGCAAAGGAGAGAGCCACCGCGGCTCACATCCTTTGGGACTGTAGCATAAATCCGCGAGAAGCCAGCAAGAAGACGACGATCCCGCTGCAGCTAGAGGCTGCAACGAGGAGCTATGACAAAGAGACACAACTCAAGGCCGTCCAGCAGGTCTAGGCAGCTCTAGAGAGGCAGCGACCACGCGAAACCAAGGAGAAGGGGGGCAGCACCCCCAGGAAGGGGGCGGTGGCCCTCTCGGACCCGCGGAAGTAGCGAGGAACCAAGACCTCGAGGAGCACAATGCACGAGACTGACGTAGTGGCCGCATCGCGGTAAAAGCTTGTCCTCCCTGTTTGGAGGGAGCCTAACCGACTCTGCAGGCATTTTCACTAAAGTTGTTCTCTCCCTCTCTCTCTATAATATAAAACTCGGACATATTGAATTATTGTCTATATCAAACAGTTGTAAAATCCCCTTGAAAATTGCGTGCAAAAGTATAGAGATGTACCACGTGTACGTTGAACTTCCGTTCACCGCCACATTTGATATATTAAATGCGCACCCCTGCAAGTGCACTTCTAAAGGAGACGCTATAACTTCTAGCGTCATCGGAACAGATTTAATGCCGACGATTTCAAAACAGCATTGCCTGAGAACAAGACGTTATACTGGGTGTTTCTACAAAGATTTTAAGTAATATTTAAAGATAGCTGTCATAAAATAAAACAATAGTTCCTTTGAAAACATGGCGTTTGTAGTGCCAACCACACAGTGACTGGTGAAATGAAGAAATTATTGAGTAATTAAGAAATATTTATTAATTAACTTTGAAACTTGTATTTTCAGCAGGTTCATTGTAATAGGGAAATTGAACCGAGCTCTCCGTAGAAGTCGTGTCAACTTTTGCATCTATAGAATGTCAGCTACCGGAGCACGAGAAACGGGGAGGTTGCAACGAGCCGTGCCCCTCGAAACGGCGATGCCACCCAGCAGCCAGTGCACCGCAACAGCTGCGCTCTGTGCCAACATTCGTCGCACCACAGAGCCCTGGCAAATCACATTTGTTCACATCCAAAAGTTGATATGGCGTGCACTGAGACCTTGATTTAATTTCCCTATCAGAATGAACCCGCCAAAAATAAGTTTCAAACTTAATTATGGGATATTTTTAAATATAAATATTACGAAATATTATATTATATTAAATTGGGACTAATTACCACATATGACCCGTCGCCCCACGGTCGGCATCACGGACGCCATTGTCTCAAAAGGAACAATACTTTTATTTCGAAATGGCTATATTTAAATATTACTTGAAGTCTTTGCACAAACATGCGGCATACCTGTAAGTGCTTTTTGCATTAAATTCACTTGAAGTAAGTTTTTCTTGTTCCTATGTCCTCGTCACTCTCACGCTGCATGCCCCCATACTGAACGTGTTTATTTTGCTTTCAAAGATCCGCTCACCGGGCCACATAAAAAATTTTGGTTACACGGCGAAAATTTTTACGTGCCATCTAGGGAACATTCTACACCAAGGAACTAGGTTTATTATTAGCAGAGACCGAAATATTTAAAATGTTGCGAAACCACGATTGCAGGAGGCAAGTTTCAGTGCTAATGTTGACATTCCCGCCATTTGCCGCGTCCGGCCTCAGCAAGCCTCACTCCCCTCCCAAATTCCTTCCCCGTGTTTTCCCTTACAGGTGCTGGAGGATTGCATCACGTACACGTCACAGTATCCCCCCTTCCCTTTTTTTCTCGCATTTTTGATGCACGGCACACTTCTAGTGACAGTCTTGCGCAAAGCCCGCAAGCTGTTGCATTCGTTTCGCTTTACTCTGTGCACTATCTTGTGAGCTGTGCACACACGAACACCTGCGCTGTTGTTTGGCTGCTTCTGCAAAATGGATCGCTCAGTGTGCACACGTTTGGAGAGGCTGGCCCAGCTCGTGGATCCTTACTGCGATACATCGTTTCGTCTGTGGGGAGCACCCGTCCCCATTTCCTCCCGCGTACTCGCGTCGTCCCGTTCGCACGCGGCGGACGGGTTGAGCCGGTGTAGACAAGAGAGAGAGGCACTATGCGCCCTCCCTTTTTCCGTCGCTCTTGTGACGTGCGTACCCCTCTCCCCCCACGCGGCTCACGGTAAAGGGAAACGTATCCGGTGGGCGAGGAGGACTTCCCCTCGCAAAAAGTAAAAAGGCATAAAAGCACGCCACCGGGAGAGACTCTCTCTCTTGGGACGCCGGACACCTGCCGCCTGGACGAAAGCACCTGCCGCAACCCGTGAGTGATCTCGTTTATCTGACCCACCCAGGCAACGACGCAAGCCTATTTACTACTATTACTGAGAGGTCGTCCCTCTGCTAGTGTTCATCATTGCTAATGGCAATAAACGTTATTACCGTTGGCGCCTCTGGTTGCCTTATTCAGTCGAACCCAGCGTAGCCGGGATTCCCGCACTACGGGTTGGGAGTACCACGAAGCGACTGCGTGGGGCTAGATCCGGAGCTCGCCTTCAGCCCTAGCCGCACGCAGAGTGGAACTCCCACATTTGGCGCCCAACGTGGGGCGACTTCGGCAACACGGCGAGTCTTCTGGCGTGTGTTGGCGCTAGGACTACCCATTTTTCAGCGAACAATGGCGGCTGGCTTGTCTAACCTCTCAGATTTGTTCATGTTGTCAAATGTAGCGACGCAAAGTCAGCAGGCTATTGCTAACACGGCGGCAGCTGCTGAACAAACCAGCAGCTTTGGTTTTGAGTGTTTCAAGCTGAACAGTCAGGCGGGCGTGAATGCCATGTGGGCAGAGGTTAACCCTAATACGAGGTGTACCCCGTCGAGCCCCTCGCCGCATCGCGACGTGGACACAGAGGCACACATGCCACTAAATAACTCGACCCGGACGGCGGAGGCATCCGGCCCTTTGGGTGAGAGTTTGCCGTCAAGCGAGGCAATGCTGCAAAATGCGTTGCAAATCATGCAGAGCTTAGCCAGTGCCCTGCAAGGCACAATGCAGGCCTCGTCGCAGAGCGAGCAACCACGGATTAAGGTAGACATGCCTACTTACAGTGGGTACCACGATCGCACAAGTGCAAGTGAGCACCTCGACCGTCTGCTGTATTACCAGCAGGACACCGGGCTTTCAGACGCCGAACTAGTCGCGCGCGTGATCCTGGTTTCACTGACCGACCAGGCGGCTCGATGGTTCCGACTGACCGGACACCGATGCCGCACAGTAAAAGAGTTCCGCGCGTACTTCCGCAAAGAATTTCTTCCGGCCAATTACGAGTGGTGTTTGAGGAGAGAGCTGGAGCTTCGTACCCAGCATCCGGACGAGTCCCTGCTGGAATATGTTCGAGCGATGGACGAACTTTATTGTCTCGCGAACCCTCTCGCCACCGATGAAGAGAAAGTTGAGCGCATCACACGGCAGGCGCAACCCAATTTCGCGGCCTATTTCAGAGGGCGTAGATTTAGAGACCTAGACGAACTCGCCGCCAAGGCGAAGCGCATTGAGGGAGACATTCTGGTGGCGCGAGCATACCGCCCGCCTCCACCCGCGGTGCTGTCAATCGAGCCTCGCTGCGCGTGGAACGGCGGTGCGATCACTTTCCACTCGTCTAGAGTCGACGTGTCGGCATCGTTTGCGGAGCAGCAGGTCCAGCGTAGTTGGGAGTTATCCGACCGCGCTTAGGACCCGTATGCCTACGCGCTGAGAACAGCACCGACTAATGCTGCATTCAGCGCGCCACGACAGGAACGAGAGGCCGATGCGAGACTGGAGGAGCGGCACACGCCGAACGCAGTTCAATGAAGCTAAGGCGGGCCGGAGTGGAGCGACGGCCGCCCAGGCCACCGAGGCTTCAGCGGCCGCTGCTACCAATGTGGCTGACCAGGGAACATCGCCCGTGACTGCAGCCGCATGCCGGGCCGAGGCCGAGCGCGTGGCTCGGGAAATGGGCGAGGCCGCTGGTGATCCACCTTGGGTCCCGTGCGGCGATGTCTAACATAGCCGGTGGTATTGAATTACTTGCGCCTTCGGCTTGTCGCGTAGGACGTGTTGCGGACTCGCAGGCGCCGTTCATCGAGCTACCGAAAGAAATTCGCTGCATTATTGTATACCGGAGCAACTAAGCGCCTCATTATTTGGTGACGAGGTGTTGCATCATCTCCGCGAGAACAATATCCGCTTGAGAGATAATGACACCACCTTCCGACTTGCTTCCGGTACAGCACAATCGAGCGGGGCAGCTAGGTTAGTGATCCGTTGGGATAAACGCGTCAGGCGACAACGCCTCGTACATCTCCCGGGTTTATCAGTGCCTGTTATTTTGGGTCGAGACTTTCTCGTCAAGTCGGGCATTGTAATAGACATCGGCAACGGAGGTTACCGAGAGAACGGAACGGGTGCTTTAAAGCTTTTCGCAAAAGCGCCCGTGGCAGCGGAGACACGCCAGTCTCCGGGTGCGGTGCGAGTGGGCCACACCCGGCCACTGTCAAGCGAGCGAACCGTAATCGGTGCAGGCGAGGAGAGAGACACGGTGGCACAACAGTGCGCCACTGTTCTGCGAGGAGTAGCGCACCTGCTTTTGTCAGAGGTCAATATGCTGGAGAGAGAACGGGCACGACTGTCGCCGCTGTTGTACGAATACGACGCGATTTTCACTGACCGTCCGGGCCGCACTACGCTAGTCAGGCACAGGATATAGATGGGTGACGCTGCGCCATGGAAATGTAATCCTCGGCCGATAAGCTTGACTAAGCGGAAAGCACTTGATAGCGCCTTAGACGAACTCATCGACACAGGCGTGGTGGAAAGGTCGAACAGCCCATGGGGCTTCCCGGTAGTTTTAGTCCCGAAGAAGGACGATACCTATCGCCTTTGTGTAGACTACCGCAGGCTGAATGAGGTTACGAAGATGGATGCGCACCCTCTACCCTCAATTTCCTTTTCAGTGTCTAACCTAGGTGGGGCGAAGTACTTTACGACGCTCGATGCTAGTCGTGGATACTTTCAGGTCGAAATGGACGAGCGTGACAAAGAGAAACGGCTTTCACTTGTCACCGGGGGCTCTTCCAATTTAAGAGAATGTCTTTTGGATTGGTCGGAGCTCCCGCTACTTATCAAAGGCTGATGGACCGAGTACTAGGAGACGCGAAGTGGCAACATGCCCTCGCATATCTGGACGACATAGTGGTTTATTCGAAAACATTCGAGGAGCCCTTGCGCCACTTGAGAGACGTCCTAGACAGGCTGAAGGCCGCGGGTATCACGCTGAACCCGAACAAAGCTGAGATAGCTGCGAGTAGAATAGCGCTTTTGGGATTCACGCTGGACAACGGCCGCATCGTGCCGAGTGAGGATAAGCTCGAGGCTATACTGAGGTACCCGTCGCTGAAAGATATCGGCGAACTGAGGCGCTTTCTGGGATTGGTGAACTTTTATCGCCAGTTCATTCCAGACTGCGCGGCAGTGCAAGCGCCTTTGACGAAGCTCTTGAGGAAAGACGAACAGTGGACTTGGGGTCAAGAGCAGGACACGGCACTGCGTGGCCTCACGAAGGTGCTCGCTGACACGGCCGAATTGCAGGTGCCCGATTTGAATAGGGAGCTTGTGATTCAAACAGACGCAAGCGACCTAGGCTTAGGTGCAATTTTGCTTCAGGAGCACGGAGGCAATCTCCGACCGGTTGTGTTCACGAGTCGTTCGTTGACGCCGGCAGAAAGGAACTACTTGGTGACAGAGAAGGAGTGCCTCGCGATAGTTTTCGCTCTGCGAAAGTTCGACTATTACGTCGATGGAGTGGCATTCAAGATTGAGACTGACCACATGGCTCTCACTTGGTTGAGGTGCTTCAGCGAGCCGAGTGGCTGCCTGGCGCGTTGGGCACTGCTGCTGCAGCGTTACGACTTCACCGTACGCTACCGCAAAGGAAAAAGCAATGCTGCAGCTGACGCACTTTCGCGAGCGCCAGTCCGAGGCGATGGAGAGGCCCAAGTAAGGGACGTGGAACAACCGTCGATCCTGGGCGAGAGCGTGAACCACGTAGATGTTGTCGGTTCCGCAGGAGTTGTCTTCAGCAGAGAGGAGCTGTTCGAGGCTCAGCAGAAGGACCCGTTTTGACGAAAAGTGCTCGACGAGCTCCGGGAGCAGGGTGGCGCAGCCGCCGCACACATGTAGGCAGCAGGTATTGCTGTCGGTGCTAAGCGCTCGGGATCAGTTGGTAATGCTGTGAGTGCGCTGGATTCTGATGGCCTCCTGCTGAGGTATATTCCCACCGAGGATGACACAAGTGAGGCGTTTAAGGTGGGGATACCGTGCGCGTTGCGAGGAGCACTGCTACGCTACTTTAACGACTCGTGCATCGCTGGGCACGCGAGCAGCCCCTAGACTTACGTTGTGTCGCCTCGCTACCTGGCCAGGCATGAAACGGGACGTGATGCGCTACGCCCGCTCATGTCATGTGTGCCAAAGCGTGAAGCCCCGAGGTGGACGACCGCCCGACCTCATGCAGCCTATCGACAGCCAGACTCCCTGGCAAATCGCGGCGTGTGACGTCATGGGACTGTATCCCACCACGCCAAGCAGGAACAAATTCTTGCTTGTAGTCACAGATCACTTCAGTAAATGGGTCGAACTTTTCCCCTCGCGAAAACTGACGGCACGAGTGATCATGGATAAGTTGATCGAGGTTTTCACTAGATTTGGCTATCCGGAGCAGTTGATAATGGACAATGCGTCCTACTTCACTGCGAAGGTTTCGTCGACTCGTGCGCTGCACTTGGCATTAAGCACAAGAAAACGACAACTTACCATGCTCAGTCGAACCCCACTGAACGGGTCAATCGCGACATTAAGCACATGCTTGTCGCATTCTCTGAAAGACATAAGGACTGGGATACCTATCTTCCAGAGATCGGGTTTGCATTGCGATTGACAGTGAACCGCTCGACTGAGTATGAGCGCTCTTCTCTCAACCTGGGGAGAGAGCTGCCGAATCCGATGGATAGAGTTCTCTCGGATCGCCGCCGAGACAACTCGGCGGCGGGACGCCCACCATTTGAGGTGTCCCCTCGAGTGCCCTCGACCCACCAGGGTCGTCGCCAGGCCTCACCCCGGACGCCTGCAGGGCCAGCCCATCACGGACGACGTCACCGTTTGCTCGGGGACTCATCACCTCGCCACCTGACCTCTCCGTCCGAGGCCCAGTCAGGGCCACTAAGGGAACCCGGTGCAATGAAGCCCAGGCAAACAAGCCGTGGCACACGGGACGTGGCTATCTGGACGTCACAGGATGGCGTTGACCCGCCAGCCGCATATGTATCTGACAGAACCTGGTGCCGGCAGGAGAGGGCCCGAATCGGAACGCCTCCGGAACGGCTGTTCCGGCTCTTCCAGGTCAGGACTCTACACGATGCCGACCGGAGGGTGGCGGGTACAAGACTGTGCGGCTGTGGCGCAGTCCGCATCCACAAGAGCCACGACCGAGGAGCCCTGCACCGGCTCCGGCCGAGAGGAATAAGTACGCCACCGCCACAGCCACGACCACCAAACGGAGCGGTCCAGGCCATGCTTGCCTGAGCGGCCCGCGAGAACAAGTTCGTGGAATGGCTGCTCCACGTGGTGACCGGCCACCCAGGCACCGCTGCTGGGATGGCAAATCAGCCAGCAGCGGAGCCACCAGCAGCGGAGCAGCCAGCGGCGGAACCACCAGCAGCGGAGCAGCCAGCCGCGAAGACGATGGCTGGCAGCGTGAGCGAAGATGTTGCGGCGGTGGCAGACAGCGACAACAGGGAGGCGGCGGAGGAGCCCCAGGAGATGGAGACCGGCTTCTGGGCCATTCTTGACGAATAAAGCGGCATCCGACTGTTTGCGTCCGAAAGCCTTCTTGAGGAGGATGTGGGGAACACCCGCGTACTCGCGTCGTCCCGTTCGCACGTGGCGAACGGGTTAAGCCGGCGTAGACAAGGGAAAGAGGCACTACGCGCCCTCCCTTTCTTCGTCGCTCTTGTGACGCGCGTACCCCTCTCCCCCCACGCGGCTCATGAGAAAGGGAAACATATCCGGTAGACGAAGAGGACTTCCCCTCGCAAAAAGGTAAAAAGGCATAAAAGCGCGCCACCGGGACAGACTCTCTCTCATGGGACGCCGGACACCTGCCGCTGGACGAAAGCACCTGCCGCAACCCGTGAGTGATCTCGTTTGTCTGACCCACCCAGGCAACGAGGCAAGCCTATTTACTACTATTACTGAGAGGACGTCCCTCTGCGAGTGTTCATTATTGCTAATATAAATAAACATTATTACCATTGACGCCGCTGGTTGCCTTATTCGTTCGAACCCGGCGTAGCCGCGATTCCCGCACTACGGGTTGGGAGTACCACGAAGCAACTGCGTGGGGCTAGGTCTGGAGCTCGCCTTCAGCCCTAGCCGCACGCAGAGTGGAACCCCCACACGTTGTACGACTAAATCCTCCGTTAGGGGTGATGCCCCTAACTAGTGGTATAAGTCACTGCCACATGAGCCTCGAGGTAGACGCGAGCAGACAAGAGAGCACGATCCCACGCTGGAACACCGTAGAAAAAGCCATAGTTTCTTTTTCTGCATAAGCGACTCCACAACGCGGGAACAAGCAGACGAAACAGAAGTACAGTGAAACCTCGTTATAACGAAACAGGATTTAACAAACTAATGGATATAATGAAGAGATCATGATTCCTCTTGTAATTCCAATAGATGCCCACGTATTGAGAACATAGTTTTAATGAAGCTAAAATTTTCTCGCAATGGGTACAATGAACCTTTCTTTGGAGCACAGATCTTTGGAGCCCGTTTTTGCGTTTCGCGGTGCCGTCGTGTCTCCCATAACCCGCTCTGTAGCCGAGGCAAAGCCTGCTGCTCTAGCTGCGCGCACTCCTGGTACCATCTCTCGCACACGGCACGACCCTTTCTCTTTTTGCTCTTCCTCTAATGCCAACCATGTGCGGCGGCAATCAGAGCGCCGGCTCGGTGGTGGCTGATCTCGATGATGTGCTGCTGCTCAAGCCAAAACGCACCCCTTCTCCTCTCCTCCGTGGCGGCAAGCGCGCGAAAGCATGCGGTGTTCTCTGGTTGCCCAAGCGCCGGCTTGGGCAACTGGGCAACCGGGCTTGGTATCAGTAGATCATAGTGCACCTTTACCAAGCAACCACCTTCAGTTGACTCGCTAGCAGCATCAGCGGTGTCAGTCAGTCTCTGCCATCTTTTCGGCGTGCAACGTTCCTATGCGCCTAAGCGCTGCCTCCTGCAACCTCCCGATAATGAGGCAGCTGTGCCAAGCTACTCTCCGTTTGTGGCGGCTGGTGTGAAATGTTCTGCACCAGAAGGATTGTCCGAGGCTCACAGATGGTTTACATTATAATTTGCCTGCCCATACAGTAAAACCTCGTTAAACCATACCCGCTTAAACAGTAGTTTCATTTTAAAAGCAGTAAAGTAAATTCCCCAACTCAGCGGCCATTGAACATAATGCGTTTTGTATCCGCATAAACCGTACCAGCTTACTGCGTACGCATAGTTTAAAACATAGCGCTTGAACTTTTGGTCGCGCAAACACAGCGGTGTGCCGTCTCCATCGGACGGCCCGGCAGAACAACAAGCCTCAGAGATCGAAACAACGGCCTCCAAGCACCCTGTGCCTTTGTGCGTGAAGCCACATCAACATCAACATGATTTTGACGCCGTGCCAGAAAGCGTTATGGCGTCGTGCAAGCGAGGACTCGCGTCGTTCTGAAGCTCGGATAAAAGAGATGCCGGGTGCTCAGCATAGAAGAAAAATTAGACATCGTCCATGCTATCAAACATGACACTAAGAAGTCGGCACTGGCACGCAACAGGGATCTGCTGTTGACTACAGTGTGTGGCATTTGGAATGCGAAGAAGTTGCTTGGCAGCGCTGCTGCGACTGCGAAGACATGTCGGCTACAAGGTTCGACTTTTCGCTATCGTTGCCTGTGTTGTTGCTAAAGTGACGACTAGCGACAGCGACGAGGACGACACGGAAAGCGACAGCACGGGCGATTCAGGCCCGACAGTGGCATGAGTTGCGCGTTACGTCAGCCTCATGAATGCAATCGTCGCGACGAGAATAGGAGCGCAATAACGTAACTCTATTCCAAATGAAAAGTATTCCAAACTCTGGCACCCGGCAATGAAAAAGGCACCCCCGGGACTTCTTCAGCACTACTGCGCACATGCACGGAGAATACATAATGCCAACGAGGAATCTGCCATGCCAGTGTTTGCCGAGAAGAGAGGGCTGGCTGAAAAGCTGGCAGGCAGCTTCAGTAATTTTGAGGCCGCTGTCGTCGTGCTATGCCGCCGCGGCATCAAATGAAAATAACACTTTCGTCGCGCGAAGTGAATAAATACTGCATGTTTTTTTCCCCTTTCATCGCACTCTCTCTGAGTTCCGTTTTCGAAAGGTAAGTGGGCGATCTCATGCTACTTCGGTTAAACAGTACTACTGTTTAGTATGTACTTTTTACGAGCTCCGGCCAACTACGGTTTAACGAGGTTTCACTGTATAAGTAGTTTATTCCCAGCCAGTTCTTTCTGCGCCGTGAGCGAGACGACCGGTGAAAGTCCTTCGTCTGCCACTGCAGCTAAACGAGATTCCCGAGTAGAGGGCAGCTCGTTCTTCTCTCCACTTCTCTCCACATTGTGGGTTTTCGCAGAACTACTATGTCAAACACTTGCCTTTGCTTCGTGTTGTCGACAAATTCGACTTCGCCCTGCCATCTGCTAGCCGCCTGGTTAGCTCAGATGGTAGAGCGGCTGCCCCGGAAAGGCGGTGGTCCCGGGTTCGAGTCCCGGACAAGGACGAATTTTTCTTCAACTATGAGGCGTTTTCTTTCGAGGAACCCGTATAGGTTTCCTTTGTAGCAATTGCTACGAACGGGTGGATGTCCGATTTTCCCTTTATTCAATGCATCCTGCTTCACTGCGAAGGTTTTTGTTGACTCGTACACTGCACTTGGGAGTAAGCACAAGAAAACAACAACCTATTATGCTCAGTCAAACCCCACTGAACAAGTGAATCGCGACATTAAGCACATGCTTGTCACATTTTCTGAAAGGCATAAGGACTGGGACACCTATCTTTCAGAAATCAGGTTTGCATTGCGACTCATTGCACGTGTCAATGGACTACGACAAAGTCAAGAAAGCATAACCACAGAGATTCAGGCTAACTGCAGAAGGATTTCGCGAGAAATTCTGGAATAGTAAACCAGAACAATAAGAGACTGGTAAACAGTTTGCTTGCCATTTGACAAATTATTTTGATAGATGGATGGAAATGGCAAACACAGAGAAGACATATGAAGGAGTCAGGGAGCGAACTGTGATTGAGCAGTTCTTGACTTGTTGTAGCGCAAAACTCAATGTTTTTCTTAAAAAACATTCACTAAAACATCTAAATGACTTTGCTGAATCTGCTGACCAATTTCTGGAAGTGCAAGGCTTGAGGAATTTAGGTAAAAACGAAGAAGAAAATCATAAAAGAGACGATGACATAATCCAAGTTAGGTAAGGTGCAGCACCTAAGGTACTCTGATGTTTCTTGTGCAACCGCGTCGGTCATCGTGCAGTAGATTGTCGTGTAGGAGGGGATCGACCACAGCCGCATATAATTTGTCAGCACTGCAAGAGGCGAGGACACCGCACAGAGGAACGCAGGCTACAGAACCGAGAAAAGGCAGCAGGCGTGGTTTCCCTAAATGGTGGAAAGGCAGCATCACCGCAAGGATCAACCAAGGATACCCAGGATACACATGGTGCGTCGAAAACCATGGTCTCGGACAATAAGGACGCGTTCGAGAAGACGATACTATCACTGGGTCTTCCTGTAATAGACGGAGAGATCAATGGAATACGAGTCTCGGTACTTCAAGATAGTGGAACCAACACGGCCTTGGTGAGACGGAGTTTGGTTCGGGAGCAAGAAGTAACAGGAGAAACAGCGGCGGTTACCATGGTCGACAGCACGGTTAGGCATTTACCTGAGGCCAGAATTCAAGTTTCTACTCCCTACTACTCTGGATGGCTGATAGTGAAGTGCGTACGAAAGCCGCTCTATCAAGTAATATTGGGCAATCTACCAGGGTTAAGAAGCGTCAATGACCCTGATATCAAGTGGAAGAGCTGCTGCACCGACACGGAAAAAGCGAAAGAAAAACAGCAAGAGCACGATCCTAGCATGGCGACACAAAAAATTAAGACTACGGAGGATGGTCCAGCAGAAAATTGGTCTCTCTTTAAAGAAAAAGTTGCCTACTTGATCCATCATTACATTCCTAAAAAATGCATTGTTTCTTCTTCCAAAGCTCCTTGAATTAACGCCCATCAGAAGCGCCTGTTAAACAAAAAGAAGAGGTTATTCTGCTGAGCGAACGTGGCGACGATGCCCAAACGATGACACGCGTACAACTGCACAGATCACGAGTACAAAAATGCCACTGCGCAGGCAAAAGACCTGTTCCACAATAGTACCTTGCCCTCTCTTATTAAAGATAACCCTTGGCAGTTTTGGAATGTAGTTCGTGGCAGCAAATCTAACACGATTTACTTGCTCGACAGCAATGACGATGCTCTTGCTAATCGTGAGTGCTGCGATGTGCTAAACGATGTTTTTGCTTCTTGCTTTCCTGGTTTAACAGCCTTCTCATTGCCAACAATCACTGACCCTGCTTTTGTTCACTTTTCTTCCTATGGATTTCATTTCTGTAGATTCACCTGGGGTGTGCCGTCTGATAGAAAATGTAAAGTTGTCTAGCTCAGCAGGTACTGACAACATAAATTCAAAGTTCTTAAAAAATACAAAAGTTTACTGTTCTGTTATACTTGCTGAACTCTATTCGCAGTCTCTACAGACTTCTATTTTGCCAGATGATTGGAAGCTGGGTAAGGTGGTTCCACTTTACAAATCAGGTAACACCCATTCTCCCCTAAACTACAGGCCAATATCTTTAACCAGTGTACCCTGTAAACTTCTCGAACACATCATTTATTCAAACTTGGCATGTTTCTTTGAATCAAATATGTTTTTTTCTCCTTGTCAACATGATTTCAGGAAGCACTTCTCTTGTGAAACGCAGTTACTCTTTTTACTAACAAACTTTTTGGAGCTTTTGACAAAAATTTGATAACCGATTGCATTTTTTTAGATTATGCTAAAGCCTTTGACACTGTATCGCTTAAACTCCTCCTCCTAAACATGAGTAAGCTCAATACAGATCCTTATATCCTAGACTGAATTTAATGCCTTCTGACTAACTGCTTACAGTATGTTCACGCTAATAATTATGACTCTCCTACCGTTCTTGTTACTTCAGGCATACCACAAGGATCGGTTTTGGGCCCATTACTAGTTATTCTGTATATTAATGACTTACCTGTCGGTATTAACTCCAAGATTAAACTCTTTGCTGATGATTGTGTGCCTTATCGTGTAATTAATAACCAACAGGACGTTTCTATTTTGCAATCCGACATTCACGCTATTTTAACTGATGCGTCAAGTGGCTTATGAAGCTAACTACTTCAAAATGTAAGGTCATAAGAGTAATACATCACAATAAAGTTAATTACAACTTTGCTTATACCCTTAATAGCTCCGCTTTCACCACCGTTACTAGTTACCGCTATCTTGGTGTACATATTTATTTATTCAAAAGAACCTTACAGGCCCTATGGCAGGGCATGAAGTAAGGGGGGCATATTAAACAGTAAAGGTATAAAAAGTACAAATTTCCAACAGGAACAGTCCTATAAAAAGATTACCGTGTTACACAATATTGAAGGCACAAGGAATACAAAGCAATATCTGAATGCACATGAACAGTTGTTACTGTTAACAGAGCAAAGGAATACCGTTTATGAAAATGATATACAACATGGCAAAAATGCACGATAACATACACTAGACTGGCCACTCGTGAATGGTATTCAATTGGAAAAGCATGAGTAACTGAGAGCGGAACGTGTCGGGATTAGATATGGAGGCTACGTTATCAGGGAGGTCATTCCTGAGACAAATGACACGTGGTAGTGCAGATGAATTAAATGCATTTGTTTTACCATATATGTGCCTGAAACTGAACTGATTATGTAATCTGCGTGAAAAAGAGTGGGGTATTTGTAGTTGTAACCGGGTTCGTTTATTAGTGTAAATATATTTGTGGAATAAGCACAGAAGAGCGATGTTGCGGTGGATATCTAATGGCGGCAACAGTAGGTCTAGTTTAATTTGTGTAATGCTTGAGTTTATACCGTAGTTACGGGATATGAACTGAGCTGCTCTATATTGTATCATTTCCGTCATATTTATTAGGTAATTTTGATGAGGGGACCAAATTGGGGAGGCAAATTCTAACTGTGGCAAAATGAATGTTTGGAAAGTGAGTTTTCGAATGTTTGGCGGGGCATTTCGCAAGTTGCGACGTAGATAGCCAAGAGAACGTGATGCTTTGGAGCATGTGATGGTTTGGCGCATAACTTTCAATCTCTCTTGGATTATACACGCTGAACATGTAATTAATTAACAAAGGTAATCACATGCTTGGATTTCTACGGCAAAATATTTCTTCCGTTCCCTCCAATTTAAAGATTAAACCACACAACTCTAGTTAAATTAAAATTAGGATATGCTTGCTTTATTTGTGACTCATCTAGCTCCACATTAATCACCACCCTTGAATCCGTTTGGAACTGCACTGCCCGATATGGTGCTCTCTAATTACTCTCGCTAAGCCAGCGTCTTTTCATTGAAAGCTAATTTAGGTCTACCGACACTTAGGTCACGCCGCAAGTGCTTCCGCTTAAACCTTTATCGCAAAATTTTTTACAATAACCCAACACTTAAACACGATCTTTTCCTTCCTCCAGATTATGTGTCCTCACGGATCAATCATAAGCTCAAGGTTGAAATTCCTTTACTTCGCAATAACACTTGCCATGGCTCTTTTCTGCCACAAACAAGCAGTGACTGGAACCATCTTCCCACCTCCGTGGCTGCAATCAAAGACCCTGCCGCCTTTGAAGTTGAGATTAACAATTTATTGTTGGAACACTCCTCTCTGTAATACCCTTGGGTCCCGAGAGTATGAAAATATATAAGTAAATAAAAGGGTTAACGACCAGGTCAATCATGTTCTATTGAATCGTTCTGTCTACCGCAAGCCAAAAACAATACAATTACTAAAGAACGATTACTCTCCACATAGAGTAAACTCTCGCTATAATGGAATGCAGTAGACTCCCTTTAAGACGAACTCCAAGGGATCATGAAAAGTGTTTGTCTTATCAGGAGTTCATCTAATCAGGAGTGCTTCTAAAAATGATGTTTGAGCATGCAGTGTATGTCGTATATGAGAACAAATGAATGAAATGGACTTTCAGGGAAAAAATAACTGCAATATAAGCATTTATTGCACTACTAGTGGTATACTACAAAGGCATCAGGCACTGTTGACTGTTACCCAGTCTGTTATATTTTTTTTTGGTGCCTGTTGAGAAAATCGCCTGGCTGCTACAAATGCAGACATCTCACTTAATTTTCTAAGATATTCCTCAGTGCCCTCGCATTGTTTGAAAAACTGCACTAAAGTATCCAGGCAAGCATCAGCTGCATTGCAGGTCACTTGTGGAGATTCAGGCACAACATCCATGCTGTCATCGTCAGCAGCAGTTTCTGATGGCAGGTCGAGCACTTCAATTAAAGCTTCCAGTGTGTCAGCCCTACATGTCTGCACACCTTCATCAATGCTCACATACGCACTCATGTCAATGGAAACACCCTTACTGCTCAGCGTAGAAACAATGCTGCTCTCTTCCAAGCTCACAGTAGAGCCCCCACTCATAGTATTGCAGTCATCCTGCGCTGAGCTGTCACTAGGCGCCATAAACCCCGCACGGTGGAAGGCATTGGCAATGGTCACTTCAGTCAGGTACTTGTTAGTAAGTGGACAGCACTTAACAGGTTCACTGTGTACTCTTTACCGCTCTACATGCAAATTAGCATCCTCTGCAACAGAGAGTGACGATAGTGCCTCTTCAAGCTGCTGATTCCTCCCTGGTCCATGGGCTGTATCTTCGCAGTTGTATTTGCTGGTAGAAACTCCAGAGGGATGGCAGAATGTCCGGCGACGTGACCGTGTCCGGGACAGTTATCAACAACAAAGAGAACTTTTCTCTTCTCTCTCTGGAAGCGATGATCCATTTCTTGAAGCACTCGAAAAGCGCTTGCTTCATCCACGCTTTCGAATTAGCCATGTACATGACCGGCAGCGTATCTATGCCTTTAAAGCAGCATGGTGCTTTAGATTTCCCAATCATCAGCAACCTTAGTTTGTCAGTCCGAGTCATATTTGTGCCCACGAAGACCGTTACCCGAAGCTTGCTGTGCTTGCCCGCCACGCAGTTATCACCAGCAAATGCGAGCGTTTTGTTTGGAAGCAGCTGGTAGAAAAGGGCAGTTTCATCCACATTGTATATATGTTGAGGGTCATATTCTTCTATGAGGTCATTCAGTTTGTTCTGCCTCCAACTGCTGCAGGCCGTTTCGTCCACTGCAGCGGCCTCATCTACAACGCAACAAAAGGCCAGTCCATGTCTTCTGCAGAAACGGTTGAGCCACCCATCGCTGCATGCAAACTACACATTCAGCCAAAGTGTAATTTCTTCTGCTTTCGCTTTCAATATGACTCCATTCACTGGCAAAATCGCACCGCGCGCTCTCTTTACCCAAGCGAGAAGAATGTCTTCTAGGTCATTGTGCATAGCTGTGCGCATCCTTTTAAGGTTTGGCGCAAATTCCCCATCTTGCAGAGTGCTGGTAATCCACGCTTCGTCTTTCACAACACTACTCACGGTAGTTTTCGCGATGCTGAACTTGCGCGCGATTTCAGTCTTTGAAAGCCGTGCGAACTTCGGTCAAAACTTTGATCTTCTCACGAAGTTCAAGCTGCTTTTTCCAAGCTGTTGGTTGACTTGCCATACTAGAAACACGATGAACAGGGCGCACACTAAAACAAACAATGCACACCACGATGTGACGGCATACGGACTGGCAGGAGACAGCAGGACACGGTGTGCACGCATGCCACCAAGAAGGGATGTGCCTACTGCGTAGTTGGCGTAGTTGGAGGTCAAGCAAACACACGGAGGTTGGTAGCACTGGCATGACGGCACTATCATGTGATCACCATTAGGAAACAGCATTGGCTGCTTTTCCTTCTCGCTTTTTCTCGCCTTTTTTTGTTTCGCGGGCTTTACTGGCCAGGCTATGCTTGGTCTTTGTCTCCCTCTCTCTCTCTGCGTCCTGTTTCCTCCCTACAGTCTGCAAGTTCGGAGAAAGCCAGGGTGACGCGAACCTGCTGCGGCGACAAAGAGGAGAGATCATTGTGGGAGGTGTTATGGTGGGGGGGGGAAGGGGAGTAGCACAGCGCTGAAAATGCCTCGTATGAAGGGTTCATCGCATCGGCGCTGTGCAGGGCAGCGGGGAGGGTTCGGCCATGGGGAGGCAAAGGAGAGAATGAACTTGAGGGCGTGGCTAATTCTTGTAGCCGGGCAGAGAGCTGACAGAGGAGTGAGTGAGGAAGGGTGGGAGAGGATGAGTGGAGGAGCAGCGGAACCTCCGCAGAAACACCCGAGGTGGTTAGGTCTCTTCGTCTCCTCGCGTCGCACAGATGGTTGATGGTGCAGAAAATCTTTCATTTTTGTCTTTTTTTTTCTTTCTTTCCCGTAAAGTGCTGCTCGGATGGTCGAGTAAAGCTGCATGGGTAAGGCGTGGCTGGCCGTGAAAGTTCCTCTTAACCGATTAGCGTGTGTGCAGTGTTCATATTAAGCGGATTTTTTTTTTTTTTTGCATTGACTCTATGGGAAACCAAACAAACGACTTCCACTGTTCATCTTAACCGAGGGTTCATCTTAAGCGAGTTCGTCTTAACGGGAGTCTACTGTAGTTTTACTCGAATGATCACCTTATTTGAAATTTCACCTACTCCCAACCCAAAGGCATGCATTTTAAACTGGATTACTCTAAGCATACCAATAAGTCGCTCCCCTTAGTATGAACTAGCAGCAAGGAGCAGGTGAGCACTCACAATGGTGTCCAGCACCTTTCGCACCGACCCCCTCACCACTCGCTTCATGTGCAAGGGCTGCTAGCACGCACAGGTTAAAAGAGAGTTGATGTTGTCTTTAGTGTTGGCCACAAGCTTGGTCAGATTTGTCCAGCCGTGCAGGATGCACAGTCAAACATAAGAAGTACCTGGATCGTAAAATCAAAGTTGTCTATAGGATACCGTGCTCCTGTTAAAAGATTTACACAAGGCAAGCTAGTCGATGTTTACATATCCAGATCCAGAAGCATGTGCTCAATGTCGGCAATGGCACCGGTTCACATTTGCCAGTTCACGGCCACACAAGGTGTTGTAAACCCGTTTTTGATAAAACTAAGATTTTGCACCGGCATAGTGCTAAAAAAAACTAAAGAAATAATGGAAGCTTTCTACGTGTCTTCGGAAGATGACAGATGTACCAGTCAACCTTCTGTAGCTTTGTCACAGGCAGAAGTGTCATACTTACGGGAGTGTCTGCGAATCAGCTCTTGAGGGGCCAGCCATGGGATGGCCACGTGTTTGCTTCTTTCATTTCCGTGGACACATGAGAGGATTTCTGTTCTCCTTTCTTTGTGGTTTTCTACTTATTCTGTTTCGTTGCAAATAAAATGTTAGTTGCGAGTCAGCACGTGTGTTAGTCGTTTCTTTGCTCGTCCACTTCTTTTTCGCACTGGCTTTTTCTTAAGATGGAACCCTGCCTACGGTGCCTCTGGCAGTTCTGATAGTCAGGAATTGGCTGTGCCTGCCAGCAGCCCTGACATTTTGACAATTACTGTTCTGTGTTGCCTAAGGGAACAGACTGGACAGAGAAAAGGCAGGATGACACAAGGAACTCTCAAGCAAAGATGACAGCACTAAGGGATGCCCCTCATTGTACAGCCAACCATGAAAGCTTTCCATAATGCATGCTGAAACTGAACTAACAAGGGATGTCACTCTTCACTTTGCCCATTAACAAATCAGGCAGTACTTGCAGCTTCATTAGGGCAGTCCCTATAAACACATAGTGACCACGTCTGCTATGACAGATCTTTGGGTGTGAGTGGTCAGAATAAAACCAGCTCCAATGGTCACTGTGTTACAGCCCGTCAAAGTGCAGAATGTCTTAATGTAGACCCGGGTAAAGGAGAAAAAGCATAGCACACTCGTGCAGTTGCATGCTCACCTGCGGGCAGCAGCTTGAGCAGACCTAGGGCGCTGTCCCTCAGCTCGGCCATCGGCAGCGTGCTGCCCAGGTCTGCAAGCTTGAACAGGAAGTTGGTGTAGTGGGGCTGCTTCGACATCAACTGCAATAAATAAGGGCGCATATCTCACCTTGCAGTTGCAAAAGGCATAAACAACCCCGAGTGAGCTTCGTCAGTTTCAAAATTAAATTATGGCATTTTACGTGCCAAAACCCCAATTTTATTACGAGGCACGCCGTAGTGAGGGACTCCGGATGTTTGGACTACCTGGGGTTCTTTACCGTGCACTTAAATCTAAGTACACAGGTGTTTTTGCATTCAGTGTCCATCGAAATGCAGCCGCGGTGGGCGGGATTCGATCCGGCAACCTCATGCTTAGCAGCTTAACACCACAGCCAGCTTCATCAGTTTTACAGATCATTGAAACATTGTGTTATCAAACGGATAAAATAGAAAGATTATGACCACGATGAGATTCATGAATAAGTGAAGGTAACAAGGATGGAAAAGTTGTTGCAATTCTTAGAATTGCTTAAAGTTAAGCAGATTGGTATAGAGATTTATGTCACTGAAAGGCAGGGATGCAAACGTGCATGCAAGAAGGAAGAAAAAGGACAACAGCACAAACACAAACCTTGATAGAGTAGACTTCTGTTAATTCAATTTTGGCTAATTAGACTTTTCAGTTAATTTGATCCTGGCTGGCACCCATGCATGTCTGTGGGCTTTAACTTTCATTATTTCCATCCTAAAATTGGCCTTCAACAGATAATTTGCACTTGACCACTAAACACGCATGCACCTGACCCATATGGTAACGACATTGTGACTCCTTCAGTGGCGGCCTCTGTTGCAGCGGAGTTTAGGGGACTGTGAATGTGGTAAACACACGTCATCTCCCGTCGAAAACACCTATTCTCGGACTGCCCTCGAAAGATTTTCAAGTAATAACCATAGCTCAGAATGTCTGACTGCAGTATTTACCAAAGACTTCTTTTTGGTGAAAATCAGGCCACAAATTGTCCATGTGGTGCAATACCAAAACCACCTAGGTGACACTTGTGAGCTGTACCGCATAACACATATAGTGACGAAGCTAACTTTTAAAAAACCCGTCATTATGCACCTCATATTAGACCTTTCCCCATTTTTCTTGCTACAAAATCGGGTGCTCGTTAGATTTTTACTTTGTTTAGGAGCTTTATTGTCCTTTCTATGTTTATTTTCTACTTTAGACCAAATAGTGTCAGAATCTGGAAAATACTGCAGAAAGAATCAGAGTGTTTCTCTTTTTGCATCTCATTTCACTTGACCTGCCGTATAAATAAATCTGTTTCGTCAACTCATTAGGGTAAAACTAACAGAGGACTGTATTACAAATTATCAGATATACCAAATTGTCGAATATAACAAATAATCTCAAATTGGTAGGCACATGTATTTGACATTTTGGGCAGCAGTGGTTACGGCTGTGTGCAAGTACTGATCGTTGTATTACCCCGTCCAGGTGGCGAATCTTATCTGCACGGTCTACTGGGAAGCACTGTTAGGCTGCTCCTGTATCCACAGCGCATGTACATCTTCAAACTACGTCACTGAACTTCAGCTACTGCGTTTGCCATCTACCAGACCAGAAGCTCTACAAAAAGGCCATCACTTCCCGTTGCTCGTCATTTCGGCAGCAGTGGCTGCGGCGGTGTGCAAGTACTGATCCTTGTGTTGCTCTGTCCAGGTTCGTTGCTTTGTTTGTGCACTCTATTCCGTATTGCGTTCTTACCCGCTTCGACTGCTACCCCTATTTTGTGTTTACTTTTTGCATTGCAAAACTTGAGCACGCAGACTTGTGCTGAACTAGCAAAGGAATTACAGGCTCTTTGGGAGGAGGTTGCCGAACTGACAACTAGTCCAGTGATGTTTAATGACTTCTGTGGATCTGTGAAAAATGAAAATGAGGCAGTGACCAAAGAAAACAAGGTCTTGAGAGATGAAAATAAGAAACTTAGTAAAGAAATGTGTGATCTGAAACAATATTAGTGACTCAATAATGTTGAGCTGAAAGGCATCCCCAAGTCAAAAGGCGAAGACTGCCTGGCAGTCGTCCAAAGTATTGGTGAGAAGATCGGTTGCCCAATCGCCAGTACAGATACAGACACTGAACACCGGGTGCCCGCGAGAAATGGAAGCCACATTATTGTGCGATTCTGTTCGCAAAACAAGAAGGCCGAATTCACTAAATAGGCAAGAATGGCGCGGCTGTCTCCCGCAGACATAAGGTTTGCCCAGAGCAGAGGCCCCAAACCTGTGTATGCAAACGATCACCTCACGCCGGAGCGAAAACGTCTTTCTGCACAGGCACTTGGGCTTAAAAGAGCACACCAGTGAAAGCGCCTCTGGACTGATAACTGCACAATCTATCAAAGCCCGGATGACTGATGACAGCCGCATGTTTCGAATTGCATGTGCAGAAGACCTTGGTATCTTCCGCTAGATTAGCTGTCGTTTTTCAGTTTAAACGATCCTTAAACCATCATGGCTAGCTACATGTGCCAAGAAACCACAGATTTGTTGCATGAAAAGTGATCAGCATTATCGCTTCAACACCTAAACATCTGCAGTCTTAGAAAACACCCTGATGATCTTGTTGCGTTTCTTTCTTTACTTGATCATTTATTCTCTATCATATGTTTGTCTGAAACATGGTTATCTGGCAATGAAGGCAACTTGTATAGATTACCAGGTTATCATTCTGAATATTGTAATCGCAAATTGTATCGTGATGGTGGAAGTACCGTACTTGTAAGCTCGTCCTTAACATACATGCGTCGTCTTGATATCGGATTTAAAAATATTCCCTGTGAATCTGTTTGACACGAATTTACCCGTAGTGTTATACCAATTAACAGTCATAACACCATCGTAGCTTCCATTTATCAGTCACCTTCATCTTTGTATCCAGAATTTTGCAGTCAGTTAAGCAACATTCTTAATAACTTGGTAATAGAAAGTAAGAACATTGTTATAGCTGGCGATATTAACATTAACATCATCAATCGTAATAGTGCATCATGTTTAGAGTACATGCACTGTTTATACAGCTTTGGCATTTCTTCACATATTTCAGCTCCAACTAGGAATGATTTACTGGGCTCCAGTACACTAATAGGTCATATCTCCAACATTTCATCTGATGACATGGTAGGAGTGGTAGACCATAGCCTTACAGACCATAATCCTATTTTTTTCACCATAGGCTTCAAAGATGGACAAAGTAGTAATACATTGACAAAGCGGCGATTTGACTCCGTCAAATTTGTGCAGTTAATTCGTGCAATAGAATGGACATCAGTGATTAAGGAGGATTGCGCAGAAAAATCTTTTGTGTTGTTCTCGGAAACACTAGCTACGTACACAGAAAACTGGACCATTTATTTTACTGTGATGAAGTGATTTTGTTCACCCAGAAATCCATGGATTAGTAACTCCCTATTAAAGTCTATTAATAAAAAAATAATCTTCATAAGCAATTAAAGTTGCAGCCTTTTAACCTTAGATTAATATCCTGCTTTCAGAAATATTCTGCTATGTTATCTTCTTTATTAAGGTGCGCAAAGCGCAATTATTACCAGGATCTTATTGTAAAAAACGCAAGCGACATGAAGCGCTGCTGGAAAATTATTAAAGAGTTTCTGAACAAAAAAGATCGCTCGGAGACCACAATAAAAATAAAACAAGGTGACGAAATGTATACTGATCCTCTTAGAATAGCTAATGCATTCAATGAGCATTGATCCTTTAATTAAGAGAAAATGAGACATCCACCTAATCGCAGCAATTGCTACAAAGGAAACTCATACGGGTTCCTCGAAAGAAAAGCCTCACAGTTGAAGAAAAATTTGTCCTGGTTCGGGACTTGAACCCGGGACCACCGTCTTTCCGGGGCAGCCGCTCTACAATCTGAGGTAACCAGGCGGCTAGCAGATAGCAGGGCGAAGTCGAATCTGTCAACAATTCAAAGCATAGGCAAGGGTATGACAAAATAGTTCTGCTGAAACCCGCAAAGTGAAGAGAAGTAATTAATTAAGAGACAATGAGACGTCTACCTAATCATAGCTCAGATAGTAGAGTGGCTGCCCCAGAAAGGTGGTGGTCCCAGGTTCGAGTCCTGGACCAGGACGAATTTTCCTTCAACTGTGGGGCTTTTCTTTTGAGGATCCCATATGAGTTTCCTTTGTAGCAATTGCTACGATTAGGTGGATGTCTCATTTTCTCTTAATTATTTACTTCTCTTCACCTTGCGAGTTTCTGCAGAACTATTACGTCAAACATTGATCCTTCTAAAATAAAACTAATTTCGCATTATCTATCGTCAGTTTTGGCACTAATCATTAAAACTGTTCTCTGCAAGGGTGTTTCCGAGCCATCTTAAACTGGTAGAATAGTTCCTGTTTTCAAGAAACGTGATCAGACTTCAGCAGGGAATTACAGGCCAATTTGTATCCTTCTTTTTTTTTTTGGTAAAGTGATTGAAAAGCTTTTCCACACTCAATTAATGCGCTACTTAAAGAAATTTAACCTTTTGTCTCCTCAGCAACTCGGATTTCGCCAAGGATATTCAACCGAACTGGTACTTATTACTTTAACTGAAGAAATCAAGCAAGCTATTGACAGAGGTCTAATTGTGGATTCCAATTCTAATTCTAATTGTGGATTCTAAGAGGACTGATTGTGGATAAACCATCGCATACTACTTGTTAAACTCGAATCATTTGGTATATCTGGTCCTCCACTAAACTTCACTAGAGACTACTTGAGTAACCAAATGTATAGTCCAGGTTAACGGCCATCTCTCATCATCGAAGCTAATTAACGTAGGAGTCCCACAGGGATCGCCTTTAGGCCCACTTTTATTTTTGATGTTCATTAATTACCTACCCACTATTCTTGCTAAGACCAAGTGCATACTTTAAGCTGATGACACGACCATCTTTACATCCAGTAAATCAATTGCCACACTCCAGTCTAACCTTAACACGGACCTAAACAATATTACTTCATGGTGCCAAAATAATCATCTGCACATTAAACCCACTAAAACCACATTTATGGTGTTCCATTCTCAATGAAATTCAATTGACGTCCCACCTTCTGTTCACATTGGTGATTACGACATACAGGTTTCGAACGAAGCGGGAATCCTCTGTCTCATCTTAGATGCTGAACTAAAGTTTCACAGACACGCCAGATCACCTGTGAAAAAGATTGCATTTAGCATCCTCATTATCGTAAAGACAACAACTTACTTTCCACCTCACATCGTATGATCTTTGTATTTTGCTTATATTCATAGCCACCTTTCATACTGTGCATCACCATGGGCCAATACGTATTCTATGCATATTGAACGTCTGCAGCAACTTGAGAACCAAACTATGAGACTAATGACTTTTAGCCGATTTGATTCGTCCTGCAGGTCGTTGTTTCCTAAACTTAACGCACTCCTGTTATGACAATTATTCCGTCAGACACTATCCATAACTACATATATGCTCATCACACGCGACATCTTCATTGAATGTATCGATCCTGAACACATTACGAACAGTACCTGGTTTTGCCTGCGCAACAATTTTCTTTTACGTGCCGTAAGGACGAATTACGGCAAGTTCACAGCCCTCTTCTCTGGCATAGCAATATGGAATTCATTACCTTTAAAAAAAAAAAGAATAATCATCACACAGCGTTCATACATTCTCCACACGCACCAAGAAATATTTCATTCCGGAATTAACAGACTAATTTTAATTTCTTAATTAACTATCAATATGTATGTCATTTCGCTGTATACCTTTTGTTTTTGTATAAGTAATTAATATTATTGATAGTGAAACCAGTTTGGTCTCTCATGACTGGATGATTTTTTCTGTTAATATTTGTTATTCTGGTGCTTCACACGCTTTCGACTATCCTTTATGTTTTTTTTTTTAATAGTTATCCTTACCAATAACTTATGTATCCAATTTCCTGTTATTGATAATCAATTTGCCTAATTATTCTTATTGTTCACATGACCGTACTTATTTGCTGTTTTTCTATAATAACCCTATTTATGTAATTATAGGAGGTCCCCCTGGCAGGTGTTTCAAAACTATGGGACCTCCTGCTGTAATACTATTACCATGTAACTTTAACATGACTGTTGCAATAAACTTGACTTGACATTTCTGCGACCACAATATAGTTGCCGACCAATTTTTAAGAGCCTCTCGGACCTATGCATTTATTCGGTGTTACAGGCACCACCGCCACATACCCCCAGAAACAATGTCCAATGGCAACTGAAATTTCGAATATTACATGCACGCTACTCAATTTATCAGACATGATCTGTGCAGATGATGCTGCAATCATCGGCAGTCAACTAAATTGCTGACGCATAAACTTCGTGCTAAACTGCGACTTTGGTTGCCGTCTGTGGTTGCCTAACCGCTTCATTGTGCAGTCACAAAAATTCACCAAATGCCAGCGGAGCAGCTGGTGACGAGCTGCTGTGAAAAGCATGCTCATCAATATTGACACATGTACTTATTTATCCTTTCCTCAGGGACAGTATTTCATCAGCTGACAACTTGAAGTTATCCCTCAGTACAAAATGCACCTGCATGATTCAGAACTTATGGGAACGTTATCTTTGATTCTATCTGTCGTGTTCTGCCTCGCCTAACCTTGTATAACCAGATTGCATGCGCAATACGAATTGTGTAATAGTTTCTGGAAACCGCATAGGCGCCAGCGATTACACTGGAACCTTCATCATCACCATCATCATAACAATCATCATCATCATCATCATCATCATCATCAGCAGCAGCAGCAGCAGCAGCCTGGTTATGCCCACTGCAGACCTCTCCCATACTTTTCCAACTACCCCGGTCATGTGCTAATTGTGGCCACGTCTTCGTTGCCAGTGTCCCAATCCACCTGGGTTCGTGAACAAGGGCGGGCTCGAAGCAGCCTCCGTTAGACGGACGCTCCGCAGCGTGGTGGTGCTGAACGATGACTGACCGCTGAGCAGCCGTGCTCGTCGGTGTTTATTACGGTGCGGTGACCAATGTTGCCTCCCGAGCTTAGCAGGCCACCGAGCCTGGCGGCGAATGAACATTATGCCTGAGGGGGCATCATATGGTTGCTACAAGATGATTACGCGGGTTAAATTTCTCACGGAAAGAAACATTTTTTTTTCATCCCGCATTTGCGGCGGGATGACAACAGGTCAACAAACAGGCAGCTGCCACTGTAAGAATCCGGGTCACCAAAGAAAAAATGGTGGCCGGCGGAAAAGCCGAAGGTGCCGAACGCCATCTTTTTTCTTTGCGTGAGTACATTACACGCATTGAAAGTTTCTTCTGTATCAGTAATGAATAATATCGTTAATATCGGCAAGTATGCGACAATAACATAGCCACATTCACTTTGAGGGGACGGAAAGAGATAGGCGTGCTTAGCTACCAGTGACAGAAACACATGGCGGGTATGCTGCAGAAACTGCGGCCTTTGTCTTCACTACTATCCTAATACGGCATGTTTTCGCTAAGGGTAGGCGAATATCTTAGCTGTGTTACAAGCGCCGGCGTATGAATAGGGTACACTTGTAACGTATCAGTGTAAATGTGGCTACCATCGTTACAGCTCGCGATTTGTTGCGTGCCCACCAGTGCAGACAAGAAGAATCGAAAGGCCCCTTTTTTGTTGTTGGCCACAACCATTCTAAAGCCTGCAAGTAATAAAGCCAAGGCAAGTTTGGTTGTAGCTTTTCTTTTTTCATGGACATGTGGAAAGTGATGAAAGGAATAAAATGGGGTATCTGCTTAAGAATGTTTGGCGCGTGCAGACTGCTTGGTACGTCTTGAAGAGTCGTTCGCATAGCATTCGACAGCATTCGACAGCATTCGACAGATGGTAAGCGCAATCATCATTAGCTAAACTTGGCACACGGCATATCACTGCGGCAAGTTCGGGGTGTGATCATTACATGGGAATGAAAAAAAATAAAATTTTGATGACAAAATTCAGGGGTGTGATTATTATGCGAGTGCGATCATAATGGAGGTAAATATGGTTTATATATTTCGAGGTTGCTACCGACATGCTCCATGTCAAATGTCACGTAAAAAACACTATAGTGCCTTCACCAAAGCAGTACTCTGTAATGATACATATCGCTCTGAAATAAAATGGGAGTAATTTAGGTTATCAGAATGTTTAATGAGCTTAATGTTTGTGCTCTATTCCTTGCTGCCACTGCACAGAAATGGCAAAAATAAGCTGCGTGCACAAATGTGGACAGCGTGAGTTAAGAGGATGTGAGCTATTTCTATTAGCTGACAGCAAGCGCATTGGTATGAGGCCCGAACTTTGTCACAAGTGAGATTCTCTCTCAACAGCTGGTGGGTCTACTTCAACAGTCCTGATATGCTCTCAGCCCGTACACAATGCCTCAGTGTTGTGTTTCACTGCTTTTAAGAGTTTATTTTGCTTTGAATGAGGGACACCTGCATCTCGGCGACAGTCAACACTTTGTTTCTTTGAGCTCAAGCTCCTTGAAAAAAGTGGCGGCATGCTTCCTTTCCTGTTCATTCCTCAATGCGTAAGTCCTTTCTGTTAACGTCCTCCTTACCCCGCGCTTTCGTCCCATGGACCATTTGAAGGATCCTCTTGGTCAGTTTTACAGTCAAAGTCTGATTTTTCGGACTCCCTAGGGGTCACGAAAATGTACGAAAAATCAGACAGTTTGAAAAAAATGAATGTGTGACTTTTGCTGCCCTTAAGGGCTCAAAACACCACAGGCACTTCCGAAAAGACCTGCCAGTACACTTATTAGGCAGATCGGTGCTCGTACTGTGACAGGAGATGGCTGGTGGACGCGTGTACAATTAACCCTTCGAGGGTCAATTTTTTTCGGCATATGTGAACACCCAGGGTTGATTTTTTTTATTGCAGATTCCAATTCTTCTTAGGGTGTTATTTCAAAAAACATTTACCTTAATTTTTCTAGGGTGACCGTAATGTGAGAAAAAAATATTTTGCGTTGGTATATATGTACTCTTCATTCATGAATAACAACAATAAAAAAGGAAATAAACTTAATAGAATGGAAAATTTCGTGCATTGTTATAGTTCAAGGCTTTGAAAATGCGCACACGAGAATATTTCGCAAGACTCAAATGTTTTTGCTCTTACACTAATATGCACATCCATAGCGTAATTGAACTGCGTAGGTGCGCGCACTCGAGCAAAGTGTGTGGTTGTGTGCCCATCAAAAAAGCAAAACGTGTGACAAACGTCCATTAATCTTCATCTTATCACCAACCAGAGGCAATTAGTTATCGCGAGTGTCCAAAAAAAAAAAAAGCAATGAAAACGCATGCAGGGCGGCACCTTTCCTATGCGCACCCCCGAGAGCTCTAAACGAACGAGAAACAAGCGACCACCTTTAGAGAAATTAGTAAGGAGATAGCCATCAGTTTTGCAAGCGCAAGAAGCCGAACCCACCTGCGGAACAAAGCCCAAATCGCCACCTGCCCATGCACACGTGCGCCAATGCGCGAGCGGTATTATATAGACGCGCGGGAGCGAACTAGCGCTAAAACAAACCATGCAACAAATACCAAAAGAGGGAGCCGCATGAAAAAAATTCCCAGTATTCCCACATTGTGGCAGCAGATGACAGAGAAGAAAAAGTTAGGAAATTAGCGCTTTTTAAACATACAGATGGCCCCATAAATATATGGCATCGACCATTTTGGACTTCGTTCACAGCGCCGTATATTTACGTCATTGACCCTAAAAGGGTTAAGGAATCTATAGTGTGTCTCGTGACAATTCCACCTTCCCACCCTTATTATGTTTCACTGCAGTACTTCTGCGTATGCTTCAGCGCGTAACATTGCGACATTGAGGTGAAGCCGACTTTCACAACCAGCCTTCTGTAACGCGCCGTGCTTTTTGAGCTTTGAAGCCAATCGCGAAAACCACAAAGGCGGAGTCGGTGCCATTGCTGACAGTGGCGAATTCTTTCAATAAAAAACATGGCACTTAACAGCTAGAAGCTTAATAGTGAATGTCGAAGCACCGGCTTAGCGTTTGCCGCAGCAGTGGCTACAGCTGCCAGCGGATCTGTGTGCCAGAGCGCCGGTTGAAGGCGGTGAGGTAATCAAAACGGCAACAGTGGTGGCTTTGATTAATGCAGTTTCAGACCTGCAGCCACGGTAAAAAGTCCAAAAAGTCGAACGACGAAGCATTCTTGTGTCCAAAATTTTAAGACGTTCTTATACATTTACTCTATGGGGTACAGGTTGCACCGCGAAGCTGTCCGAATTATCGGCCGTCCAGAAAGTTGGCCGTTGATTGTGCACTGGAAACTTCTCCAGCCAATGACATGGCATCAAAATATGATTCGTTACGATCCCTCTGTTACTCGAGCCAGCACTACAGCAACTTTCGTTCGCCTTCAATAAAATTACAGCTAATTTTCCTTGATAGAAGCACAAATTCCCTCAGTTTTCACTCAGTATTTCCAGACTATTCAAAATCCCTGAGAATTCCCAGTTTTTCCGGTTGGTAGACATCCTGCCACCATTCGCTCACATCACGTCTGTGATCCCCGTATTTTGATTTTTTCATGCAACACAGTTATAACAATAATTCGTTATAAAAATGGAATTTTTGTGGCACTTGAATATTGTTACAAGTGTGTTCGACTGTATACACAAAGCACTTATAGTGCAGTCATGCTATATGAAATACCGGTTATAGTGTGTCTTCTGTGGGAAATACCTAGGCACGCACATTGTTGCTCTTTCGTGGCCTTGGCTCTTCAGTTTGTGTGTGCCCGTTGCGATACGGGTCGTCATGAAGTGCAGATACCGTGCGAGCGACCTTGACTGCTGACAGTGCAGTGTCACGGCTGCTCGATCCAAAAGCACAAGGGCAGCCTGCTGCGTCGCGCCTGAATGGCGTCTCGGGCCTAGTTCTCCGTGCGCCCGCTGCGGCGCCACTGCTTGGGGATGGCTGCTGATAGAGAGCGCCTGCACAGCTGCGTCGGCATGCGCGATCTCCACTCCAGTCAAGGCGTAAATAATGCGTTTTATATTTGGAAATTGCAGACAAAATATTTTAAGTCGTCATTGGAAGCACTGATTACGCCACAAACGCCAACAGATTGTCACAGGGGTGGAAATCTGTTCTAGAATACGCCTGAACGCTATCCCTGACGGTTGCCCGTATGATGCACAACCGGGTGATGCATTTCCATCGAGAGTTTCTGCTTGAATCAATCTATCAGTACTTTTATTCACTTCTCGTGAACATGTATGCAAAGTAAAAACTTTACTTAGGGAGAACTTGTACCGAGTTTCCAAAGTAATGCAAACTAACTTAGATGAAATAAAAACACTTATCATTGCAAATAATCATCAGTAGATTGTTTCTAATGAAAACGAAGCATATTGAGTGATGCTAGAGGTTATCTAAGGAGTGCAACCCTTTTAACGAAGCTTCAGAAAGGCCTCTGCTTTGAACATGCTCATACCCTTTATTTGAGCACGCTTTCCATAAAACGCATTCCCGCAGGATTCTTTCATTGTAGGCAAGTATTTTTCCCCCTCAAGTGGCCACTTGGTTGCTGATAAAAACAGCAGCTTTGTCTCCTTTTTCCACTCTTTGTAATAATACCTGAACAAAGGACTCAATTTCGTTGTTTTCATAAACTGAGAGGCAGTTTTTCATTTCGTCCCATTCGGACTGCAATTTTTTCAACTCTTCTCCTTGACCGGCAACTCTTTTTTTCAATCTCTTGACTGCTTTCTTTGGCTTGTTCGAGGACGTCCACAATAGCTAATGTAGTTTGGCAGGCCTCGTCAACAGAAAAACTACGTTCAGAGCATGATTCTAAGGCAGTCTCTAGAACTAGAGCTTCCATCTCATCGCTGAGAAACTGCAAGGCACTTTCGATGTTGGGGCTTTCTCCTGAGCTGCCACAATTATCGCTTGCCTCAACTGCTGTGTGATCAGTAAAGTTTCTTCGATGGCGTTTTTTTTGGCTGCACATTCTCTTTTTGCAGGTACTGTGGATATTTGCAAAACACGGTCGGTACCGCATTTGGAAGCAGGAGCCTAAGTTTCGTGTTCTTTTTATAGTCACTTTCTGTAAAGTGCAGGGAACATACCAGAGACATATTGCTCAGTTCCCGCTTGCTTCCTTTTCCCGACACTCCTTGGCGAGAGATATTTTTTAGCCACGCTTCTCGACACTCCAAGTCGCAGGGGAACTCGTGATATTTCACAGTCGGGTCCTTTTTGGCATTTGTGTCGGATAGTGGCACACAACAGTTGTGCAGCATCGCGCCACATGAACAAGGCTGGCTATGGCACACATGCACACAACACCGAAGAGTCTTAACAAAGCACAGCAAGCACGAGATTAATGCATATCGTACGAGGCAAACACGTTCTGGTGCAAACCGACTTGCTCACACACACGCAGGCGAAAAAGCACGAGATTAATGCATATCGCACGAGGCAAACACGTTCTGACGCGAGAACTAACGCCCGCTTAGCCCCGGCGCGAAGTCACGAAAGCATCCCCAAGCAGTGGCGCCCGCACCAAGAAAAGCGGTCCCAACTGTAAACTTGGCCGAGACGCGCCCGCCTATTGTCTGCGGCGCGTCTCGGCAAGGTGCGACATAGCTGGCCGCACCTTGCTTTGCATCGAGCAGCCGTGGCAGTGTTCTGCAAATTTAGTTTGGAGCTTTTAGGCTTCATGTCCTCATGCGTACTTCCACCATTCCTACTAGTACATGCACGTACAGACTTTGTAGGTGTTCGCAGCAGTTGCCATGGCTGATCACTCAAGAAGCCAAACTCCACTTCACAGGCAGTGTGGTCAGTTCAGACCATGCATGCGATCACATGCCCAATCTACTACAGGTACAAATGTATCAAGGGCGAGCTTCCTCAACGGCGTGTTGCCCGGTACCGCCACCAGTTACACTGCAGCTTGAGGGGAGCAGTTGGTGAAGTTGCAGTTTGGTTCTGAGTCAACTAAACGCTTTGCACTGGCTGTACGGCACTTGAAAAGCGGACGAACTACTTTGACAATGAAAGTGAGGGCACAGATGGCATGGGCAATACTCGAATGGCGGCAACTTGGTTCACGGTTGCCATGTTTTCGACACCGCAGATCATGGCATTTGGATCAGTCTGAGAAATAGAATGAGACAGTGCACACCATCCGAAATTTCAGTTGCTGTTCTACATTAGTTTTGTGGAGTTCGTAGTGGGGAATTTTGAATAAACGAGTGAGTATGAAAATTTGGTTGGCAGCTGACTTTCCTCTATGTAGTTTCTTTTCTTCTGTGTTTCACCTGTGCTTCATGCAAAGACCACAGGTTCTTGAACATTAACCTTTCCATGTTTCCACGTTCGTAAATTGAAACAGATGAAAACATCCTGGTCGCATGCTTCAATTCCCAGATATGCACAGCTGCTTGGTCTATATGTTTTGCATGCGTGCAGCCATTGTAAATGATGTTTTGGTTATGGTGCAGTACTGCTTATAGTGTGGATATTCGCGATTCCCGTGACTTACACTATAAGCGGTGTATGCTGTATACCTTTTTGCCCAGTAGTTTTGTGAACACTGGTTGAACTAGAGGATGTATTAGAAGAGTCCCCAGCTAACATTCTTTACACACTAGAACAGGCCTCTCCTGCCAAGTGTTTTTCCAACAAGGAGTCTGTGAATGTGTGCAGTCACAAACTGTTGCATACCCCGGTGGTGAGCACCAGAACAGGATCGAGTGAGTTCCACAATGGCACCTGACCTGCACTGCATACAATACAAGCGCCACGAGAGATGTGACACAATTCTTTTACCACCTCCAGCATGCACCGAAAGCACGAATGCAGTAAAACCTCATTGAGATATGTTCCTGTTACACTTTTATGTCTCTTACGATTTGCAACTTTGGTGGCTTCTAGTTCCTACACGGTTGTGTTTATTAGCTTCTCATTTGTCACTTTTCCCTGCCCGGTCGTTACGGCAAAAAAACTGTGACGCCGCATGGTTGATGCAGCAGTGCCAGCTGTGCCTGCACTGACCGCTACATGTAGCCGCTGAAAACGGTCGCTTCGCGGTGCATGTCAGACATTGTCACCGATTTCAACATGGCTCATGACATCGAAAGCAAAGAGGAGGTGGACAAAATCACAAGCAGTCACCTCACACTCACATACACAGATGCTGTTGTGGCCTTTGATACCTTGAGCACTTACTTGAATGTACAAGCTGCGCCAAAACTGAAAGAAAGAACTACGAATGCTCAAAATGAAGCTATTATTTTCAAACATTTGGCCTGAGCACCAGATGAAAATCACAAGCTTCACTGTGTGATTCACAGCTATGACTGCTCTAAAAAGCTGTTTAACATTCAATTTTACTGCCAGGCAGCGATAGCAATCTTTATTTAGCAAGTTTTTAGCAGTTTGTTCTCTTCTATCTAGATATTCAAATTTAAATAAAGTTTTCCGTGAGAGTAGCTTTCTGCCTCATCTGTTGTGCTGCCGCAAATGTTATCACATGTTACGTTTTCTTGTATGATGCATTCCTTGCCTGTGGTCATCCAAGAAACGTAACAATGAGCTTCTACTGTTAGTCGTTCTCATCAGGATAGTTCATTCATATTGTTACAGGAATGTTGGGAGTATAAAAAGACTGTATTTACAATGCTGGGGTACTCACCCGGGCTCTTGGGACAAAGGAACGTCAACACAGTAGTGTAAACAATCATAAGGGCATTTATTGCACCTTTCATAGACTAATGCCTGCTAGCCGAGTTGCCATCCACAAAACATGCCGATGGGCGCGCGACAGCTCGCAGAAGTCCGACTCACCGTGACGGGATAGCGAGCAAATATGTTCGCCCCATGCTGGACACCAACACCTGGTCGTTCACGCGTACGCGGTCACGCGAATGGTGGCGCGTTCGAACGAGCCCTCGCGAGACAGCCTCGCAGAAGCATGGATCAGCACAAGCACGAAACGTCTGCGCTGCCTACTGATTCCGAGCCAAAGAGGAAGAGCCATCTCCTTTTGCGCCGAAGTAACCCTGCCGTTAGGTGGCGTTTGCAGAGCAACACTTGCGCCATCTCTTGCACTACCTGCAAGCTTACCGACCGCCGCTGTAAATCCACGCGACAAAGCCGGATTACAGGAGATGGGAGCTACGCAGGAAAACAACATATCAGGGGACGCGTGAGAGTCACACATCCCCACACAATATATATACACAGGGTGTCTACCAAGTTGACATTTCCAAATTCCCTGAGTTTTCCACGTTTTCCCTGAGTACCTTTGAAAAATTCCCCGAGTGATGCAGAACTAGTTTTATGTCAAGACGAGCTGAAACAATATCGCCCGATGCGGTCATTCTCTAGTAAGCATATAAAAAAAATTAAAAAAAAACCGACTTATTCCAATTTGAATACTAAGGAGTAGTGTTCATGTTATTCAAAAAGAAAATAGAAGGGTGGGGTTAGTAAAATGCACAGCAAATAAGAAATCTTCGAAAAAGATTGAAAATCGAGTTGGACAGTCTCAAATGCGAATAAAAAGGAGATGCATATAAAAGCAAATATTTTCGAATATGAGCTATTTCTATCAACTGATAGCAAGCTCAGTGGTATGAGGCCCGAACTTTCTCACGACTGAGATTCCCTCCCAACAGCTCGTAAGTCAACCTCAAATGTCCTGACATACTCTCAGCCTGCGCACAACGCCTTAGTGTTGTGCTTCAGTGCTTTAAAGAGTTTATTTTTGTTTGCATTATGGACACTTGCATCTCGGCATCAGCCAACACTTTGTTTTTTGAGCTCAAGCCCCTTTAAAATGGCAGCAGCATGCTTCCTTTCCCGTTCATTTCTCAATGCGCAGGTCCTTTCTGTTCCTGTACACCTTCCGCCACTCGTTCACCCCACAGACCATTTGAAGCATCTTCTTTGTCAGTTGCAGAGTCCACGTCTGAGTTTTCGAACTCCTTAGGGGCCGCGAAAATGTTTGAAAAATTGGCCAGTTGGAAAAAAAAATGCATGTCATTTACTGCCCTTAATGGCTCAAACCACCACAGGCACAGCACATTCGAAAACGCTCTGAAAACGCTCGGGACACGTATTAGCCATATCAGTGCTCACACTGTGACAGGAAATACCGATTGCACGCGTGTATAATTAAGGAATACATACTGTGTCCCGTGGCAATTGCCCCTTCCCACGCTTGCTATGCTTCACTGCAATACTTTTGTACACGCTTCGCCAAGTAGATTTCTATACGGAGGCGAAGCTGACTTTCGGGAACTGGCATTATGCAATGCACAGTGCTTTCTAAGCCAATCGCGAGGACCGCAAAGGCGGAGTCCGTGCCATTGCTGACAGCAGAGAATTCTTTCAATAAAGAACAAGGCACCCAATGGCAAGAAGCTTCATAGCGAACGTCGAAGCAGCTAGGCCTAGCGTTGCCGCAGCGTTGGCTACGGCTGCCAGCGGATCTGCATGCCAGAGCGCTGATTTCAGGCGGCGAGGTAATCAAAATGGCAGCAGTGGCGGCTTTTATTAATACCGTTTTGGACCTGCGGTCATGACAAAACATCATGAAAATCGGACGGTGAAGAGTTCTAGCGTCCGAAATTATACATGTTCTGATACATTGACTCTAGGGAGACGTGGTGGTGCCGCAAAGCCGTCCAAATTATAGGGAATCCGGAAAGTCGGTCGTCGACTGTACACTGACAACTTCTCCAGCCGCCGACAGGACGTCAAAGACGATTCATTACGATTTCTGTCTCTTGCTCGATCCAGAATTACCGCGACTTTTGACCCTTTCAATAAAATTATAAGTAATTTTTCATGATAGAGACACAAATTCCTTGAGTTTTTCCAGACTACTCAAGATCCCTGAGAATTCCCGGTTTTCCCGGTTGGTAGACACCCTGATACAAGATGAGTCAAGTGTAGTTAGGATGGCTGACCACCAACAACACGCAGCAGCCAGCGTCTCGCAATCTCCTTTTTCCTCTTTCTTTCATCTTTCCGTAACAGGACCCCCATGCGGTGAAGCGCCGTCTCGGCACATGGTAGGCGAACAATTGCGAGCGAAGTATGGCTTCAGCCGTGAAACGTGCACGACATTAAGAGGCATCGGACTTGAGGATGCATAAACTGTAGCGGTGAAATCTCGTAATTTATGTCATTAACTTGATGAAGGACCCCATAAGGCCCCGTGTAGCGAGAGAGAAGCTTCTGGGAGAGGCCAACCCGATGGCGGGTGACCAAAGGAGCACCCAAGCACCTGGCGTGAACTTAGCATCGTGATGGCACTGGTCATAACCATCTTTTTGTATATGCTGGGAGGCTAATTAACGAGACACGGCGACTTGACGTGCCATGTGAGCGGGATTGGTGACTTCATGAGCGTACTCACTTGCAACACGTGGCCCAGAAGGAAGGATGGTGTGAAACGGCAATGTGGGGTCGCGACCATACAAAAGATAAAAGGGTGAATATCATGCGGCGTCATGTCGGGACGAGTTGTACACGAACATCATGTAGCCAGCGTGGCTTTCCAGTTGCGGTGATCGTTGGAGACGTACATCGACAGCATTTCTGTGATTGTTTGGTTGAGACGTTGCATAAGACCATTCTTTTGTGGGTGGTAGGCGGTGGACAGCTTGTGCTCAGTGACACAAGAGCGGAGGAGGTTGTCGACAACTCGAGATAAAAACGAGCAGCCGCGGTCTGTAAGTAAATGTCGAGGTTCACCGTGGTGGAGAATGACGTCCTGGAGGAGAAAATTGGCGATGTCTGCTCCGCAACTAGTAGGGAACGCCTTTGTTATCACGTAGCGTGTTGCGTAATCAGCAGCCACGGCAATACACTTATTCCTTGTAGTCGTCGTCGGAAAAGGGCCAAGCAGGTCAAAGCCTACTCGAAAGAATGGTTCAGAGGGAACTTCAATTGGATGGAGTCATCCGACAGGTTGCAGAAATGGTTTCTTCAGGCGCTGACACAATTCACTAGTTTTGACATAACGACGCACAGAGCGGTAGAGACCCGTCCAGAAGAACCGGCGTCGTACGGTGTCATATGCACGCAAAACCATCGGTTCATCACAAAGTTGTTCAAGAACGACGCAACACAAATGATGAGGTGAGGAAGGACAAGGAGCTACTCAGGGCCATCAGGGTTGATATTGCGGCGGTAGAGGATGCTGTCATGCAGCGCGAACTTGTGGCACATGCCGTTGGTGCTGCCAAATTGCACTCCAGCGATGATGGACTGTAAGGATGTGTCGCATTGTTGTTCAACATGCATGTCGGTCATGTCAGTAAAAGCCATCACGCAGGTCACTGTATCATGCGCAGCAGGACCAAAGGGATCCAAGGGGTGACGAGAGAGGTAGTCAGCATCCATGTGGAGGCATCCAGTCTTGTAATTGACAATAAATGAAAATTCCTGGAGCTGCAAAACCCAGCGACCAAGCCGTCCTGTTGGGTCCCAGAGGGAAGACAACATGCAGAAAGCATGGGGTTCTGTAATGACTGAAAACGTGCGGCCGTACAAATATGCCCAGAACTTGGCGACAACCCAAACTAAAGTAAAGCACTCAGGCTCGGTGACGGAGTAATTTCTCTCGGCAGGTGACAGCAGGCGGCTGGGATAAGCTATCACGCACTCGATACCATTCTGTCGTTGGGCAAAAACAGTGCCGATGCTATGGCCGCTTGCGCCAGTGTGGACTTCAGTCAGTGCAGATGGATCAAAGTGGGCAAGTACAGGAGGGGTGGTCAGAAACCCGATGAGAGCGGCGAACGTGTGAGCCTACTCCGGGCCCCATGAGAATGACATGTTCTTCTTTAGAAGATCTGTGAAAAGCCAAGCAACGGCGGCAAAGTTTTTGATGAAACGGCGAAAGTAAGAACACAGGCCGACGAAGCAGTGCACGTCGGAAACAGAATGTGGCACAGGGAAACTGCGTACATGGAAACCTTTTCTAGATCTGGTTGGACACCGGATGCGTCAACGAGGTGTCCCAACAGGGTAATCTGACGGCTCCCGAATTGACATTTCGTGAAGTTGAGTTGGAGGCCAGCTTTTTGGAAGACCGCAAGAATGGCAGCAACTTGGGTAAAGCGGCTGACAAACGTGGGAGAAAAAGCAATAACGTTGTCAAGGTAAGAGAGACAGGTGGTCCATTTGCAGCCTCACAGAAGAGAGTCGACGTTAAAATGTCGCAGGAGCATTGCATAGGCCAAAGGGCATGACTTTGAACTGATATAAGTCATCCGGCATGATGAAGGAGGCCGTCTTCTCATGGTCCATTTCATCAACTGAAATCTGCCAGTAGCTGGATCGAAGATCGATGGATGATAAGTATCTGGCTCCATGCAAGCAGTCCAAGGCATCATCGATGCGTGGTAGTGGCTAGACGTCTTTTCGCGTGATCTTGTTTAAGTGGCGATAATCAATGCAAAAATGCCAGGTACCATCTTCTTTTTCACAAGGACGACAGGTGAAGCTCAAGGGCTGTTTGATGGCTTGATGACCCCTTTGCTGAGCATTTTGTCCAATTCTGATTGGATGACTCGACGTTCAGCATGTGATACATGATAGAGACGCCGAAGAATAGGATTCGTGTCTCCAGTGTTTATACGGTGGTGAGCAACAGATGTTTGGCCTAAAGGCCTGTCGCCGAAATCAAAGATGTCAGCATACGATTCAAGCAAGAGACGTATGTCCGTGGACTGTGCAGAGGTGAGGTCTGGAGCAATCATTTTCGCTAAGTCATCCACTAAGGAACCAGAGCTGTGAGCTTCAATTGGTGCTAGTAACCCAGCCTTGGCATTCAGAATCTCAATGTCAAATTTGGAACCACTAGAAATGCTAGCCAAGAACATGCCGGCTGGAATCACTTAAGGTATGGTATGGAATGGTAAAACTTTATTGGAATCACTTGAGGGCACAGGCTGAAATTCAAAAGCAGTAGAACGACATCCTTATTAGTAACCGTGACCAGTGTATGTGGAACAGCAATGTTCTGGTTCAAAAGCACGTCGATGATGGGGCAAAGCCCATGTTCACCGTCAGGAACCTGTGGCTGGGCGGTCAAAGTGACTTAAGTAACTGCCTCGGGTGACAGATGCACATCGTGAAGCGAACAAAAGTGCGGTGGGGCGGTGCCTGGAGCATTGGCGAGTTGAGGCTGTTCTAACTGAAGAACGCCGGGCGCGCAGTTGATGAGAGTAGAATGAGTGGATAAAAAGTCTAATTTAAAGATAATGCCATATTCACATAACAGCGCAGTGGCAGCCTGCTTTAGTGACTACGCCATCGTCGCTGTACGACGCTGTCATTGTATATGTGCCTTTTTCCATGGAAAGCAAGCAAACCACCTGCACGAGAGCATGTTGTGGCATGCTTTGTGTGGCTTCACTCTGCATCATGTTGTGGATGAAGCCTCCTTTGGAATGCTGCCCTCCGTGCCCGTCTAACGCTTTGCTTCGTAGTGTGCAGATAGTCCCACAAGACAGCAAAAAGAACAGAAGTAGGGCGGGCGGCCACACTGAAACATGCAGTACACATTCCAACAATAACCAGCATGCTGCCGTCGGCCACACGAAGCACTAGGGCAGCTGCTGGGGTGAGGACCTTCTTTAAACACCTACGTAGGCTAGCGCTCATCACAGATACGTGGGCTCTAGTGCCGACGAGTGCTTGCACAGGTACGCCGCCTATTTTAATGTCGATTATACTTCTTATGGGCACAGACAGAAAATTTGTTGCAGTAGTAGGTAATGCAGCACCACATCAGAGGGCTGCATTTCTTAGTTTTACGAAACGGTACGGCCAAAAGGCACAGGGGATGAAAGGCGACATGGCTGTGGTGAACGGGAAGATGGGCAACGTGTTTGCGGTGAACGAGACGGGTGTCCGCGCAGCGATGGTGAGCGACTGTGCGACGTGTTCCTAGCAGAGTTGTCGGCGCTGTGAGACTCGGAGGTGGGCGAAACATTGCGGGCATTTCCATCAAAACGGCTCAGGTTGGTCAGCTTGCAAGGTGGTGAGGCCCACAAGTTGCAACAGTATCGGGCGACATGACCAATGCGGCGACAGGTGAAACATATTGGATGGTCATCTGCAGTTCTCCTACTCAGTCAGGTTGTGATAACGCAGAGAGAAGTATCACGGTGGAGAGAAAATAGTAGAAGGGCATTAGTTAGCTCTAGGATTGGCGACAGCACAGATAGAATGCAAACCAATGTTTTCAAGTTCCTGCCGAACGATGGCTTGTACGAGGGGAACTGAAAAAGTGGTAGCATCAGAGCTACGCGAACGGAAAGCTGAGGGCGTCAACGCATCCAGTTGATGTCGAACAATTCACACCACGTCCTCCGACAGCGATGCATGCTGCTGTGTGGGTTGGTCTTCACACGTCGACATTGCGGCAGTATTGGGAAGTCTGGCCAATGGTTTCAAGACGCGTCGGCTTTTGGCCTGCTCAAATTGTCGTCACTCTTTAATGATAGCATCAACTGTAGAGTAACTTTTGCACATAAGCAGATTAAAGGCATCGTCAGCAGTGCTTTTAAGCAAGTGCCCGACCTTCTCAGCTTCTGTGATGTCGTGATCGGCTTTACGACAAGGTGCTGGCACATCATGGATGTACAAGGCATAGGACTCCATGGGGGATTGGGCATGGGAGGCCAGTTCCTGCTTTGCGGGTACCTTACAGCCGGTTGGTTTGCCAAACAACTCTGTCAACTTCTCTTTGCATTGGTCCCAGCTGGTTATCTCTTCTTCGTGGTTTTCGTACCACACCTTTGCCGTGTCTCTCAGGTAGAACAACAGGTTAGCTAGCATAAGCGTAGGGTCCCATCTGTTTATTCTCTCACACGTTCGTACACAGCCAGTCGCTCTTCAACATTGACACCATCGGACCCGCAGAAAGTTCCAGGATCCTTGGGTTGCACAACCACAACCGAAAGTGACAGCGATGCAGCTGGCAATGATGACTTTGCAGGCAGAAACAATGTTGATCTCGCATGCTCACCGTCATTCATGGTGCGGACGGTGATATGATGCGCACTGCGGGGCTCCGTTGCTAGCCGTGGTACCCCACACCTCCCACCAATATGTTACGGGGATGTTGGGAGTATAGAAACACTGTATTTACAATATATATATATACAAGATGAGTCAGGGTTGTTAAGATGGCTGACCACCAACAACATGCAGCAGACAGCGTCTCACGATCTTCTCCTTCCTCTCTCTTCTTTCATCCTTCCGTAACAATATCACAAGGCGTACAACTGACAACCACTTTGTTGTCCTTGCCCTTTTGCGGTTGCCAGTTCACACATTACACAACATGATGCCTAAGTATTGCAATCCCATTAAAAAACAGACACCACAGCCCAACACTCAGAGCCCCGATAGTCTGCCTCAAGCTGAAACGGTGACAGTTTGGTGATGGGAATAAATGCTGAAGTAGAGGTATGCATTCCCTTAATCAGTGCATGACAACTGCACAGTGACAGTGCAAATCTAAGTGGAAATGGCACCACACATTGTCTGAAGAAATTACCAGGTAAACTGCAGAAGCTATGCAAAGCAACAAAGTTAAAGTGCTAAATGCTCATTTGGTGGGGACTCATAGCAACACAGAAGATTCCAGAATCATTTCCGTCCCTCACCTATTTCTCAGTACAGTAAAAGCTCAATTCAAATTCCGTGGGGATGCTACGAAAATTTGAATTAAACGAAATTAGAACTAATGAAATTCAGAGAAAGAAATCAACTCAGTTAAGGGGGGGGACCAGGTCTTCAGGAGAAAAAATTGGCAAAAAATTCGAATTTAAAATTATTATTTTCCGTGTTCGTGACGTGTTTCTGGACCTATCTCTGAAAGTTGGTTACAACATACTGCGTAGTTCTTCCATTATCGTGACCCTAAAGATGCGAATCCGTAAATGTGGCTCTTTAAATTGGGGACAAATCGTACCTGATTTTCGTTGCGCATAACTCGATAACTACGCACTCTGCCAGCACCATTTTGGTATCATTCGAAAGCTCACATTTCTGGCTTTCTTTATTCGTCGGCTGGCAACATTACCAGCGCTGTGGTCAGGAAGAAAACAACGCCAAAAGAAATTCACCGCACATGCTACTATTGGCCAGTTTGAGCATGCGACCAAGATGGCGAGTTATGATTGGCTGCAAAGACCACGAACGCTCAAATTACAAAAACAGCTGTCTGTCTTAGTCTTGTGACTGTGATGCTGGATATGCTGGAGGTCTGACAAAGTTTCGTTCTGTGAATCGTTACGAGCAGAATGTGCAAAATGCAACAGTCATCTGAAAGTGATTCCATCATTGCAGTCGGCACAGGATACCCAGCAGCGCACCGCTGAAGTCGTGCCACCACCGAACATCAACGCCTCGACTGCTCTGCTGGATTAAGCATATCCACACAGTGGTTGAACTCGCGTAAGAATTGAACACGGCTGTTGACACTGAAGAGGAAGCAGGTAAGATAAGAGCACATGAGCAAGCTATGCTCAACAAGATTGCATCTACGACGGCCACGGAGCGAAAAGTCGTCGTTTAGTTTGAGACCCGACCGCCGATTGTGCAACAACCTCGGTCGTAAAGCCCACTATTCCATACGTTGTCATCAGACTTACAGCAGTGAACAATCTTCTCTGTGTTTTCTTGTGCAATACTTGCAGTGGTTCTACGTAGCTGCTGTGGAACGATCAGGATTACGGTCTCGCTACTAAACTGACTGTGGTTTGCAAGATCTGTGGTGAAGTTGCATAGGCATGGAGCGCACAGAGAATTGAGGGCCTGAAAACGTGTAATCCTATGAAGTGAACGTACTCGCAGTGCGTGCTATGTCGTCAACTGGCAACGGCCAAACGGCCATGAATTCGCGTTGTTTCCTCGGACTGTACTACCTAGTGCCTGCTGATGGCCTTTGGTGCCATTTCTTCAAAAATTTCTTTCAGTATATCAGTTGTGAAATGTCTTTTTTATTTTCTCAAAACTACGATTTTGATGATAACGCCATATCAGAGATGCATTATCTCATGTTCTACTTGTACTATCACTGTAATTCTTTTTTTCCAGAAAGTCAAAGCTGTGTAGAATGCTAATTCACAAAATAATGTTGTTGCATTTATTTAGAAAAATGTTTCTTATTTTAGAAGTTAAGATGGGTTTCTCTGACTGAAATTTGCAATGTTCTCATTTGATATAAAATTGGGTTAGAACACCATACCTGCTAATTTGCACTCTTTGTTAGGTCCCCATCGTTTTCATGTCAGTATTCATTATGCCACATACAGTTTGGTAGATAGCTCACCTCCAAGCAAATTATGCAATAAAGCTGAACTTCTTCAATTTCTGGAAAGTTATTTAATCTGCAAGAAAACTGGATGTATATTTAAAACTAGCATGCTGAAATACATAAATCCAGCAAGTTTTATCAAAATAAATCAATAATTTTAAAAAAAGGTTTGCATGCACAAGGTCCCCCCTTAAATGCATATTGCCATGAGACAGAAGTCTGTCACATAAGGCCAGCATCGATGAAGAAGACGTAGAGGTGGCTCCTCGCCATATTGGCTGTCGTGACTCCTGTGCTGCTGGCCTTATTTGTAAATATTTGTAAATATACGTTTTTTGTGAAACATTTCTGGTGGAGGTGCGGGTACGCTGCCTGTTCACCACCATCATCCCAGCATGGAACTCTGAAGTGGCTGCCGCGTTGTTTCCTCGGGAATGATCACTGAAGCACCCACCACGCCTGCCACAATGCCCACCCACCACCCCTGCCTGCCAACCCTGGACACTACGCACCGGAAAACTAACAAGCGTGGGGCCCGGAGGTGACGCTCCATTCTTGACCCGGCTTCGAAATCCTCGTCTTACTGTCTCTACCCTCTCTAATTTGCTTGAAGTCCAACTCGATGGTGTTACTGTTACGGCCCTTATTGACACCAGTGCACAAATCTCGGTTACGAGTGCCAGTCTTCATGAGAAGCTGAAGAAAGTCCCGACACCTGCCGTGCAACATGTAGTAAGAGTTGCCGATAGAAGCACTCCTACCATTGTTGGAACATGTACTGCTCGTGTCACTATATCTGGCCATCAGACAAGTGCTCCGTTTCTCGTGCTTGAGCAGGGCCCATACGACGTGATCTTGGGCATTGACTTTTATCCACACATTCAGCCCTTGTCGACTGTGGCAACGGTGACCTTCAACTTGAACTCCCTTCTGTCCCCGAGACTATTGCTGCTCGGCCTACGCAACTGTGTACTGTCGAGTGTGCGACTGCCGCCGCAATCCACTACTTATGTTCTTTTGTCGCTTTTCTTTCGCCGACTGGGATTACATTGCATACCCTATATTGACGTCTTGGCACACAATGTGACCCTATCACACACAGTTGTCAAAATTGTCAGCTTATCTCCCTGTGCTCAACTTCAGCTTATCCGCCCATGTTCTACCTTCCGGAACTGTGTTTGCAATGTTGTCATCCCTAAACGACTGTCAGATTTCCACGCTAACATCTGAAGCCTCATCACGACCTACGAGCACAGCAGGATCTATCAGCCTCCTCACCAGTGAATTCAACAAAATGATCACTGCAGACCTTTCCCCTGTACACGCTTCTGAACTTTGCCATGTGTTAGTGTCGTATCGGGACGTTTTTGACTTCAACAACCGCCCACTAGGCCAGACAACAGTTGTTATGCATTGATTCGACACCGGCGACGCAAACCCTATTCATCGTCTTCCGTATCGCGTTTCTGTTGCTGAGCAGGCGATTATACAAAAAGAAGTGGACGAGATGACAGAAAAAGACATTATAGAACCCATGGGCATTTACAGTTGTGCTCGTCAAGAAAAAGGACGGCACCTGGCGTTTTATGTCGATTACAGACACCTAAACAAGATCACTAAGGGGGACATACATCTGTTGCCTTGTATAGATGACGCTCTCGATTGCCTTTACGGAGCGAGTTATTTTTCGTCCATCGATCTACGGTGTGGCTATTGGCAAGTTGCCGTAGACCCTACGGACTGTGAGAAGACTGCATTGTAACACCTGACTGCCTATACCAATTTAAGGTTATGCCCTTCGGTCTATGCAATGCGCCAGTCACATTTGAGCGCCTGATGGATTCACTCCTTCGAGGCTTCAAATGGTCGATCTGCTTACGCTACCTGAATGACGTTACTGTTTATTTAATGTCATCTTCCAGCCATATTCCGTGCCTGTTGGCTATTCTCCAAGTGTTCCACAGCACCAGTCTTCAGTTCAACTCATCAAACTGCATCTTTGGTCTACGCGAAATAACAGTGCTCAGACACCTTGTTAATGGCGCAGGAATCCTACCTGATCCTGAAAAAATACGTGCCGTGAAGCATTTCTATGTGCCTTCCTCTAACAAAGACGTTCGCTCCTTCATTGGCTTATGTTCTTTTTTCCGTCACTTAGTCAAAAGTTTTGCTGACATTGGTAGCCCACTCACTGAACTTCTCAAGAAAGATACGCTTTTCTCATGTGGCCGTTGCGAAGCCCATGCATTTTCTGTGCATATACGCCCTCTCACGACTTCTCCTCTGTTGGCGCACTTCAACCCGTCTGCTCCTACGGAAGTTCGGACGGACGCCAGTGGATATGGAATCGGAGCTATCCTTGCCCAGCACCAGCATGGTCGTGACTGCGTAATAGCATACGCTAGCCACCTGCTATCTGCCCCAGAGCGCAATTATTCAATTACCGAGCGTGAATGCCTTGCCCTTGTTTGGGCCATCTCCAAATTTCGGCCGTACCTCTTTGGCCGTCCATTCACGGTATTGGCTGACCACCATGTGCTCTGCTGGCTTTCGTCAATGAAAGATCCTACAGGCCGTCTTGGACGCTGGGCTTTGCGGTTGCAAGAGTACTCATTTTCCATTATGCACTAGTCTGGCCAATCAGGTCAGGACGCGGACTGTCTGTCCTGATATCCTGTTGATCTGCCCGACAACACACAACCCTGACACCGATGCTTGTGTTCTTTCTATCTCGGACTTTCTTCATGTTGGCAATAAACAACAGCATGATCTGGCGTTACGTTCTATCAACAACCGTCTCAGCTCTGGGGCTTTTGACGAGTCGCTCTGGATGTTTACCTTACATAGTGGAACTTTATAGTGCCACAATGTATACCCCGAAGGTCCTGAGCACTTGCTGGTGGTACCCTCCCACATGCGTTCCACTGTGCTCCAGCAGCTTCACGACGAACCCACAGCAGGTCACCTTGGTGTAATGCGCAGCTATGATCGTGTGCGGCGTCATTTCTTTTGGCCTGGGCTTTATCACTCCGTGCAGAAGTATGTTGGCAGCTGCACGCTGTGTCAACGACGCAAGAGGCCACGGACGCTTCCTGCTGGCCTTCTTCAGCCTATCAATGTCCCAGTAGAGCCATTCTTCTGCGTCGGCCTCAATCTGATCGGACCTTTCTCTACATCAGCATCAGAGAAGAAATGGGTTGTTGTTGCAACCAGACTATGCCACGCACTACACTATAACACGTGTGCTTCCAACCAGCTGTGCTACCGATATTGCCGACTTCCTTCATTGCGATGTGATTCTGCATTACGGAGCTACTTGCCAGCTGCTCACCAATCGCGGTCCTTACTTCTTGTCCTGTGTCATCGATGACCTCCTCTGCTCATGTTCCACAAAACACAAGGTCACCACTGCCTCTCATGCTCAGACAAATGGTCTCACCGAACGACTGAATCGCACCATAACCGACATGCTCTTCATGTAAGTTGGAACCGACCACCGAGACTGGGATGTTACATTACCCTTTGTTACATTCGCCTATAATATGTCATGCCACGATACTGCACGTTGTTCTCCGTTTAATCTTCTTTTTGGCCATGAACCGACACTCCCCATGGATACATTACTCCCGTCCGCTCCACAACAACCATCAGGGTCGCACAAGATGCCATCACAAGGGCGAACGCTGCTCGTCATAACGTGTGTGACCCCCTTATGATGTCGCAGGCGTCACAGAAGTTGCGTTACGACTGTCATCCTATCCCGGCTCAAACCCCGGCCCTCAATCCCAAGCAGCTGCGAAGCAACTGACCACGGCGGCGGTCAGACCTGCGACGCTGCAGAGGGTGCTAAGAATCCCTGGCTCCGGACAGGCCGCCATTGGAATATGAACCTGGCAACGTTTAACGCTAGAACGTTATCTAGTGAGGCGAGTCTAGCAGTGCTATTGGAGGAATTAGAGGGCAGTAAATGGGATATAATAGGGCTCAGTGAAGTTAGGAGGCCAAATGAAGCATATACAGTGCTAAAAAGCGGGCACGTCCTGTGCTACCGGGGCTTAGCAGAGCGACGAGAACTAGGAGTCGGATTCCTGATTAATAAGGAAATAGCTGGTAACATACAGGAATTCTATAGCATTAACGAGAGGGTGGCAGGTCTCGTGGTAAAACTTAATAAGAGGTACAAAATTAAGGTTGTACAGGTCTACGCCCCTACATCCAGTCATGATGACCAGGAAGTCGAAAGCTTCTATGAAGACGTGGAATCGGCGATGGGTAAAGTCAAAACAAAATACAGTATACTGATGGGCGACTTCAATGCCAAGGTAGGCAAGAAGCAGGCTGGAGACAAGGCAGTGGGGGAATATGGCATAGGCACTAGGAATAGCAGGGGAGAGTTATTAGTAGAGTTTGCAGAACAGAATAATATGCGGATAATGAATACCTTCTTCCGCAAGCGAGATAGCCGAAAGTGGACGTGGAGGAGCCCGAACGACGAGACTAGAAATGAAATAGACTTCATACTCTGCGCTAACTCTGGCATCATACAAGATGTGGATGTGCTCAGCAAGGTGCGCTGCAGTGACCATAGGATGGTAAGAACTCGAATTAGCCTAGACCTGAGGAGGGAACGGAAGAAACTGGTACATAAGAAGCCGATCAATGAGTTAGCGGTAAGAGGGAAAATAGAGGAATTCCAGATCAAGCTACAGAACAGGTATTCGGCTTTGACTCAGGAAGAGGACCTTAGTGTTGAAGCAATGAACGACAATCTTGTGGGCATCATTAAGGAGTGTGCCATAGAAGTCGGTGGTAACTCCGTTAGACAGTATACCAGTAAGCTATCACAGAAGACGAAAGATCTGATCAAGAAACGCCAATGTATGAAAGCCTCTAACCCTACAGCTAGAATAGAACTGGCAGAACTTTCGAAGTTAATCAACAAGCGTAAGACAGCTGACATAAGGAAGTATAATATGGATAGAATTGAACATGCTCTCAGGAACGGAGGAAGCCTAAAAGCAGTGAAGAAGAAACTAGGAATTGGCAAGAATCAGATGTATGCGTTAAGCGACAAAGCAGGCAATATCATTACTAATATGGATGAGATAGTTCAAGTGGCTGAGGAGTTCTATAGAGATTTATACAGTACTAGTGGCACGCACGACGATAATGAAAGAGAAAATAGTCTAGAGCAATTTGAAATCCCACAGGTAACACCGGAAGAAGTAATGAAAGCCTTGGGAGCTATGCAAAGGGGGAAGGCAGCTGGGGAGGATCAGGTAACAGCAGATTTGTTGAAGGATGGTGGGCAGATAGTTCTAGAGAAACTGGCTACCCTGTATACGAAATGCCTCATGACTTCGAGCGTACCAGAATCTTGGAAAAACGCTAACATAATCCTAATCCATAAGAAAGGGGATGCCAAAGACCTGAAAAATTATAGACCGATCAGTTTACTGTCCGCTGCCTACAAAGTATTTACTAAGGTAATTGCAAATAGAATCAGGAACACCTTAGACTTCCATCAACCAAAGGACCAGGCAGGATTCCGTAAAGGCTACTCAACAATAGACCATATTCACACTATCAATCAGGTGATAGAAAAATGTGCGGAATATAACCAACCTTTATATATAACTTTTACTGATTATGAGAAAGCGTTTGATTCAGTCGAAACCTCAGCAGTCATGGAGGCATTGCGGAATCAGGGTGTAGACGAGCCGTATGTAAAAATACTGAAAGACATCTATAGCGGCTCCACAGCCACTGTAGTCCTCCATAAAGAAAGCAACAAAATCCCAATAAAGAAAGGCGTCAGGCAGGGAGATACGATATCTCCGATGCTATTCACAGCGTGTTTACAGGAGGTATTCAGAGACCTGGATTGGGAAGAATTGGGGATAAGAGTTAATGGAGAATACCTTAGTAACTTGCGATTCGCTGATGATATTGCCTTGCTTAGTAACTCAGGGGACCAACTGCAATGCATGCTCACTGACCTGGAGAGGCAAAGCCAAAAGGTGGGTCTAAAAATTAATCTGCAGAAAACTAAAGTAATGTTTAACAGTCTCGAAAGAGAACAGCAGTTTACGATAGGTAGTGAGGCACTGGAAGTGGTAAGGGAATACATCTACTTAGGACAGGCAGTGAGTGCGGATCCGGATCATGAGACTGAAATAATCAGAAGAATAAGAATGGGCTGGGGTGCGTTTGGCAGGCATTCTCAGATCATGAACAGCAGGTTGCCATTATCCCTCAAGAGTAAAGTATATAATAGCTGTGTCTTACCAGTGCTCACCTACGGGGCAGAAACCTGGAGGCTTACGAAAAGGGTTCTACTCAAATTGAGGACGACGCAACGAGCTATGGAAAGAAGAATGATAGGTGTAACGTTAAGGGATAAGAAAAGAGCAGATTGGGTGAGGGAACAAACGCGAGTTAATGATATCTTAGTTGAAATCAAGAAAAAGAAATGGACATGGGCAGGACACGTAATGAGGAGGGAAGATAACCGATGGTCATTAAGAGTTACGGAATGGATTCCAAGGGAAGGAAAGCGTAGCAGAGGGCGGCAGAAAGTTAGGTGGGCGGATGAAATTAAGAAGTCTGAAGGGACAACATGGCCACAATTAGCACATGACCGGGGTAGTTGGAGAAGTATGGGAGAGGCCTTTGCCCTGCAGTGGGCATAACCAGGCTGATGATGATGATGATGATGTCATCCTATATTACGCTCTAGGATCCTTAGTGCACCTCTGGTTGCCAAGCCGACGAGTTGGTCTATCAGCGAAGCTTATATCACGTTACCACGGTCCTTATCGCGTTCTGCGCTAAGTTACCAACGTGACGTATGAGACTGCACAAGCAAAGCCAATTCTATGCTGCCTTCTACGCCGGTCCAGACTGATGTAGTTCACATTGCTCGGCTAAAACTGTATAGCCCGTCCGTTGATGTTGCACTCTAGCCTACACGGATGATGCAAGTGTTTTCGCCCCCGGGGGGGGGGGGGGGGGGGGGTAATGCTATAAGAAGTCTGTCGCATTTGGCCAGCATTGATGAAGAGGCAGAGGTGGCTCTTTGCCTCTTCGCTATATTGGCTGCTGTGACTCCTGTGCTGCTCGTTTTACTTATAGATATCTGTAAATATACGCTTCTTGTGCAACAATATATTTGAATCATTCGAATTCTGTGGGGATGCTACGAAAATTCTAATTATACTAAATTCGAACTAATGAAAGTCAGAAAAATGTTGCTCGGTTAAGGCGTTTATACAGTCCGCAAAGCATGAGTGTGTGCGCACACGCACTAAGTCACGTTGGCAAGAACAACGTCTTAAGTTCGAAGCATCGGCACAGCCAACGTAACCAGATGTGGTGAACTCAGTCCGATGTGCCCAACGTCAAGATGGCTCTTGCTCCATCTGCGCGTTCGTTGAACCGACTCCGGAGACTAACACTGCATGGCATGGAAAAAAAAGGTGCCCACGCCGCTTCGCCAACGGTCATAGGCAGATGTTCGAAGCAGTGCGCAGGGGATCGTCCTGCACATGCTCAGAACAAAACAGCCGATTGCGCGCACGTCGAAGTCTAGGAGGGAGGGCATCTCGGCTGGCACAGTGCAAATGCCGTAGCATGACTGGGCGCACATGACGTGCACCGACGCTCACTTCAGGAACAAGAGCTGCGCTCTAAAATGGACTCTTGAAACGCATCACAACCTGCTACTATGTTGGTCTCCGTTGTACTTTCGTAGATGCACTGGCTACATGCTGCTGAGTTCCACTACAGTCGCTGACTGATTTTTCGGACTCCAAAAATTGGACTGCTTCGTGGCACCGCCACTGTCCCCATAGACCATAATGTATAACAACTGCCAAAAGTTCGGACACCTTGCAGCCTCTCATTTGATTTTTCGGACACTCCTTGAGCCAACTGGATCGATGGCAGTTGCCCCCACCGACTGTGACTGGTGCATGGTTCGACTTATGGAACGCCATTTTTGTTTTGAACTGAGCCTCCTTGCTGCCCCACGAGGTGGCACTATTGGAAATCCCGCTCATCATCATCCTTTGTGCCTGGTTTGGTAGAGTGGCTATAGCAGTTCCGGTCTCAGCTTAGTAAGCCATCTCAAGGCAATCCAGCAGCTGATTTGTTTCTTTTTTTTCGGGTACGAGGCTGCAAACAGGCCACGTTTTTATTTTGTGCGACTGGTGTCGACGTGACAGCCTGGTGGTGTTTGCTTTGTGTGCTGTGTCGAGGTTGTGGTGATTTGACGTGGCATACGGAAACATCGCTTCAAGTTGCAATCTGTCGCCTTCCGATGTGCTCCCTACTGATGCCAAAAATGTTCTTCGAGACCTGCGCAGTGGTGGCATTGAGATTCTGGACACTGTCCCATCTGAAAGTTTCACAGGTCCCGACAGCGCTGTACTGAAATGCGCAGAACTCGACGACAAGATCGTTCGTTAGGTTTCTGCTGCCATGCCAGACGACGATGACTCCAAGTCGGAAGATGACGCACCATGTGCGCCGCTGCCGTCGCACATGGAGCTTGCACAAGAAGTGACCGTGCTTTCAGAGATTCAGGCTGATAATAGCGCATAAACGGAACAGCGTGCAACGGCACGTTCACGATTTCTTCAAGCCTACTGCCGAACCAGAATAAGTGCATAGACATAAAGGATTTCTTTTTTTTTTTCTGAATCTGTTTTTTAGGACACCTGTTTATTCGGACATTTCCACAGTCCCCGTGAGGTCCAAATAAAAGGTCGGCGACTGTATACGAATAGGTGGCGTCCAAACACGTATCCCAGCAATGGTTTCTTTTGAGTAAAAGCCACTAATCTCAAAGGCTGTGCCTTTTGGTACAGCGAGCGCCGATAAACATCATGGCCGCTGCGTTATAGACATTACCTGGTGCCGCTTCTCGGCAGAACACCTCGTAGATAAAGAGCGTAGCCTCCAAGATGTGACATGAAAAAAAGAACGAAAAAAGAAGACGAAGCATCGATTGTGATAGCAAATTAACAGACAGGTGTATGAAGTAAGGCTACAGTTGAACCCGGATATATTGAATTCGACAGGGATCGGAAAATAGTTCGATATAGCAAAAATTCGATATACAGATATAGGCCAAAAAAGCACTCGCGATCATAAAAAATTGTGGCTTACCGATTGGAACAGCCGTGAATCACATAGCATGTGCACACAATATGAAAGCGCTTTATTTCACGGAAAAAAATTACTAATTTTGGAATGCTTTTTCCTCTGGGAAATGAAGTTTAAAACACTAGTCTCAATCTTCTCGAGACTGTCCAGGTGCGAGAGCCCAGTGCCTTCCATTTCGCCGCAACAGTGCCGAATCAGGCTGAACGCTGACGCCAGTTCAGTGGCTGTGCACGGATGCGTTTCTTCGAAAACACAGTTGCCCTTGTCGTCGCTGGAATTGCCGTCTTGAACGGCAGCTATTCCGGCCACAATGTCCTCATCAGCGAGGTCGGCTACCACTTGAACTTCGCTGTCAGCGTTAATGAAGTCATCAACAGTAACTTCGGACGGGACGGCGCCGGAAAAATTGGACAAGTCGCGGAACGCGTCCTCTAAGCAGTCATCGTAATCTAAAGCTTCCGGACAATTACCTCCGGCCACTTCAAGGCCTGCCTTGCCGAAACAGTTGGCTACTGTGGCCTGCTTCACGTCGCCCCAAGCGCCGGTAATCATCTGGATCACGCTGAGCAGGTCAATCTTGAGATCGGTTCCCATGCAGAGGTTTATAGGAGCCGTTGAATAAGTTGCTTCCAATAGCCTACCTTGAATGCCTTTATGATACCCTGGTCGAGGGGCTGCATTCTCGCTGTGGTGTTCGGCGGGAGAAACTTCAATTTGATGTGCTGCAGCTTGCAAGTCGTTTGATGGGCCGAACAGTTTTCGACCAGAAGGCAAACTCGGCGGCCTGACTTGCCCAACTCCGCATGCCAAGCCTGCAGCCATTCAACAAAAAGTTGACGTGTCATCCAGGCCTTCCTATTACAGCCGTAGCGGACGGGAAGCTGTTTACAGTTCTTGAAGCAGCACGGTGACTTGCTCTTCCCGATCACAAAGGCCGTAGCTTGCACGAGCAGTCCATGTTGGCTGCAAGCACCACCGACACATGCACTTTGCTGATTTTACCGCCGTGGCATGAGGTTCCACGAAGAGCGAGTGTCTTATTCGGCAACATTTGCCAAAAGAGACCAGTTTCGTTTGCATTGAAGATTTCTGCAGGCGAAAACTTCTCAGTGATCTTCGGCCACTCCTCAGAAAGCCACTGCTGCATCTCCTGGCTGCTGACAGCCCCACTTTTGCCTGAAATGGCCTTTCCTACAATGCCGTGGCGGTTTTTAAACCGCTGCAGATATCCAGTGCCACCGCAAAGGTTCTCTTCGCCAAGAGCCCTAGTAAACCATTTGGCCTTTTTGATTAACATCAGGCCATCCACGAAAATATTTTTCGCTTGGATTTTAAGAAACCATGTAGAGTGCCTTCTCCCCTTTGTCAAAAGCAGCAGGGTGCACACGACACGCTCCCGAGCGACTTTCCTCACCTGCTTTAAGCTTGATGTCCTGCTTGTTTTTTAACAACGTACTTAAAGTACTCCGCGGAATGCCGAATGCATCTGCCATGGAGGACTTCTTTTCTCCATTCTCGACACACCGGATTACTTCAAGCTTTCTTGCAAAGTCCAGATTCTTGCTCTTTTTTATGTCCGCGGATGCCATAGCTCACCAGATGACCGCAATCACACATGCTACACACGGCACGTTGAAACAGAGGTACGCACAACAAAACGCGCGATGCGCAGATAGAGCAGTCCGAGCGAAGCCTGTTCAAGCGGCAGTCAACGGGGCTGCGAAGGAACGACAAAGGGAAAAGAAAGTGGAGAGCGGGGAAGAAGATCGGCGGAATGTGCCGTCGAAGGCGCTGTGTTCGTTTTTTGAGCCCGCTCTGGCTCTCTTGTCTCCCCTGGCCCACGAGCGACCGTGCCGACCCCTCACTCTCTCTCTCTCCCTTTTCCCAGGAAGCGTGGCTTGGAAATATCGCCGCGTCTCCATGCTGCGCACTCTCTTCGCTGAGCTCCAATGCCCTTGCCCAATGCACACGCCGGCGGTAGAGGAGGAACGAGAGAGCTCGCGCCGGTGGGGTGCAAGAATGGGGCAAAGGCTCTGTGTCTCCGTCGCTAGGCGACGGCCGCGCATGCGCAGAGGAGGAGCCTGCTGAGAGACTCTGTGGAAACGTTTTCCCCTGAGGACCGGACACGAATGTCTTTGGGAAAAGCGCACCTTCCAGGGGCGAGGCGCGGCGTTCAATATATCAAATGTCCGACGAAAATGGAATTCAATATACTACGCAATTGTCCTATACTTTTACATAGTATTTTTAAGGGGGTAATTTGTGTGTTCGATAGAGCCAATAATTTGAAATATGCGGGCTCGATATATCCGGGTTCAACTGTAGTGCTTTAATCAGCCGTATCAACTTGTCATTCTGTTGCTAACTAAAATACTAAGCATGGTGTTAGCACTCACAGTAAACATGAACGCATCACACTCAATGACTATGGACTCTCGCTGTCAAAATGCTGGTGTGAGGAAAGGTGGCAACAGCAGCGAGCGAATTAGCATTTGTGCTGTCCAACACTACAGCGGAAAGTGAGTGCCAAGGACACACAGCACGCACAATGCTACGAGGCACCGGCTGGCGTAAGCTATCACGCACTCGGTACCATTCGGCTGTTGGGCGAGAACAACGCTGATGCTGTGGCCGCTTGCGTCAGTGTGGACTTCGGTCGGTGCAGATGGATCAAAGTGGGCAAGTATGGGAGGGGTGGTCAGAAACCCGATGAGAGCGGCGAACGCGTGAGCCTGCTCCGGGCCCCATGAGAATGGCGTGTTCTTTTTTAGAAGATCTGTCAAAGGTCGAGCAACGTCGGCGAAGTTTTTGACGAAAGGGCGAAAGTAAGAACACAGGCCGATGAAGCAGCGCACGTCAGAAGCAGAATGTGGCACAGGCGAACTGCGTATGGCGCGAACTTTTTGCAGATCTGGTTGGAGACCGGATGCGTCAATGAGGTGTCCCAACACGGTAATCTGACGACGCACGAATCGACACTTCGGGGAGTTCAGTTGGAGATCGGCTTTTCGGAAGACCGCAAGAATGGCAGCGAGTCGGGTAAGGCGGCTGCCGAACGTGGGACAAAAAACAATAACGTCGTAAAGGTGACAAAGACAGGTGGTCCATTTGTAGCTTCGCAGAAGAGAGTCTATCATACGTTCAAATGTCGCAAGAGCATTGCATAGGCCAAAGGGCAGGACCTTGAACTTTGGCAGCGGTGACAGCGGCGGAGCAGAAGGCATAATCCCTGACTGTTTCACATTGCAGGTTGGCGAACTTTTCAGATATTCTAGAAGTCTAATAAGTGTCACCGCTGCCACAAAGTGCGACACTTTTGTTCGTTGCTGGAGTCATTAGAAATGGCTAGCGATCTTTCAAAACAGCTACAAAAAAAAATTAAATTATGGGGTTTTACGTGCCAAAACCACTTTCTGATTATGAGGCACGCCGTAGTGGAGGACTCCGGAAATTTTGACCCCCTGGGGTTCTTTAACGTGCACCTAAATCTAAGTACACGGGTGTTTTCGCATTTCGCCTCCATCGAAATGCGGCCGCCGTGGCCGGGATTCAATCCCGCGACCTCGTGCTCAGCAGCCTAACACCATAGCCACTGAGCAACCACGGCGGGTAAAACAGCTACAAGAATTCAAAGATGAGCTAAGGAATGAATTCAAAAACTTAAAGGAATCTCTTGAAAGAAACATGCGTGCGGAAGAAAGAGGGCTCCGGGCCGATATTGATGACATGAAGCAAAGCATGAATTTCATAAGTAAAAGCCTTGACGATGCTAACCAGTGACTTGATGCTACCTTGACCGAGAATAATTCTCTTAAGAAAGAAAATGAAGTGCTCCGGCAGCAAGTTTGATCATTGGAGAGGGATCTTGCTGAATGTCAAACCAGTCTTGTGAAATCGGAGCAGTACTCGCGCAACAGAAACCTTGAGATTAAGGGCGTTGCGGAAAATCCGAATGAGTGTTTAACCAATATCCTCGCTAAAATAGGTGCGGCCATCAGTGAACCCGTCTCCGCCAGCGATATAGACGTAATTCACAGGGTGGCAACCAAAGATAAAACAAAGAACAACATTGTTGTACAGTTCATAAAGCGCGAAAAGCGAGACAAAGTCTTAGAGAAGGCAAATAAAACAAAACTTACGAAGAGAAACCTGGGTTTGTCACTGGAAGCTTCCGAAACAGAGGCAAGTTTGCCTGTCTTTGTAAATGAACACCTGTGCCAATTTTTGAAGAGATTCCTTGGTATGGCAGTCACGCGCAAGCGTGAACATGGCTGGAAGTTTGTTTGGGCCAAAAAAGGTGGCATTCTTGCCCGTCGCGATGAAACGTCAGCCGTTGTGGCAATAAGACGCGAGAGAGATCTGGACAAGATTACTACGACAGGATAAGAGTGCGCATGCTTGGCGCCAGCACTAAGATTTTCCAGCATGTGCAAATATGGCTACCGATTGTATGCTACCTCAGGACATACGCGGTATCACAACACAGAATCCAGACAGGCTTTTTAAGCTTTTTCATTCTAACGTGAGATCCATTCAGTATAAATTTGACGAAATTATCACTCTTTTAGAATCATGCAGTGTTAGATTTGATGCACTCATGTTCACTGAGACTTGGTATGGTGAAAACTCGGATCACTTTATTTTACCGTGTTACAATCATTTCTTTTTAAATCGGAAAAATTGCAGAGGGGGTGGAGTCTCCATTCAGGTTGCTGTACCAGGTTTTGAAATGTTACACGAATTTAGCACTGTTACCAGCGATATGGAAATAATTTGTATTACGAAAAATAGGAATGTGTTCGCTGTGCTGTACAGACCGCCAAACGGCAATCTCGTCACGTTCTTAAATTTCCTTGATTCTTTACTTTCTTGTGCCAATGAAAATGGATGGTTACTAACAATAGGCGGTGATATGAATATTGATGTTCAAAAGGTCTCGAGCCGGGCGAATGACTTTTTGTTTGTGTTGCAGAGTAATGGTTTTCAGAATGTTCTAGCAACGCCAACACGCGTTACTCTTTCAACTACATATTTGCTAGATTTATTCATTACTAACTTAAATCCTAATAAGGTTTTCTCTGGTGTCATAAACAGTGACATCAGTGATCACTTACCTACATTTTGTATGCTTCAGCGTAACTGCGCATTGAAAGAAAAGGAGTGGCCTTAACTCACGTACCGGGAAATATCTATCACGTTAGAAAATTTTAGGGATAAGATCGCTCAAACAGACTGGAAGGAAACATTTACTTTTGAAAACAGCAACAAGTGCTATGACTCATTTTTAAGAATCTTCAAGAAACATTATTTCGAGTCCTTCCCATTACGCACATACCGTAAACAAAAAAGGTTGCGTAAACCATAGATCACACATGAACATATCAAGCTTATTAGGCATAAGAACAAACTTTTTGATAACTTCCTAAGTCACGTAGCATGGAAAAATTAAAAGAATTTAGAATGTTTCGAAATAGGTTGAATAAAGATATAAAAAGATCAAAAAGCGAATATTACAAGCGTGTATTTGACAACAATTGCCTGCATGATAGCGGCAAAATGTGGAGGAAAATTAACGAGGTATTAAACAAGAGCACTAAGGATGCGACGATTGACAACCTTGTTCTAAATAACAAAAAGGTTGGCGGAAAGGAACTAGCTAACCTTTTTAAAGATTTCTTTGTTGAAATTGGCACCAGTACATACTGTTATGAAGCTACTAATACTATTCCAAGGTTATTCCACACAATGTAGCTACTGCCAACATCCATCATTGAAGTAACGACATTGTATCAGAAGCTTAAAAATAGCCGTAGTCGTAATATACATGATCTAGAAATAAAACCAATCAAATGTGTCATAGATTTAATTGCGCCAGCGCTTACACAAACATACAATGTCTCTCTTTCGACGGGGATTTTCCCAAACAACATGCAGGTAGCAAGAGTTTCAGTAATCTACAAGAATGGTTACAAAAATTGTTTAGGTAATTACCACCCGGTGCCAATCTTGCCTGTATTCTCCAAGGGACTCGAGAAAGTGATTAAGTCTAGTATAGAGAAATTTACTAGAAAATATAACCTCTTAAGGGACTACCAATTCGGTTTCAGAAAGGGACGCTGCATTGAGACAGGACTTCTAGCTCAGAAGGAAGAAATATGTATTAAACAATTTTGAGAATAAGGTAATGACATTAGGTATACTCTTAGATTTCAGCAAAGCCTTCGATCGAGTCAACCATCCAATATTATTGGATAAGTTAGAGCATTATGGTTTTTGTGGCACAACACTACAGCTTATTAAATCTTACTTGAGTACGCATCATCAATAGGTCGAACTAAATAAGCATAAATCTCACCTACGGACTATTGAATTTCGAGTTGCACAGGATAGCATACTGGGACCAATTATCGTTCTTTTCTATATTAATGATATTGTAAAAATATATGAGGATTGTAGATATATTATTTATGCCGATGATTGCTCTGTACTCATTTAGGGAAAAGTCATTGATATTGTAAGACAAAATGGAAGTGCGTTCTGTCACAACTTGCAGATTTGGTGCCAGAAATATAGGCTCATTCTTAATGAGTCAAAAACTAAGTGTGTGTTGTTGCGCAGCCTAGGCACCTTAAAAATAGACGACCATATTGCTCTTGGCCCATTCATAATTAAAATAGAGAAGTCTGTTAAAATTCTAGGTGTCATTTTCTCCAAGAACATGTCTTAGAATGGTTATGTGAAAACATTACTACCAAAATTAATTAAAGCCACTGGCGTATTAAGCCAGCACCGTCACACTTTTCCAGTCAGCATTAAAAAAAGATGTTATATTTTGCACTCTTTAACTCTCACTTACATTACTGCATGCTAATATGGAGAAACATGACACCATCGAACTTACAGAAACTCTTTCTCATTCAGAAAAAAGCACTTGGATCAATAGAAAATTCCTTGTTCTTAGAACACACAGAACCCCTCTTTCACAAACATAAAATTATGAAAATCCATAATATTGCTACGGAACAGTATTGACGATGACGAGCAGGCGAGCAGTGTGAAGACGACAATGACGATTGGAGGCTAGCGCAGGCTGTTGCCTCTTGGCCAAGTGCAGCGTATTTCCTTGCAAATATACTTGTATATAGCTTTTCGTCTGCGTCTTCCTACGTAACAAAATCTGGTGGAGGTGGACGTTCCCTGCACCTCGTCACGAAGCTTCGCACAGGACGGTACGTCGAGCCTCCCTTCATGGCTCCCGGCGACGACAACTCGACTCAGCCGCCTCCGACACCTGCTGCCACTTCGACGACCTACATCGCTCTCCCCGCTCCCCGTGATCCTAGCGTATTCTTGGGCAAAGATGGGGAAGACGTCGAGGACTGGATCAGCTTGTACGAACACGTCAGCCACAATAACCGGTGGGACCCTACTATCATGCTCGCCAACATAGTCTTTTACCTTGGAGGCACACCTCGAGTTTGGTTTCGGACGCACGATGATGAGCTCACCAGTTGGGATTCGCTTAAGCAAAAGTTCCGAGACTTGTTCGGCAACCCCAAAGGTTACCAACTTGCCGCGCAGAAGGCGCTTTCCGGTTGTGTGCAGATGTCAACAGAGCCCTACATCACGTACATTCAGGACGTCTTGGCTCTGTGCTGCAAAGTTGACGCACACATGACTGAGTCAGACAAGGTTTCCCACATCCTCAAAGGCATTGCCGATGACGCCTTCAATTTGCTCATTTTCAACAACGTGGCAACGGTGGATGCAGTTATCAAGAAGTGCCGCGGCCTGGAACTCGCTAAAAGCCAACGTACCAACCAGCAGTTTGCCTGTCTGCCCAACACCCCAGCGACATCTTCCTGTGCCGATGCTCCTCCTCGTCCCAACAACACTGGCGATGTTACCAGGATCGTCCAGCGTGAGATCGAAGCCGCCTATCCGGCTGCCTTCGACTCCAGCCCCACCAATGCACCTGCAACCACGGTTTCCCTGATCTGGGCAGTTGTCCACCAGGAGTTTGCAAACATGGGTCTTCACACCATCTGCTCAGCCCATCGCCCTGATACCCATCCGGCTTCTTCGATTCCGCCCCGTCATGCATCTTATTACCCACCACGTTTCCGCAACCCATCTGAATGGCGCACTGCTGACGACAAGCCCATTTGTTTTCACTGCCGTCGAATCGGTCACATTTCTCGGCACTGTCACAGCTGCTGGAGTTGCCCGACCCGGTCTACTTATACTGCCTACTCTTGCCCCCCAGGTGGCCCTTCTCGTCCCTATGCCGTCCGCTCCGATAATACTGCCACAAATTCTCTTGCGCTGAACCGCCCCTATTTTCGTTCGCCTTCGCCCCAATGACGCCAATCTCGCTCTCCCCAGCCCCGTCACTCCTTTTCGCCGACTTCCTTCGGACGCCGCTCCCAGCCGGAAAACTAGATGATGCAGCGCCTCAAGGTGACGCTGCATTGCTCCCTATGCCGCCAAATCCTCAACTGACGTTGCCCACTCATCTGAACCTTCTTGACGTGCAAGTCGACGGTGTTTCTGTATCTGCGCTTATAGACAATGGGGAGCATTTCTCGGTAATGAGCGCTGACCTTCGTAACAGCCTGAAGAAAATAATCACGCCCGCCATGATGCCTGTTGTCCGTGTCGCCGACAGCGGAACAGCCCCCGTAATTGGTATGTGTGCCGGCCGCATCTCCTTCGCCGATCGCTCCACTATCGTGCTATTTACAGTCATTTCCCACTGTCCCTACGACATCATCCTGGGCTTAGACTTCCTCTCCGCACATTCTGCTCTCACCGATTGTTCAACCAGTACTCTCCGCCTTGACCTGCCTGTTCTGGATCCCCCTGAACCACACCCCAGTCGCCTCAGTTCTGTCGACTTCGTTCGCTTGCCACCTTCGGCACTGACTTACGTTGACTTAGTGTCATCCCCACCAGTGCCCGACGGTCACTACATCGCAGCTCCTACGCAAGACGTCCTCCTTAAACACAGGACCACAGTACCTTATACAGTTTTATCTATTACGGCGAATTGCGTCTGCCTGCCAGTGGTCAATTTTGGCTCGACGACACAAGTGCTGCCACGCGGGATGTCTTTGGCCCAGCTTTGCTCATTCCAGGATTACTCGGTAGCATCTACTGCAGTAGACGACAATTCAGCCGATCCTCCTCTACCATTCTACCATTTTACTAGTCTGCAATTTGTACCATCGTCGACTTACAGAAAACGATTGCGACTGACATGCCGTACGAGCACGCTCGTGAGCTCTACCGCGTTCTGTTTTCCTACCACAATATTTTTAACTTTAACGATCGTCCTTTGGCCCAAACTACAGCTGTTAAACATCGCATTAATACTGGCAATGCCCCTCCTATTCATCGCCGCCCATATCAAGTGTCACCGGCTGAGCGTCAAGTTATACACGCAGAAGTTCGCAAAATGCTTGCCAAGAACATTATTGAACCGTCATGTAGTCCATGGGGGTCACCTGTTGTACTGGTAAAAAGGAAGGATGGCTCATGGCGCTTTTGCGTGGATTATCGGCACCTTAATAGGGTTACCACAAAGGACGTGTATCCCCTACCTCGGATTGATGACGCCCTTGACTGCCTCCACGGTGCTCGCTATTTCTCCTCTATTGACTTTCGCTCCGGCTACTGGCAGATCGCCGTGGACGATCTCGACCGTGAGAAGAGTTCTTTTGTAACACCCGACGGTGTTTATCAATTCAAAGTGATGCCGTTCGGTCTATGTAATGCTCCTGCCACTTTTGAACGCATGATGGACTCCCTTCACGGTTTCAAATGGTCTACGTGCTGTGCTACTTGGATGACATTATAGTATTCTCCCCAATGTTTGCTACGCACCTCGAGCGCCTCTCAGCAGTTCTGGATGTTTTTCGTCGAGCCGGTTTGCAACTAAACGCATCGAAGTGCTAATTCGGCCGTCGCCAGATAACCGTCCTTGGGCATCTCGTTGATGCGAACGCAGTGCAACCGGACCCAGGCCAGATCCATGCTGTTACGCACTTCCCTGCTCTGAAGTGTGTCAAGGATGAGTGCAGCTTCATCGGCCTTTGTTCGCACTTCCGCCGTTGCGTGAAAAATTTCGCGGCCATAGCACGACCACTAACCGAGCTTTTGAAAAAAGACGCCCCTTTCCAGTGGGGTGATAATGAGGCCTCTGCATTCTCGCATCTAATTGGCCTTCTCACAACGCCTCCCGTTCTGGCCCATTTCGATCCTTCTGCGTCTACCGAAGTTCGTACTGATGTCAGCGGTCACGGAATTGGCACAGTACTGGTACAACGCCAGCGTGGCAATGACTGTGTTATTACTTACGCCAGCAGGCTCCTCTCATCCTCGGAGCATGACCAATCCACCACTGAGCGTGAGTGTCTAGCCCTAGTTTGGGCGGTTGCGAATTTCCACCCATGCTTATATGGCCGACCATTTTCCGCTGTCACAGACCATCACATGCTTTGCTGGTTATGCTCACTGAAAGATCCTACAGGAAGACTTGGTAGCTGGGCCTTACACCTCCAAGAATATTCGTATTCTGTCGCCTACAAATCTGGCCGACTACACAAGGACGCTGACTGCCTGTCTCGCAACCCGGTAGACGAGCCTGACGTTGCCGGCAGTAGTACCTCCAATGGCAATTTCTCTGTGTCTGCCTTCGCTAACATGACCGATGAGCAGTTTGCTGCAAGCACTCATAGATCGTCTGCGCTCTACACCTACCGACCCATCCGTTCGCCGATATGTCCTCCAGGGCGGCATTCTGTACCGAAGGAACTTCGTCCCTGACGGATCTGATCTTCTTGTCGTGCCAAAACATCTGCGACAGACTGTGCTCTTTGAGATGCATGACGCACCCACTGCAGGACATCTTGGGGTAACCCGCACGTACGACTGCATCCGCCGCCGCTTCTATCGGTTTCGCTTGCTCCATCTGACGCTATGTTGCTGCCTGTGATCCCTGCCAGCGTCGGAAAACACCTCAGGTGCTACCTGCCGGTCATCTCCAGCCGTTCACCGTCCCTGTGGGACTGTTCTTTTGTGTTGGTTTAGACCTACTCGGTCCCTTTCCCACGTCATCCTCTGGGAACAAATGGGTAGGTGTCGCAACTAATTACGCCACCCAATACGCTATCATGCGGGCTCTCCCTACCAGTTGCACCACTGACGTCGCAGACTTTCTCTTGCGCGACATTATCTTGCTTCATGGCAACCCGCGTCAGCTGCTTACTGACTGTGGTCGTAACTTCCTCTCGAATGTTATCGCTGACATTGTGTGTTCCTGCTCCACTCCACACAAGCTGACTACCTCATACCATCCTCAAACTAATGACCTGATAGAGCAGTTAAACTATACTCTTACGGATATGCTGTCAAAGTACGTTTCTAAGGACCACCATGACTGGGACATTGCTCTTCCTTACGTCACATTTTTGTATAATTCTTCCCGGCACGACACCGCCAGATTTTCTCCATTTCATCTACTGTACAGTTGCGAATCGACCTTGCCCCTTGACATGGCACTTCCTCCTGCTGCGATCTCAACAAGAGAGTATGCGTGCGACGCCGTCGCCCTCGCTGGCGATGCACGCCAGCTTGCCCGTACTCGACTGACAGCCTTGCAAACCACTCAGCAGCGTCAGTACAACACCCGCCACTGTGACGTTCAGTTTTCGCACGGTGCGCTCGTGCTCCTGTGGTCACCCTCTCGTCACGTTGGACTTTCAGAAAAGTTCCTTTCGCGATACACAGGGCCTTACCACATGCTGCGGCAGGTGACGCCTGTGACGTACGAAATTGCTCCTGTGAGTTCAACCTCTTCCTCTACTCTGGCATCTAGTGATGCCGTGCAAGTAAGTAGGCTCAAGGCCTACTACACTGCTTCTGAGTCCGGCCTTTATTTGCTCCGGGACGGCGCTCTTGCCCCCGGGGGTAGTGCTACGGAACAGTATTGGCGATGACGAGAAGGCGAGCAATGTGAAGACGACGACGACGATTGGAGGCTAGCGCGGGCTGTTGCCTCTTAGCCAAGTGTGGCGCATTTTCTCGTAAATATACTTGTATATAGATTTTCGTCTGCGTCTTCCTACGTAACAATATATACAAATACAAATTATTAAGACCCTATAAAAACTACACATTAGGTAAGGCGGAACTATTCCAAGAATTATCGAATCTCAGGAAAAGTACAATTTCCTACCCTTTCCGATATCAACCGCCATGCTATGTTCCCTTCTCGCGCACCCATTATGGGAAAGAAAGACTTGACTATGCACTGACAACTATACTAAATGAGCTACCGGAAAAATGTGGACGCTCTGAAACTTACTAACAAAACCTTATTTGACCTGTTTGTTTGACTGTATTGAAACTGCTTATGCTTCTAATTGTTCATTGAAATATGTATATTGTGTAATTGTTCTTGTAACTGCCATTTGTGACGGACGTGTCTGATCGTTTCTTTATTTGCTGATGTTTACATAACTGAATCCATATAACAAATCATCGTGTCACTGCTGCTGTACAGGTGGCTAGACCTTAGTCAAGCTGCACAGACGCAAGTTTTTTCTCTGGCCCCCTATTTTTGCAGTAACAATGTATTGTCTGTAGCGAAAATAAAACTTGATTGATTGATTGATTGAAAAACGCCATCATCCCCACAATTCTTCTGAACCTGTGTGACCGCTTCCCATGACCACAACCAGCACATAGGGCAGAGGGACTCGCGGTTAACATATTGCCGCAGAGAGCTCTCCACATGCCAGTTATGGGCACTCTCGTGAGGTACCTTTCCAAGCGCCTCATCGCTAAAACCCATTACTCGTCGCATCGCCATTAGAAGAGCGCCAGCAAAGTCTCGCGCATGGCGATACAGCGCGTGTCTCCCGTGCACGCGCTCACAGCAGCGCCCAAGTCTGCCGTCCAATGAAAAGCCACGGCGTGGCTCTTGGCCTTCGAGGCACGTGAAAAGTGCAATCGGCGGAGAGACGCGGTTGACTATGGAATAGGCTCCTGTTAACTCTTCTTTTAAAGTGTGTGAATGCTTAATATTGAGTTTCCGGGCACAAGTTCGCCCACAATAAACCAGTGTGTTTAGTGTGCTTCATTGAAGAGTGCTACATTTCTGGTGGAGGTGCGGGGTATGATTGGAAGTCCCCACTTCATAAGAGAACGGAGCCCTGACCCGCAGCAATTGGAACCCAGGGAACTGACTCCAGTACACTAGCGCACAAGCCGCCACATCCGAGGAGACCCACCCGAGTTCGGACCGCTTCCTGTTGCTGCAGCAGTGCAGGCAACAGTTACCAGCGACGGTGCAACCATGACCAGCCCAGTGGCATCGTCTCAGCTCATCATGTACCCACCACGCACGCCCGAGTCCTTCCACGGCGATACGTTCGAAGATGTGGAAGACTGGTTAGGGCACTTCGAGTGAGTGGCAGGTTTCAACGGCTGGGACGAGACACGGAAGCTTCGCAACGTCTACTTCGCGTTAGAAGAGTCAGCGAGGACGTGGTACGTCAATCATGAAGCGACGCTATCTTCATAGGAAGAATTTCGGCGACAGTTGCTTGCCATGTATGCCAGCACCGATCGGCAAGAGAAGGCAGAGCATGCTCTACAAGCCAGAAACCAGCGCACTAACGAGATTGTCGGCATGTATATCGAGGACATGTCCCGTCTCTTCACGCGCGCGGATCCAAACATGACCGAAGAGAAGAAATTACGCCATCTGTTGCGTGGCGTTAAACAGGAGCTGTCTGCAGGACTCGTCCGCAACCCACCACAGAGTGTTGCTGAGTTTCGCACCGAAGCGATGACCATAGAGAAAGCGCTGCAGCAGCGTGCCCATCACTACAATCGTGATGTCACCAGCGCACCGGCCGATATCCTGTCAGCAGGCCCAGGCAGCAACACCAAAGCACAAAGAGAACTGGTGCGATCGATCGTAAAGGAGGAGCTTCGAAAGCTGCAGCTACCAGAAGCCACGCCGACAGTTTCAACTTTCGCCGCCACCATTCGAGATGAAGTTCTGCAGATTCTGCAGCCAGGAAGTGAGGAACCGCCTGTTAATCATGACCAACCACCACCTGTACGTTGCGTGCCAATGTACGCTGATTAGTTATGTGAACCGACCGGGCATAGTTCTCCATTCACGACCCCCAGCAGTCTCCAGCAGACTCTGCGCAGTGGACCCCTTTTAGCAGAGCAGAGGCCACTAAAAAGTGACGTGTGGCGTGCACCCGACCGGACGCCACTCTGTTTCCACTGCGGGGAAGCTGGACACCTTTACAGAATGTGCCCATATCGCAGAGCAGGTCTTCGCGGCTTTACTATAAATGCGCCTTGTCCCCGTAACGGCGAAAGACCCATCGAAATTCAGGACTACTTGACCAGACAACAGAATCCGGCTGCTAGATACCAACACCAGTCACGATCATCAACGTCTGCATGCTACCGATCACCAAGTCAACGGCCATCCTCGATTTCACCAAGGCGTCGTTCACTGCGCCCACGTCCGGAAAACTGAAGCGAGCGACCTGTGGAGGCGAGGCCGTTGACGTTCGAAAAAGCCAACATCCTCCGTCAAGTTCACTGAGCAGCCGCGACGAACAGAAGCGGATGAATAAGATAAGTGAACAGAGAATTTCTTCAGACTTGCGTATTACAATAGACGGTCATGAATTGAGTGCATTAGTTGACACAGGTGCCGATTATTCCGTCATAAGATATGCACTCACCAAGGAATTAAAAAAAGTTTTGATGCCGTGGAGTGGACTCCAGATACGTACGGCTGGTGGGCACCTCATTATGCCCCTGGGTAGATGTACAGCGAGAAACAGAATTCGGGGTTTTTCTTATGCCGCTGAATTTGTCGTGCTACCAGAATGTTCGAAGGATGTAATACTCGGAATGGACTTTCTCCTAACAAGTGGTGCCATAATCAACCTGCAGAATTCTAGCGTGTCATTTTCTACGAAGCAGGCTATAGACATCCAAGAGTCGGAGGAGGTAGAACACGTTGCCTTGCGGGTTACCGACGATGACATAACCGTGCCACCACGATGCAGCATGCTGGTTCGCATAAGAAACAAAGCATTTGACGACTCGGAAGGTATAGCGGAGGCCAACGTCGAGCTACTGTTGAGAAAAGGTATTTGCGTAGCACGAGGAATTGTTCAACTACACGATGGGTGTGCTGATGTATTGCTGACGAACTTTGGAAGTGAATTTCAGCACGTCGCAAAGAACACAGCCATCGCCTTCCTGCACAGCGCTACTGCGGTCACAGATGTATGTAGCTTAGCGTGAAGGCCGCCTGCTGTCGAAACTATGCATGACGCCATAACATCAGTTGCGATCAACCAAAGTCTGTCGCCAGCCCAGAAAGAAATGATGGAGGACCTTATAAATGAATTCGCAGAATGTTTCTCCACCTCATCAAAGGTACGGCGTACACCAATTGTTAAACACCGTATAATAACAGACGAAGCAACCAGGCCAGTATACCAACATGCGTACCGAGTGTCACCGCTAGAACGAGAGATCATAAAGAGTCAGGTGCAAGAGATGCTTGAAGACGATGTCATTCAGCCATCAAACAGTCCGTGGGTGTCGCCCGTAGTCCTTGTGAGAAAGAAGGACACTACATTGAGATTTTGTGTTGATTACCGGAAATTGAATAGTGTGACCAGGCGGGATGTATACCCCTTTCCCCGCATTGATGACTCGTTGGATTGCCTACGACATGCACAATTTTTTTCTTCATTAGATCTCAAGAGCGGATATTGGCAAATTGAAGCAGACGAAAGAGACGGTGAAAAAACTGCTTTCGTAACTCCAGACGGCCTGTACAAGTTCAAAGGGCTTCCATTCGGCCTGTGCTGTGCGCTGGCGACATTCCAGCGCATGATGGACAGTGTCCTCTCGGGTCTTCTTAAATGGCAGTCATGCTTAGTTTACCTAGACGACGTAGTGGTATTTTCCGCAACATTCGACCAGCATGTCCAGAGGCTGCATTTAGTGCTTCAAGCCATCCGCTCGGCAGGCCTAACCATTAAACCGGAAAAGTGCCAGTTTGAATTCCAAGAACTTCGCTTCCTGGGTCACGTAATTAGCGCGCAAGGTACTGGTCCGGATCCCGACAAGACTGCTGCTGTTGCATGATTTCCAAAGCCTACAAACAAGAAGACTGTACGGCAATTTTTGGGACTATGCGCTTATTACAGGCGATTTGTAGAAAACGTATCGAAAATTGCCGAACCTCTGACGAAACTTACTAAAGACGTGCCCTTCATGTGGCATACTGAACAAGAGGTTGCGTTCAATGAATTAAAGGAACGATTGCAAGCCCCACCGATCCTCGCCCACTTCGACGAGACAGCGGACACAGAAGTCCACACAGATGCAAGCAATTTCAGTCTCGGAGCGGTTTTAGTTCAGTGGCAAAATGGGGAAGAGAAAGTCATAGCGTATGCTAGCCGCACTCTCTCGAAAGCTGAAACAAATTACTCTGCGACAGAAAAGGAGTGTTTGGCTGTTATGGGCCATCAGCAAGTTCCGACCATACCTTTACGGCAGGCAGTTTCGTGCAGTCAGTGATCACCATTCTCTTTGCTGGCTGGCAAACCTAAAAGACCCATCTGGACGACCTGTGAGGTGGAGCCTCAGGCTCCGAGAATGCGACATTACTGTCGTGTACAGGTCTGGAAGAAAACATAACAATGCTGACTGTTTGTCCCGCACACCAGTGGAGTCTACTCCTTCAGAAATAGAAGATTTCCCGTTTCTTACAGCGATAACAACTTCGGAAATCACCGAGCGTCAACGGCCAGACACAGAATTGCTCCCACTCATCAAACACCTCGAAGGATATGACGTCCAAGTTCCACGTATGTTTATGAGAGGTTTATCGTCATTTTGCCTCCGAGATAATGTGCTCTACAAGAGAAACGTTGAACGCAACCAGGAAAAATTCTTACTCGTCGTACCGTCAGCCATGTGACCAGAAGTTTTGGAAGCTTGCCGTGATGAACCAACATCGGGTCACTTAGGTGTCAGCCGGACGTTCACCAGAATTTGTCTCAGATACTTCTGGCGTAAATTGTTAGCGTCGGTGCAGCATTACGTGAAGACATGTCGCGAATGTCAAAGGCGCAGAACACCACCCGTGAAACCGGCCGGCCTTCTTCAACCCATAGATCCACCAAAGACTCCATTTCAACAAGTTGGAATGGATCTTCTTGGCCCGTTCCCAACATCATCGTCAGGGAAGAGATGGATCGTAGCAGCGACGGACTATTTAACACGATATGCTGAAACTGGCTGCCTTGAGCGCGGAACGGCAGTTGAAGTTGCAAATTTCTTCGTTTGTAATATAGTACTACGACATGGTGCACCAATGGTCGTGATTACCGATCGAGGAGCGGCCTTCACAGCTGATTTGATGCAATGTTTGATGAAGATGACTCATACCAGTCACAGAAAAAGCCCTGCATACCATCCCCCAAACAAACGGCCTGACGGAACGTCTAAACCGAAGCCTGGCCGATATGCTGTCCATGTATGTCGACCTGGAACATAAGACATGGGACGCAATCTTGCCTTACGCCACTTTCGCCTATAATACAGCAGTACAGGAGACAACCCAGGTCACTCCAGTTCAACTGGTCTATGGCCGCACAGTAACAACCACACTGGATGCTATGTTGCCGGTAGATGATAACAACCCGTACGACGCCGACGACTTCCTACAACGAGCTGAAGAAGCCCGGCAGTTGGCACGCTTCCGTATCCGGCAGCAACAACGTAGGGACGCAAGCTACTACAACCTGTGCCGCAGAGAAGTTCACTACCACCCGGGCGACAAAGTGTGGGTAGGGACATCAGTGCGTCGTCGCGGACTATGTGAAAAACTCCTTCGTCGATACTTTGGACCTTACGAAGTTATTCGCTGAGCAGGTGACCTGAATTACGAAGTCATCCCGCATGAACAAGAGCGACCAAAGCGGCACATCCATGCGGAGGTCGTACACGTAGTCCGCATGAAGCCTTACTACGACAGGCATCGGGACGATGCTTTTTTGGAGGGGGACTAATGCCGCAGAGAGCTCTCCACATGCCAGTTATGAGCACTCTCGTGAGGTACCTTTCCAAGCGCCTCATCGCTAAAACCCATTACTCGTCGCATCGCCATTAGAAGAGCGCCAGCAACGCCTCGCGCATGGCGATACAGCGCGTGTCTCCCGTGCACGCGCTCAAGGCAGCGCCCGAGTCTGCCGTCCAATGAAAAGCCACGGCGTGGCTCTTGGAATTCGGGGCGCGTGAAAAGTGTGTTCGGCGGAGAGACGCGGTTGACTGTGGAATAGGCTCTTGTTAACTCTTCTTTTAAAGTGTGTGAATGCTTAATATTGAGTTTCCGGGCACAAGTTCGCCCACAATAAACCAGTGTGTTTAGTGTGCTTCATTGAAGAGAGCTACAATATTGTGTCACTGGTTATGCTCATGAAAATGTGTGTTAAAAACTAGGTGTGAAGTTTGCAAGCAAGCTTTGACAATGCCAGCCAGTGAGCAGTGCTCAGAAGTCGCATACTTCCCGCGGCTCAGGGATAAGGGAGAGCTATTGTATCCAGCGGAGCACTGTTATGCTTCGTGGAAACACTTAAGAACTTGTTCACGGAATGCCTTAACAAAAGCAAGCTGCACTCTGAAAGCCTCCTGGATGTAATAAGTTTGGCAAAGGCCAAGTGCACGAACGCAAATGATAGCAGTGAACATGAAGCTGAACTAACAACGAAGGTGGTCAGTTTCTAACTGACTACTCAGCTGCACTTTTTCGTGACAGAAGAATGCAGAGAAGCGAGGCAATTAGGAGACAGTGAAACTCGGTAAGATGAGTAAGTGCATCTAACATACTTGCCAACCTGAAGATCTGGAAATTTGCAAAACTATGGCAGCGGGGGGGCCAGAAGTTTTTTTTTAAAGGGATTTACCCTTTGCCACCAGGACAGGCTGCCATTGGAATCTGAACCTGGCAACGTTTAACGCTAGAACATTATCTAGTGAGGCGAGTCTAGCAGTGCTATAGCAGGAATTAGAGGGCACTAAATGGGATATAATAGGGTTCAGCGAAGTTAGGAGGACAAACCAAGCTTTTACAGTGCTAAAAAGCGGGCACGTCCTGTGTTACCGGGGCTTGGCGAAGAGACGAGAACTAGGAGTCGGATTCCTGTTTAATAAGAATCTAGCTGGTAACATACAGGAGTTCTATAGCATTAACGAGAGGGTGGCAAGTCTTGTTGTGAAACAATAAGAGGTGCAAAATGAAGGTTATACAGGTCTACGCCCCTACATCCAGTAATGATGACCAGGTAGTCGACAGCTTCTATGAAGACGTGGAATCGGCGATTGGAAGAGTGAAAACAAAATACACTATACTGATGGGCGACTGCAATGCCAAGGTAGGCAAGAAGCAGGCTGGAGACAAGGCAGTGGGGGAATATGGCATAGGCACTAGGAATAGCAGGGGAGAGTTAATAGTAGAGTTTGCAGAACAGAATAATATGCGGATAATGAATACCTTCTTCCGCAAGCGGGATAGCCGAAAGTGGACGTGGAGGAGCCCGAATGACGAGACTAGAAATGAAATAGACTTTATACTCTGCGCTAACCCTGGCATCGTACAAGATGTGGACGTGCTCGGCAAGGTGCGCTGCAGTGACCATAGGATGGTAAGAACTTGAATTAGCCTAGACTTGAGAAGGGAACGGAAGAAACTGGTACATAAGAAGCCGATCAGTGAGTTAGCGTTAAGAGGGAAAATAGAAGAATTCCGGATCAAGCTACAGAACAGGTATTCGGCTTTAAATCAGGAAGAGGACCTTAGTGTTGAAGATATGAACAACAATCTTATGGGCATCATTAAGGAGCCTGCAATAGAAGTCGGCGGTAACTCCGTTAGACAGGATACCAGTAAGCTATCACAGGAGACGAAAGATCTGATCAAGAAACGCCAATATATGAAAGCCTCTAACCCTACAGCTAGAATAGAACTGGCAGAACTTTCGAAGTTAATCAACAAGCGTAAGACAGCTGACATAAGGAAGTATAATATGGATAGAATTGAACATGCTCTCAGGAACGGAGGAAGCCTAAAAACAGTGAAGAAGAAACTAGGAATTGGCAAGAATCAGATGTATGCGTTAAGAGACAAAGCCGGCAATATCATTACTAATATGGATGAGATAGTTGAAGTGGCTGAGGAGTTCTATAGAGATTTATACAGTACCAGTGGCAACCACGACGATAATGGAAGAGAACATAGTCTAGAGGAATTCGAAATACCAAAGGTAACACCGGAAGAAGTAAAGAAAGCCTTGGGAGATATGCAAAGGGGGAAGGCAGCTGGGGAGGATCAGGTAACAGCAGATTTGTTGAAGGATGGTGGGCAGATTGTTCAAGAAAAACTGGCCACCCTGTATACGCAATGCCTCATGACCTTGAGAGTACTGCAATCTTGGAAAACGCTAAAATAATCCTAATCCATAAGAAAGGGAACGCCAGAGATTTGAAAAAAATAGACCGATCAGCTTACTGTCCATTGCATACAAAGTATTTACTAAGGTAATTGCAAATAGAATCAGGAACGCCTCAGGCCTCTGTCAACCAAAGGACCAGGCAGGATTCCGTAAAGGCTACTGAATAATAGACCATATTCACACTATCAATCAGGTGATAGAGAAATGTACGGAATATAACCAACCCTTATATATAGCTTTCATTGATTACGAGAAAGTGTTTGATTCAGTCGAAACATCAGCAGTAGTGGAGGCATTGCGGAATCAGGGTGTAGACGAGCCGTATGTAAAAATACTGAAAGATATTTATAGCGGCTCCACAGCCACCGTAGTGCTCCATAAAGAAAGCAACAAAATCCCAATAAAGAAAGGTGTCAGGCAGGAAGATACAATCTCTCCAATGCTATTCACAGCGTGTTTACAGGAGGTATTCAGAGACCTGGATTGGGAAGAATTGGGGATAAGAGTAAATGGAGAATACCTTAGTAACTTGCACTTCGCTGATGATATTGCCTTGCTTAGTAACTCAGGGGACCAACTGCAATGCATGCTCACTGACCTGGAGAGGCAAAGCAGAAGGGTGGGACTAAAAATCAATCTGCAGAAAACTAAAGTAATGTTTAACAGCCTCGGAAGGGAACAGCAGTTTACGATAGGTAGCAAGGCACTGGAAGTGGTAAGGGAATACATCTAATTAGGACAGGTAGTGACTGCTGATCCGGATCATGAGAGTGAAATAATCAGAATAAGAATGGGCTGGGGTGCGTTTGGCAGGCATTCTCAGATCATGAACAGCAGGTTGCCATTATCCCTCAAGAGAAAAGTGTATAACAACTGTGTCTTACCAGTACTCACGTACGGGGCAGAAACCTGGAGGCTTACGAAAAGGGTTCTACTCAAATTGAGGACGACGCAACGAGCTATGGAAAGAAGAATGATAGGTGTAACGTTAAGGGATAAGAAAAGAGCAGATTGGGTGAGGGAACAAACGCGAGTTAATGATATCTTAGTTGAAATCAAGAAAAAGAAATGGACATGGGCAGGACATGTAATGAGGAGGGAAGATAACCGATGGTCATTAAGGGTTATGGACTGGATTTCAAAGGAAGGGAAGCATAGCGGGGGGCAGCAGAAATTTAGGTGGGCGGATGAGATTAAGAAGTTTGCAGGGACGACATGGCCACAATTAGCACATGACCGGGGTAGTTGGAGAAGTATGGGAGAGGCCTTTGCCCTGCAGTGGGCATAACCAGGCTGACGACGCAACTACAGAACACCTACGCGACCGCAACCGATGAGGACGGCGCGTCCACGAGCGATGGTGACGTTACGTCTTCACGTGGTCGCAACCGCAATGCGACGTCGGCGGAGAAGAAGTTTTCGCGTGAAATATTCAACTGCGGATTTCAGCTCCAATTCCACTAATAAAGAGGTTCTGAAACGAGAGACACGAGCGGACGTTTTGAGTGTGCTGTCACCTCTCTCTACATGACGGATGGATGCACCATGACCAAGGCAACTAAGGTGCACGAAACTGCTGCAAGAACGCTAAAAACTACATCAAAATGGAAAGCAAATGTGTCCCCACAGGCAAAGGATTTTATCCAAAGCGGGTTTTAGCTGATCAACATAAAGATTTAAATGTTTACAACCAATGAAACTTTGAGCTCTGTTGTCTCAGCTTTCATTTTTTCTGCAGTTGCTTTCAGTCATCCCAGTGCCATTTTAAACGAATGAAGACAAAATCATTCTGTCTTTGGCACTTAGATCCTGAAACATTGATGAGTGCAATAAAACTGTCCATTTTTAACTGCGCCTCGTAAAAATATTTATAATGGGCGTTTGCAAAAGTCGTTAGTAAGACAATATGCATAGGAAAGCTGAAAAAACATTTTTATGCTCAGTTTGACATTTAAAAAGTAAACCAATAGCTTTATTGCACAGAGTGGGCCTTTGTGAACATGCAGATGTGAAAATCTTGGTGAACTTATATGTAATTAATTAATTAATTTGGGGATGACAACTGGAGGCTGTCAATTGTAACTCGAAAACTATAATAGCACAAAACTAATCTTATTTATGATATCAGCAAAACAAATCACACCTGCATGCCTAATTTCACCAATTTATGCCATAAATAAATAAAAAAAAAGTTTCCGTTGCCACTTTGCCCCTTAAAAACACCTGGGCGCACAAATGTAGTCAGGAAATCCTCGAAAAGGCGGTTCAAGAGGCCCCTCAGTACATGAATCTGAAGAGCCTGTGCCTAAAGAAGGCAGTTAGCCTCCTCAAAAAGCAGTATAACATTTTGGAGAAAAAGACAGCATGCCCTGTTTAGCTCGGATGACAAAAAATAAAACAAGCACTCCTCACGGGTCATGTGGCTGGCTTCCCCAGAATCCTTGATATGAAGTTTCCGTTTTTTTGCTTGAGGTCCAGAATGAGCTCCTTTCCTTTTTAGCCAGAATTCATCACCGTCCGTGCTTTCTTTCCCAAGGCTTGCAGCAGTCTTGTGAAGATGTGTAGCAGACATTGGGGTCAGTGCAGGGTTCTTGGGGGTTTGTGAGGAAGTCTTCGGAATTTGGTACGACTCCATAAACAAGCTTTGCTTGTTGCACTGCTTTGTTTCAGATAAAGAAAAGCTTAGCAGTGGTTTCCACTGGTCAAGCAGCCTCTTCAAGTACTTTACCAACTATAGCCAACGTGTCGGTGAATGCTTCAGCCTCTTTCCGACCTCGGCGTCATGCATATTTTGGAACTCTTTAAGTCAATCTTTCCATTTCTAGCTTTTCTCAAGTTAAAAAAAAAAAACGTCAACCAAAGCCTCATCAACCTTTACAGGAAGACATGAAGCTCCTTTTTAGGCAGCCAAGTTGATAAGATGGCACGGGCAACGAACCCCTATATAATCTGGCTGAGCCTCTCTCAATACAGTAGAAACACTGTTTTTCTTGACGATCATGACATTGGCATTGGCTGAACACATAGCCAACAGGTTTCCAACAGGCAAATTCCGAGACTTCATCTTGTCCAGAACCAGATTTGCAATCTTGTGACCCATCACTTTCCCTTGGATTGTACCGAGGCAAAGAAGGCGGCTTTCGACTTTACTCGTTCCTTTAACAAAATATGTCGCAACAATAGGGTAAAGCTGTGTATCCCTATTGTTACTGCCATCCATAGCGATCAAAAATGCTTGCTGTTTTAGGGCATCCAGCAAAGGAGTCTCAGCATTGGCGGCCATTTCCCGAACAATTGCCGTCGTCTTTGTTCGTCCACAGGCGTAGCGTTTAGCTTCTTCGTACTTGGGCAACTTCTTCTGGAAAAGATGTTCAGCATGATTGCTAACATTCAGCGGGATGTTGTGTTCAACTAAAAATGTACTGAAAACACATCCTGCACGAATCACATCAAAGTCGCTGTGTACAAAACTTGCTAGGCTTGGCGGGCTGTCAGCGGCTCGCACGTATCCCTGATAATTTTTCAAAGCGACGTGGACCTTGATGTCAGACTTGCCGCCATGCAAGATGTTCACACCACAGGAACACGTGGTGCAGAATCCGAACTTCTCCCCTTTCTTCGAGGGCACGAAAATTCTGCCATGTACGGCTTCAAAAACACTTGGAAGTACTGTCAGGACCTCGAGCCCGCCATTGCACTGCAAAGCCGCTAGAAGCCGGAGTCGCACCACATCCAATACGGCAGCTAGTACATAAAAGGCGAGGCAAACACTGCAGTAACTGAAGCTGACTGAAGTCCAAACCCACGAGCCCGCGCGAACAAAGGCAGCAGCATGGCAACAGGTTGGTAGACGCGCTAGAGGCGCTATTGAGCTTTGGATATGGATTCAAGACTGCCCTAGTAGATGACAGAAGTCACTACAATCTTGCAGCTGCTGCTGATGATACCACACATACGTATTGCCCTCTCGTGGCTGCGCAAGGCACCAGGGTGTAGTTTTACAACATTTTCACGTAGTTATTTTTTTTTCACATATATACAGTAGAACCCCGCTGTTACGTTCCTCACTGCTGCGTTTTCCCGGCTGCTACGTCGTTTTCATGCGGTCCCGGCATAGCTTCCATAGGATCCAATGTATAAGGAACCCCGCTGTTACGTCGTAGCTGTGAAAACGTTCCCGCATGATACGTCGCAACTTAGCACTCCGAGCCCGCCTGGGCTGAAGTAGGCAACGCGCTCCAGCCGCCATTTTGGCTTTTGACAAGTTTTGGCTGGGCTTGGCTATGGAACTGGCTGCAAGAAGCCGCACGCCAGTTAGAGAGGTCTCCACTAAGTGGCCATTCGTGAAAAATGCTCTCACTATCATCACTGTGATTAGGGTCACCGCATAGTTGTTGGACGGGTCGACTCACGGAGGAAGGAAACTCGGGAGAGGCCCTCGCTAGGGTGGCTAGCCACCCTACCCTCGCGTCACTCTTTGTGAAGCAAAAGTCAAACCGGAAGTTGGCGTTGCTCGTGGCGTTGCTCCGCCTATCGGGCCAGCTCTCCTCTCTTGTTTACATTTCTCCCACGGCGCGCCGCGCGCAACCGGGCTGCTCGGACGCGCGCGCTCCGCAGCAATACTAAACAATCGTTAGCAGGTTAGCATGATTACGCCAAAGAGGGCAAAATTTCCCGCGGATATTCCTTTGTCCGTTGCCATTGCCGTGGCGCGGTGACGACGAGGAGCACGAGCCGCATGATGCCGGGGAGTGGCCAAATCCTAGCTTTGGAGAAGCCGTCGCGGCTCTAGACCTCCTCCGCAGGTATGTCGCACCTCACAGCGACGCTGACAGCAATGCGGCCTTCCAAGCTATTGAGAAACGTGTGGCGATTTCTAGCGAGCGAAAGAAACGGCAAGCCATCATTCTAGACTTTTTTAAGTCCTAAGCGCACTCTGTGGAAATAAATTGTCTATAGTTGAAGCTGCCCTTTTTTTCATTCATTTTCGGAGCTTTCCTCACTGTTGCGTTTTCCCGGCTGTTACGTTTTTTTTCCCCGGTCCGGTGAAAAACGTATGAACGGGGTTCCACTGTAATGCTTTCCGCAAAATTTCAAGCAAGATTCGTAAAATCATAAGACTGCTCGAAATTCGTACATTTTACAGAAAATTTGGAAGAGTTGGCAGGTATGGCGTCTAAGCTAAATATGCAACACAATGGGGGGAAATGATCGTTTGGGATGCTGCTTGGTTTCTGCAAGCTGTTCTGCTATGTTTTTGCAAGATGCGCCTGATCAAAGTGTTGTATTTATTACTGTAAATAAAGTGTTTATACATGCTCTGAAAAATGCTTCTCTGTTTCAGCGAATTTATTCATGCTTTGTATTGTAAGGAAATGACCTTGTAAAGGGGAGCATGCACAAGTGCTGTAGACAAACCATTTGAGATTGCATATCCATAATTACTGAAGAAATTGCTCTGAGCTTATACGAGTGCATATAAAGTTTACTTTCCTGCGGCCGTGTCATGTACCACAGCAGTTTAACAATCAAACTCGATGCGGTTAGAGAAAATGGCATGACGAAGGTAACGGGTCAACCCTTTGCATATGATTAGGCAATAGCAGTGACATAGGTAAATTATACTTCCCGCAGAAGTGTAATGATTGTAAGAACAAACTGGGCAGACATTTAACGTCAATGCAGGAACGACATGCGACCTTCCTAGAGCCGTCTGCAGTGGTTCAGAGAATCACACATTTTTATTCCTGCCAAAGTGCCGGCGTACCCTACAAATAATACCCCGGTAGGCAGCGCAGAAACCAGCAGTCTACTTTGAAGTGAAATGGTAAAAGTAATGCTGCCCGCTAGGCAGCTGCCGTGTCCCGGAGCTACCGGAGCGAAGCGCCAGGAGGAACCTCTTGCTGGAACTCCTCCCAGCAGCAATATGCAACACGTCAGGCCATGCCCTCCTCTGAGCCCACTACAAAGCCTTCTGGTACACGGTATCCCAGCACAGATCGCTCTCGAGATACACGTGATTGGGCGCAGCTACCACATGCGCAATTGCAGCCAGAGAGAATGCCCCCCTCCCCTTGGCCCCTGGTGCCTCGCAACATTGCAACGCGCACGAGCGAAGATGACACGCTTCCTCTTCGCACTCGTCCCTTTCGCGCGGGCGAGATTGAGACGCAATCACCGGCTCCCCTTGCAGGCTTCTACTTGCACATGTGGCGACAGTGCTATTGCCCTTGGACTTTATGTGGAACCTTGCGGTAATGCTGATGCCCACACTGACGGCAGAAATGCGCTTGGACTGTCCATATAATTGCTACTGCAATAAATAAATAAAGAAATAAAAACACGCAGCGCTACATCTGCATTTTTATCTTGAAGGTCTTCAGAGAGGGAGAAAACTGGCCTGCAACAGACCGCCGCAGATGGAATGAGCAAAGCAGCGTGGCGACAATCATCGCCAGCGTGCTCCCATGCACTAGAACTCTCCCCATCCACAATGGTGCAAAGTTCAAATTATCAGTGGCAGTGTGGATTTCAGTGTGAATTAGTGGGATGCGTTACATATTGCTTTTAATACATTGTTGGAGGGACCGCAGTGGCTACTGCGAATTGTCCGAAATTTCAAATTAACGAGTTGTGAATTAAGGAGCTTTTACTGTACATGAGCGTTATAAAGAGCCCCTCACAAGGCCCCATAGCAAATATCGGTTATACACTGGAAGTTGTTACATGCCCTCTAGGAAGCCTTGTGCCGCATAAATTTTAAAAATCGGCTCATTATTAGCCAAGATAGAAATATTTCAGTGCCGCAAACCCATAATTTCAGTAGGCGAGCTCCACTTCCAAGCGAGACACTCTCTCCACTTGCCCCGTCTAGCCTCCGCAAGTGCAATTCTTTCCTTGCGTTCTCCCATACCAGACCTCGAGAATCGCGTGACGTATACGTCACGGGCCCCACCTTTATTATTTCTTTTTTCTCCGCACTTTTTTGTGACGCGGTGTACTTCCACTGACGGCATCACGCGAGAGCTATTGTGATTGTCTCGCTTGACGCAGTGCACGGTTTTGCACGCTGGACACGAGGACACGTGACTAGTGCTGTAAGTTAGTGCTACACGAATACTGAGGCAGACACAAACAGATCACTCAGCATGATCGCACTCTGAAGCACAGTAGAAAATGACATAATTTCAGTGTCTGCGAGAACGACTGCACGACGGTGGGGACAAGCAGACGCAACGGAAGTACATCTCTCTTGCTGTGGTGCAAGGTAAAACAAAAACATTGCTTTATAAATAATGTTCTGTTACATAATTTCTGTATTCCATAAATACTGTGAAGGCCTCAGGACATTTCCTTTGATTGAACAGCTAGAATGCATTGTTAACCTTCCTTTCTCAGGTGCTTTAGGGGCTAGTTGTTTGCCCACGGGTAGTGATTGCCCTTTATTTGGCAGCCAATGGGAGTGAGGCATGCAACATGAGCTACACTGTGGACACTTGAGGTAAACACCAGGGAGCAGTACTGACCACCCCAGGCAGGCAGGCCTCGGCATCAGCATGTGGCCCCTCGTATTGGTGCTGGGGTGAACCTGCCGAGCTGTCCGAGCTGGATTCGGGTGAGGACGGCAGCTGTGCGTTCAGCTGGCTCAGTTTGGCCGAGAGCACCTGCACCACAAGTTGTCCGTTAATGCCCACAACTATCACACACAAAAAAGTCATGGAACATTTTAAACCTAAATTTTCTGTCTCTAGTCACAACATTTTTCATGTGGCAGTATGCTGCAAGCATGAATCAAAGGCATGGTGTAAGAAGAACAGGGGCTCCGATGAAAGCACTTGGCACGTTTCACTAATGCTAGGCCGCCGCTGTTGGGCCGTTTCACTGATGTTGTAGGGTGCTGGTGCGCCGGGGGTGTGTCCGGGGGCTAGACATTCCCGGGCCACCGTGTTTTTAGAGTGCCTGCTACTGTATTTAGCGATAAACCTTAAGCCACTCTCTTTATGTTACACAATCTTAAAATGTGATTTTTAATTGCTGATGTGCTTTGCTACCTTTTCTAAACAAAAGCGTATAGTATTTCTCTCAGTGTGGCAGTCACAGTTTTGTCTTTTGCTGAATCTGCTAGTAACCTAATTTACTTTCGTTACTTCTGCTTGAACAAACAATCACTACTATTTGTCACAATGCAAACAGCATTCCAATTTTCATTTCTTACGAAGCAGGCTTCAGAGGAGTGCTGCGTACGAATCGTTTCTGGATTAAGGGAAGTGCCTTCAACTAATGTTTAACACTAGGAAGGCACTTTAACACACTAATCCTATTAATTACATGACTTCACTGAAAACAATGTGTGATTTATTCCTTGTTATTATATTATGTTTTTTTATGTTTCTTCTTTTCCCTAGTGAATCGTGAACTAAATAATTCTTTTTTTCGTCTCGGTTGTACTTGCGGTTGTAGGTTGTAAACAGATAGGGTTTATAGATGTCTTGTATTCTATGTATTTTCTATGAACTGCCCCCCTTACTCAATGCCTCACTTTGAGGCCTGTAAGGTATTTTTAAATAAATAAATAAATAATGAAGTAGGTTAATTTTCACATATTTCACTGTTTATGCTAAAAAAAAATGATGCATATCGCGTTTCGGCACAGATTCTATGCAGAAGTTCCAAATTCTAGAAGGGACGAATTCAGAGACAGCTAATTCTTTCTACACCATGCTGCCGTGGAATTTGTGGTATCAACGTGCATACTCTTGAATAAATTATTCTAAATGTCTAAAATCAATTCAGGGTTTTTCGTTGCCAACACTAGTCTTCTAAGATGTACACCGTAGCGAGTGACTCCAGTAGGGGCTTCTTTAACTTGCATCTTAGCTTAGTCACATTTCTCAAATTTCTTCTTCCAGATGTGCCGATGATAACAAATTTATTGTGCACTGCTTCATTACAGGGAGACAGTGCAAAAAACAAGAAAAAAGAAAGCGAAACAAGAAAGACAAACAGGACAGTGCCTGTCCTGCCCATCTTTCTTGTCTTATTGTTATCGTGCTGTTTCCCCATAATGAAGCCATAGCAGCAAGCTGAACTTCAGACCCTTTTAAATTTTATTGTGCACTGCTGTCCACGAACTTGTGTTGTGGTGTACACCAGGTCGAAGTGTTTTTCACACCCATAGTACTCTTCTGGTCGCAGGACTTGGTCTCCACATTCGAGAGCATCCTACGAACCATACGGTCGACTCTTTTCTCTGAACGTGCTGAACGTGGAAGCTGTCTTTGCACATGCAAGGCCTGCTGTTGCAGTTTGGTGCGAATCATTTCTCGCCTACAATCCGTCTCCAGCAGGCAACGTCGCAGCTCGAGATGCATCTGAATGTCGAGATGCGTCTGTTCGTCTGAATGTTTAAGCGCTTGCCGACAATGACTATCAAACATTGCTCAATTTTGAAGCAAGCCTTGCTATACTAAGAGGTTATTGTCTGCCCGCAGCGCTTGCCAGCGACCGCTCCCAAGGATCAACACATGCCGTCTGTTAGAGCCACGTGCTCTAACAGACCGGCGTGTGTTAAAAAAAAAAAACGAAAAAATTTGTTTAATTTTCTCACGGACTTTGCGTACAGTTACAATTGCTTACACGTTTCCTCTGGTTCAGCCTCTTAACGTGTGCTGCCGTGCAGACATGAAACACAACCAATAGTAAGAAGCGTTTATGACCAGCGCCCCTCACATCAACGGAGCACCTGTTCTTACACCATGATCAGAGGCTCGATTTTTTGTTAGTAACAGCCATATGAAGCGAACAGAAGATACAGCCAGGGTATACACAATGGAAATTCCTTTTTGTTAACTTACTGAAATGCAAAAAATAATTTTTTAGAAAATAGGAGGATACCTAAGCACTAATCATTAGATGTGAATGCGAAAGCATTCATGTCCAATGAATGCTGTGGGCTATGTTATTGAGTTTTGCTATTAAATTGGTGCAGATGGGTTTTTTTGTACAGTTTCTCCGTTAGCATGTCGGCTATAGACCAGAATCATTTGGACGATATTGATATTGTGAGAAATCAAGGGCGTTGCATGCCACCGACATCCTGTGTGATGAGAAACCGAGGAAGCAGCAGTGGCTGCCAATCGTGATGATGATGATATATGGAGTCAATGGTCAAAGAGCGCCAATCAATGATCTAATGTAGTCAATGGTTTGGTCAACGATAAACGGTAAATGTACAGATGTAACATGGTTGTAAAGAGGCCTAAAACTATCGTTGTAAAGTGGGTCAAGTACAGTAGAACCTCATTCATATGTTTTGGAATAAACTGCGAGAAAAATTTTACTAACCAGGAAAATGTACGATTCGAAGTAAAAAAAAAAGAAATTGACAGATTCAACTATTGCCGACATCTGCCTAATGCGAAGCCCTGTGTGGACTGCTGCAGCGTGAGGTGCCGATGTGTGTCAAGCTGGGGGTCTCCGACAGCCTGAGATGCATTTTGTTGTTTTCCTATTCCATGGTGTTTTAAGAGAGCGATGGGAAACGGAAACGAAATCGAGGTGGTGGGCGACGCCGGATGCCACCGAAGCTAAATGAGAAGCCCACATTCTGCTGCCTGCAGCAGGGAATGGTGGCGCATTTGGATTATCGCCTACTAAAAGCGTGCAGTACGCTACCAATGGCACTACACACCATGCGCTGTAAGACACATAGGTAAAGATGCTTATCGCAGTAGGTTTGGCGGTGATAGCTGTGAATGCGGCGTACAACAACCTAGGTGGAGATTTGTAGGTACTGGAACAAGAAACTGTTCACGCCATTGTTTTCACGTGAGACAGGCGGCTATTAGCCCCGAGAATGACCTACAGGGACGCTGCGAGTGCCACTCGCATGACGTGAGGGCATGGACATGAGGGCCTGTCGTCTGCTGCAGTTCGGACTGCGTGCGGGCGCCTTCTGTAGTGTTTCCCCTTGTTTTCTCTCGTTCCCTATGCTTGTATATTTATGACGGTCCTCTCAAATATATTTTTATGACGTCTTCATTTGTGTAAATTTATTCAAAGAGTTTATTTCCTATGCAACAATATATTTCTCAAAGGTAACACTACAGTGTCAGCTGAAGGAGCACAGACCAGCCTACTGCAGATTTTTCATGCGTGGATCCACAGTTGGAAGTGGTAGCTAACATGAATAATAAAAGCACAAACGTAAAAACGTAGCACATAAAAACCCAGCTGGGATGTCATACCTACCATGATGTAACAAGCCACACTGGCAATATGTGACTTCTGCAACATTTAACTTCATTTTAACCCGCTAAATTATGTTTGTTCACAAAGAGTAGTTCATGGTATGAAAACAAATTTTTGAATTCCTTCACAGTAGCACGCAGCAGTAACAGGAGGGCTTATCACATTGAAATTGTTCTTGTTGATCAACTGCAAGAGCAACTCTTCAGTTTAGATTATTCCAGCACAACTTGCTTCTTAAACTGCTTCTCAAAATTCGGCCGTCCTTCACGGGTTAATTTTAAACGGCAGTAATTTGAAGTAAAGTTAATGGAGGCTTACAGGTGTTTGCAGCATACGGAAAGGAATGTGCCAATATTTATTCCCTTATCCGTGCTACACGTTACACTCACTTGAGAAATCTACTGGTGATCTTTTATTGAGGAAGAGACGCAACGAAGCTGTTTGGCAAACTGACACAGGCTTCTTCGCTCAAATGTTTGAGTGAAATATGCCTTTTGTACTGGCCCTGCAGCCAGAAAGAAGCCGAAGCCTCATTCATTAGTAGTGTTGAAGATATCATTATTCCCCGCTGGAGATCAAACATCAAGTGAATTCATGTGAGGCTTGTGGTGTGTTTCTCTATGAAGTGGGCATGCAAGGTTCTCTGTTATGCACGGATGAAGCGAAGAGTTCTCAGTTTGTATAATTAAACAACACAGCCTCGAGACATAGTGAGGCAGACAGTGTTTGAATTTTCATTATCAAGGCAGCCTATGCTGCGCCATAGTGCTTCAAGTGTACTTTAGACATTGCAATTGGTGCTGTGAAAAACTGCATCACGGTTTCAATTCGAAGTTGCAGTGAACAAGTGATCGGTTTCAAGAACAATGTGTGCCTTGCCATAACGACAGTCAGTTGCTGCCGTTGCATGAAGGGTATTCCATATTGCCGATAAAGGCTACTGAGGGCGACTATGAAAGCCACAATGATAGGATGCACATGGCGCCTTTTTAGTGGCTTGCGATTTTAATTATGAAACTTTTATTTCAGGTGATTGCAGTTATGGTATTCATGAAGCATATACACACCATACATGACACACCATCATAACACCCATGAGCAATGTGTTTTCTGGGTGCCTGTTTCAGAGAACGGTGAAAGTATAGTTTCAAACTTTCTCATACAAAATGCGCCTAGCTCTTCCTTTTAAGCATTATGAAGTGGCCATATTTGACTAGAACTCACCACAGTAATAAGAATCATGATGAAAGCTTCGCTGGGCAGTGTCCTTTTAACACGGATTTATAATGTCGACACCAATTACCAAGATTTTTCTTCCATGTAAAATGCCATGTCCCTCAGAGCTAAGTACTAAAGAATATGAAATGTTTAGCTGAGTATCACACAGAACCTCGCATGTTGAATTTGCAGATAGTATTCTTCTTATGCAAAATTTATGGACAGACAAGGTGCACAGTATATGCATTGCAAGTCCACTAGACCAATTCAACGCTACATAGCTTGCGATATCCAAGCCGCAAATTTCCTTGGCTCAGGTAGTTTTGAAGATGAAACTGCGGTTCAGGCATGGCAGCTGAAAGAAGCCAACATATCCTTCAATAATAGTATAAGTATTAATAGTATCCTTCTTAGCAAAAGCAAGCCATTTCACGAAGGAGATATGCAGAATTGCTCGGAGAAGAAAGCATGCTCATGAAGCTTATAAAAGAAATCAGACATCTTTCAAGAAAACACTAAAAAAAAAGCAACAAACGAATAAAGAGTATTACGAAACAATCAAAACACTCATATTTTGACTCTAAATTTGGAATAAAGGAGCGACCCAAATAATTTTGGAATTTTATCAAAACGAACCCTGAGGACGAGATTTAAGTACCCTTGCTTGACCATGATGACACATTTGTTCACGATAGCATGGGTAAAGAAAATTGCTTTAATTTCTTCTTTAGGTTGGTATTTGGGAGACGCTCTCATGACAGTGAAATATTTCTGAATTATGGCACAAATTGTACTGAATGTATGGATGATGTCATTAAAGGGACACTAAAGGTTACGAGAAACTCAAGTTAAAGTGGTAGAGCAATGTTCTAGAACGTCTAAGGCGTCAATATAATCGCGAACAGAGCTTTAGTAACCGAGAAATTGAGGTAAATGCATGACACGATTTGAGACCCCCCAGCGACATTCCGGTACTAGCCCGATGACGAAAGGACTCCTCATAATTTGTGTTACTAATACTCAACTACTCGTATTAAAAATATCATTTCAATCGATTATATGACGGAAAAAAATGTTACTTGTCTACGTCTATTCGATTCTAAGAAAAAATAACATTTTGACGTTACCCTTCAGTAATATGGGTGTTCGAAAGGTTTCGTTTTCGCTCGACTCTGCGCGCTCGACTCTGCGCCGCGCACGCTTTGGAGTTTCAGTAGTTTCGTTATCGCGTCGTGCTGTGAGGGTTCTGCTGGCTCGCGAAACTTTCATTTGGAACAAGCAGCGAGAATGCCACGTCCATGTGATGTCGTGGGAAGCCCTCGTTGCTTTCCCGCTCTGGCGAGCCGGTGTCGAGGCGGCCGTCGTAATACGCAACGACGCCGGCAGTGCGAGCCCTCAGCAGCAGGTCGCGCTCGTCGGTGCTCAAATCGCTGAAGTTGAGCCCACCATCGCGAGCCAATCTGTCGGTGTCAGGGTCCATTGCGACGAGCGTCGAAGTTTGTGTCATAGAATGAAGTACCAGCTTATGGGCGTCTTGCGCTGGAGTTTGAGGTATAGTAGCGGCGCCTGGTGGCGGTGCGGGAAACGACATCTGGGTCGTGCCAGCTTGGGTCGTATCGAGCCCCGGCTGTGGCGAAGCACGTTTCTAGGCAGAGTTTTGCGTCGATTCGCACATTTTTATGCCCTGTTGCGAGTGCGAAAAGGCTCGTCGCTTCTCATAGACCACGCCGACCACGCTGCGAGCTCGCCGCAGCCTATAGTTTAACGAAAACGGACTCTCCGTGTGCCGTGGGACGTAATGTGAGACGTAATTCGTTTCTCCTTCCGCTAGCCACCATACTCCCGCTTTCGCTCTGCTGTCGGCTCTGTCTTGGCTCTGTTTCTGGCCGCGCGTTCGCGTTTTGCGCAGAAAAGCCGTAGCGCCGTCTGCGGACGCCGTTCTACTCACCGATGGCGCAACGTCACTATGACACCATGATGTCAGTACTCCTCGATCGGAGGGCGGGCGATTTGAACTGCGCTAGAGGTACGCGGACGCTTCAGAACGCATTTTCTCTTAAAATAAGTCTCTCCTTGGCACGAAACAAGCGTTTCGAGGTTTCTGTGATGGTATTTCAACAGTCCACGTTGACTTAATAGTAACCTTTAGTGTCCCTTTAACTCAAGGGGAATTGAATTGTTACTCCAGTGCCTTGATAAATTTAAGGTGGCTGGGCCGGATTATTTGCCTCCTGTTTTTCTCGCTTTATGCATTCCTTCTGTGTCTTGATATCTATAAGTTTTTACTAAATCTTTAGAGGTGAGTACCCTGCCTGATGACTGGAATATAGCCAACGTTGTACCTGTACACAAATCAGGAGCACGTAGTACCGTATCGAATTGTCGACCTATTTCCTTAACAAATTGCATTTTTAACATTTTTGAACACATCCCATTTACTAGTATTATGAACCATCTCGACACCTACGCATTGCTAAGCCCTAATCAACATGGTTTTAGACGTGGCTTTTCATAAATCACCCAACTCACTGAATTAACACATGATTTAGCAAGTGCATTAGACATGGGTTGCTCCACTGATGCCATTTTCTTGGATTTAAAGAAAGCTTTTGATGTTGTAACTCATCACTTACTGCTTGAAAAACTTTCATGGTAGTATAATGTTAATGACTTAGTAATTTCCTGGATCAAAGAATACTTGAGTACTAGACGTTCTTAACAACAAAAGATCTTGCGAGGTTGATGTCACATCAGGAGTACCGCAGGGGTCTGTTTTGGGTCCATTGCTACATTTAATTTATATGACTGATATAGATTCTAACCTATCTTCCCATGTGGGCCTATTCGCAGACGATTGTGTGATTTATCGCGTTATAAACTAATCAACAGGATTGTGCCATTCTGCAACATGAATTGAACACCGTAGATTAATGGTGCAGCGCCTGGGGCACGCGTATCAATTTGCAAAAAACAGTGCACATGTCGTTTACAAAAAAAGCGATACGCTCATGACTGCTAATACTTCCTAAACATTACTGGGCTGATTCCCATGCATGTGTGCCGATACCTTGGCGTCATCTTTAACCCCGACCTATCATGGCACTGTCACATTGAAAAAAGTGCAGCCAAAGCCTGCCGGACATTAGGCTTCCTCTGTCGAAATACCAAACGGTTTCCTTCAGAAATTAAACAGCTACTGTACACATCATATATTAGGTCCACACTTGAATACACCTATACTGTGTGGGATCCCTGGCTCAACAATGACATTCAGCGAATAGAAAGAGTGCAAAATTTAGGAGTTCGATATGTCGATATTTAGGAGTTCGATAGCTCGATATAGACACTTCAGTGTTACACGTGCTAAGGAGAACCTTGGCTGGATTTCATTAGCTAAACGTAGGAAAATGCTAAGACTTAAATTTCTACATAACATTTTGCATTCTCAAACATGTATACGGTGTGAAACGTACTTACTTCCTCCTGATTATATTTCTTTATGATGAGATCATGTCAACAAAATTAAACAGATAAGGTGTAAAACTGTAAGATATGTCAATTAATATAATATGTCAATAATAGCTGATTAATATGTCAATTTTTCCCCGGACAATTTCAGATTGGAACCATCTACCACGAGAAATTGCCACCACCACCGGAAATGGCGACTTTTTCTTGTTGCTCCAGTCGTGCATTCATGTGGACAATGTAATTAATGCAAAAGTGAATTCTATCCAATACAAATAATGTATTCAAGGCCCTGTAATTGCTACGTAATTCTAAGCCATGTGACGTATGTATAATTTTTTTTATTAAAATTATTGCTTTCTATTCCTATGGTTTATTCTAGCAGTGTTTGTTTTCATGTGTGTTATCACAATGTTGTATGCACGTGACAATTCACCTGTGTATTCCCCCCCTCATTGTACTGTACCCCCCCCCCTACACACACACACCGCTGTAATGCCATTCGCGGCGCAGTGGGTAAAGTGATAAATAAATACAATAAATAAATAAATAAATAAATAAATAAATAAATAAATAAATAGCTACAGCTGGAGCCACCAATATACACTGAAGGGAATGAGCTTGCGTGGCAGCCGAGTGAGTCACATGACACAGTCAGGCCCTCTTGATCCTTGTTCTAATGGAATCTATACGATGGGATCAGTGGCTTGAAAAGGCCTCACACGACTGCAGCTTGGCAATGTACTGAATGTTCGTTCCAAAAGATTGTGCCTTCTGGGAATGTACTGACCAGTAAAGAAGAAGCATAACTGCATTGGATCATGTTGTGCATTCTCGATCCCGAATGTCGATGCTGGAAAAACATATGAAAAGGGATCGTACCAACGAGGGTCTACTGTACTTTGTTTTGAATATCATATATAAAGTAATGTAGATGCATATGTTCAGATAAGAATGAATTTGGCATTCTGATGACCGTGTTTTGTTTTAAAACAAATTTTTATGTGACATAAGAAAATATGCTTGATGAAAGGAATCCACTTCAGTTTTGCGAAATTGAGAAGCTGCTCTGTTGAGATGAGCTCAGCAATTTTTGAAAGTTTGAAAGGTTGTATCTCGGGAATTAAAATGTACCGAGTAAGAGTAACCCTTTCAGTGTCAGGTTTTTTCAGAAGTGACGCAAGTCCAGAGTTGGATTGTTATCTTGGATATTACAAAACAAACACAACAGTTTATTTTTGGTTGTGCAGAAGCTAAAAGTGACATGGATAATGGCAAATACACTCTTGGTATGATCCTCATATTCCTATCTGTCGAAATGAATACTGTATTCGTTTGATTATCGTCATCATCATCATTGTCAGCCTATTTTAGTTATTTATTTATTATACCTCAAAGGCCCCAGAGATGGGGTATTACATGAGGGATGGGATTAGTTTACCAAACAGTGATTTGAGAGCAGCCTTTTAAGTGATGAGCATCGGAGTGGTGCGTGATGTCGGCAGACAGACCGTTCCAGTCCCTGGCGGTTTATGTACACTGCCGGACGAACGCTTCTCCCTGCAATCTCCAATTACCCCTGTCCTGCGCCAACCGATTCCAACTAGTGCCCGCGAATTTCCTAATTTCATCACCCCATTTAGTCTTCTGACGTCCTCGACTGCGCTTCCCTTCTCTTGCCACCCATTCTGTAACCCTAATAGTCTAATGGTTATCTAACCTGCATACCACATGACCTGCCCAGCTCCATTTTTTTTTCTCTTAATGTCAATTAGAATATCGTCTATACCAGTTTGCTCTGTGATCTAAATCGCTCTTTTTCTGTGTCTTAACGTTATGCCTAGCAATCTTCGTTCCATCACTCTTTGCACGCTACATAACTTGTTCTCAAACTTCTTTGTCAGTCTCCAAGTCAGCACTGGTAAAATGCACTGATTGTACACCTTCCTTTTCAATTATAATGGTAAGCTTCCAGTCAGGAGCTGGCAATGTATGCCGTATGCAATCCAACCCATTTTTATTCTTCTATGAATTTCCTTCGCAAGATGAGGGTTCCCTGTGATTAATTGACCTAGGTAAACATACTCCTTCACAGACTCTAGAGGCCATCTGGCGATCCTGAACTCTTGTTCCTTTGTCCAGCTATTTGTCATTATCTTTGTCTTCTGCACATTAATCTTTAACCCCACTATTACACTCTCTCTGTTGAGGTCCTCAATCATTTGTTGTAACTCGTCTGCATTGTTGCTAAACAGAACAATGTCATCGGCAAACCGAAGGTTGCTGAGATATTCGCCGCCGATCTTTACTCCTAACCCTTACCAGTTTAATAGCTTGAATACTTCTTCTAAGCACGCAGTGAATAGCATTGGAGAGATTGTGTCTCCCTGCCTGACCCCTTTCTTTATAGGTATCTTCCTGCTTTTCTTGTGTAGAATTAAGGTAGCTGTAGAATCTCTGTACATATTTTCCAAGGTATTTATGTAAGCAGTCTGTACCGCTTGATTACGTAATGCCTCTACGACTGCTGGTATCTCTACTGAATCAAATGCCTTTTCGTACTGTATGAAAGCCATATAGAGAGGCTGACTGTACTTTGTGGATTTCTTGATTACCTGATTAATGACATGGATTTGATCCATTGTAGAGCATCCCTTCCTGAAGCTAGCAAGTTCCTTTGGTTGGCTAAAATACAGTGTTGCCCTTATTCTATTGCAAATCACCTTGGTGAATACTTTATATAATACTGGGAGCAAGCTAATGGGCCCAAAATTTTTCAATTCTTTAACGTCTCCCTTTTTGTGATATAGTATAATATTTGCATTTTTCCAGTTTTCTGGGACCCTTGCAGTCAATAGACACTTCGTATCGAAAGCCGCCAGTTTTCCAAGCATTATGTCTCCTCCACCTTTGATTAAATCGACTGTTATTCCATCTTCACTAGCACCTTTTCCCCATTTCATGTGATGCAAGGCCTTTCTGACCTCATCGCTAATTAGAGAAGTAGTCTCTGCAACCTGTTCATTACTTCTTCAAATGGAGGTATCGTTGCTCCTCTGAGTGCTGCACAGGTCAGCATAGAATTCCTCCACTGCTTTTACTATATATTCTAGATTGCTGATGCTATTACCCTGCTTATCTTTAAATACATACATCTTTGTATGTCCTATGCCAAGTTTTCTTCTCACTGATTTCATGCTGCATCCATTTATTATGGCTTCCTCAGTCTATCTCACATTATAATTTCGAATATCCCTTATTTTCTCCTTGTTTATCAGTTTGACAGTTCCACAAATTCTATCTAATCTCTTGAGTTGGACATTTTGTTGTTTCTTTATTAGGTCCTGGTTACTTGGGAGAGCTTGCCTACTGGTTGCCTTGGTGCCTTGCTTCCCACTTCAATTGCTGCCTCTGAAGCCAGCCTAGTTACGGTTTCCTTCATTACCTCTATGTCATCTTCATCTCTCTGTTGTAAGGCGGCATATTTCTTTCCAAGTACTAGCCTGAATTTGTCTGCTTTTACCTTACTGCCTCTAGGTTGACCTGTTTCTTCTTGAGCAATTTTACTCTTTCTTTCTTCAAATTGAGCTGAATCAATTGAGCACTAACCTATAATCGCTGCACTTTACCCTACCTATCACTTCTGCATCCTGCACTATGCTGGGATTGGCACAAAGTATGAAATCAATTTAATTTCTTTTTTTCACAATTAGGGCTTTTTTCCAGGTCCACTTTTGCTGAAGTTTCCTGAAAAAGGTGTTCATTATTTGCAGCTTATTCCTTTCTGCAAATTCTACCAGCATTTCACCTCTAGCATTCCTAGAATTGATGCCGTAGTTGCCCATTGCTTGTTCACCAGCGTGCTTTTTCCCCACTTTTGCATTGAAGTTGCCCATTACTACAGTATACTGAGTTTCCACTTTTCTCATCGCTAATTCAACATCTTCATAAAATTGATCTACTTCATCATCATCGTGACAGGATGTTGGAGCATAGGCTTGTACTACCTTTAATCTGTACCTCTTACTAAGTTTGATTATGACTACTGCTACCCTATCATTAATGCTGTAGAATTTGTCAATCTTGCCTGTTATGTCCTTACAGATTATGAATCCTACCCCGTATTGCTTCTCGTCTGGGAGACCTCTATAGCAGAGGTCATGGCCGTTAGTCAGCACTGTATAAGCTTCACCAGTTATTCTAATCTCACTAAGGCCAATGATATCTCAAACAATGCCTGATAATTCCACAAAAAGTCCTGCTAAGCTGGCCTCACTCGACAGAGCTCAGCTGTTAAAGGTTGCGAGGGTCAATTTTCGTTGGCGGCCTGTCCGGACCCAGAGATTCTTAGCACCCTCTGCTGCGTTACAGGTCTCACCGCCGCCTTGGTCAGGTGCTCCGCAGCTGCTGGGGACTGAGGGCCATGGGTTAATTGAAGATATCATCAGGGAGGTTGTGGCTGAATACTGCACCAGGGAGGCCAATTCCTGTTCTGGTGGGGGAGTGTCTTTGTTGAAGCTTAGTGGGCATTTCTAATTTGGTTGTACCTGGATTAGTATAGCCCCACTCGCTCTAGGCATCTTTTGCCAGTGTCAGGTGTCCCTCCAAGCCTGCAGACGCAGTGCACTGGAGGAGGTGAAATTCCAGCTCACTAGCGTCAGATAAACAAAAAAAGAAAAGAAGGATCCAAGCTTTTAACTATGGCAACTGAGCCTCCGACAAAGCTCAGTCGGATAATCCCGTAGGTGGTGAGGCTACCTTATCGCCGAAAAGTACAGCTCAGAGGGCCCTAGATGCCTAAGAGATCCATTCATTTATCCGCCCTCTCTCTGCAGGTTTTGTTGATCGTCATAGGTTGCACGATATAGTGTAAAATCTCAGTGGTCATAACATCGTGGTTCCCGAATCTCACGTACGCATGTGGTCTTTAACGCGCCTAGGCACACAATATATTTTTGGCGAATTTCAACAGCACTTAAAACTTGTGTGAAAGAAAAAGTAAGGAAAAGGAAAAAGTTTTCAGTGCTTACCAACGTTTTTAGATTTTTGAGTTGGCAAACTGGCTGCGAGAGGCGGCCCCGTTTTGTCGCCATTACAGAGGTGGCGCTGCAGTTCCGTTGAGATCTAGTCTGAAGAGCGAGGCTTGCCTTGACCACATGTTTTTGTCACGTTGTTGGTGCTCGCGCGTTTATCAGGCCTGTATTTCTTGCTTTAATGCGTTCCGCAAACGTATTAACTCTGTGCAGTGAGCGTCCTTACGTGTTTGAGTGGATGCCGTGAAGTGTCAGTGCGAATTCTCAACGTGCCGACGTGCAGTGTGACAGGCTGTCGCTTGCGATATGCTTCGGCAGTGGCAAGTCCCGTGCCGCGACATTTTTTGATGCTCCCAAAGGACCCTCCCGTATTGAAGGCGTGGGAAAACGCCATCCCGCGGAAAAACTTTCAGGTGACGTCAAAAACATACGTTTGTGACATTCATTTTGAGCCTGCAGACATAATAAGCTGTTGTGAGCATGTCGTGAATGATCAAACCGTTACAATACCACGAGGCAGGTGGGCACTGAGGGAGTGCGCGGTGCCTCGAATATTTCCAAACACACCAGAGCATTTGTCAAAACCAAAGACGGCCAACTCAGCAAGAAAACCACCCAAAGTGAGAACAGTGATGCCTGCCCAAGTTGCTTCCTGCCAAAGTGATGGGAGTTCGTAAGACGAAATTGACGCAAGTGACTGCGTGGATGGCGGTGAGTGCGCCGAAGTAAGCACGCTAGAAGCTGCGCCCTGGTTTGCTGTTATGCCGGAAGGTCAAGCGTTTGAGTTGTGGCATGTGGAGGCTTCAACCAACCAGGTTATATTCTACAAGCTGGAGGAGTCCGGGGGCATTGTACGCATTGAAAAGTCCGTAGTAATCAGACAAGACTTGACGGTTGAAGTTAGTTCAAGAGGTGTGCTTGTCCCGCCGTGCAGCTACATCGTCGACAACGATAAAAATGGAAACATTCAGGCTCAACTAGCAAGCTGGAAGAATGTAGCAACATTTTTTCGCTACATAGATGCCCTCAAGTTTTGTACTGGTTGCAAATGTGAGTTGTTTCCAGGCATTTCATCTTCAATGATGGCTGTGAAAAGGCAGGGTGTGTGGCGAAACGAGAAATGCATGGTGCTGTCAGATCAAAAGCTTGTGCTCTCCGTGCAACAAAACTAAAAAAAAATTTTGTGGATAGAGTTAAGTGCCACCCCCAAAAAAGCACAAAACTGAAGCCACAATGCGAAACTAAGAACCTCAGGAAAAAGGCGATTAGGGCCACTGTCTTTCGCAAAAAAGCAAAAAGAGAGCTGGGTACACTGACGTGCCGTTTGTTAGAAGTTTCATTAAGCGAAGTCGACAAAGCAATGGAAAATCTTCCACAAGCGCAGCAACTCGCCTTTCGGGCAGTATTGAAAGTGGCAAAAGTGAAATCGCCACGAGGTGCCGTTATGAACAGGAATGGCTTACGACTTGCCTTCTGTTAAGAATTTCAAGCCCAAGAGCTTATAGACTAATGACAAAGATGAAGCTCATGCCACTTCCAACCGTCACAAGGCTGAGACAAATGATGAAAGGAATGCCTTGTGAATTCGGCTTCAACAAGGTATCTCTTGCCAGTGTCGGGGCCTTTATGAAGAACAGAACAGGAGTGCAATGCTATGGAGCCCTGATACTGGACGAGATGAAGGTGAGAGAGGTGGTTGCATTTAACAAGAGTACCTACAAGGTTGACGGCTTTGAGATGGCCATAACTAAGAAACAACAGCTGACCATGCTTTGGTCCTCATGTTTGTGCCATTTTTTCACTCTTGGGTGCAGCCGATTGCAAGTTTCGTGACAAGACATGCAGCCCCTGGAAGAGTGGTGGCAAGGCTTGTTTTGGATGCCATTTTGGAGCTATGTAAGCACAATGCAGTTGTCGTCGCTGTAATCAGTGATGGTGCCATCACGAACAAGGCCATGTGGTCATGTTTCGGTATCAAAGGCCAGCTTCACGCACTGAAACACAACGTTGACCATCCTTGTGTGCCTGATCAGCAGCTGTACTTTCTTTGCGATGTTCCCCACATCATCAAGTGTATAAGGAACCATCTTCTGCGTCACAAGTATGGCATGGTATGTGGATTTGAATGCTTTTACTTATTTTTCATCCTTAAGCAACTATAGACTGATTTGTGCAATGGAGCTCATTTTTTCATCTAATATTTTATAAATTACAGATCGGTGAACACAAAATAAACTTTGACCACTACCGAAAACTCCAAGAAGTAGACGGCAAACAGCAGCTCCAGGTGGTACCGAAGTTGACAAAAGAGCATGTAAGCCCGGACAACCTATGAAAGATGAATGTGAGACTGGCTGTACAGGTAAACAAAAATGCCATATCTATATGTATTTCGTCTTTAACTACTCTTTTGTTTATGTTCATCAATGAATGCATATAAAAAATAAAGCTGAAGAATTTTACAATATGTTGTTCTCAGCTTTTCAGCCGTAGCACCGCCATTGGGCTAAAGGTCTACCAGCAGTTAGAGGAGCCTGATCTGAAAGACTGCCATGGAACTGCTGAATTCACCGTCATGGTGAACAACTTGTTCGATGCTCTCAATGTGAAGTTTGGAATATGAAGTTCATCAAAGGAAATTGAGGTCAAGATAATATTTCATACCTTCTGTTGCATTGTTGTTAAAGGAATTTGCTCGGTGGTTTATTTTAAAGGTAATCCAAGAGTTCCTTGATGCTGTAAATGAGACCGAGGAAAACCATATCGCCAAAGGGACAGTGATGTTTGTGTCACAAGTTACTATGCGATCTCTTCGGATTACACTTGCGTCAGTACGGGACCTTGTAGCAGACCTTCTCTCTAAAGGAGCGCATTATGTGCTCACGGGCAAACTCAACCAAGATCCTCTAGAGGTAAGCAGTACAGTTTCTTTGTTTATAACCTTGACGTTTGTGCAGTTTGTTTCATGAAGAAAGCACCTTATCATTTCATTTTTTTTTCCAGAGGTTTTTTAGTGTGACAAGATGCTACGGAGGTGATGAAGATCACCCCAATCTAATCAGCTTTGCACAGATATATAGGCTTCTGAGTCTGTATACCCCAATCAGTGCTTGTGTCACAGGGAATGTTGAATGAGGAGCAGACCTTTGTGCTTGACATTGTAGCCGACAGCATGAAAAGTGGAACAAAGGACAAACTTTCATCCCATGAAAGACTCCAGGAGAAAGTAGAAGCAAAGTTGGCAGAGATATGTTCTACTAGGCAGAATGCAGCACTGACAGCACCTGATCATGGATACTCCAGACCAGCAGCACAGGACTATGTTATTTACTACTTGTGCGGCTACCTTGTTCACTCTTTTCTCAAACATAATAGATGCTCCGACTGTATACGTAGCATCCAGTCCCAAAATGCAGAGTGCCCAGAGGCATTTCTCCCTCTGGAGAGGGAACATAAGCTTGCATGGCTCAAGTTGCCATCATGGGAGCTGTTCCGTATGTTTCGAGGCATTGAAAACAAGATTTCAGACGAGTTGCAAAAGAACCGGCTCTGCTATGACACTTTTTGGGCCCTTCTCGACGCACTTGGGGACTATGATGTGACAAGTGTCGGTTGTCCCATTCACAAGGACACTACTACTGCAGAGCTTCTTCATTCATACATAGCGCTACGAATGCATTTTGCCTCAAAAGATGCCTGCAAGAGCCTCAGCTTTTCAGAAAAGGTCGCATCTGCCAGAAAGAAAGTCAAGCTAATGTGAAGGGTTCCTGCACAGCTCCTTCACTGTAAACAGTTTTCTGATTATAAATATGTCCCTGCAAATAATTTACCTGCTGCATTCCCTTTAACAAACAAAAATGACAAAGCATTTTTTCTTGCTTCCTTGCTGGTTGTTGAATTTGTAGGCTTTCCCGGAGTTTTTTGCCCGTGTAAGACGTGTTCAGGTAAGATTGGAATATGGTTGAGTATTACGGGATCCTGGGCATCAGTATACTGGCGCAAGATAAACATCGGTTACAACAGGAAGCAGAATGAAAGCGAGCGCACTGCCCATTGTTTGCCATTTTTTTTCTGCTCTGTCTTGCGTGCTGTTTCTTTTTTGTTGTAATGTTCAGATACAACAAAAAGGCGCTTTTCACTAAAGCTAAGTAACATGAGAGCGAAGTTGCGTTTCTGCTTCTCGTATAAGAGGGCGACTATCAATGAATGCGGTGGTCGCTTGCTGGCACCTTTCAGAAAATAGCAGACGATGCGTAGAGACCGATCCCAACACTACTGCAGTGCCCCCACCTGGTCGGCGATGGTGCCGACCCGCTCCGCACCACTGGAAGGCCGCGCTCTTTGCCAACTGAACCAATCTAAAAACATTGGTGCTTACCGAAAAGCCCCAAGTCGTGTATTGTCCACTTATTGTCGTGTCTGCCTGCCTCTTGCTGCCGTTTGTATATATACTGAAACTTGCACTCCCAGGTAAACACTAAGAGTGGCGAGACGGGCCACCAGAACAATATGGTTCTGAGCCTCGCGCAAAGCAGTTGACCTTGACAGTTCCTAGATGTCTTTGGCCTTTCTACAGCTTTGGACAGCAGTTATAATAGAGCTAATGAGAAGGGAGAAATGGGGGGGGGGAACTGGGGGGGAAATCATTCGACACAATGGATACAATCATAGGCGGAAGATCGTTCCACTCTCTTATACATCTAACCAAAAATGGACAGCGCAAGGCGTCATCTTTAAAGGAAAATTCCTTTACTTTGAGACTGTGGTCCCTTCTTTGGGATATGTAGGATGGCTCTTGGATGTACTTCTCCTTATCGATTCCAGTTTTAGAATGGTAGATATTATGAAAAAATTTAAACCTGAGGTTTCGTCTACGATCTTTCGAGTCTTCCCATTTAAGTTTACTTTTGCTTTCTCTCATACTAAGATGACGATCCCAATTACCTAGAACGAATCGCACTGCCCTATTCTGTATTTCTGCAAGTGTGTCGGCCAGCTCTATGGTACACGGATCCCTGCAAACGCATGCATACTCTAACAATGAGCGCACATGAGTGAAATACAGTTGTTCTTTTAAGGTAAATGAAAGTTCGCTGAAATTTTGTCTTAAAAAACCCAACACACGTGCAGCCTTAACTTTGATGTAGTGAACGTGCGTAGTCCACCTCAAATCACTCGTTAAATAAACTCCCAGATATTTATATTTCCTGGTCGTGCTTAAAGTAGCATTATTTACGGCATATGTATTCAACTGGTATGAACGTTTCCTTGTAAAGGTGACGTGAACACACTTTTTTAAAATTCAACGACATTTTTGAATGGGCACACCAGGATGCTATTACATTCAAACCATGCTGCAGGTATTCTGAATAACGTTCATTCTCTATAGTCCTGTAAGCTACCCAGCCATCCGCGAACATTCTGAACAAAGATTCGAGGCCAATAGTAATATCAATTACATACAACAGAAACAAAAGAGGGCCCAGAACTGAGCCCTGGGGAACTTCTGAGGTCACGGGAACATACCTGGAGGAACAACCGTTGAGAACTACCGACTGCTGTCTTAGAGAGAGATACTCGGCTATTCATGCAATAAGCAATAACAGATTCATTCAGTTTATAGCCCCGTAATTTACTAATAAGAAGGTAATGAGGAACAACATCGAATGTTTTTTTGAAGTCCAAGAAAATACAGTCAACTACTTTACGCTTATCAATTGCTAGAGCCAAATCATGCGTGAACTCAACAAGCTGCGTTGAGCAAGAAAAACCTTGCCGAAATCCGTGTTGACTAGAATGCAGAAACCCGCCGTGGTTGCTCAGTGGCTATGGTGATGGGCTGCTGAGCACGAGGTCGTGGGATCGAATTCTGGCCACGGCGGCCGCATTTCGGTGGGGGCGAAATGCAAAACCGCCCATGTACTTAATTTAGGTGCACGTTAAAGAACCCCAGGTGGTCGAAATTTTTGGAGTCCTCCACTACGGCATGCCTCATAATCAGAAAGTGGTTTTGGCACGTAAAACTCCATAATTTTTAATTTAGAATGCAGAAGATTATGTTTAACCAAATGTGTCATTATACAACTATAAAGGACATGTTCAAATATTTTACATGTTAGACTAGTTAAAGACACCGGCCTGTAGTTCTCAACGTTATTTCGTGGCCCATTCTTATGAACAGGTGTAACACGTGCTAACTTCCAATCATGAGGTACTGCTTTCTAAACTAATCACTTCTGAAATAAACAGTAAAAGTACAAAGACAACATTGCCGAACAGTTCCTTATTATCTCTGCTGGAATATCATCTGGGCCACACGCTTTAGCTGGTTTGACATTTTTTAACGATTTTCGAATACCAGGCACACTAAAAGTGACCTCAGGCATCACTTCTGCCTCAGTTGAAAAAACCATGTTAACAACGCATGAACAACTTTGACTAAACAAGGACGAAAAATAATTGCTAAAGATGGCTGCCTTAGGCGCATCATCGTCAACGATTGTGTGAGGATATTTTAGAGGAGGAACAGATGTATTTTTTTTACCATTGAGACGAATTTACTTCCAAAACTGTTTCGAGTCCTCCACGAGCTTCTTACCAAGACTCGAGAAATAAGAAGTCTTAGCTACTTTAGTTAGACTTTGAAAATTAAGCTTCATTCTTTTAGCTCACATTTGTTTTCCAAATAATTTTTTTTACATTTCCTATACATTCGCCTTATACATCGCAGTAGAGTATGCAGCCAAGTGTTAAACAATGGTTTATCTCTCATGCGTTTAGTTGACAAAATTCGAATGAGAACGAAAGTTTCACACAGGTCAAATAGCTTTTCTTTAAGCACGTTCCATAACTGTTCAGTATTCAGTCCGGCTGCAAGTGTATCAAAAGTGGGAAAATAGGTTTCACATGCCGAATTAGTTGCGTCATAATTTGCTCTACTATTCATCTACACCTTTCTGGCAGCTTTTTTGGGAACAGCTATAGTCTCAACATTTACATCAGCCACAACTATATTGTGGTCGGTACACCGGGTGAAACATGGACATTCGATAGAATATTAGGCATATTACAAAGAAGTAGGTCAAGAACATGACCTGTAGCGTCATTTCGAGATGCCTCACGGACGTACTGTTTAAATGTTTACTCGTCCAGAATATTAAAAAAATGTCGCATATAGTTGGCCTCCGGCAGTATACCTTGGTTCACTGCTTGACCAATTAATATGTGGAAGGTTAAAGTCACCCCCTATCAAAATATGATCCACTTTAATTGTTTCCAGACACTCAGACAATTTGAATAACTGTTCGAGCGATGTGCTAGGAGGCTGTGATGTGTGGTGCACGACATGGTGCGGTGGTCGGGACGGACAGGAGCAGATGACAAGGTGAATTCCGTGCTGGGAGGAGGAAAACGACGACGCCGAAGAGCGCCCGGCACGTGAATGCGCAGCGCAAGAAAAGGAACTAAAGGAAGAAAAGCCAACCAATTAGGAAAGACCATGGGGCGTCAGGCAGCCAATCGGAAAATGACTAATCGGCCAGAGTGAAAGAAAAGGCGAGGCGCACTGGCAGAAGGGGGGAGACGCCGGGAGAGTTCCAGGAAGCGACGCCAGGAGAAGGTCGGCCACCGGACCGGGAATTGAAGACGGGCCGTCGGGTTCCGGACCTGAGCCACCAGGACTTCAACCGGCCGGGGCCTCCTGCCAACCCGTTCCTGCGCGTCACCAGTCTACCCGAGCGTGCCTCCAGCTGCTCGAGGCCAGCGTTCGAGCTTCTGTGCCCATGGGCAGGGCGAGAGCAGTCGGGCTACGGGCCCGAGTTCTACGCCCTGCTGCCCGAGGCCGGCGTTCAAGCTTCTGTGCCCGTGGGCAGGGCAAGAGCAGTCGGGCTACGGGCCCGAGTTCTACGCCCTGCTGCCCGGCCAGAACGCCGCCGCTGCCGTCTGCTCGTGCCGCCAAGCCGCCTGCCTCTATCTCCAAGCCAGAGCAAGGGCGCTCCGGTCGCCCGGTCAACCATCCCACACCCTGACCTTTGGTGAGACCGGCGCAACTCCTTTTGTCAGCTTGCCGCCGCGCCTCCGCGTCGAGACTGTTGTGCGTCCTTGCCGTCGTGGCAAGCCCGGACTCGCGCACTAGTCAACTTCATACTAGCCCCAAGTGTTTTTCTTACTGCCGTGATGTCTATTTGAGTGTTTCTTTTATGATTTCTATTTTATTCTATTTATTTTAGCCTCTTTTTAGTTCTATTAAAAGTTTGTGTGTTTTCGAAACCAACGGCTTTGTTCTCAATTAGGTTCTCGGAGGCGCCGCCTAAGAGAACCGTCAGAACCTTTGAGTACACGAACCTTGCATCAAAGAGGCCTATAATATGAACCAACTACGACACCTTTCCCATTCTGCAGCCGAATTCTACAAAAACACATTCAATATCAGTAGCAGAACAATCCAAAAATATACTAGGTATAACAGAACTTACAAGTATAAACACCCCTCTTCCTCTTGCACTTCGGTTGCGACGGAAGCATTGATACCCAGGAGGAAAAACTTCAAAATTTGCAATTGCAGAATTAAGCCACGACTCTGTGCCCAAAATAATTGAGGGTCGTATCGATCGAACCACCATAAAAAAATAGTCGATTTTGTTCTTTATGCTCTGACTGTTGATAACCATAATGGTTAGCGGCTGCGCAACTCTAGGCGCACAAAGTGGTCATTGTTGGACCACGCACCCTGTGGCGCTATCTCCTTGATACCGTTTGCGTCTAAGTGCAGCGTATCAAACTTTAAAGTAACCTACTTTCATTGCTGCTCATGCTCCCTTGCAAACTCCCACAATTTCTTTCTCGTGTCCTGAACAAAATGCGAAAAATCTTCCGATATGCTATAATCTGTTCCCTTTAACTTGTGTGCTCTTGACAGCACAGATTGACGAGCCTTAAGAGAAGAAAATATAACAATTATTGGATGTGGTATGCCTTCACGGTATGGCCCTATTCGATGTGCACGTTCAATGCTGACATCAGTAAGTTCAAGCTTTGAGGTACACAAAACTGCGTCCGTAAAACCATAAAATACCAAATTGTTGTGTTGTTCCCTATTTTCAAAGTCATCAATCTTTTTGTTAATTGTCGCCAGTGAGCTTCTTCGATTTTCCACTTCTGGCTACCCGCGGGCTGCCAGAGCCAGCCAGAGCGTCTGCGTTTTTGTCGGGTTGCTCCGCCCACCGCGCTACGCACTTCTGCCGGGCGTTCGTTTTGCTCGCGCTGGAAGGTTCTGGCTACCCGCGGGCCGCGATAACCTGCCAGGACGATTTTGGTCTGGCTGCTCTCTGGAAGTTCTCTGGCTAGCAGACGACTAAAACAGGCGATGGGCACTCGCCGCCATCTTTGCGGGGACTTCACAGATTGCAACGCGGGCGCTTGAGGACTTAAATTTACCTCACTCAGCCAAGTGTCTACGGTCATCTTCGGATTTCCTTACTTCTAGTGTTATCTTTTTAGGTGCTTACGCTCCGTTCCACATTGCGAAACAGTATGATACGAACGGTGGTGAACCGTTTGCAGCTTTCGTGTGTGTCCCCTGAAGGCTTCGCGGCGGTGGTCAGCAAGCTGCGCTTTTGTGCGTGCATGTTGTCTGCATCGTGTTCCATGCAAGTTGTAGACACATTGCGGTACAGTTTGGGTTCGTCTTTCTCTGGTGGCCTTCCTTTTCAAATATCTGGCGTATGTATTTATCTCCTTTTTCTGCAGTTAGCGAAGGCTTTGAAGCTAGCCCATGTTCACTCTGTCTCTCCATCATATGCTTAGGTGGCAGCTCGAAACCGATATGTGCTCGACTGCAGGCCGTTGATCTAACAATGCACTGATTGCACTCGGTACCTTAGACACACGTACATTGCCTTATTGGTCTCAGGATCGTGACCAATTGTGAAACATTTCGCTGGTCACAGGCGGCATGCATTTTCATGCGCCAGCTGCGTCCCCAGGTCAAAGTGAGAAGCACAATCAGCCACAACAAACTTTCTGAAATCGAAGCCCAAGTAGTCGGCACGAAATTTTATGCGTATGAGACGTACCCGATAACCTGTGACACAAAGATGTGGGGCTCCCGCACCGCAGAACGATGCGCGCAAAGGTTGGTACCATGAAAGACGATGAAGTACGTAAGCTGCACGCTCTTCTTCTGGTCCGCCATTAAAGAGAAACGTCTCTTTTGTAACACTCCATCTCCAACCTACGTTACATTTTTCTGGTGGAGGTGCGGGGTACATCCTACCACTCCCAGATCGAAAACCGTTTACAAGCCCAGTACGAAGTCCGGTCGAGCTGACTCCTGTGCACGTATGGACAAGCCGCTGACTTCAAGGACTGCCACCTGAGCACGAGCCGCTACCCAACCAAGTGAGAAGGATGAGTACGTCGGTTTTATCATCTCCTTCGACCGCGCCGACCGAGCTCATCCTCAACCAGCCGCGAACCCCCACGTCCTTCCATGGGTCCCGGACGCCTTCGAGGATGTAGAGGACTGGCTCAATCACTTTGAGCGTGTCGCAGAATACAACGGCTGGACTCCAGAGCGCAAGCTACGCAACGCCTGCTTTGCCCTCGAGGACTATGCGCGGACGTGGTTCGAGAACCGTGAGGCGGCCCTATCGACATGGGACGAATTCCGACGGCAGCTAATCGGCACATACGCCAGCCTCGATCGGAAGGAGCGAGCTGAATCTGCAATTCAGGCGAGAGTACAGCGGCCGAACGAAAGCGTCGCAATGTTTGTTGAAGATATGTGCCGACTTTTCCGACGCGCGGATCCCTCCATGCCGGAAGAAAAGAAGCTCAGGAACTTGATGCGCGGTGTCAAGCAAGAGTTATTCAGTGGCCTAATACGCAATCCACCAACGACCGTTGCTGAGTTTCTTGTGGAAGCCATATCAATGGAAAGGCACTGCAGCAGTGAACACGGCAGTACAACAGCGACATTTCGACCCTATCGCACGACCCTCTCGCTATGCCCTTGGACAATACCGACGCCTTGCGGGAGTTTATTAGGCTTGTTGTTCGAGAAGAGCTCCAAAAGCTTCAGGTGGCTCCAGCATCGGTACAGTGACTCGCTCTGGCTGAGGTCGTCCGGGAGGAAATCAGGCAGGCATTCCAAGTCCCGGAGCCCAGCGAGACACCACAGTACGAGGTACGGCAGCCACAGCCTCATATGCAGAAGCTGCGCGAAGTTCGTTGTCTCCGACTTTTCCTGATGCGCGCGACGTCCCGGACTATCATGGTGTGTGCGCTGTTTAACAAGCAACTGGCAACTTCAGGCCCCGCCGCACGCCATTTCATTGCCTAAACACGACCACTCGGCAAGAGCGACGTACGGCACACCGCAGACCGGAGGCGCTTGTGTTTTCATTGCGGTGAAGCCGATCATCTCTACAGGGCGTGTCCTTACCGCCGAGCTGGACTCCGTGGATTTTCACTGAATGCGCCGTGCCCACGCAATGGTGAACGCCCCCTGGAGATTGAAGCATACCTTGCGGACGCCAGGACCTCGTTTGCATGCGTTACACCTGCTTTTTCATGTCTTGTGATGACACAACGCCAACTCATCAATGTCGCCGGTGGGCGATGTGATCGCTGCGAGCAGGGATCCTCGAGATATCGCTTTCGAGTATACAATCAGTTATGCGCGATCTGGCGTCTTGTCATGCACCGCGTTGGTGGCCATCTGTTGCGCTGCGCAAGGTCGCGCGAAAGTGATTGTATCCCTGAATGCAACTATATATGTTCAAGCTGGTAACGCATAAATGGGCCGACTACGCCAAGCGCGTGCCGGCCTCGCTGGGCAGTGCCATGCTGGTAGCATGTTGACACGTGTACTTCTTTATCGGGCAACCATGTTTCGCCGCCTAACAAATGTAATCGCGCAGCATGGGACGCGCCTGCATGTATCCGAAGGTTCTGGAAAGGTATCGATGCTTCTATCCGCTGTCTGTTGTCGCCGAGACTTATGTTATCTGATTTTATCACCTGACGCGAATGGTGTAGAACTTTGTGCTTTGTGGAAGGAACGCGGGTCCGAACGATTAGTCTGGAACATTCGACGACTGCTCTATAAAAGCCGACGCGCTTGACCCGCAGATCAGATTTTCGACGATCGCCGACTGTGTTCGCCGCTATCGTTGCGCTTTAAGTGTAGCCTGTTTTGTGGGCACAGGTTCGCCCAATAAAAGCTAGTTTTGTCTTTCACAGTACTGCTACTGTGTTCTTTAACGTCACTACCACGTGACATCTGGTGGAGGTGCTAGTGCGTTCATGTACCGAACGCCCCCGCAAAGCCGCGATCCAAGCCCGAAGCCCGAGGACAAAACTAACCTCGCCCAAGACCAGCGTGCTAGCCGCAGACTGCAAGGACTGCCCCCAGAGCAAGGACTTCTACCTGAGTCGACAAAGAAGATTGTGGTCAAAGCAACCCCAATGGCTGCCCCAGCGTCCCCCGTTATCCTACATCAACCTCGGGACCCACCGACCTTCCATGGAGCAGCGACTGAAGACCCAGAATCCTGGCTGGAGACCTACGAACGAATCGCGACATTTAACAACTGGGACTCCGACGACAAGCTGCGGCATGTATACTTTGCCTTAGAAGATGCCGCCAGAACATGGTTTGAAAACCGGGAGTCGACCTTGACGACATGGGACCTCTTCCGTACCGGCTTCCTGCGCACCTTTACGAGCGTCGTGCGCAAGGAAAGGGCCGAAGCCATGCTGGACGCCCGAGTGCAGCTACCTAATGAGAACGTTGCCATCTTCACGGAAGAAATGAACCGTCTGTTCCGCCATGCCGACCCGGATATGCCCGAGGAGAAGAAAGTCCGCCTTCTCATGCATGGTGTGAAGGAAGAACTTTTCGGCGCAATGATACGAAGCCCACCGAAGACCGTAGAAGAGTTCCTTCGCGAGGCCACCAGCATCGAGAAGACACTCGAAATGCGGAACCGGCAATTCAACCGCCGTACAAGCTCTACCCACTACGCAGGAATTCAATCACTGGCCACGGACGATCTGCGTGAGACCATCAGGGCCATAGTGCGCGAAGAACTGCGCAAGGTCTTGCCTTCGTCGCAGCCTCAAGTGGCCTCGATCGCCGACATCGTGCAAGAAGAGGTGCACCGATCGCTTGGAGTTCCTCAGGTGCAACCAGAATCACCACAGCCCCAGCCGGAAGCGATGACCTACGCCGCCGTCGCACGCCGTCAAGGCCACCCTCCGCGACCGCGCCAGGGCCCGGTGACGCCGCGATTCCGTCGTCCGCCGCCGCCGCCGCCAGCACGCCCACCCGCCGACCAGCGCACCTACGCGAGGAAGACGGACATTTGGCGAGCCCCCGACCACCGCCCGCTCTGCTATCACTGCGGAGAAGCTGGCCATGTATACCGCCGATGCCCATACCGCGACTTGGGACTGAGAAGGTTCGCCGTGAATGCGCCGCGTCCACAGCTTGGCGAGCGCCCACGTGACATCGCCGATTACCTCGCCGCTACTCAGTGGAGCCCTCGACGGCCGTCCCGTTCGCCGTCACCAGGCCGCTACCTGTCGCCGCAGCGCCGACCATACACCGGCCCAGCCCGGGGCCGCTCTGCGAGCCCATATCCGGAAAACTAAAAGCAGCAACCGATGGAGGTGCGGTTGCTGTTCGTCGAACTGACGAAGATCCTCCGCCGCCGACGAAGACGACGAAGAAATCATCTCGACGACCTAATGACGACACGCCGCCGTTCCGACGAAGTCAGGAAGCCAAGACTACACCGACGAAAGACGGCTTGACGACGCGACGTTCCAGCTTCAGTTCAACACGACGCAGCCGTGATCCGACGCCGAGACCTAACTGTAACGCCAGACAAAGAACCACCGACCTCGACGTGCTTGTCGACGGCCACGCTGTTACCGCCTTAGTGGACACAGGGGCTGATTACTCCGTCATGAGTGGACACATCGCCGCCCAGTTGAAGAAGGTTAAGACTGCATGGGAAGGCCCTCAAATTCGCACCGCTGGAGGACACCTGATTACGCCGACTGGAATCTGCACGGCAAGGATAACCATTCATGACCGGACTTACCCTGCCACCTTCGTTATCCTCCAACAGTGTTCACGAGACGTCATTCTCGGTATGGACTTCCTGAACCAACACGGCGCAATCATCGACCTGAAGTCGAAGTCAATAACGCTGTCAGAAGATAAAGCAATACCGCCGGAGAGCCCTCGTAGTCACCACGCCTTGAGTGTGCTCGAAGATCAAGTGAGCCTCCCGCCTCGCTCCAGCATTGTTATTTCGGTCGGCACCGAAATACCCGCTGACGTAGAAGGTGTCATCGAAGGCGACCAACGTCTACTGCTAGACCGTGAAATTTGCGTCGCAAGGGGGATCGCTCGACTGCACAGAGGGAAAACTGAAGTGTTGCTGACAAACTTCAGCCAGGAGTTCAAGCACATCAACAAGGGCACGACGATCGCGTACATCGAGGAAATTCTGGAAACCAGTAATGCGTTTGTCCTCTCGGATTCCGCCGCATCTACCCCGACGACCATGGTTCCCGAACCAGACTACGACATTAATCCAAGTCTCCCAGTGATTAAGCAACAGCAGCTCAGAAGTCTGCTCCGACGATACAAAGGCTGCTTTTCGACGTCATCGAGGATTCGACAAACACCAGTCGCCAACCATCGCATAATCACCGAGGAGTACGCTCGACCACTCCGCCAAAGCCCTTACCGAGTTTCGCCGCGAGAACGCGAAGCTATAAGAGAACAAGTCGACGAAATGCTGCGCGACGACATCATCCAGCCGTCGAAAAGCCCGTGGGCATCCCCTGTTGTCCTGGTGAAGAAAAAGGACGGAATCCTACGTTTCTGCGTCGATTATCGTCGTCTGAACGAGATCACGAAGAAGGACGTATACCCCCTTCCACGGATAGACGACGCATTGGATCGGCTCTGCAACGCTAAGTACTTCTCCTCGATGGACCTCAAGTCTGGCTATTGGCAAATAGAAGTCGACGAAAGAGATCGCGAAAAGACCGCCTTCATCACCCCAGATGGCCTCTACGAGTTCAAGGTTATGCCATTTGGACTGTGCTCGGCGCCTGGAACGTTCCAGCGCGTGATGGACACGGTTTTAGCGGGATTGAAATGGCAGACCTGTCTCGTTTACTTGGATGACGTCGTTGTATTCGCCGGAAATTTTGACGATCACCTTAGGCGGCTTGCCACAGTACTAGAGGCCATCAAGTCATCAGGGCTCACTTTGAAGCCAGAAAAATGCCGCTTCGCTTACGATGAGCTTCTGTTCCTAGGCCACGTCATCAGTAAATCCGGAGTACGCCCCGACCCCCAGAAAACAGCTGCCATCGCAAAGTTCCCGCAGCCCACCGACAAGAAGGCAGTGCGTAGATTCCTTGGCATGTGTGCCTACTACAGGCGCTTTGTCAAGGACTTTTCACGCATCGCCGAGCCGTTGACACGTCTAACTAAATGTGATGTTGAGTTCAAGTGGGAAACGCCGCAGGCCGACGCATTTGAAGAACTCAAACGACGCATGCAGTCGCCGCCGGTACTTGCGCACTTCGACGAGTACGCCGATACAGAAATCCACACTGACGCCAGTAGCCTAGGCCTCGGTGCCCTTCTAGTCCAGAGGAAAAACGGAATCGAACAGGTGATATCTTACGCTAGCCGGTCGCTGTCAAAAGCGGAAGGCAACTATTCTACGACCGAAAAGGAATGCCTTGCCATCGTTTGGGCTACAGCTAAATTTCGCCCTTATCTTTATGGCAGGCCATTCAAAGTCGTCCGTGACCATCACGCATTGTGTTGGCTAGCGAGTATAAAGGATCCTTCAGGACGACTGGCGCGGTGGAGCCTCAGACTACAAGAATACAACATCACTGTAACCTACAAGTCCGGACGAAAACACTCCGATGCCGATTGCCTATCACGCGCCCCCATTGACCCGCCGCCGCAAGATGACGAAGATGACGACGCCTTCCTTGGGATGATAAGCGCGGAAGACTTCACTGAACAGCAACGGGCAGACCCGGAGCTAAAAGGCCTCGTGGAATATTTGGAAGGGCACACCGACATTGTCCCTAGGGCATTTAGGCGCGGATTATCTTCCTTCACGCTTCAAAACAATCTACTCGTGAAGAAGAACTTTTCACCAGGCCGCGCCAACTACCTTCTTGTTGTCCCGTCAGGACTTCGTCCAGAAGTATTGCACGCCCTACATGACGATCCGACCGCTGGACACCTCGGATTTTCCCGGACACTATCGAGGATACAAGAAAAGTATTATTGGCCGCGCCTGACCGCCGACGTCGCCCGTTATGTCAGAACATGCCGAGACTGTCAGCGACGCAAGACACCGCCGACAAGGCCAGCCGGATTACTACAGCCAATCGAGCCTCCTTGCCGACCATTCCAGCAGATCGGGATGGACTTGCTGGGACCCTTTCCAACGTCAACAACCGGAAATAAGTGGATCGTCGTGGCGACGGACTACCTCACCCGCTTCGCTGAAACTAAAGCACTGCCGAAAGGTAGCGCAGCCGAAGTGGCGAAATTCTTTGTTGAAAACATCCTGCTGCGACATGGCGCCCCAGAAGTCCTCATCACCGACAGAGGAACGGCTTTTACAGCGGAGCTCACCCAAGCCATACTGAAATACAGTCAAACAAGGCACAGGAGGACAACGGCCTACCATCCGCAGACGAATGGTCTTACGGAGCGGCTGAATAAGACCCTCGCCGACATGCTAGCGATGTACGTCGACGTCGAACACAAGACCTGGGATGCCGTCCTGCCGTACGTAACATTCGCTTACAACACGGCGGTGCAAGAAATAACACAGATCACGCCGTTCAAGCTGGTCTACGGCAGGAACCCGACGACGACGCTCGACGCCATGCTGCCGCACGTCACTGACGAGGAGAACGTTGACGTCGCTACCTATCTCCAGCGCGCCGAAGAAGCCCGACAGCTCGCCCGCCTTCGAATCAAGAGCCAGCAGAGGACCGACAGCCGACACTACAACCTCCGACGACGCTTCGTCGAGTACCAGCCCGGCGACAGTGTTTGGGTATGGACCCCGATACGCCGACGAGGACTCAGTGAGAAACTACTCCGACGCTATTTCGGACCCTACAAGGTCATCCGACGTATTGGTGCTCTGGACTATGAGGTCGTGCCAGACGGCATTTCGCATTCACAGTGGCGCCGCGCACGATCTGAAGTGGTCCACGTGGTGCGCCTTAAACCCTTTTACGGACGCTGACGAAATTCCTTATTTTTTTTTGTTGTTTTTTCTTCTACGGGTGTTTTTATTTCGTTTGTATGTAGCATCGGGTCGATGCTTTTTAAGAGGGGGGTATTGACACGTGTACTTCTTTATCGGGCAACCATGTTTCGCCGCTTAACAAATGTAATCGCGCAGCATGGGACGCGCCTGCATGTATCCGAAGGTTCTGGAAAGGTATCGATGCTTCTATCCGCTGTCTGTTGTCGCCGAGACTTATGTTATCCGATTTTATCACCTGACGCAAATGGTGTAGAACTTTGTGGAAGGAACGCGGGTCCGAACGATTAGTCTGGAACATTCGACGACTGCTCTATAAAAGCCAACGCGCTTGACCCGCAGATCAGATTTTCGACGATCGCCGTCTGTGTTCGCCGCTATCGTTGCGCTTTAAGTGTAGCCTGTTTTGTGGGCACAGGTTCGCCCAATAAAAGCTAGTTTTGTCTTTCACAGTACTGCTACTGTGTTCTTTAACGTCACTACCACGTGACAATATTTACATTCGGCTAGCTGTCCCGGCGTTCGACTTTGCAAACTTCGGGCAGGTTCGGGTTGTCTTGGGATCACAGCTGTGGGGAGCACCCGCCTCCATTTCCTCCCGCGTACCCGCATCGTCCCGTTCGCTCGTGGCCGACGGGTCGGGCCGGCATAGACAAGGGAGAGAGGCACTACTCGCCCTCCCTTTCTCCGTTGCTCTTGGGACACGCATACCCCTCTCCCCCTATGCGGCTCACGGAAAAGGGAAACGTATCCGGTGGGCGAGGAGGACTTCCCCTCGCGAAAAGGTAAAAAGGCATAAAAGCGTGCCACCGGGAGAGACGCTCTCTCTTGGGACGCCGACAGCTGGACCGCCTGGATGAAAGCACCTGCCGCATCCCGTGAGTGACCTTGTTTGTCTGACCCACCCAGACAACGAGGCAAGCCTATTTACTACTATTACTGAGAGGACGTCCCTCTGCGAGTGTTCGCTATTGCTAATAGCAATAAACGTTATTACCGTTGACACCGCTGGTTGCCTTATTCGTTCGAACCCGGCGTAGCCGCGATTCCCGCGCTACGGGTTGGGAGTACCACGAAGCGACTGCGTGGGGCTAGATCCGGAGCTCGCCTTCAGCCCTAGCCGCACGCAGAGTGGAACCCCCACACAGCCCACGTGACTTCCTATCAGAACCGGATCTAGCTGGCTGCCATCTGGCTCCCATAACTCCGAAAATCGAAGAGGCCCAGTGGCGCGTGATCTTGGCACTGCTGAACTTCAACAGCTGTTAAAGCAGTACTCTTGCCATCAATTTTCGCAGCTTTAAGTTCCAAAGAAAGAAAACGAGCTTTTAAATCTGTTACATCAAGAGTGAGCTTATTCTGTTTTTTCTTCCATGGACGTTTTACCATGATAGCATTTTGCCCTTTAAGCAACTGCGCAAGCAGTTGTTCAGTAGGCCCTGGATTCCTGGATTGGACCCTGGACCCTGGATTGGACCCTGAATTCCTGGATTACTGGACCCTGGATTGTTCAATAGGCCCTCACATCTAAGGCAGGGGCTGTGCTCAAGGACAAGGATTCTGCAAAACAACCTTGCCCTATTATTCAAATAAATACAGTAAAATGTGCAGCAATCTCGAATACACCACTGTTCTCAGTACTTTATCACAGTGTCAGGGTCAGAATCCAACGCTGCAGAAGTTGGCTCTTGGAGGACAAGCTGTTATCTTCCGAGTCCAAGCTTGGCTCGTATTTGGAGTCGTAAGAGTCGATACTCCCATCAACAGATGAAGGTCCTACGTGAGCAGCCAACTCAAAGCATTTACGTGGCCATGCTGAAAGAAAGGAGCACATTTGTTCATTCGAACTCGACCAGACAATAATGCAAGAGTAGCAGATGAAAGAGATGAGGGCAGAGCCATTCTGGACCAACAAAAGGAGAACCCTGGTAGCTGGAGAGGAGGTATACTATCAGTGAAGGGAATGGGAGACAGAAGAAAAAAAAAACGAAAAAATCTTCTATAAACACACAACAGATGGCAGAAACACAGTAGAGTGGTTGCCTTGCATGAAGAATCGCCATTGTAGCGGTGTGCAAAATGCAGAAGCCCATATGCAGACACGCAGGTTCCGTGAGGCACAACCACGCCCATGAAGGAGTCCGCAGCTGCTAACCAGCACCGACATTAAGCAAACCCAGACAGAGGAGAAAACATACTTGTAGAAATATACAGTTAGACCTCGATATAATGAATTTCAATATGACAAAATTCTCGACATAACGAAGTATATAATTTTTCACAACCTCTGGTCCGTAGACTAGGTACAGTCGAACCTTGATATATCGAACAGCGCTGTGATCGCTAAATAGTTCGATACAGCAGAATTAGATATATACGATAACATAAAAACACGTCAAAAGCTTTTGTAAATCAATCAATGAACCAAGGGCGCGATCGGGGACCGTTGTTCGAAGCGCACCTTCAGTTGCGCCGCGCACAATTGGGGTAGGCTGCGCCAACTTCGCCTGAAGGGAGCGCGCGGTCGATTGCGCAGCAGGATATTAGCCTAGGCCGCACCAACTTCATCAGAAGCGCAAAGTCGGCCCAGTCTAGATCTAGTTGAGCGGTGCAACTGAATGCATGCTCCAAACAAGGATCCTCGATCGTGCTCCAATAGTGGCGCAGTAAATACTTGAGATAGTTCGATGTAATCAGAATTCTATATGTAGAATCGCGTAAAAAACAAACCAATTGTGGCACAGTAGATAATCACTTGAAGCTCGTGCTTTGGTTGAAAGTGCTGCAGCAGCGTGGCCTGCTTCTTATTGGCAACTGCGTGCTTAAACACAGAGTCCTCAACATAGTCTGAATGATCGACAAGCGATAAGCTGGTGCTCTCTATTGCACTGCAGAAGGGCCAAAGCACCTACAGTCTCAGGTGAAGTCGGAAGCAGGGCAACATTAGCGCTTGCGGGATCAACTTCGGTAGCGTCTTCGTTTGGCCGCAACTTCTCCTGTGATATCCACGTCCGTCAATCGAAGCATTTTGAAACACTGTCAATAACCAAGTGCTGTCTGCAAATTAAGGCATCCATGAGTGAGCCTAGTGAGCGTGCGCTGTCGCCCGTCTTTGCGGTTGCAAACAGCCAGTTTCCGCGAGGCGCGGCAGGCACAGAGCGCGGCACCAAGGAGGAGTCAGTGCAGCAAGTGCAATGTGTCGTTGACGTTGTCAAACTTGGGTCGAATTAGCCACGGCCGCCGCGCGTGTACGCCTCTATGTTCAAATGGTGCGTTCAGCGCGATCGATGTGGTAAGCAGCAATTGGGAACACCCATCGTGCCACCGCTATCTTCGATGGTGTTGCGGGAAAGCTCACCGCCTGTTGACAGAGCGCACATGGTCTGGGGTGGCAGAGTTCGATAGATCCATTTTACGTCCGAACCCAAACAATATAAAAAATTAAAAATGCATGTGATTTTATAGGTGATATAGAAAGTGTTTGATGTACGCAATAATTCAAAATATCCATGTTTGATATCATCATCAGCAGCAGCCTGGTTACGCCCACTGCAGGGCAAAGGCCTCTCCCATACTTCTCCAACTACCCCGGTCATGTGCTAATTGTGGCCATATTGTCCCTGCAAACTTCTTAATCTCATCCGCCCACCTAACTTTCTGCCGCCCTCTGCTACGCTTTCCTTCCCTTGGAATCCATTCCGTAACTCTTAATGACCATCGGTTATCTTCCCTCCTCATTACGTGACCTGCCCATGCCCATTTCCTCTTGATTTCAACTAAGATATCATTAACTCACAGTTTGTTCCCTCACCCAATCTGCTCTTTTCTTATCCCTTAACGTTACACCCATCATTCTTCTTTCCATAGCTCGTTGCATCGTCCTCAATTTAAGTAGAACCCTTTTCGTAAGCCTCCAGGTTTCTGCCCCGTACGTGAGTACTGGTAAGACACAGCTGTTATACACTTTTCTCTTGAGGGATAATGGCAACCTGCTGTTCATGATCTGAGAATGCCTGCCAAACGCACCCCAGCCCATTCTTATTCTGATTATTTCACTCTCATGATCCGGATCAGCAGTCACTACCTGTCCTAATTAGATGTATTCCCTTACCACTTCCAGTGCCTTGCTACCTATCGTAAACTGCTGTTCCCTTCCGAGGCTGTTAAACATTACTTTAGTTTTCTGCAGATTGATTTTTAGTCCCACCCTTCTGCTTTGCCTCCCCAGGTCAGTGAGCATGCATTGCAGTTGGTCCCCTGAGTCCCCTGTTTGATCTACCGAGGTTTGACTGTATATAGAAGCTCAATATAACGAAGTGTTGTATGCGGTTTCAATATAACGAAATTTCACAGCTGCCACAGAAAAATGTCCAGACAATAAATGGAAACTTCAGCAGACACACATGGCCAAATGACTAAATTACTATAAAGTGGCTGCTTGCAAACACACCTCTCAAATCGCGCGCCGCATGACAAGAGTCACCACCGAAGTGGAGCTTGCATGTTGTTCCGTATAAGGTACAAGTGCGATAAGATCCTATAGCACTCCACACACTGTGTGCTTTAGGTGCGAGTGAAAGTGCGAGTGACACCTTCTCACGCGAGCAGAGCGAAAGAGGGGGAGGGGAGTGAGCTCGTGGGTAAGCGATCAAGTACGCGCGAGGGGGCGGAACGGGTGGCAAGTTGGCGCGTGTCTTGGCCGGGGCTGAGCATCGCTGTAAGTGCAGCTGAGTGCATGCATAGCCGCGCGCACCCTGTTTTAGGGGTAATCTGCCATGTATACAAAGAGTGGGCATGCCAAGACGGTGTCGCACCATGTAAGCTGTCTTCCCGCGCGTTTGGTATTGTTGGTGGCTTAATCTCGGAGGCAGACAAAGCATTTACTCTCCGCTGCCGGCACTTTTCCCGATAGTGTCATCCCAGTGCAGGCGACATTATAAGCAAAAGCGATAGAGTGCATGCGAAACCGTGGCTGGCTTCCCTTAATTCGTGCCACCGATGTGAAGATATTGTCGATGTACGTGGTATGAAACCGTGTCATTCGTTGTCAACTCCCAAATATACAAAAAAAAAATTTTTCTCATTTAAATTTGCTTTTTCCGATTGCCCGATAATTCGGAAAATTCTGCGGCATCTTTCCCTGCAAGAAAAACAGATCGGCAATCGCATTCATTTGCATTAACGGTCAAATTTCTATACAGTAGCCGACAGATATTCCGGACCTGAAGGGGACCGAAAAATAGTCTGAATAAAGTAACAGTCTGAAAACTCCGCGAGTTTCAAAACCAAACTTTATTTTAGCTAAACTAGACTGAACAAGTCGCAGATGGTCTCTTGTTTTAAATTCCTGCTTTTTGTAACGTCTGCTTGCATATATGCAAGGATCATGTTCTCATCATACACACTAGACAACAATATTAGAGCGTTGACAACGTCTTGCATTGATGGTTGCGGGCGGCCAGAGGTGTAGTCGTCCAAGTCCGAGTCGCTTTGCGGCGGTGCGGTCACCTGGCACACGATGTCGTCGTACATAAGCTCCGCGCACAATTCTATGTTGTTGTCAATCGCGGCAAACTCATGAAAAGTAACAGCAGCGGGATGGACCATCCCAATGCTATGCATGCTGGCAATCAGCTGCTCGCTGGTGTCGATGTCTTCAGCGGTGCCGTTTGCCTGTTCAGTCACGGGCTCTTCAGAGTTTCAAAATCCAGCGTGCCTAAAACAATTTGCAATCGTCGAAGGCTGAACAGCCTTCCAGGCATCCGCTAGTAAGCCGATTACTGGGAACAGGTTACAGAGTATGTCTTCCCCTTGTCAAAGCACATGAGTGTGTGGCCAAATAAACGGGCCCGGTAGTGCAGCCTGAAGTTTTTATTGACCCCTTGGTCCATCGGCTGGAGCACACTCGTTGTATTCAGCGGCAAGAATTCAAGACAAATAGCTTGCAGGTTGTTTACGGCGCTGTGCACCCTGCAGTTGTCTGCGACCATTACCACTTGCCTCTTCTGGCACTCAAACATCCGGCCCAGACGGTGGACATCATCTTCCTACAAGCATTTTGTAATCCAGGCCTTTGTATTGCTGCTGCACCACACAGGCAGGTTCTACGCATCCTTAAAGCAACACTGTTTGTTCACCTTTCCTATCACTAGAAGGGGCAGCTTCTCAGTGCCAACTGCATTTGCACCAACCATGACAGTTACCTTCTCCTTATTATGCTTCCCACCAGCGCAGGCCACATTAGTAAAGGAAAGTAAACAGTCCGGCAGCATTTTGAAGAATAGGCATGTCTCGCCCCAATTAAAAATGTCTACAGGAGCATAATCTTGTGGCACAGCCTTCACTTACTCTTCCAGTAATCCGTGACAGTAGATTGATCCACGGCACTGCTCTTCCTGCAAACTTTCTTCCGTGGCTTTTCTTAAACCCACGGATTCACGAATCAGTGAACTTGAAGTCCTGAATGCCCATTTTTAAAGCGAGCATCTCGGCTTTCTGCTTGAGCATGTTGCCTGAAACGGCGAGGTTCTTCACTAGGACTCCTTTCAACCACAGCTGCAGGGCCTCTTCAAGCTTCGGATGTTGTCCTTTCCGGTCATTTTTTGTAGTTTTGCAGTGCAACAGGTTGACTGCAGACAAGATCTCTTCTTTGTTTTTCACGTAATCAGACAAGGTCTGTTTGGAGATATTAAACTCCTTCGCAACATCGACTTGGGTCCATCCTTGCTCGATAAGCATAATGATGGCGGCCTTTTTGTCCAGTGTCATGGTCGAATATTTTTCCCGCTTCTGCAACACATTCGGTGGAGACGCGTGAAGGGCAGGGGCCATGGCGTCGAAAACATGTCAGCGCTGCGCTGAATGAATGGCCGCAACACAATGAAATAGCAATTATTTATTTACTGAACATTATTATATGTTGTACGGCAGTAGTGATGGCAGGCGATGATTTCAATTGCACCGTACTGGATAAAAGCTGGCGGACCACTGTTGGATAAAAGTGTGCGCGACACCACCAATGACACCGAGGCAAAACTGATGATAATGGTGGTTATCGTGAGCATCACCTGGCTTTCATAAGTGGTGCCTAAATTGGCTGCGCATCACTGGTTTCCGGCTTTCAAAATCGCTTCCACCGCAGGCTACAAGCAAAAAGCACGGCCTTACAACAGGCCCTACCATTGCTGCACGGATTTGGATGCCTCCTATACTTGCTAATCAAATTACTATACTGATCCGAGCCAATTCACATCCAATCCGAAGCTAGTCAGGCGGCTCAAGATTCAATATGGCATCCTTCCCGACTCACACCGCTGGTCTGTCGCGGCAAATTTTGTTCAGAAAATTGAACTTCTGGGTTTATGTTGTCCGAAAAATCAGTTGTGAAAATACGTTAGCTCTATGGGAACCCTGATTGTGCATTTATGAAGTTCGGAATATCCATCAAGTTCAAATTTTCGGAGTCCAAAAAATCGGTCGGCTACTGTACAACGAAATTTCTATATAACGAAGCAAATTGCTGATTATCACCAACTTCGTTATGTTGAGGTTTAACTGTACGACAGATGGCGGAGCCACTTCGTGGATTGGCAACACTGTGTTACTGTGCACATCCATGTGAATAGAGTAGAGGATGTACGGGCATGTCAGTGACATGGCGGGACAGAAATGTGGAAATGCACCAATACATCAAAGACACTAAAAGGGGTAATTAAAGCAACTGAGTATCACTACTCCTGACTACACATGCAAGCTGTGTTATTTGCGGCTCAATAAGGAATATAAAAAATGTGACGCTGTTGGTTCCAGGAGAAAGCATGTTCACAATTTCAATGGTGTAATGACTACTTACACTCAAATACGAAACTGGAAATCTTGTTACTTGTTGTTCCAAATAATAATGATTACTAATGGAAAAGCTAACAAGCATAGGCACATTAGTTGTTTGTAAATAAAGTCTAAGGAGGCTAAAATTTTGAAGTTGCAAAATTTGGCATCTTTGCTGCCATTTAAAAAACAAACATTGCCAATATTTATTAAACTTTCCCCAAATGCTTATCCACTACTGGTTATTGTGGAACTGCGAGAACATTTTGCATCATCTTGCTTCAAGTCATAACCTTACGTCTGAACTTGTACACCGTCACTGCTACAATTTCGAAAATATTGCAAACATTTTAGCAATATTTTTCAGTGAATTATGTTTGCTCATGGTATGAGCGATGTCCAAATAATGGTGGCCACGATGTGTTTCCTGCTTCTGCAATCACTTCCGGTGCTAGCTGTACACAGAAAGCACAGCCTCTGAGATTGCTTTTTGTTACCTTAAGGGAATCGTCGCTAGAGTTGCAATTTCGACGCTTCCTATAAACTGGAAATGTAAAAAAACATGTTTCGCATAGCATTTGCATTTGCTACTGTAAGTTGGTCAACAACGTGTACCATATGTGACAACTGATGAGTAAGAGCATGCATGTGCAAGAAAGACCTAAACTTGCTATTGCAAGATCTTTCAGTTATGCGACAAGGGTCTGAAGCTTTTCTTTTTATTACTGCACTTTCCCAAAAACAAGGTGCCTATTTGTCTTGGGTAGTAAGGAAGCCCAACCGATGGCACCCCTCTCCAACGCAGCCCACGCCTTTTAGAGGCAGGTAAAAAAGCAGTTGATCCTGCTCCAATTTTCAGTCGAACGCCTAAACACTGAGCACGCACATCTCACAACTTCCGCAGTGCATAACACTGGAGTCCACTACAGCGAGCAATGCTGCTATATGGGTAATACTCCATGAAACCTGAGGGGCCATGCAATGAGTAGGAGAAGAGAAAAATCGTTAAGAATGGACTGGAAACCAAGTACAATGGGTTCCAGTCTGATCAGCCAAACTGCCGCCACCAGTGGGGCAGCTGCAGCAGCACTGACCGCTTTGTCCTTGATGGGCAGTTGGCCAATGAGTTTCTTGTCGTCGGCTGGGTCCAATAACTCAGTGTTGAGGAACAGGTCCAGCTTCATACTTGCATTGTTCACCTTCACCCTGCGAGGAGGTCGGGTATATTTCACTCCTGCATGTTGTTACAAAAATTATATCTTTCGAGTTTCTTAAGCTCACTTCAAAATTAAAGCAGTGAGTTCTCACTAGGTTTTTTTTATTCATCAATTACCCACAGCACTCAAAGGCGTCACATCAGGGAGGTTACAACATGGAATAAAATACACCTTCGTTCACACAATGCAAATGCTTTTCCGTCAGCCTATTCCACTGTTTAATGGTTCAAACAAAAGAAGAGTTGGCATACATTTGTCTGGGCAACTACAGGATCTTGCAACTATGATCAGTGCACTTTGAAATTTAATGAGGCTTCCATATGTAAATGTCCCTATTAATTCCAGTTTTGTTATAGGCAATGGAATATAAAAATTCTAATCTCAGTTTATTGCGGCGGGCTGAAAGAGATTCCCATCCTAGCGCAGCCTTCATTGCAGTGCAGCTTTCCCTGCTTCTGTACCACCCCAAAAAGATGTACCTGGCAGTATGGTGTTCTATTTGTTCTAGAGCGGCAATCAAGGTTATCGCAACAGAGCCATATATATTATAAGATATGCCATACACAAGTAGTATATGCCATACATTTTAAATTCACATGCGAACATCGCAGGTTTCTTTGAAACCTTCACAGTTCTTATAATTTCGCAACTTAAGATGGCTACTGTGGAGGCACTCTTATTTACACTTCACTGTTCTCTATAAGACAAACAATCCTACTGATGACAGCTTTAGTTTCAGATTTCCCAATGCATTAAAATTTTCACATTTTTGTAATAAAGTCAAAAGAAGTTTCAGCTCACAACAGCAACCACCATTAAATCTAATTTGAGAAAACTGCCCAAATTTAGGTCCATCGTGTTCATGGGGATGCTATGGTTTTCCTGCACTGGGACTTCCTGGAAAATGCACAGAAAAGTGAATTAGAAGGTGCATAAGTGACCCATTTATGCTGAATCGACATTCCTTGAAACTAGGGGTGTGCGAATATTAAAAACTTTGGAATACCATAAAATATTATTTTTAATATTCATATACAATTCAAAAAGTAGGTATTGAAACACTTTCGAATATTCAAAACAAATCGAATATATTCCTGACTGTGCGGATGCAAACACGGTTCACAGCGTTTGCTTCTATCTAAGAATATGTGTCTGATTTATTGTTGATGGCGAAATTTCACATGTAAATTGCGCTCAGCTATCGATTGACGAAGTTTTGTGGAAAAAGCCAGCAGCACGGGGCACAGGTTTGCAGAAAGCGAGGGTGTGCTTAAAACGCAAAGACTGCACAAAAGAATCCAGCAGCAATAAGAATGCTCTTTCTGGAAGTGTAGGGCTAATGTTCGGATCCTATATGCCAATGCCCATGCATGTGGCTTCATTATGCAAATATGCCAGCTCCACGCTGCATGCCCATAACGTACCTCTGTGCAGCGTATCGCAAACCTGTTAGATTTCAGCATAGAGCGATAGCCAATACGCTACAGCAATATGCATCCTGCAAAACCTAGGACTTGTAGTAGAGATGTCGCAGGGGATGAGCATTACCACGGTGCCTGCCCATATCGCAGTGTGCTAAAGGGCACTATTCTAAATGAGTGTGGATGCATTAGGCATGTTTACCAGGAGTTATAAACAAAACATTCTTTTGATGCAACCAAAGGTGCTCTTCCTTCTTCCGGCAGTATAATGTAGTATACCTCGCATTACATTGGTGGTTGCGCTATATTGTCACGTAGTAGTGACAGTGAAAAACACAGCTAAACTGTCAATAGCTCAACTATCTTTCTTATTGGGCGAACCTGTGCCCAAAAAAGCAAGTTACACTCAAAGCACAATGACAGCGTTGAACACAGTTGGCGATTGTTGAAAATCTGATCTGCCAGTGAAGCGCGACAGCTTTTATACATGAGTCATCTAAGTTTTCAGAGTAATTGCTGGTGCACATGGGTCTTCCAGAAAGTACTACATAATTTGCGTCACACATACAATCCGATTACACAAGCTTCGGTGACAACAGAGAATGAACAACACCATCGATAACGTTCCGGCAAGTTCCAATCATGCAGGCATCTCGTGGGCTAAGTGATAACTTTAAGCCGTTAGTAAGTGAAATGCAGTCCCTGAGAAAAGGATAAATATGTACACGTGCCAATGCTCACCTCTTAAAAAGCATCGTCCCAATGCTACAAACATGAAGGCAAGAAATGAAAGCATATGCACTGAAGAGAAATAACAAACAAACAAAGAAAAAAGTTCCAGAGTGGGTTAACGTTGGTAGGAGGGCTAAGGCGGACAACATGGACTATTCCAGACCGTGGGCGCCGCTGTGATTGCGAAATGCTGTCTGGCACGACATATTAGTCCAGTACACCAATACGTCGGATGATCTTGTAGGGTCCGAAATAGCAGTGCAAAAGCTTCTCGCTATGTTCTCGTCAGTGTATTGGGGTCCAAACCCAAATGCAGTCACCAGGCTGGAACACGACATAGTGTCGTTTAGGATTGTAGTGTCAGCTGTCCGTCCTCTGCTAGTTCTTGATCCGCAGGCAGGCGAGCTGTCAGGCTTGTTCGGCATGCTGTAGATAGGCGGCGACGTCGAGATTCTGTTCGTCGGTGTCGTGCAGAAACATGGCATCGAGAGTTGTCGCTGGGTTCCTGCCGTAAAACAACTTGAACAGCGTGACCTGTGTTGTCTACTGCACTGCCATGTTATAAGCAAAGGTTACGTATGGCAGGATGGCATCCCACGCCTTGTGCTCGACATCGATGTACACTGCCACCATGTTTACGAGGGTCTTGTTCAGATGCTCCGCTCCGTAAGACCATTCATTGGCTGGTGGTAGGCAGCTGTCCCCCTGTGGCTTGTCTGGCTGTATTGCAAAACGGCTTGGGTAAGCTCTGCAATAAAAGCCATTCCTCTGTCAGTAATGAGCACTTCTGGTGCACCATGTCACATGACGATGCTTTCGAAGAAGAACTTCACCACTTCTGCTGCACTACCTTTGAGCAGAGCTTTCATTTCGGCGTAGCAGGTAGGGTAGTCGGTGGCCATGATAATCTGCTTGTTTCCAGATGTTGACATCAGAAAGGGTCCCAAAAAATCCATTCCGATTTGCTGAAACGGTCGGCAATGATGCTCGATCGGCTGTAATAATCCCGCTGGCCTTGACGAGGTTGTCTCGCATTGCTGGCAGTCATGGCATGTCTTGATGTAGCGGCTGGCATAGGTGGTCAGGTGCAGCCAATAGAACTTCTCTTGTATTTTGCGCAGAAACAGTTCGTGTGTATGCGTGTGTAGTTTCTTCTTTTCTATTTTTTATCCTTTTTTCTCTCACCTATTGCATCCTCTTGCCCCTCCCCCAGTACGGGGTAGCCAACCGGTGATAACCTCCGGTTAACCTCCCTGTCTTTCCTTTGCCTCTCTCTTTCTCTCTTGAGAGTGTATAGGAAAACCCAAGGTGCCCAGCTCTCCGATCGTAATGCACGACATACAGGACTACAGGCCAAGGTGCTGTTGGCACAACAATATGGTAGTTTGCGCCAACTGGGGAGCAGTTCTTTTTTACAAGGACGTTGTTGCACAAGCAAAACAAAGACAGTCCACGCTGAAATACTTTAGGGACAACATCGGTCTTGCCTTCTAGGTACTCCAAAAAGCTTCGTAACTCTGGTTCTACTCATTGCTGTTCAGAGAAGTTGTCTCCAGTTATTGTTTCTAGGAAAGTGTCGATGTCCAGTTCACCTTGCAGTGATGGGCCAATAGAGGTGTGCGGCAGGAAGTCGGTGTCAGAATCCTTCCTCCTGGACTGCCGAATTCCAGGATTCTGAGACTCCATTACACTGGGCAACCTGAAGCATCCTTTAAGTTTGCCAGCCAACACAAGGGGTGGTGGTCGCTTAGCCTTTTGAAGTGCCTGCTTTATATGTACGGTCGAAATTTCGCTGTAGCCCAAATGATTGCAAGGCACTCTTCTTCTGTCAAAGAATAATTCGCTTCCACTTTTGACCGTGACTGGCTAGTGCAAGCTATTACGCTCTCAACTCGGTCCTTCCTTTCAACTAGCACGGCACCGAGGTCTAGGCTACTTGCATCGGTGTGCATTTCCATCTCGGCGTCTTCGTCGCAGTGTGAAAGCACCAGTGGTGACTGCAGCCATCAGTTGAGCCATCATTTCCCATTTAAGGTCGACGTCGGCTTTCGTGAAACGAGTTAAAGGTTCCGCAATTTTTTAAAAGTCTTGTATGTACAAAGCAGCTGTAATAGGCACACAGGCCACGAAATCTGCACACTGCCTTCTTGTTGATGGGCCACAGGAAATTAGCGATGGCAGCTACCTTCTGTGGGCCGGGACTGACTCCAGAGTTACTGATAGCGTGGTCTAGGAAGAGTTCCTCATAAGTTAAATGGCATTTTTCCGGCTTCAGGGCGAGTTCAAATGACTTAACCGCCTCAGAAGAATCATATCTATTTGCTGCCGGGAGTTAAATGCTTTTGCAAAACTATGTAGTTAAATTAAATGAAATTATGGGATTTTATATGCTGTTGTTGCAGCTGCTGCTCACAAGTGTGTCTCTTGTTGTTGGTCTGTTTTCTGCGATGCCCACCAACGCTGAACTCGCTAAAAAAATTGAGCATCTGGAATCACTGCTTAACGATAAGCTTGATGCACTTGTCGACAGTCTGGCTGCCAAGATTGGGAAGAGGCTTGAAGACCAGGGAATTGGCAACCTTGTTTCTCTAGCTGAAAGCGTGCGCTTTATGAGCGAACAGTGTGACATATTCAAAGCGACATTCAGTGAACTGGTAACTACTAACAAAGCGTTAACTTCTCAGAATCAAGCATTAACCAAGAGAATCGCAGACTTGGAACAGTACAGCAGAACGAATAACATCGAAATTAAAGGCATTCCATCATCACAAGGCAAGAAATGCTCTGCGATCTTAAAGATGGTTGCCGATGCAATTGATTGCTGAATTTCTTCTGGAGGCATTGACATAGTTCATCGTGTGGCCAGCGAGATGTCGGACAAGAACATCATTGTTCGTTTTTGTTCACGTGACAAGAAGAATGAATTTCTTCGCAACGGTTGCAAAGCTCGTCTGCGATGCTCCCAGATTGGCTTTTCTGGTAGTACAGATAGTCCCGTTTACATTAACGAACACCTCACAGTCGACAACAAACGTTTATTCAGCAAGGCCCTAACACTGAAAAAAGAGAACAGTTGGCAGTTTTTATGGACTGAAAATTGCCAGATTACAGCCTATAAATCAACTGATAGGAGGGTCTTCTGAATAAACTTGGAGGCTGATTTTCGAATCTTTGCGCAGGCGTAGCTTATTGACATTTTCTGTCCTGCGGGCTCATTGCCACATACGTCCCCGAATACTTTTCATCATGTCTTTGCTATCGCCAGCCGAAGTCAAACCATTGCTTACATCTTCTAATATTTCCATTTTTCATATCAATGCACGAAGTTTGCGCAAGAACCATGATACCATTTCTGCATTTACTGACTCACTTAATCATTCATTTTTATTTATTTGCGTTTCGGAAACATGGCTTGACAATGCTGATAGCAATTTATACGATTTTCGTCCATACCAAGCAGAATACTGCCATCGTATTTCGGATCGATACGGTGGTTCCACCATATTTGTTTCACCTCACATTAAATATAAGCGTAGGCTTGATCTTTTTCTTAACGTAAATCACTGTGAATCGGTATGCAGTGAAACTGACTTACAGCTGAATTCTCATAATCGTAACAATTTTATTCTTGGTTGTGTATACCGCTCCCCTTCTTCAACTATTCCCGATTTTCTGGGTGAACTCTGCATAGTTTTGAAAAAAATTTCTCTTGAATATAAGCAAGTCCTAATTGTCGGTGATATTAACATCAACTTACTTGATGTCGACAACGGAAGTGTAACAGCTTATACAGACTGTCTTGCTAGTTACGGACTGGAATCATTATTTATCTCTCCTAGTAGGTGTTCTACTCAAGGTGCCAACACACTTCTTCACCATGCTCAAACTAACATAGCGCCAACTCCCAACTCTGGTGTCACAGATACTCAGATCACAGACCATTTCCCGATTTTCGTCTCCTTTCAGGCCAAAATACCTCAGTCCTAGCCTTGCTACTTTTCCTCCAATTTTGACTGAGATAGCTTTGTTAGCACTATAACAAATACTGATTGGTCTGTAATTAACTCCCTGCACGATCCCGATGAAGCTCTTGAAAAATTTTGTTCCAACTTTTTACAAGCCGTTCGCGCTAACACCACTACTGTCAGATGCAAGAAACATATATACTTTCCCGGTAACCCTTGGGTAACGAGAGGTTTACTGACTAGTATGAGAAATAAAGAAAACATATACAAAAAGACTAAAAAGAAACCTTTTAATGTACGCTTAGCGGCATGCTATAAAAATTATTGCAACTTTCTGAATAACTTGCTAAAGCAGTCTAAACGACAGTATTACGACCATGAATTTACAAAACACAAGAACAATCCCAAAGAACAATGGCAACTTCTTAATGCATTCACGAACGTACCGAAGTCCGGTAATACCACTGATAAAACAAACAACAACAATAAAACCCATACTGATTCTTCTAGCGTAGCAAGTACTTTCAGTGACTACTTCTATAATATATACAGCAGTCGTCATACGACTACTACTTATCCCATTTATCGCTGCAATCATTCTTTTTTTCTCTTTCCCGTAACTGCAGATGAGGTATGTTCCATGGTATTAGCTCTAAAGAATACTAGCCCTGGCTTTGATAACATTTCGTTATTTCACCTAAAGCTTGTTGCGCCGCTAATTTCTGATACACTTTGTATTATAATTAATAATATTTTTAAATGTGGTATTTTTCCAACTTCGCTTAAAAGGGCTAAGATTATTCCTGTACACAGGAAAGGTGATAAAACGGAGGTGTTTAACTATCGTCCTATTTCTATTCTGTCGTCGATTAGTAAAGTTGCTGAGAAGTTATTTTTTATGTGCCTAAATAATTACTTAAACAAATTTAATTTGTTGCAATCTTCTCAATTTGGTTTTCGCACTGCCAGTTTGACTAACTTGGCTTTAATATACATGACTGACTACATTCGTCACTCGATTGATACGGGTAACTTCGTTGGTTTGGTACTCTTGGACTTCACTAAAGCTTTTGATACAATTAATCATAATATACTTTTTACTAAGCTAGAAGCCCTGGGAATAACCGGTCCAGTACTAAACCTCCTAAAAGGTTACCTACATGATAGAGAACAAAGTTTTTTTTAGGTGCTTATTCTGATACTGAAGTTATTATTAACCAAGGTGTAGTACAGGCCTCCCCCCCCCATATTAGGTCCCTTAATATTCTCTATTTATATTAATTATTTACCCACGTGTCTTTCGGCACATTGTGCACTATATGCTGACGATACTACTATCTCGTTGCAAGACAATTCTTTAACAACCTTAATCCTTAAACTAAACAATGAGCTTGACCACATTGCTGCTTGGTGCTCGTCCAATCAATTAATTATCAATCCTTCAAAAACTCAATTCATGATTTCTCGATCTAGCCAAAGAATACTACCTGGCTTACCTGAGATAACTTTAGATGGTCATCACATTCCCGTCTCCGACTATGTATCATTTTTGGGCATCAAATTAGATTCTAACCTTAAGTTTACTCAACACATTGCCTTCATTAAGCGAAAGTGTACCTTCGGTATTAGACCATTAATCAAATCAAGAACATATTTCTCTAAAGACGCGTTATTAGCATTATACCTTGCCTTCATTCAGTCACATTATTATGGCATTGTTTCCTGGGGAAACATATAACTGTCGTATCTTGTCTATTTAGCGCTTACAAAACCAAGCAATACGCATTATCACTAACAGCGGGTTTTTCACGAGTGCTACTCCTCTACTTCGTGAAAATAACATTCTTGTAACGAACTTGATCAAATATCATCTAATAATTATGTTTCATAAATTACTTACTGAACAGCCCTCATACCAATTCATTGATTCCAGGCACCTCATCAATAACAATAATACCGGGTTTGAACGTAACTCTAATTTTGTACTACCTGTGGTTCATTCTAACTATGGAAAAATGACATGATCGTTCGCTGCTATAACACTGTGGAATGGTTTACCCGTTAGCATTAAATCATCCTTTCATACATTTAGTCATGCTCTTAAGCTATTTTATATGTGTAACTAAGTTTACATCATTCATTACACTATATTTGTCATTTGTATGTATTGATAGTTTTTTTTTATGCACTACAGGCTTATATAAATACTATTTGTTTTCATTTATATTATTTTTCTATGTTGTATTTTCGCAGTTGTGTTTGTTTGTTTTAGTTCAATTCAATTCAGTTTAGTTCAATTTTTATTTTTCCAGAAATAATAGGTCCTGGAAAGGGTCAAGAGCTAAAAGCTGTCTCGACAACTTGACTAGGCCCATAACCCCATCTACAAGGCAGTATTGATGTACAGCAACAGGTAGTGTCCATGACATCAAGAAATGCGAAGAACAATGAATTACACAGTAGCATAAGGGTAATTAATTAATAAATCTACAGCATATGATTTCAAGATGTGTGTAATAACTTTATCTATGGTTGTGAACATATGACACACAAACAAAAGAAGTTTAAAACACCAGAACATAAAGAAAGATAGAATACATACATTCATGTGAAACAGTACTTGCAAAACAAAAGGCAAACATATATAGTCATTCATTCTTTGGACAGAAAATACATTCTCAATTATTTTATGCCGTAACTGATCACACATTTATGCTCACTTAGAATAAATGGCAGATTATGCTGTAATGACTGAACTTTATTATTATTTCGACATTTTGGGTGAAGCCAAACATCATTGTTACGTGTGGATAGTATAACATGTCTTTTTCTTAGAGATGCTAGATTCATTAGAAAATTTTGGAAAGCTACAGGAAAAGTAAAAAGAGCGGAGCAGGCGATACGGATACATATATTTTGCACTAATCATATTGTAGCTTATAAAAGCACTTCACGTGGGATACTGGTAATCAAGGTTTGCAATATGTCGCATGATCCTTTTGAAGTACACCTATCTTTGCAACGTTTCTTTTTGTCATTGTAGCCTGTACTAGACCACAGTAGCTAATGTATGAAGCAAACAGTGCATGATAAATTTGGATTTTGGCCTGTGTTGGAAGATGTCGGCAACGAGATAAGATTCCCGTTACTGCGGCAAGTTTTCTACAAACATCTTCTATGTGTTTATCGCAACTGAAGTTTGAAGAAAACGTAACCCCGAGAATCTTGTGTTCATTCACTACTTGAACTTTTTGGTCTTGGCATCTGACAGCATGGCATGTTTTGACTATCTTATTTTTAGCTCTAAATATTACTACTGTCGTCGTCTTTGGATTTATTCTAATGCAATTCAAATTAGACCAGCTTGCTCTTCTTTAATACATCTCTACATTGTTATTATTAACCAAGGGTCCTGTTGCAGTCTTTCACTTTGGGACCCTCGTCTGTATATTGTATCTTAGCAATGCATTGTATTTAAAGAGTAATAAACTGAAACTGAAACTGAAACGGAGGCTGTCGCACCTGTGCGTACAGCCGCGCGAGTCAGCAACTGAGATCGCATTGTTTTGGAGGCAACGCGGGTCGAAGGTCACCATCGCCGGCAGAGACGGTGTACCGTTTCCGACGCATTGTGCGACAGGGACACGCAGCCTGTAAGTGAGCCCCAACCGTCCACGAGCTACATACAGTATGGCGACTCAAGGCTCACCAGACGAATCGTCGCCCGAACGTCGCATGATTCAGATGCGCCTCGAGCTGCGTTTTGTGTCAGCGGTGACTGCAGAAGCACAGGCATGCAGCGTTCGCGACTCCCTTTGAGCAGTGCTTGCAACTGAGCGGAAGTTCAGTTTGATGGACCAGCAAGGCCAAGAACAAATTTCGTCCCCTTGTGACTGTGAGTTCATTATTGTGCAGGTTTCCGCAATGAACTTTGATTGCTAAAACTCTGTGTCCAAGATGCCAACAGCATTCTGTGAGTGTACACTGCGATACTAGGCTTGGTCTGGCAGTGAAAATGGTGGTCATGCACTACTCCAGAGGGCTCAAGAAAAGGATAAAGAACACCTGAAGAAGGCATCCAAAGCCCACCAGAGAGGCAAAGGTGTAACAAGATGCCTGACAGTAATGATTCAAGATATTACAGCCCTGGTGCTTTTTAATAAATTTGCAGTGCTTTTAAAACTTTGCAGCCAGTTTTCTCAATGGCATTTTTTTTTTATAATCACCTCGCTTGTGGAAAGCATAGCACAACAATGGCTGGACCGATTTTGGTTCAGTTTGTTTTGCTGTGATCCACAAGCTGTGCTGTACTTAAAGGCAGTCTTGAAATGTTTCTTTATCTTTCCATTATTTAATTATTTCACGACAGCTACATGGCTCCATGCAGTGAAGCACAGTCATGTATATGTTATGTTGAGCAAAAAATTATTAGAGCACTAAAAAAATATATCGAACACTGTCTTGGTGTAGATTTAGACATTCGGGCAAACATGCAAAGTATTCCCAGCTCCCTACCATGTTTCATTACTGGGCCAGGCTTTCCACAAGCAAGGAACTTATAAATTCTTATAAAACAAAAACTAAAAAAGACATCCTAATGAAATTTTAGATTTGTCTCTTTATTGCAATGTGCAGTGTCAGGGTGTCTACCAAGTTGACATTTCGAAATTCCCTGAGTTTTCCAGGTTTTCCCTGAGTGCCAGTGTCAAATTCCCTGAGCAACACAGAACATGCTAAAAAATTTAAAAAAAAAACGACTTAGTCCAGTTTGAATAGTAAGGGGTAGTGTTTATTTTATTAAAAAAGAAAACAGAACGCAGGAGTTAAGAAAATGCTCAGCGAAAGCAAGATATATTGGAAAAAATGTGTAAAACTCATAGTGAGACATTCTGAAATACGAATAAAAACGAAATGCATGCAGAAGCAAATATTTTCCAAGATGAGCTATTTCTATCAATTTTATCCCAAGGTGCTGGAGACTCCATATAGAAGGCAAGTCAAGGCGGGAGAATGCCTCTGAATTTTATAGTGACCCATCGTAAATAGATAGTAACTAATATTCATTAATTGTACAGTGAGCCATGCTACGTTTCTTCAATAAATATATTGAATCACATGCTCAAATTACTTGTAAAGGTTAATTATTGGGCCCAAGCATTACAAGGGAAGAAATAATCTTTTGCGATTACTATTGAAACCTCGACCTTCGCTTTCATGAAGGCCCTCTTTGAAGGGACGTCAAAGAGGGCAACGCCTTTGTGAAAGTGATCGTTTGAAGCGATACATTTCACTGAGAAGTGGAATAGGTGTATCTTAAGAGAGCAGAATGTGCAATTTAACCAAAAGCCTAATGTTCACTGTCTATTCCAGTAACCATTACACAGTAATGGCAAAAATAAGTTGCATTCGAATGTTATGCTGTGACTGAAGGGGATATTACAAGATTCGCAGTTTGTTTCTCCGCTGTTTTCGGTGAGCTAAACAAGGCATCTTGTTAATTTCTAGGGGAAATTAGGGGCGTGGTATGGATAAGGTGTCGGCAATGCTCCAAATGGGTTATGGTTAAATGGCATTTTCAAGTAGAATAGGTATGCAAGTGGTCCATAGCCTTACTAGTCTGTTTTACGAGCGGTGTAGGACTTAGACTGCTGCACTTGAATAATTACAATAACAACTGAGATAAAATTGTGTGAACATAAGGGAAACAATACGTCAAGTTTATGTGCAATGGCAAATACATGTTGATCAAACACAGCATCAAAAAACTGTGACTAAGTCTTCGAAATTATCACGCTACTGCTATCGTCCCAAGAGAGTTTAAGATACTTTATACTTTAAAGGAATAGGCAGCATTTCAAGTGGAATGTGTCACATAGTTTTAATATTTCTGGTTATTGAGAAGCATTACGAATAATCATTGAACCCTCATTTATTGTTCTTACTTTGTCATGCGTGATATATTAGTTTCGGCTGGTGTCCTCACTGAACTAAAGAAGGCAGCTTCGTTAGGTTTGGTGACTGTAAGAACAAATTAAAGGGTGATGCGGAGGTGAAGTTCCCAATAAATGGCTTTCGTAATAAATTACGTATGCAAGCACTCCAGTGTGTTTGAGCGTGCCTAACGAGAGCGGAAGAATTGAGCCCGCTGCTCTGGCAGCACTATAAAAGCCGCCAAGACCAAATTTAGCGAAAATTGGTGGTGCCCAATGGAAACTTCCTGTGCGAAGTGGTTGGATCAAATACAGCTTTTGTAAAAATTTTCTTATACAAGCAGTGATATGGCCGCTATCAACTATGCTTCCCGGTGTCCCGACATAGCTGTAGTTTACAACAGGCTCATATTTTGTGGAAAGTGGAGGTGGGCCATTGTAACTGCGATGTGTGACAAAATTTTTACGTTCCTGGTTCGGTAAAAAGCGCAAATAATAATGAGCAGTCATTTTTCTTTCCTTATTTTCATGTGTCATAACACCTTCCGTCCTTGCTTCAGCGATGTCCTCCATGAACTAAACAATACATGTTGTTTCTATTTGGCGAAAATAAAGGGCGCATTATCCCCAATATGAAGGCAAACTTCTAAGATAGAGAACTAATTATGATATTTTTAGTATATTATGCATGTAAGCTATCGGGAGTTTTATGAATGTGTTTTGCGAACAAAGAATTTATCCCATGGCCCTGAAATAACTGTGAACTCAACAAATATCAAATCTAGTGGAAATTGAGTATGTGGGAAGGGTGGGTTGGGGGAGGGTGTTATAAAGCGCTAAAGCATTGCATAACCCCCTCAGCAGTTGTAATGGTGGTTTTTAACAGCTTCACTGGACATCCATTGTCGCAGGGATGGGATGGCGAGTTCATTTCTTTTATGTGTGTGCAAATATTGCAAGCAATTTATGTTGATTGTACGCTGTCGCCTATGACCTCAACAGTACTATTACCTAAACTAGCGATACATTTATGTTGTAGACTTAAACAGCAAGTAGAATTCTTTGTTGAATTATTTAAATTCTTTGTAGCAAATGTGCCTTTTTATGTACACTGTACTGCTGCTACTGGGTGCGATCCGAGACCACTGTGGGTGCACCCATTGCCTTTTGTCCCTGTATCAACTTGAGATGTTATATAGTTGCAAGACATAAATGCAAATTCAGCTCATTTTTCAGGCCTCCATGGTTCACCATGTGTGATTGAGAAATAGGTCCCTGTCGGTTAAATATACTTATAACAGAAGCACTTCCAGGCTATTTCACTTATTGTAATAGTAATTTGTAATATATATATATATGCACACGCACACACACACACACACACTAGAAATAGTTGGTACGCCACTGCATGTCTTTTACTGCCGCAGCACATCTAATAAAGCTCTGAAGGCCTGCCAGTACACTTACTAGGCACATCTGTGCTCATCTTGTGACAGGAGGCAGCAGGTGCACGCGCATTTAATTAAGGAATACATACTGTGTTCCATGACAATTGCCCCTTCCCACGCTTGTTGAGCTTCACCACAATAATTGCACACGCTTCACCGTGTAATATTGCTACGGCACAATATGTGCGATCACGAAAGGCGAGCAGTGTGAAGACGACGACGACGATTAGAAGCTAGCGCGGGCTGTTGCCTCTTGGCCAAGCGCAGCGTATTGCCTTGTAGCCTTGTAAATATACTTGTAAATAGCTTTTCGTCGGTGTCTTCCTACGTAGCATATCTGGTGGAGGTGGACGTTCCCTGTACCTCGTCACGAAGCTTCGCAGTGGTCGGTACGTCGAGCCTTCCTTCATGGCTCCCGGCGATGACAACCTGACTCCGCCGGCTCCGACACCTGCTGCCACTTCGACGACCTACCCGTGATCCTGGCGTATTCTCAGGCAAAGATGGGGAAGACGTCGATGACTGGATCAGCCTGTATGAACACGTCAGCCGCAATAACCGGTGGGACCCTACAATTATGCTCGCCAACATAGTCTTTTACCTCGGTGGCACACCTAGAGTTTGGTATCGCACGCACGAAGATGAGCTCACCAGTTGGGATTCACTTAAGACACAGCTTCGAGACTTGTTCGGCAACCCCTACGGTCACCAACTTGTCGCGCAGAAGCTGCTTTCCGGCCGTGTGCAGACGTCAACAGAGCCCTATGTCACGTACATTCAGGACGTCTTGGCTCTGTGCCGCAAAGTTGACACCCACATGACTGAGTCAGACAAGGTTTCCCACATCCTCAAAGGCATTGCCGATGACGCCTTCAACTTGCTCGTGTGCAACAACGTAGCGACGGTGGATGCTGTTATAAAAGAGTGCCGCCGCCTGGAACTCGCCAAAAGCCGACGTATTGACCAAAAGTTTGCCCGTCTGCCCAACACCCCAGCGACATCTTCCTGTGCCGACGCTCCTCGTCCCAACAACACTGCTGATGTTACCAGGATCGTCCGGCGTGAGATCGAGGCCGCCTATCCGGCGGCCTTCGACTCCAGTCCCACCAACACATCTGCAGTCATGGTCTCACTGATCCAGGCAGTTGTCCACCAGGAGTTTGCAAACATGGGTCTTCACACCATCTGCTCGGCCCATCGCCCTGATAACCGCCCGGCTTCTTCCATTCCGCCCCGTCCCGCATCTTCTTACCCACCACGTTTCCGCAACCCATCTGAATGGCGCACTGCTTACGACAAGCCCATTTGTTTCTCCTGCCATCGAATCGGGCACATTTCTCGGCACTGTCGCAGTCGCTGGAGTTCCCCGATCCGGTCTACTTACACTGCCTACTCTCACTCCCCAGGTGGCCCTTCTCGTCCCTATGCCGCACGCTCCGATAATGCCGCCACTGATTCTCCTGCAACGAACCGCCCCTATTCTCGTTCGCCTTCGCCCCAACGACGACAATCTCGCTCTCCCCAGCCCCGTCGCTCCTATTCGCAGACTCCCTTCGGACGCCGCTCCCAGCCGGAAAACTAGACGATGCAGCGCCTCGAGGTGACGCTGCATTGCTCCCTACGCCGCCAAATCCTCTACTGACGTTGCCCCCTCATCTGAACCTTCTTGACATGCAAGTCGACGGTGTTTCTGTGTCTGCACTCATAGACACTGGGGCGCATTTGTCCGTAATGAGCGCTGACCTTCGTAACCGGCTCAAGAAAATTATCACGCCCGCCACGACGCCTGTTGTCCGTGTCGCCGATGGCGGAACAGCCCCCGTTATTGGTATGTGTACCGCCCGCGTCTCCTTCGCTGATCGCTCAACAATCGAGCTATTCACAGTTATCGCCCACTGTCCCCACGACATCATCCTCGGCTTAGACTTCCTCTCCGCACATTCTGCTCTCATCGATTGTTCCGCCAGTACTCTCCGCCTTGACCTGCCTGTTCTCGATCCTGCTGAACCACACCCCAGTGGCCTCAGTTCCGCCGACTTCGTTCGCTTGCCACCTTCGGCACTGACCTACGTTGACCTAGTGTCATCCCCACCAGTCCCCGACGGTCACTACATCGCGGCTCCTATGCAAGACGTCCTCCTTACACACGGGATCACAGTACCTCATACAGTTTTATCTATTACGGCGAATTGCATCTGCCTACCAGTGGTCAACTTTGGCTTGACGACACAAGTGCTGCCACGTGGGATGTCTCTGGCCCACCTTTGCTCATTCGAGGATCACTCAGTAGCATCCATTGCATTTGACGACACTTCATCCGATACTCCTCTACCATCGCAGTCGGCAAATTGTACCATCGCTGACTTCCAGAAAATGATTGCCCCCAACTTGCCGTCCGAGCACGCTCGTGAACTCTACCGCGTTCTGTTTTCCTACCACGATATTTTTTACTTTAACGATCGTCCTTTGGCCCAAACTACAGCTGTCAAACATCGCATTAATACCGGCGATGCCCCTCCTATTCATCGCTGCCCGTATCGAGTGTCACCAGCTGAGTGTCAAGTTATTCACGCAGAAGTTCGCAAAATGCTTGCCAAGAACATTATTGAACCATCATATAGTCCATGGGCGTCACCTGTAGTACTGGTCAAAAAGAAGGATGGCTCATGGCGCTTTTGCGTGGATTATCGGCACCTTAATAGGGTTACCACAAAGGACGTGTATCCCCTACCTCGGATTGATGACGCCCTTGACTGCCTCCATGGTGCTCGCTATTTCTCCTCTATTGACTTTCGCTCCGGCTACTGGCAGATTGCCGTGGACGGTCTCGACCGCGAGAAGACTGCTTTTCTCACACCCGACGGTCTTTATCAATTCAAAGTGATGCCGTTCGGTCTATGTAACGCCCCTGCCACTTTTGAACGCATGATGGACTCCCTTCTTCACGGATTCAAATGGTCCACGTGCCTGTGCTACCTGGACGACGTTATCGTATTCTCCCCAACGTTCGCTACGCACCTCGAGCGCCTCTCAGCAGTCCTGGACGTTTTTCGTCGAGCCGGTCTGCAACTCAACGCATCCAAGTGCCAATTCGGCCGTCGCCAGATTACCGTCCTTGGACATCTCGTTGACGCGAACGGAGTGCAACCGGACCCGGGCAAGATCCATGCTGTTGCGCACTTCCCTGTTCTGAAGTGTGTCAAGGATGTGCGCAGCTTCATCGGCCTTTGTTCGTACTTCTGCCATTTCGTGAGAAATTTCGCTGCCATAGCACGGCCACTAACCGAGCTTTTGAAAAAAGACGCCCCTTTCCAGTGGGGCGATACCGAGGCCTCTGCATTCTCACATCTAATCGACATTCTCACAACGCCTCCCGTCCTGGCCCATTTCGATCCTTCTGCGCCTACAGAAGTCCGTACTGATGCCAGCGGTCACGGAATTGGCGCGGTACTGGCACAACGCCAGCGTGGCCACGACCGGGTTATTGCTTACGCCAGCAGGCTCCTCTCAGCCGCGGAGCGCAACTATTCCATCACTGAGCGTGAGTGTCTGGCCCTAGTTTGGGCGGTTTCGAAATTCCGCCCATACTTATATGGCCGATCCTTTTCCGTTGTCACAGACCATCACGCGCTTTGCTGGTTATGCTCACTGAAAGATTCTACAGGAAGACTTGGTCGCTGGGCCTTACGCCTCCAAGAATATTCGTATACTGTCACCTATAAATCTGGCCGACTACACAAGGACGCTGACTGCCTGTCTCGCTACCCGGTCGACGAGCCTGACGCCGTTGACAGTAGTAGCGCCAACGGCATTTTCTCTGTGTCTGCCTTCGCTAACATCGCCGATGAGCAGTACCGAGACCTATCGCTGAGTGCACTTATCGAGCGTCTGCGTTCTACACCTACCGACGCATCCGTTCGCCGATATGTCCTCCAGGGCAGCATAGTTATCGAAGGAACTTCCTCCCTGACGGCTCTGACCTTCTTGTAGTGCCAAAACAGCTACGACAGACTGTGCTTTTTGAGATGCATGACGCACCCACTACAGGACATCTTGGGGTAACCCGCACGTACGACCGCGTCCGCCACCGCTTCTATTGGCCTGGTCTCGCTCGCTCCGTTCGACGCTATGTTGCTGCCTGTGATCCCTGCCAGCGTCGGAAAACACCTCAGGTGCTACCTGCCGGTCATCTCCAGCCAATCACCGTCCCTGTGGAACCGTTCTTTCGTGTTGGATTAGACCTGCTTGGTCCCTTTCCCACGTCATCCTCTGGGAACAAATGGGTAGCCGTCGCGACTGATTACGCCACCCGATACGCTATCACTCGGGCTCTCCCTACCAGTTGCGCCACTGACGTCGCGGACTTTCTCTTGCGTGACATTATCTTGCTTCATGGCGCCCCGCGACAGCTCCTTACTGACCGTGGTCGAAACTTTCTCTTGAAAGTTATCGCTGACATTGTGTGTTCCTGCTCCATTCAACACAAACTGACTACCTCATACCATCCTCAAACCAATGGCCTGACAGAGCGGTTAAACCGTACTCTTACCGATATGCTGGCCAAGTACGTTTCCAAGGACCACCACGACTGGGACATTGCCCTTCCTTACGTAACATTTGCGTACAATTCTTCCCGGCACGACACCGCTGGATTTTCTCCCTTTTATCTACTGTACGGTCGCGAACCTACCTTGCCCTTAGACACGGCACTTCCTCCTGCTGCGGTCTCAACAAGCGAGTATGCGCGCGACGCCATCGCCCTCGCCGACCATGCACGCCAGCTTGCCCGTGCTCGACTGACGGCCTCACAAACCACTCAGCAGTGCCAGTACAACGTCCGCCATCGTGACGTACAGTTTTCGCCTGGTGCGCTCGTGCTCCTGTGGTCGCCCACTCGTCACGTCGGACTTTCAGAGAAGCTCCTTTCGCGATACACAGGGCCCTACCGCGTGCTGCGCCAGGTGACGCCTGTGACTTACGAAATTGCTCCTGTGGGTTCAACCTCGTCCTCTCCTCTGGCATCTAGTGATGTCGTACACGTCAGTAGGCTCAAGGCCAACGACACTGCTTCCGAGTCCGATCTTTAGTCGCTCCGGGACGGCGCTTTTGCCGCTGGGGGTAGTGCTACGCCACAATATGTGTGATCACGAAAGGCGAGCAGTGTGAAGACGACGACGACGATTAGAAGCTAGCGCGGGCTGTTGCCTCTTGGCCAAGCGCAGCGTATTGCCTTGTAGCCTTGTAAATATACTTGTAAATAGCTTTTCGTCGGTGTCTTCCTACGTAACAATATTGCTGTAGTGAGGCGAAGCTGACTTTCGGCAACCAACATTATGCAACGCGTCATGCTTTCCGAGCTTCGAAGCCAATCGCGAGGACCACAAAGGCCGAATCGGTGCCAATGCTGGCAGCGGCGAATTCTTTCAATGAAAAACATGGCACAGAGCGGCAAGAAGCTTAATAGCGAACGCAGAAGCAGCTAGGCCTAGCGTTGCTGCGGTGGTGGCTACGGCTTCCAGTGGATGAGCGTGCGAGAGCGCCAGTTCGAGTGACAAGGTAATCAAAATGGCGGTGGTGGTGGTGGTTTTATTAATGCTGTTTCGGACCTGCCATGATGGCAAAAAGTCCGGAAAATCGGATGGCGAAGGGTTCTTGCATTCGAAATTTCAGACGTTATTATACACAGGTTCTATGGGGTACATGGTGGTGCCGCGAAGCCGTCCGAATTATCGGGCGTCCGGAAAGTCGGTCGTTGACTAAACACTGGCAACTCCTACTCAAGCCAGCTTTACCGCAACTTTCTCTCCCTTTCAATAAAATTACAGCTAATTTTCCCTGATAGAAGCGCAAATTCCCTGAGTTTTCTCTGAGTTTTTCCAGACTATTGAAAATCCCTGAGAATTCCCGGTTTTCCCGGTTGGTAGACACCCTGAGTGTGTGTGCCAAATTTCAGCCCTTTCTATTAAGAAAAAAAAAAAATTATTTTTGATCCCCTTTTCCTCCCTTAAGCACATGCTTGTTGCGTTCTCTGAACGACATAAGGACTGGGATACCTACCTTCCAGAGATCGGGATTGCATTGCGATCGACAGTGAACCGCTTGACTGGTTGTGCACCTTCTTCTCTGAACATGGAGAGAGAGCTGCTGAATCCGATGGATAGAGTTCTCGCAGATTGCAGTGGAATGTCGGTCGCGCCGGCAGCACGAGCTCAATACGCGATGCACCTACGTGCCAAGATGACGGAAGCTTTACATAAAGCACGCCGTAATCTTCGCACTGCTAGGGCGCAACAGAAGGCGCAGTACGACTGCTCGCATCGAAACGTTCGCTACGAAGTGGGCGATCTGGTGCTTCGACGCCAGCATGTTCTCAGCGATCCTAGCAAACAGTTCACTGCCTCGTTGGCACTGAAATGGACCGGGCCGTATCAAGTGCGAGAGAAGGTTTCCTCGCTCATTTACTGGCTCGAGAACATGAAAGGGAAGCCGATCGGTGGGCCGGTACATGTTTACGACCTGAAACGCTAACGTGCCACGTGGTGAGCAGTGGGATGAAAACCAGACCCTCCCTCAAGCACAGTCGGTGAGAGAGAGCAACCAGAACCGAACGACGAGCCCTCCGCCATGCTACAACTTGTGTAGCAGGAGGATACCCTCCGGCACTGCCGGTCCCGTTTGACGTTTCCGGCGGAGTACAAGGCGTTACGCACAAGGTGAGTGTTAAACTTATCTGTGCCGACTTCCACGGCACAGGTGGACCACGACGCCCACTCTAAGTGCTGCCAAGACGACTCGGCGGCGGGACGCCCCCCCATTTGAGGTGTCGTCCTCTCTAGGGCCCTCGACTTACTAGGGGCGTCGCCAGGCCTCACCCCAGACACCCGCAGGGCGGCCCATCAGGGACGATGCAACCCGTTTCCCCTCGGATCCATCACCTCGTTGCCTGACCTCTCCATCCGAGGCCCACTCAGGGCCACCAAGGGAACCCGTCGCGATGAACCCCAGGCAACCAAGCCACAGAACGCGGGACGTGGCTACCTGGACGTCACAGGATGGCGTCGACCCGCCAGCCGCATATGTATCCGACCGACCCTGGTGCCGGCAGGAGAGGGCCCGGATCGGAACACCTCCGGAACGGCTCTTCTGGCTCTTCCAGGGAGGACAACTGGAGGACGGAGGGCACCTGCCTGCCCCTGCCGGTGGGTACAAGACTGTGTGGCTGTGGCACGGTATGAATACACAAAAGCCACGACCGAGGTGCCCTGCGCCGCCTCCGGATAAAAAGACAAAGAACACCACTGCAGCCACAACGACCACCCAGCTCCAGGCCACGTGGGCCCGAGTGGCCCGGGAGACAGCGTTCGCGGAGTGGCTGTTACACGTGGCGACCTGCCACCCAGACACCGCTGCCGGGACGGAAAATCAGCCAGCAGCATAGCCACCAGCAGCGGAGCAGCCAGCCACGAAGACGACGACTGGCATAACGACTGAGGATGCTGTGGCGGTAGCCGAAAATGATGGTGGGAAGGCGGCATCGGAGGCGCTGGCCACAACACTGGATGCGGCGTAGGAGCCCCAGGAGACTGAAATGGCAATGGAGATCGGCTTTTGGGCCATTCTTGATGAATAAACCGGCGTCCGAGTGTTTTGCGTCTGAGGGCATTCTTAAGGGGAGGAGGATGTGGGGAGCACCCGTTCCCATTTCCTCCTGCGTACTCGCGTCGTCGCGTTCGCAAATGGCGGACACGTCGAGCTGGCGTAGACAAAGGAGAGAGGCACTACGCGCCTTCCCTTAAGCCGTCACTCTCGTGACGTGCGTACCCCTCTCCCCCTCCGCTCGCGGGAAAGGAAACGTTTACGGCGGGCGAGGAGGACGTTCCCTCGCAAAAGGTAAAAAGGCATAAAAGCACGCCACCGGGGGAGACTCTCTCTCTTGGACGCCGAACACCTACGCCGCCGGGACGAGATCACCTGCTGCAACCCGTGAGTGACCTCGTTTGCCTGACCCACCCAGGCAAGGAGGCACGCCTACTGATTACTATTACAGAGAGGACATCCCTCTGCCAGTGTTCTTTATTGCTGGTACCAATAAACGTTATTACAGTTGACGCCGCCGGTTGCCTTATTCGTTCGAACCCAAAGTAGCCGCGATTTCCGTGCTACAGGTTGGGGAGTACTACAAAGCAACTGCGTGGGGCTAGATCTGGAGCTCACTTTCAGCCCTAGCCACACGCAGAGTAGAACCTCCACACCTTATGGGCAACCAAGGGCTCATACGGTGACAGAGAAAACACATTCCTCAAAGCTGTCGAACACATCGAGTCATACCTAACCACAGCAGGAATGAGATGTGCCCCACACAAGTGCGAGTACCTTCAATTCTGGCCAAAGCACGCTAAGAAACATCGAGCCCCACCAATACACCTCGAGATTGCCGGGCAACCTATAAAGCGCGCCCCAACAACACACTTACTAGGTATGCACGTCCAGGAGAACAACAGCGTAAAGGTAACCTCAGAGAAATTAAATCACGTTATAAGAAGCATCGCATCACTCATCACCAGAGTAGCGTTCAGTAAAGATGGTTTCATAGAGGATGAAACCTTAAGACTGGCACAAGCCCTCGTCATCAGCCGTGTAATGTACGCACTCCCGTATCAAGTCAAGCGCAAAAGTGAGACTGAGCGCATGGACACTTATAAGAATAGCGTACAAAACGGCCTTACAGCTACCGTTAAGCGCAAGCAGAAAGAAATTACTAGGGCTATGAGTATACAACACCTTTGAGGAGCTAGTAAGTGCCATGCTCATAGCACAGAGCCTCAACAAGACACAACAGGGAAGGCATCGTCTTCAACGGCTAGGGTACATGCTGACACCCCAGTACTGCAAAGAAGAAACACAACTCCTACCTAACCAAACTAGAGAACATTGTAGAAGACCCTATCCCCAAGAACATGCACCCCACCCAAAATCAAGAGAGGAGAGCAGCGTGTGCCCGCATGTTGCACGAACACTGTTTCAGAGACCCAACCACATATTACATGGATGCTAGCCCGTATCCCTCATAGCTACGTCGTGGACCCAAATACACAATCACCGTCACCAATCAGGAGAACCTGGTAGCCTCTGCCTCCATCCGCGCCACACACACAGCGCAGCAGCAGAAGCAGCAGCGATTGCTCTCGCACTTCGCGATGCTGAGAGCAAGCAAAGGTCTGCTCGCGTCCTTATGGACTCACAAGTGCGTTTATGCATGAATGGAACACTCCCTACAAAAGCCATTTGAATCCTGGGCCGCTCGCTAGAATGGACCCACGATATCGTCTGGTGCCTCGGGCACGAAGGCCAGCGGGGCAATGAAGAGGCAGACTGCGCAGCTTGAGGTCTCACTAGCCAAGCGGCAAACCATACCATTCTTCAGCACCCTACAGACTGACGAGTGACCCATGAGTTATTAACCACAAGTCAACAAATACTGCAGGACCAACGTCCCGAAAGAACACAATACGCTCCCCCACACAAAGCTCTCAATAAATTCCATGCAAGGGACTGGCGCCGCCTGCAAACAAACACATACCCGCACTGGTCTCGTCTACACGCAACCTCTCCAGACAGATCTACGTCCCGGACATGTCCCTGGTGTAGCAACCACACAGCGACACTCGCGCACAAAGCACACGAATGCACCAACCATCCGGGCGATGCGCTACAAGTCACAGCACACACACTCACTATGTGGTCTTGGGAGGCGAGACTCTCCGAATGAACACAGACTACATGCACCTGGGAAGCCGACTGGCGACCCTCGACCAGGCCCGGCGAGTTGCGATCGCCAGTGGAGCCCTGTCAGAGGGAACCACTTAGGAATAAACTGCGCAACAACTTCTGTAATAAAGTTCCACCACCGCCACCACCACTCTGACTACATCACTGTGGCATTGCTCCCTGGGCCCGGTCTAGCCCCACATTTCTGTCAGCGGGCACTGCTCAGTGGCAGGTAGGCAAACCCCTGACCACTTCAGCGACACAATGCTTAATTGTCCAAGACCGCGTCCTGTGTCACGCTGTTTTCAGTGGAGGATCCCAAACCCGCCACTCGCACCGGAAGTTGAAGCCACGTCAAAACCATGCAGGCAGAAGATGTCTTAGGCCATGCTAGGCCGACTACTGATTACAGTCGGAACATTCAATTCCCAGTGACTGCATGTTGCTTGGCTAGTCGAACTGAAGGGCAGGATATAGCTAAGGTCTAGCTAGATTGTTATGTAAATAGCTAGTCTTGGGAGTTTTTCGGGTGTGCGTGAGATAAATCTTTTTAATATGTTTGCATCGTGTCTGTCTTTTTCTGGAACGCTGAAATTCGTTAGAGTTACGTGAGAAATGCCTGCAAGTATGATTCATCTTACTGCTTGCCGACTTTTTGCTTTGCAGATATTCAGCAGATCTTAGTGAATTTCGGGTGTTGTCCTAGGGGAACTTGTGTGAGAAAAAATGTTGACCTTTCATAGCCCTCAAAAATGCGTAGTTACTATATCTGTGCTTTCATGCTGAAATTGTTATTAGCACTGAAAGGCATTTCATGGAATGGCAACACTACTGTTGCAATAAACAGCATCAAACCCAGATACCAGCCACCAACCTGGTGTAGATCTGCCGTCGAATCGCACCCAATGTGTCATTTGTGTGGGCAATGATCTCCAGGTCTTCCACCTGTCGTCCCTGGCTTGGAAAGCGCACTGTCAGCACCACCTGCCTTCCACGGTGAGCCCTGAAAGAAATTTAGAACAGCATCATTTCTCTCCCCTTGCAGCAACAAGGCCACCATATATCTCACCACGTCTAAAAAAGGGTCCCCGAGCCACCTCCAATATTTTGACTACATTTTAAATAAGCATGCCCACTGTGAACAGAAGAAACCATTCTTGGCAAACATGGCAGCACTATAAAACACGGAAAGTCACAAATTAAAAAAAAAATTCTTTTGTGCCTGTTTGGACCCTTCTTCATACATCCTGACATGAGCGGGGTAAATGTTGTGAATTGTCAATCGATGAGAGTGTGATGGAGACGGGAGAGAGGCTCACTGACTGTGCACCACTGATCCTTACGTTCCATGCAGTAAGCAGACAACCGTGGAGTCCTTCCAGCATGCGACCAGTAGCTTTGGCTGCTCTGCACAAGGCTGATGACAGTACACGGCTTATGGGGAGGATACAGAATGTGAGCGAGAAACTGCTTTGGCCGTATAGTCCTTTATGAAAGTGCCTGTAACTTTTCTATTACATCATTTCAAAACATTCCTGTGCAGTACATTAATTGTGTACTGGTACACAGCTACACAATATACAGTGGAGCCTTGATGATACGATCACGGCTAATACGACTTTCCGGATTATACAAATTTTTCTGTGGTCCCGGCCGAGCCCCATTACTTTGCAACGTGCTAGAGAATGGTTGCTACGAATCAATTTTCGACCCGCGTCGGTTGATACAAAAGTTACCGAAACACTGGAAATTCTAAAGTGTGCTTAGCAAAAGCCAGACGCTGCTGCCACCTGCGCTACGCTTTCCTGGCTTTGCTGTTCGGTGACATAGCCAGTTGCTGCTGCCGTCTGCGCTCCAATTCATTCACTTTGGTGTTGAGCGATATCGCCTGTCGCTTTCGTTCAGATTCCCCACCTTTGGTACCCGGTGATCTAATCAGTCGCTGTTGGCGTTTCAGTTCTGCCTCCCTTGCTTTCGTATCTGGTGACATGTTCAGTCATCGCATGCGCATTCGCTCCTTGTTCTTCTGGCGTTTGGTGTTGGGGGAATCCGGCGTCCGCTGCCGCTTCCCCGAACAGCTTGGCGCGGAATTACTGGGCCGCTTCGGGGCCGTGCGTCTCTCTCACTCGACTGCAACGAGACGTCTGGCGAAGGAGCGGCGGTGCAGCTGCAACCGCCGACACATGGCCGACGCGCGCGCGCTCATTCTACCGCTACTGTGTGACGTAACGGTTGCTATGCGCAGCGGTGCCTCCCACCGGCGCGCCGGCTGCTAAGGAGGGGAGGAGGTTGCCCCGCTGCGCGGAAAGGCCACAGTTGGCATGATTCCAGTGCACGGAGGGACACGACTACAAGCATGAGCCAAAGCTTTCGCTGCCCCACCCACGGATGCGAAAGAGAGCAGCATGCAGTCACGCGATTTCTCCCTTTCTCTTTTGGTGCGGAGGAGCGGACGCGGCGCTGGACAGCGCGGAGGCTGCGAAGAGTTTGAAGCGGTGACGCTTTTGTTGCTTTTGTGTGTTTCCTCCTTTTCCGCGTGCCATCGAACGGAGTAGCTGCTGTGCTTCGGAACACGTTCTTTGTGTTAGAAGTGGGCGACGGTGAAGGTCCACCACCAGCGTCTGAAATGCTGCACGCGCTCGAAGTTCTGAGGCGTGCTATGGCCACGGATGAAATCAGCGACAACACATGCACGCGTTTTTATGGATTTGAACAAAGTCTGCTAAGTGACCTGACAAAGAAAAAGAGGCAGGTCATTAGAGACTTTTTTTTCGAGAAATAAATGCTTTTTATGTACGTGTGCCTGAGTGAGTTCACCTCCAACTCTTTAATTTAGTTAGTTTTAATTGTTTCAATGATACGAATTTCGGCTAATACGAATATTTTTCGTGACCCCATGAGATTCGTATCATCGAGATTCCACTGTATAACAAGTTGAAAACTTTGTTAATGAAAAGCAACTTTTTTTTTTTTCTTTCACTGAAATGCGCGATTTATCGCAAGAACTTTTTCAACAAAAACTATGCATCCGCACTGTTTCTTTGAAAAGTTATACAGCAAAACCTGATTAATTGAAGTTCTTGAGGGTATCAAGAGAATAATAAACAAATGCTTACTACATTGAAACACTTTTATTTACTGAATGAATCAGCAAACTATGTGGGGCTGCTTGACTCTTACGTGTCCCCTGATATCTTGTTTTTCCGCATAGCTCCTGTCTCCTGCAGTGCGGCTTCGCCGCGTGGCCTGGCACTCGCAGCGGTCGGAGTGGTTGAAGCGCAGTGCGAGAGATGGCGTGAGTGTTGCACTGCTAGCGCCGCCTCACTGCGGGGTTACTTGGGTGCGGGAAAGACAAGGCACCCTCTCTTTGGTTTGAGACGGCAAGCAGCACGGACGTGCCGCGCGTGCGCCGATCCATGCTTCTGCGAGACCGTCTTGCGTGGCTACCTTCGAACGTGCCACCGTTCACGTGACCGTACACGCGAACGACCAGGCGTTGGAATCCAGCATGGGGCGAACATATTCGCTCGTTATCCGGTCGTGGTGAGTCGGACTTCTAGATTTGTCGCGGGCCCACCAGCATGTTTTGTGGATAGCAACTCGGCTAGCAGGCATTGATCTATGAAAGGTGCAATAAATGCCCTTGTGATTGTTTGCACTACTGTGTTGTCGTTCCCTTGTCCCAAGAGCATGGGTGTGAGAATCCCACAACTATTAAAGGGAAGCTGAAAGCTTTTCCAGAAAAAATGAGTGAAGAGCAGTACGTTGTGGTTTTCAACCCTCTGAATTCGAATATCTCATCGAAATTGAGCGAAAGAAAGCGCAAACATATTTTATTTCGACAAAAAGTGCAGAAGCAGACACGCCCAGCTCGCGCGCCTCGTTTCCGCCTGTGATTGGTTGGGCGCCTCGTGATGTCAACAATAGTGTTCGTCTGGACCGACTGCTGCCGCTACACACAAAGCACGGTGCAAGGTAGTTTGGTGCTGTTTTGCTGAGACTGTCATGAAAAATTTCAAGAGCTTGCGTTTCTCTGAGGAGTTCGGCGTAAAGTCCAAACTCCACGAGAGCGATATTGCGCGCGACGGTGACGGGCGACGGCTTCGAGCGACAAAACGGGCCGTCGCTTGAACAGATCGCTCGGTGTTGTCGCTCGATCGGTCGTTTCTAGAAATCTAGAACTCGTCACTCATCACCCGGAAGTGCTATGAGCGACTAGCCAATAGTGTGGAGCCGGAACTGGATGTACACAACTCAAATACTACTGTTTGTCGCACGGAACGAGCAAACTATTGAATTTTGCACGTGCAAGAATAAGAACCTAGTACAAGACCTTCAGAAATATTTTATGCTCCTTTTTCAGTAAAATACATCAACTTAAATTGATAAAGCATGCATCACGCTAGTTTCAGCGCGTATATTGCTGCCCTCATACCGGGAAGTCGTCGCTGGCGTGGAGTTCGGCTTGCAGGCGACGAGTGAACGCGCCAGCCATCGCCTCGCTGTCGCGTGTAAGATCACTTGTAAGGGGTCTATACTTTACTCCCTACATGTATGAGCTGATTGCGAAGAGCCGGCCTCTCCAAGAAACAAAAAGTGCTGGTGCAAGCACTGCTTTCCACGCGAACGAAGGCAAAGTGTTAGCATCTCCTTGTGTTGAAAATGTTCTTTGGCGAGGATGTTTCTTGCTAAGCTGCATTCAGCGTTCCAGTGATTATGTTTCCGGGCAAACAACTGTAGTGCTATGTTCCTGCACGCCTCCTCATAGAACGTAAGCGGTGATGCAATCTTCGGCATTTGTGCGCTGCTCCAAAGCTGTCGGCAATCTACACAGACGGTTTAAACGCGGGAAAAGTTTACCGGCTGTTGTAGCACATGTAGTATAGAACCTTCATCAGCGCGCCATCCGCACGCTACTCGTTAGGGCCCGTACATGGTCGATCCGCCCGTCTGTTCCGCCCGTCCGTTCCGCCCGTCCGTTCCGCCCTCATCCGGCCGCGTGCGGATTGCTCTCTACTGGTGAGCGAGGAGCGGACGCAACTTTCCCCTCCGCACGCCGGCTCGCCTCTCATTGGCTGGTCCGAGCCGGATGGTTCGGCTGTCGTCACAGCAAACATGGCGCGTGCTCGAAGCGAAGCGAAGCGGGGACGCAAGGCCTAGGCTACAGCCGCGTCAGAAACAGTCTATTTTTTTCTCCTTTTTGTGATTTTTACTAGAGTTATCTGGCACCCACGGAGATAGTCATCGAAAGCAGCAAGCCGGTGTACCCTTCCAGACCTCATCAGTGCGTGCGATCGCCAACAGAAACAGACGCAGTGCAGGAAGTGTGTGTTGTGTTTACGAGAGCGTCGGAAGAAATATTTGAAGCCGTCGACTTCGTGATTTCTTGTGCCATGCTTCGCGTGTGCGTCGCAGACGAGAACTCCATCACATACACGTGCATTCTGAGTAGCACACACGTTCAAGGCGTAGCGAAATAAGTAGCGTCCGATCGGCGCACTCAGCGTACACGTTTGGTTTCTGCTCTGTGTATGCGGATCGTTGCCGCGGAGTGGTGAACGCCAGCCTTTCGCAACTTTCAGAAGTGATGATACGATCAGTAGCGATAAGTTTTTATCGCCTCGTTATCGCTGCCATTCTGCGTGTGCTATACTGATTGTGAGCCGTTTTGCCGGCCGCGATGAGCCGTGGTGACCGCGACGTTCGAGCTGTGCTCTTGCTGTTATGAATTGCGTTTGCAAGCTACAAATCGTGATATGTATGTGCGATGTGTTGCAGCGTTACTGGGTGTAGAAGTCGTCGTACTACGCGATGTTCGTGTGCTCAGAAGTGAACTGAGCATAAGTGTTGCCGATTGCGTTTTCTTATGTAGTAGCCCGATAGAGAAGCCCTATCACAGCGGCTTTTTCTGCTTCGTACATCTATCGTTTGTTTCAAAAGTTGTTACTGCACGGTTAAAGATGCTTCTATCGGTGGGGGGAAATTAGGGAACATTATAATTGCATACGTCAAGACGTTCAGCGCTGTCGTGAAATGTGGACGCGCCTGAGAGCACTAATCTCGTGAATGCGATTAAAAATTCCCAAGACAGTGTTAAGAGAACGGTTAAAAAAGAAAACATATGAGAAGGTAGGCACAGCAGCTTGTCAACCCGCTCCTATAATACCTCTACCCGCGTCTGTTTGTAAATGTATGTTTTCTTGCGTTTGTCAAAGTTTTTTCTATTACCCACATTTCTTTATATTGGAGTTTTTCATAGTTTTCGCGTTTGTGTGTGAATACGTGCCTGCTTCCATGCATGTTTGCCCTTACCCGTATTTCTGTCCTTTTATATAATATAAGCATTTGCTTTTGCTAGTTTTCTTTCAGCAAAGTCATTACACATTTTCATTAACCAATCTCATTCAAAGCACTAACTCATGTACACGGCAGGGCTAGCCTCTTCCATCTCATTAAAACCTTTCTCACTGGTCTACCTCGTCTTCTCAATCTGCCTACTCGCTGTGTTTTCTGTCCTTGCTTCTTGTGTTGTTGCTGCAATGTGATTAACCAACTTGCTCAAAACAGATTTTGATCGCCCATGAAAACAAAGGTTTAGAGATACATTTTCTTAAAAGCGTCATGTGGGTTGCACAGCAACTTTGCCTCTTACCTCTGTTCATGTTTATGCATCAGTGCATGTGGCAGTTCGCCAGAAGTGCACATGAAAGGGTGCCATAGTGTGAAACTACACCTTCCTGTGCTGTTGCATTTTTCATGCAATCAGTCTTAGTAAACGGATGGTTTCGCTGCCGATCACATATGATGGCAAAAAATTTCAACACGAATAACATTGTGCAGTGGGGTGTCATTTCCTGTCTTATGCTTTTGTCGTTGCAAAGACATTTTTCAGTGAATGGAGCCCAGCAAAGCAGTGCACTGATAGCTTTTGCAACTTTCACCATTTATTACTTCACAAATGTCATTGTCTGACCCTGGCCATCGATCACTATGCCGATGGCTTGTGAATTAAATAATTGCCTCAATAAAACACATTCAACTTCACTCAGCATTTTTTAGTACAAACAAAGCTAGCAAACCTATTCACGGTGAATAATTGTGCTTACATTGGTGTTACTTGCCCAGTCAGATAAACAAATACAACAATGGCTATGACATGACTGTGATTTGACGTGCAGACTGCTAATAGTGCCTTTCAAGCGTGCCCTCGACTACTGCTATTAATAGTTACCTGACTGAGTATTTTGGGCCTAACTAAGCTAATGATGTTTGATAATTGTTCTCTTATTCACATTAGTTGCCTGGGCCAGGTAACGAAAATAAACAATGCCACCACATGAATGTGTGTTTGCATGCAAGCTGCCGACAGTGGCTGTCATTTTCGCGTTGACTGGTGCCGTTTGACCAACAGTGGCGATGACTTGACTGCGCTTTGACGTGCAGACTGCTAATGGTGCCTTTCATGCGTGCCCTCGACTACTGCTATTAATAGTTACCCGACTGAGTATTTTGGGCCTCACTAAGCTAATGATGTTTGACAATTGTTCTCTTATTCACATTAGTTGCCTGGGCCAGGTAACCAAAATGAACAATGCCACCACATGAATGTGTGTTTGCATGCAAACTGCTAAAGACGCGGTCAATTTCGCGCTGACTACTGCTGTTTCACCTACAATGGCTACAACATGGCTGCGGTTTGAAGTGCAGATGCTAAAGGTGCCTTTCAAGCATACCCCGATGACTGTTATTTCATGGTGTACTTGATGTACACAAACATGTACAGCTATTTTAAAAATTAAAATAGCATTACAACATTGGCTCATGTCATTTAGAACATACTCAAAAATTTTTACAAGTGAAAACAAAGTTTCCACTTACCATATGCTCATCGGATACAAAGGCTCAACTCTTTGTATCCCAGCTGCAACACATGTTGCCATTAGGAAGTGCTGCACCACAACTTCTGCGCGGTAGTTAGACCCCACTGAAACACATGTGTTACATCGGTGCTTTGATACAGCCACACAGATTGCACAACCTGAGGAGCAGTTACCCGCTGTGATTGCTTAGTGGTTGTGGTGTTGGGCTGCTAAGCATGAGGCTACGGGATCGACTGCCAGCCACAGCGGCTGCATTTTGATGGGGGCGAAATGCGAAAATACCCGCGTACTTACATTTAGGGGCATGTTAAACCCCAGGTGGCCCCAATTTTCAGTCCCCCACTATGGTGTACCTCATATTCATATCCTAGTTTTCGCACATAAAACCCCCTAATTTAATCTTTTTCTTGGAGCACTCATTATTTGTGAGAAAGAAATTATAGTTTCTGAAAGGAAGGAAGTATATTGGTACATTGGTGGTTTAGTCTGCATTTTCTTTTTGCTTCATAAACACGTCAGTTTACTGCACCCATACCACAAGAAAGCAATTTATAAATGTGCCTTAACACTGCATTTTGAAGTAATAGTGCAATAGCAGTTCTTTGTAGCGTACTGAATAAAGTAAAGTTCACATGTGTTACCAATGCAAAGGTAAACATGTCACATGCATTAGGCGAGCTCAAAAATGTAATGCAAAACCTCCTGCAATGCAAAATCCAGAAAGGCCTGATGTCCAAAGGATTTGGGATGTTTTATTAGCATACAGAGCAGAACAGAGCTCTTATATGCACTATAGGGCCCACCTAAACACAAGTCATGCACAGTAGCTGTGGTGGTTCTCAATATCCTGGGTTTGGTTGTGTTGTGCAAATGTGTTGTCACAATTAGCAAAGGAAGTTATTTTACGAGTGATCACTCTGTCTGCATCACAATCAAAGCAATATTTTAGTGATGCAATACTACACTTATTGGCTCCTCCTAATTATATGTGGTGACATGCTGTACCTTGTTTCATTCTACTGTCATTTACACGGAACATAAGGCGACTTCAAGCGGCTCCTCGAAAACATCCCATCGAAACTTGTATTATTTTTGTTTGCCAGTAAACACCCACTACCTCATGTAATGTCTCAAAAGGGACCTTTCAGGAAATAAATGAATGGAAATGACTAAATGCAAAACGCTCCGATTTCTTATTCTAATGCTCTTCAGTTGTGATTGGCACTGCAAGCACGAGTATTTAATATCTGCAAATAATTACTGGCTTCTTAACACCAAAACACATGATTTTAACTTTGTATTTATGTGCTTCGAAATGGGAAAATATTTGGTATTCGTAATCAGTGCCTTTCAGAAACTTCGCTACTTACGCAAGTGTACATAATTCATAATTTGCTGGGCAGGCTCAAAGCCTGCCTACAGCAGACCGAAAAATTTTTCGGAGCCCGCAATATGCGAAGAGCCAAGCAGCGCTATGCAAGCGATTAATGCGGCAGCTGTATGGAGAAATAGTCACAGCACCTTTCGATTTGAGGCTGTGGCGTTCCCTGACTGCGGAGAAGTTTTGTTACTGTTTCGAAAAAAGCTATTTCGTTCCTAAATACACATGCTTGAAAAAGCTTTGTGGTCAATGTTAATTATGCACGATTAAATCAGGATTCTGTTATGCCTCATAGTTGCGCGTCCCATTGGATTGTAGCGCAAATGCTCGGTGCAGCTAGGCAGTGTATGTTCGGATTCGTAGCAGAAGACACGCATTGATGTCTCAGCCACGGCTATTCGTATTTCGTTCTCTAAATACATAAATAGATGCATAGAGAAATTAATTATAGATTGAACTTGAACTTAATAAAGGGGGGAAATTACGCAGAACTATTACATCAAACTTGAACTTGCATCCACAAAAATATGCCAGTGTCGTCTGCTGTCAAAATTTGTTGCCAACCTTGAACACGTTTGCTCCGCCGAATGGTTGCCAGCTGTCAATAGACAGCGTCGTCCAATAGGAGTGCGCCTGCAACCCGCTCGTGCGGATGGAGCATGGCTGGTCCGAGGCGGGCGGACGGTGTCGGGTGTCGTCACAGCAAACATGGCGCTTGCTCGAAACGAAGCGAAGCGGGGGACGCGAGGCGTGAGCTACAGCCGCGTCAGAAACAGTCTATTTTTCTCCTTATGATTTTTACTAGAGTTATCTGGCACCCACGGAGATAGTCGCCGAAGGCAGCAAGCCGGTGCACCCTTCCAGGCATCGTCAGTGCGTGCGATCGCCGAAAGAAACAGACGGAGCGCAGGAAGTGTGTTGTGTTTACGATAGCGTCTGAAGATATATTTGAAGCCGTCGACTTCGTGATTTTTTGTTCCATGCTTCGCGTGCGTGTCGCAAATGAGAAGTCCATCACATACACGTGCATTCTGAGCAGCAGGACACATGTTCAGTGCGTGGCGAAATAAGTAGCGTCCGATTAGCGCACCCAGCGAACACGATTGGTTTCTGTTCTGTGTATTCGGATCGTTGCCGCGAAGTGGTGAACGCCAGCCCTTCCAAACTTTCAGAAGTAATGATATGATCAGTAGCGATAAGTTTTTATCGCCTCGTTATCGCTGCCATTCTGCGTGTGCTATACTGCGTGTGAGCCGTTTTGCCGGCTGCGACGCGCCGAGGTGACCGCGACGTTCGAGCTGTGTTCTTGCTGTCATGAAGTGTGTTCGCAAGCTACAAACCGTGATATGTATGTGCGATGTGTCAGTTTAAAGCGAACAATAGCACAAGTACCAGCATTATATGCCTGATGAGTGCTTTATTTTCTTTTCTCGTGTTCATTCTGCCAACAGTCATTAGCAAATAATGTGCATTAAACTGACTTGGGCCTGTAAAGTATGTCCATTAAATGTTTTTCTAGTGCACTTTCATCTGCCAGTAAGTTTACTGCTACCTATCATTCATGGGTGTGGGATGGACGCTATAAGTGGCTATCTGACTGATCTTTATTTTGAATAGGCCACGGTTCCACTCATTAACTGAACCGTTTTCAGCTGCGCTGCCAGACTATAGAAAGGGGCACCTCGCCTCTTGTCATTCTTTAGCATGTTCATGGCCACAGTGCGTTGTCCCTGAGAAGTCAGCTGCTATCACAATATAAAACGTGCCTATTGGCTGCTATGAGTTTATCCTGAACACGAATTTTCACATTTATGTAAGCATTAGTTATGTGACCGAAGCCAGCCAATGAGCACGAACTGCTGGCAGAATTTTCAAGTGACTGCAGGTAGAGTGTCTGCTCCCTATATTATGTTAGCCACACTGCTTTGTCAGTGTGCTGAAATGTTCTTTTTTGACAGAAATTTACCGGCCAGCAAGACAAGATATTGCCAAACCATCAATTTTATGCCCGTACACATGGTCACTTCTTTATTTTATGATATTCTGGGCATGACACCCATGGCTTAACTTATGCACGGAGTTGAGTTGCTGCATGTGAGAAAAAAAATCACTGCGTAGCTAATAGGAATTAGACTGGTATGAAAAAATTATTTATCTTTATGGCTTGTAGTATAAGTGGTGCTGTTCATTTGATGCACACAGTAACACGTGAACACAAATGTATGTGTACCTTGCATTTATGTGCATGTGTGTGTGAATAAAACAGCACAACTTCTAAAATCAAGGCACGTTGCACCAACTATACCCATTAAAGATGTTCTATGTGGTATTCAGCTGATCTTATTGAAATTTTATCACATGGTGCAGTTACATTTCATACCTGTATGTAAACCAATTTAAGAACTGTATTCACTGCATGTGAGAATCCATATTTTGGGCCAATGCAGTACCTGGGGTAGCAGCTTTTTAGTTAGCTTTTGCCACAGCTCATTAGAGGGATCTTTTTGATTATGCCATCCAAACAACTCATATAAAGGTTTGTGTTTAGTATACCAGCAGTGAAATACTGAATGCAGCTGCAATTCTTTGTATACTAGTGAGATTAATTCCACTGCTCATGGTTCTGTAACATGTTGTTCTTCAGTCACACATGGTGACAGTATTTGGCGTCATGAGTTCTAGGCTAATTTTCACATGGGCCTTTCGATGAAGTGAAATCTGCCTCTTCAACAGTCAGTTTAGTGGAAAGCCACCAGTGAACCAATAGCTCAAAGACCAATTCCTGCATGCTTTTCGCCAATTGGGTAGTGCATGGAAACTATCTGTGATACATCACTTCAGCTACACCAATAATCACACAGCTAAACCTGCCACATATAGTTAAGTCATTGATATAGGCAGAGGAAGATGATTCACGTATGTAACAGTTACTCATCCCTTGAAATGTGAATGACCCAAACCTTCGCGAGCATATCAGTCACAACCATCCAGCAGCACAAGTGGGAACACTTGTGCTATCACAAACGAAAACAAGTAGAATAGTACCACCGTCTCAGCTGGTTTGTCGTGATTACCTTGCCTGCAAGTTTCTTGTTTATATTGGATAGGCTTCCTACTTCCTACAAATAGCGTGTATACATATTTGACCTGCACCACAAAGAGCTGATGTCACAAAAATATGTGTACACCTTAGTGTTATGTTGCTTTTCATGGTGTCTCAGATTACTTAATACAGTTTTGAAGTTACAGATTGCTTCACATGTTTATAGCTAAAAACCACAGAAAACTACTTGCATTGTGACTGCGAGGTCACAACACGAGGATTTGTGTGGTATCCTTCCTGTTCATCGGTGTGTCCTTGCACTATAAATGTAAAACGTCGCACCTCCAAACCTGAGCACCCACCCTTACATTTCAAACACTTTTTTGAATGCTCGGCAGTTATGCTTACAAGAACATTGTGACAGCAAATCTACACCACCTTAATTTAAGTGCGATGTAAAGGCTTGTTTGTGCACAGCCAAGCTGTTCTAGCACGCCTGCAGGGATACAGCATTGTCCAGTGGCACCGTATAGTTCAGGCGTAACAGTGAACTAGTAAACAAAGCGGCTGATAATACTAAGCTGACCCATATGTAGGAGCATTATATTATCTAACCCACACGCAAAGTTGCTTTCAGTGTACTGAATAACCACAGCTTTGATTTACCAAGTTATATTACTGCACACACACAGCGCTCAAACAAAGTCTGTACAATGGTGAGAAATGTGCCAAGGAATGAAAGATTACTTGTGATGTGTGGATTTGAATAGTAGATGTGAATGCATACCGAATTCACCAGTAGGCATGTTTTCTTTTGGAACAATCTTACATTTGGCACAAAGGCTGAGCCACTACGGCCTCTCGGCTGCAAATTTCTGTGCTCTCACAGTGCTAATGGGTGTATCGTTCATTTGGCTACCCGAATAGTGAATAGGTAATAGAGCACTACAATCTTTCAGTTTTACGCAGAACACCTTGTGCATTATTCACAAAACTGAACCTAAGGAACTATTCGCTGGTTTGTTATGGAAATAAAAAAAATGGCAATGAATGTTTCCTCGCTTTTGGTGTGGCCCTGTCTTCTGCCCTACGTGCCTTCATTTCATTGTCATGTGCATGTTAAAGCAGCGGCTAAGACAGACAAACACAAAACTACTAACTACATCAACATTTTCATACCACAAGAGGTCACTGAACTCACTGCTAAGCTACACTTGATAATATCGGTTTGCTTTCGAATAAATACAGGCACTGTCCAGCTGTTTATGTTATGCTATGCATTTTTCATTTTCCTAAAATATGGCTGTGCATGAGCTAGCAAGGTTGTTACTACATAAATACATAAACAACATGCAGCCCATGCCCAACTAACTCATATAACCTGAGTAGAGCTTATTTTTTATATGTAGAGCAATCAAAATAGAACACGCACGTATGATGCCGACAGTATCAAACAGTCTCAAGTCGAACATCCTTGTTTGGTGCCATGGGTGAGAGAGGGAGCATGCCTGTCAAGGTACTGCTTAATTTTGCGCGCTTTGGTAATGTTTGTACATTGTTGAAATGTTAAATTAGGTATGTTAAGTAGTAAGGTGGCAACATATTGGCCACCCAGGCTGGCAAGAAAGAATGCAATTGTTTGATTTCACTCAAAATAAGTTTTCTTATCAGCAATGTAAATTATATGCTTTCAAATAAATACTCCCCTTGGAAACATATCTCATGAGCATGCATATATCTGCATAAGGTCACCACTATACATACATATTGCTTTAAGCCATTCATAAGGAATTGTACACTCACTGCTTAACCTTCAATTCCTTGCTGCATGAAGTTAACCACTTACGCACTTTTTTTTCACACGGTGAGAACTTGTCATCGCTGAGCACATCCTTTAAGGAAAAGGCATTCCATGCATCCAACTGCTTTAAGCACTCTCTTAAAATTGGCAGAGTGAAAAAAAAAGAAGCAAGAGCAAGCGTATCAGCAAGCTGTACTCTGAGCCTCACACGCGTGCTCAGTGGTAAAAAGGTGCGTCTTGGCGACCTACGCAAATGCATTCCGCGACAGATGTGCGTGTGTTCCGTATTCTTGCAAGCTGTCACTAGCACTACAGAAACCGCGCCACCGCGCTTCCGGCGACACTATCAGTTTCGCGTGACGCAGAACGCAGCACGTTGGATAATCAGAGAGGTTTTGTTCAACCAGCCAAGGCAGCGCGCACTGAAAGTAATCATCCGAGAATACGTCGCGCGCTGCGACGTGATGCGATTGCAATACATCTGTAAACGGTGGCGCAGATCAGACGACTGTGCAATGTTTCGAAGAAGGATGACGGTGCCAATGCAACACATACGGCTGCAGAACAGAATGTGGCAGCCTAGAGTCGCATTTTCACCGGAACGCGCAAACTTGAAATCACATCTGCAAAAATATGCCAGTGTCGTCTGCTGTCAAAGGTCGTTGCCAACCTTGAACACCTTTGCTCCGCCGAACGGTTGCCAGCTGTCAACAGGCCGCGTCGCCCAATAGGAGTGCGTGTGCGTTCCGCTCGTGCGGATTGAGCGTGCATCGAATTTTGCGACACCTTCCGCCTTTTGGGCGTCCGCACGCGGGCGGACGAGGGCGGAACGGACGGGCGGAGCGACCATGTACAGGCCCTTACCGGCGAATTCTCTCGGCTACGTGAGATGGTCGGTTTCTCTGTGTGTGAGAGAAGGGGGAGCACAGCGTCCTGGCGTAAGCAGGCTTTCCGGCACATGCAAACTTTACGCTTGCACTGCGTTATGGTAGCTGCATGCAGGCTGTTTCACAACACACGTGCGAATAGAAAATTTGCGGCGCTTGGCAATGAAACCTGCGTCAAGGGTGGGTAAACATGCACCTTCCGTTCAGCGTGCTAACACGAAGGAGAACCCAAAGCACGCATTATTGATAAACTCTGGTAGTAATCGTCACGGAAGTGGTTAGAGCACAATCGCTTGAAGTTGTTTTGCTTCACAGCAGCCTCCCACTTAGCTGAAAGCTTCTTGTCTTGCAGGAACTAATGAAACATTGGAACATCGTCGCGGCCACTGGTGTTCGTGCAAGCGTAGGCTGCACAGAACGGCGGCATGATCGGCCTACAAGTTCAATTGATGCTGCGCACGTCAACTACCACTCCTATATACACACAAACAAAGGAATGTAGGGTCGAGCGAAGCAGATTAGGACGGTGCAGGCAGAAATAAGCCCGGTCAGGCACAGTCGCGGAGACTGCAAAGGAACGGAACACCAGTGCTGACGTCACTACGCCGCGGTTTCCGTTCTCCGCTCGCATCGTCAGCAGCAGTGTGCGACGCTCGACGGGGGGTGGAGCTACAGCGCAATTTTGACCGACGATTGCATCGCTCCTAAGTGAAAAATCCCCCCCAAAATTTTAGCTGCATGGTTTATAAGGTTCCCGCATCCGTATGTGAGCGTCTTATTGAATTCGACAGCCTCTTCAGCTTCCCTGTAACGGTGCGAGTTCATTTTGAACTTTAGACATTAACAAAAAAAGAAAAATCAACAAGAATTACGATGCTCACTAATGCGAAATTTGAGCGCAGCTCTAGACGTGTTTTCCTTTTGCATTATATTGGCTGGTGCAGATAATCTCTCTGGTATAAATTGTAAATGCACAAGAAAAGAAAAAAAAAGCAACACTATCAAAAGAGAAAGAATACAGTAACACAACAATAACTATAAAAATTGATACAGTGATTAAATGCCACAAAAGGATAACTTCTATAATGAAGAGAATGAACAGACAATTATAACTTGATTTTATAATTTAAGATAGTATGAGAAGCATACGCTAGACTACATCAGCAGAAGGCATCCCCACTGATGCTTTTTCGTAAGAGCCCCAGCTGGCTGATTTGAAAATAGCAACCTTCTCTAGATGGTGCCTCCCTTTTGGCCCCTGTGCTGTAGGATGTGGGGATGCAGCTGGCGCCTGGAAATGCACTCGCACACCGTCTGAGACCGACTGAGAAGCTTCACGTAAAAAAGGTATTACCGATCATGAGAGCAACAGTCGAATACAGTCAAACTGGCTGGCTATTTTCAATCACTTCAATGTAGTCTGGAACAACTTTTCGAGCATTTTTAGAGTAGAATATTTTGAATTTGGTGCAATTATGTGGGCAAAGAGCGGCATTTTCGTAGCTGTAAAAGTCAGATTTGAAGCAGCTCAGTAAAGTGATGGCAATTTTTACACTAGTACTTCTTTTCGATTAACTCCTCCAGCGTTTAAAAAAAAAGTGCCTTACAGTTTTCATATCTGACTTAAGAGTGTGTAGAAACTGCTCTGTTCCACTTTCTAGTGCTTAGCAGCTGCAATGAAGTAGCGATAATTCCATCTCCCGTAATATGAACTAATATAACTCCAACAGTGTTTTAGTTACTGTCAGGGTATTTTGTGCTGCCGTGAGCCCTTAACTTGCAAACAGCATGCACACATGTGCAATGAAAGTTTGTCACCAAGCTTCGAACACAGAGCTATGGCTTATTTCAGAACCCACTGTGACAGGAGTTTGGACTATTTGAATGGCGCGGCCAAATGCGCGTGTGTGCTGTGGGGCGGCGACGGACGAAGAGGAAGAAAAGGGCCGGTTTCTGGGTCGATGCAGCAGCCATGGGAACTGCCTGAGCTGCCTGGGCTGGCCTTCCGAACGAGCGGAGCAGTTCGTCTACTCAAGGCCGGTGTTGCTGGGTGTGCTGGCAGAACAGGCCAGGCTGTCCTTGGGCTTCTACCGGCCTGCTCCACTGCTGGGCGAGCATCCGACGCCGACATGTTCCGGTGCAGCTAAGCCTTCCGAGCGGTCTACCCTGTGGCGGGCAGATGTCCCGACCCAGCTGCCACGCGAGTGGCTCGTCGTGTGCCAGGCATCCGCCCCGGCTCCAGCCCCTGCGCCACCCGCTGCTCCAGATTTATCTTTGTGCCTCTTCGTGCTGTGAGTGTGTGATATCGATGCGCTATCGGACGCCTTTCTACATTGACGCGGAGCTTGACTCTGCCTCAGAGACAGACACTCATGAAGGGAACTGTGTGTGTTATCGTGTAAGTTAACCTAGTCCCATGCCCGTGTCATTAAAGCCTCTCTATGTTCATTGTGCCATCCCTGTGTGTTGGAGGCCCGGGCCCACATCTTCCTATCACACCCACATTGATCAGATGATCTAGTTATAGCAACTGAAATTTCACAAATCACCAGCTACTGACTAAAGATATCTGGGTATTCAAACTCACAAAAGTGCAAGACAGTTATTCCAAGCAAATTCGCATTCCTGCCTATCATTTATTGCGAAGGTATGATGCCTGAACACAAACTGAAATTCATTGAAACGCTATGGCGGACATAGTTTCTCAGAAAGCTTAGAGGCTTTTCTTGTTTATTGCTGCCTTCAATGTGTACTGCCAGGCTGAAAATAACATTATATGTGGCTTGTTGGGAGCGGCTTTAAAGCATTTAATTCAGTGCCTAGGAAGGTAATTCATATAAGCTTTTGCAGTGTGTGTTGATATTAGTGCCTCTTTATACAAATCCATGTACACGAAATCTTGTACAGGTATTTCAGTACTGGGGATGCTGCATCGATCAGAACATCAGGCAAAGACAGACATATGTCAGCCCTCTTCACTGGCCTTAATACGAAGCGGTAATTACAAAGTAATATGTGCCCCTTTGGGAAATCCGACGGTGATAACAGCTGGTATCCTCTTGAAGCATGCATGAGTAATGAAGCATGAATCTAATAATAATACTTTATTCCACAAAGTTACAAAGAAACCAGCGTACATATCAGGCATGCAAAAGCCACATAGGGCTTGCGCGGTAGTGCTTGGCAGGCAGTGGAACCAAACAGTTATTCAATTGATATACTTTTCACACAAAAAAAAAAGTAGTTCCCTGAGGCGACTAGTTGTCAATTTGCCTGAGTGCCTTTTTTAACTTGTATTTGGTTTGAGCACGGAAGACGGTTTGAGACAATTTGTTAAAATATACAGGAACATAGTAGTCTCGTATTTTCTTGCCTTATCTTGTCCAATGCCTGGGTACGAGGTAAAGATTTTTAGCCCGCAAACTACGTGTGGGAACGTACTTGACCTTAAAATTACTTTCCCAGAAATGCTTTAGCGCAACAGTTTGCAGCAGTAGTTGATTAAAGTCTGCCATAAATACGGTTTTGAAAACATCCCTTTTGTCATTAAGATTTAATCGTAGCTGATGTTCTTTAGAATAGAATGGAGAATAGAGTTGACCCTAGTTTGCCAACGAATTGCACAATGGCCATAAACTGTTATGCCGTATCTTAATACACTATAACACAACGCACGTACAACAACTTTTCAAACAGAGAGGGGCATATAATATTTGAAACTGTACGGGAAGATAGACAAGTCTGAGTTGATTTGTAGTGGCTTCTGCAGCACAAGAAGAGTTCCTATTCAAATGATCAGCATGCACTGCGAGTTCTCAAGCAGTACTCTCATTATTCATGCTAGTTTTGCTAGTAAAAGATTGATGCCTACAACTACCCATATCTGACATGGAGTCTCAGGAGAAATCGTGTGTTTCACTCATTCCAAACCGTTTTCACACAGTTCACTACGTGTTTCATGTGGTTGTTGGGCCGCTGAAGCAACAAATGAAATAAGGAATAATAGTCTGGCACCAAACCACTCGTTAGTGACCATTCCGAAGAGGCATGCAACTTTCCACTGAAAATGGCAACAGAGTTTCACACATCGGATATTCTGCTTTCAGCAGTTTGGCCAACATATTTTTTGGACACGTCAGTGACATCACTTGACTTTCAAGTTCCAGCTGTGCCCATGTATGAAATATGTGTGAACAAGGTGGCGGCTGATTTTTAACAGCGTTAGTTCTTTTCACTAACATCAAGAGTCTAAAAGTGACAGCTTGAACAGTTCATTACTAGCAATACTGGAGCTGATATTGTTGAACCAACAGAAACCAGACTTTAAGACATAATAGACAGGCAAGATGTTTCAGTGTAACAAAAGATTTAGTTTATATTAAACGACTTCTTTTTGGGCTAGTTGGTGATGTTGTTGGATCTGGAGGACAATACCAATTGCTGTCCCCCAGATTTTTGGACCTTGCCGTTGGGTGCGGGAGTTGGCTGAGGTTGAAGAGGACTTTGAGATGTAAACTGGAGGTTTGTTTACATTATTTACAGTGAGAGTACAAAGAAATTAACAGTCATAAAGTCATTACAGGCCGGCGGCAACTTGGACACTGCGGCCCGTGGTAAGAAGCTCGAAAGAGATGAATGAAGGAATGCTCGTTCTCTGAAGGGCACCGCCACCGCGGGTCGGTCGAAGCATGTGCAGCAGGCTGAAATAGCTGGCACGTTGCCACCTCGGCTGGCCATTCTTAACAATGTATAGCTGTTAGAAGAGGGGCGCAAATTCATACAAAAAAACAAGGCCCGTTTCCTCCTTTGTCTGCGCGTTTGTGGCCGTACTTTAATGGCTACTCTATATGTCCGAAACTGTGTTGAAATGGTAAGTGGCGGTGTTTTAACTCAAACTGTCAACTCTTCTTTTCAAGTGTGACCACTCATTTAAAGTTAATCTGGTGCTGCCATTTCAACTGGTTTTAAAAAAATTATTATGGCTATTTGTTCCTGTTCACAGACCCCAACTGGGACATTTCAGAGGAAATTCACGATGCCTTAAACACGCACACTGACATGTGCACTTGTTTATCTTTCTCCAGTGACTGCTTTTCACCGGCTGACAAATGTTAAACGTAAGCGATTGGTGCCGGATGCGCCTACATGTATTGGAAGTTTCTCAAATGTTATCGATGGTTCTCTCCATTGTCTGTTGTCATCGAATATTCTGCAATCAGATTGTATGCACGAAGCAAATTGTGTGCTACTTTCTGGAAGGCACGGGGGCACCAGAGATTACACTAGAACCTTCAAAGAGTTCTGTATAAAAGCCAACGCGCTTAACCCGCAGATAAGATTTCGACTATCGCAGACTATGCTCGCCGCTATTGTTGTGCTTCGAGAGTCACTTAACTTTTGTGAGCACAGGTTCACTCAATGAAAAGGTTGTTTCGTGAGTCAGTTTTGCTACTGTGTTCTTCACCGTCACTACAACGTCACAATATTGTGAGGTTTCTAGTTCTGAATATGTAGAGCTGGAGTGGGGGGGGGGGGGGGGTATTCTGTAAGTGTTCACCTAGTGGACATGTCTATTTCATCTGCTGCCTCAGTGTTTATTGGCTCCTTCTTATGCATACCCTAGCTCAGCCAATCAGAACATCAGCAGCAAGCGAAATGGACATGTTCACTAGATGGACACTTGGACAATACACCTCCTGTACACTGGTTGTATGGCAGGCGTCACTAAGAGAGAGACTAACAAATAGCCATGCGATGATAAAGATTCAATAACGGCTGCTATTGTGGAAGCACTGTCCAACATCAACATGCACTATTTGATGAGGGAATGCAGCTATTATCAAAGTTGAATTCAGTCAATAAATGAGGCCGAATATGCTTGTATTTGACTTACGAAAAAAACCACAAAAGAAACATTGTAAAATATTTGGAATGAATACAATGAATCGTGCCTTAAATATTGTTGCTATTCCTGAAGTTGTCATTAGGTCAAGTACCTCGTGACCCGGTAGATAAAAAGGTTTGAGCAGAATGTGTGAGTAAACTGTACAAGAATTGGCCTTCCAAATGCTGAAACCAACAAAGATCATGTGGCAGAAACCTGAACAGTTCACAGGCAGTGGTTAATAATATAACTGGAGAATCAACTAAACAAGCTCCAGGGTTAGTGTTGCAGTAGTATCTCCCGATTACCATGCGCTGCTGTCCTGGGTTTGCCACCACCTTACAAGTTTATTTCTTTCTGGGGCAGTTTGTCTGACATGGCAAAAACCTTTACCACCTTGATCTGACCATAGCAATGGCATCAGGCAGTGGGTCTTCACCACCTCTCAACAGCCACATTCAATTGGACTATTGGGTCGCACATATAGGTACATTAATTGTGCCCTTTTTACACTACGTTTGTTACACTGTTTTACATGTGCTCTCATCAGTGGCGTAGCTAGGTCGTCTGGCACCCGGGGCCCATAGGTCCTCTGTCACCCCCCTCCCCCCTTATGTAGTCGAGGAAGGCGAGGATATCGACAATTTCCGGGTTCAACAAATTCCGCACGTTCCCCGGGTCCCCCTCTCCTTCGCTTTCTTTTCCAGAGATCGCGAATGCAGCAAATATACACGCTGTTTTTCCTGCGCCAAATAACACGGGGTGCTGCACTGATAACGTGTGATAAGCCCATGTGCACATCTTCTGTCAGACTGTAAGGCTTGGCAGCCAATACAAATGCTGCATCGAGGAAAATACGACTCACGTCACAAGTAACAAAAAATATCTTTATAATAAAGTTTTAATTACCAATTTCAGTGGCGATATTGCATTTGCAAAATTGAAGCCCGACATTCATATCTCGCCCAACAACAACTTCACAAAAATCGTCGTAGGTACTATGGCACGCAGTATTTTGTCTGTGGGCAGCCCTGAACGAAAACAAAAATTAAATTGTTTGTCAGTGACGCTGATTTCCCCACCCTATTAGAAAACGCTACCTGCCTCCCCGCTGCGCGGGCGCCAATGCTATAATAATTACGAGTTCTCTTCATTCTGATCAATAAAGCCTTGTTTTCATTTGTGCCAATTTTCATTTGCTCCTATACGGGCAAACGTGATTATCCGAGCTGCGGTACCACCGCAAGATTGGGAACAGAATAGAGCACGCTTCGCGTCGATTCTTGGCGTCACCATAAAAAAAGAAAGAAAAGGCCGCGATGAAGCCCGTGCCAGCGAAAGCTTGCACTACTGTTGGTCTGCACTCGCAATGGAGATGATTAAGGGATCAACGTCGCTGGTCCACTATTTCATATTTCTTTCGCTGCTGCCTTATACTGGGCGCCGCCCACAGTGCCAAAGTACTGTAGATTGTAGCATCCAAAACGATTTTGTTTAACAAGATTTTGATGAGTTAATAATGTGATTTTGAGTCCTCAATTCTCGAATTGAAGTACTTCCTCTATAAGCACTAATTACGGGATTATTGAGGATATGGTTATTACTTATCTGCCATATTTTTCGCGCTACCGAGTTCCTAGTAATCACAAAAAGACATAACTTCATAGAATCTCGATCGGGAAATATCCTTACAAAATTCACCTTTTTCTTTTATAAAATTCTGTGCAGCTGATACAGACACTGTACTTGTGACATGAAGTCAGACAACAACAACAGTTTTCTGAAACTTTCGAGGGTAAGAAGGAAAGCGTGAAACATAACGGCAGGTTTCGCAGCGGCTTCTCGGAGCGAGCGGGAGAGGGGAAGTAAAAGCGAGCCGGACATGATGGCGGACCCGCGACTACAGCCTGTCGAGTCATACGCCGCCAAACTCTTCGGCCGAACCGAGTCTGAAGACGATTCAGAGAATCCCATTCGCGACTTTTAACGGCCCCACTTAAGCAACGTCGCTCTCAACGAACGCTTCGCCGTAAACGTGAGCGCCGGGCGCGCTGGTTGAACGCCCTCTAGCTGCTGTCTTTGTTCGTCTTCGCTGCGCGTTTTGAACGGAAGAGGGACCCAAGAGCCCTAACGCCTTACAATGCCTCACTGTATGTTTAGCGGCTCCTGCTCCCAGCATGAACGCAGAGCACGAGCGCACCCCACATGAAACGTTCCGCTAAGGCGAGTACTTGAGCGACCATTTCGCGAATTAAATTTTTGAGCCCGCACATTCTTGCAATTATTTCGTGGGGTGTTGATAGAGCTGTAGCCGACAATTCTGCGGCGCAACGCATCGGGTGCATGAGCTCGGGCTACTGGATACCGGAGCATTCTTTGCAATTTGCGCCCAGTCAATCCGGCGGAAAGAGGGCGTATATGACCCCCCCCCCCCCCCCCCAACTGGCCCCTCGCACCCGGGGCCCACGGCCCCCCGGCCCCCCCTGTTGCTACGCCACTGGCTCTCATGCACATGCAAAAATAGTATGTTTATTTCAATGTTTCAACATGTGTACTCGTGCACATGCAAAAACATTACATTCATTCCTTTGTTTCAACATGTGCTCTCTTGGACATGTAAAAACCGTATGTTTATTTGCACTAGGGTTGAGGACTGGGTGAGTCTGTATTGCATTCTGTGATAGCGCGACGCTGTGTTGTGACGTCATCGTGGTCTTGAAAGAACCATGATTCCGTGCTGCGTTATCATGCCTCTTGGGCCTATATATATTCCTGCGTACTGTTCAATAAACATTCTTCGTTTATCGTCCATGTCTGGCGTCAGTCATATCATCTGGCGACGAGGAACTTCGCCCACGCGCGGAGCTGGCTCGGCACTGCGGAAGCAACGTTCTACGCGGAAAGGCCAGCCAGGGCACCCAGAATGTTCGTCGACTGTCCACTGAGCTGTACATGTTCAAGGAGCACGACAGCCAACCGAGGTGTGGGTTTCGTGACAGCTTGAAAGAGATTAAAGTCTAAAGACAAGTTGATGAATTCAGACGATATATGACAAGGAGATGATAAATTCGTCTAATCGATTAGTGGATAATTGAAATCCCCAAGAAGATATATTAAATCAGCCGGGAAGAGTTCAATGGCTATGTTGATTGTGTCGCTGAGAGCATTAATGAAATAATTGTTAGAATCTGGTGCACGGTAACAATTACCTATTAGTATTCTAGAAGATTACATCGTGCAGGCCACCCAAACAATCTCAAGATCAGAATTAGTGTTGACCAAAAATGACTTAACAGTTTTCTTTACACCAATCAAGACACCGCCTCCTCTTTTAATAGAGCAGTCCCACCTATATATGTCGTACATGTTTGAAGATGAAAAGATTTCATTATTTGTTATTGCAGAATGCAGCCATGCCTCTGTGAAAGCGATAATGTCCGATTTACTGTCTTCCAAGAAGGAAGAGATGAGATCGTGCTTTGATAATATGCTTCGTATATTGGCATACGATAATGATAGCGAGGGTGAAGTCGGGGTTAGTTTTAGTACTTGGTGACACCGTGCGCATGCTCCAAATCGTAGCTATCTATTCAGCGGGACAACTGCACTTACAGAACTGTCGTAGATATAAGTTCTTGATTCAATACACAGCTTGTCCACTGAAAGCTTGAAAGCTTTATTCTGGGTTTTCGCAAATTCAATTAGCTTTTGTCTAGCACGTCGAGTTTCCGGTGAAAAATCTTCGCGAATGGAATATGACGTTCCCTTCAGTTTGTGTGCCGATGAGAGAATGCGATCTTTGTCCTTAAAGACGGTCAGCTTGGCTATGATTGGTCTCCATTTGTTCTCGCTATATCTTCTCAACCGATGCACCCGCTCAAAATTGTTGTTCACTTATTTTGATGCCCAGCTTATCCCCACAGAAGTCAATTATTTTGAGGTAATTAGAAAAGGTAATTAGACGTAATTAGAAAATTAAAATTTTGAGGTTTGATTAGAAAAGCGAGCCCTCAGCCTCGCTGGCACTGATTGCCCGAGTGCAGCGTCACCGGATGAGGACACAAGAGAAAAGGCAACCAAGCGATTTCTATCCATGTGTATCACGAATTCCAACCAACTAGCCCGCCAACATGTTTTAGCCACTATTTGCCATCAAAGTGAGTTACTGCATGTAGATTCTCCCTACCATATGTGCAGAACCCCACCAATACGGCATTCGCTACTTTTAATAGACGAAAAGATGTCCAAGTATCAGTGTGTACAGACACAACAGAAAATGCTTTTAAATTTGGGATGTGCAAATATCTGCAAATTTTGAATACCACCGAATGTCATATATTTAACCTTTGTATTCGATTTGTAAACTAGGTATTTGAATATTTCCAAATATTTGATTGGCTACAAATTTTCCAAATTTTTTTGGTGTTCAAAATATTCTTAGCGTTTGTTTATATTTTGTCTAAAAATATGTGCCTAATTTTGCAAACTTTGTGTTGGTTTCGTGCTGCTGGCGAAATTTTGCCAATAAAGCGTGCTGATTCACTGCACCGGAAAGCTTTGTGGAAAATCCAGCCTTTCGGTCGCAAAGGGCTTGCGGACGGCGAGGGTGCGCTTCGAGCACAAAGAAAGGAGATGGCGCAACTGCACAAAAGAATCTAAGTGCAAGAAGAATGCTCCTTCTGCGACTATAGACCCTCATTGCGGAGCAGTTTGCTCTACGGGAACGAGATGGTGCTTTCGGCGGCACGCCGCACATTGACACAGCGAACGCACACAAAGACGAAACCATTACCTCTTCTGCTCTGCATCTATGCAATAACTGCCAGAACCACAGTAAAACAGCACCAGAGAACACAAGGGACCAGACGAAGAAGAACAACACATAAACAGGGCGCTCTGTGTCGTTATTTTCGTCTCTTGACTGTTTTACTATGGATATAAACCAACTAGCCCAAAAATACGTCCTGACAAGTTATCAGAAATGCAACTGGGTGTTCACTATGGCCCTGTGCTTCATTGACGCTGCAAAATGTGGAGTGGTAGAGGGATGATGTATGCAGTAGTTGGCTGGAAAAATAGTTACTGCCATATTATGGAATCGAATGAATCTGTGTGACTAAGTTCACGAATTGCTGCTAAATAATGTGGGGATGCGCGACTCTCACGCGTCCCCTGATATGTTGTTTTTACCACATAGCTCCATCTGCTGCAGTGCGGTTTCGCCGCGTGGCGTGGCGCCCGCGGCGGTCGGGGTGGTCGAAGCGCAGTACGAGAGATGGCGTGAGTCTTGCGCTGCTAACGCCGCCTACAGGCGAGGTTACTTGGGTGCTAAAAGGGAGAACACGCGGCTCTTGGGTTGCGGGCCGGCGAGCGCCGCGGACGTCCAACACGGGCGCCGATCCATGCTTCTGTGAGACTGTCTCGCGTGGCCGCCTTCGAACGCGCCACCGTTCGCGTGACCATACGCCCGGACAACCTGGTGTTGGCATCCAGCATGGGGCGAACATATTCGCTCGTTATCCGGTCGCAATGAGTCGGACTTCTAGATTTGTCGCACGCCCATCGGCATGTTTTTGTGGATAGCAACTCGGCTGGCAGGCATTGATCTATCAAAGGTGCAATAAATGCCCTTGTGATTATTTGCACTATGGTGTTGTCGTTCTTTTGTCCCAAGAGCATGGTACGAGAGCCCCACAATAAGGACAGCCTGTGTTGGCAGACCTTCCCGACGCACAGCTTTCCTCGAGGTTAAAAAACTGACTCATCCACCAGCGTTGTATCGCTAAGTTCCAAAGAAAGGACTTCAACCCTAGAACATCAGGGAACAACCTCGGAAGTTAACGTGAGCCAAATATACAATTTTTTAGTATAATGATATTAGTCTGATTTTTTGCTGTTGACAATGCAATTGCGATGTTCCAACATGTCAAAATAACCAAACTTGCTAATACATGCGGTTGCAAATCATTATGCAATATTACAAGCTAATAATTTCTTTCTTTTTTTTCGAGTCTTCTTACATAGAAAACTGAGGTTGGCGAGAGAAAAAGCAGTCTAAACGACTCCTTGACAAGCCTCACCAACCCTAAAAAAAGAAAAAATGAAAGATTGTTGGCAGTACCTAAACAATGCACAAAAGCACATTCAGAACTTCGTAACATGGCAGATAAGCTTCAGGTTAGCATTAATAATATAAAACAGTTGCATACCATAAGTATAAATGAGTTAGATAAGCTTAACTGACATCAAATGGCTTAAAATATTAACATAATAGTGTGACACTGCTTACATAGTTGCAGATAAACATCAGAAGCAAACTCAACAAATGGTTTTAAGTAGTACAACCAGGCAGCGATATTTGCCCTGATTGCCCCGATGATACAATACTCGATTATATTAATGTTTTTACAGGAGTGGAGAGACGCCACCATTGATACAGCATGTACATATGCAAGAATATGTTAAACAATAAGGACATTAGTAAAACAGAAAAGAGTACCGGGTAATAACATTCTACGCTACAAATATTTTTTCCAGAGCGTAAAAAGTCATGGATGCTATTTTTTGATGCATGACCGTATTCAGTAATTTGGACAAGGTGTATTGGAACATCTGGGAACCACAATTTGTTTTTCAATAAGGCAATGTATGTACGCTTCTTTGCCGCATTTGACAGGGTGTTTCACTAGTTTAAAACTCTAACACACGCAACATCCGGTACTAAATGTGCAGAAAGACGGCACACATGATGCTACAGCATCTTGACACGCCCACTTTTTGCACATGGAGTAAACGTGGCTACTATCATTGCCGCGCGTGATTTGTTGCGTGCTCACGAGTGCAGATGAAAAGGCTCGAAATGCGCCTTTGTTTTTGTTGACATCAACCATTATAAAGCCAACCCATAATAAAGGCAAGTTTGGTTGTACCTCATTTTGTCATGGAAGTGCGGAAAGTGATGACAGTAATGAAATGAGGCATCTAATTAAGAATGTTTGGTGCGTGCAGGCCAGTTGGCTTGTCTTGAAGAGTCGTTCACATAGCATTCGACAGATGGTAAGCGCGATCATTATTAGCTAGACTTAGCACACGACATATCGCTGCGCCAAGTTCGGGGGGCGATCATTACGCGGGAAATAAAAAAAAAATCGAATTTTGACGACAAAATTTAGGGGTGCGATCATTACGCGAGTGCGATCATTATGCGAGTAAATACGGTATTTTCATTTCTCTGCCTTTCACACCCACTCCTGCAATAGCCCGATCGGGCTGCAGTATGTACAAATAAAATTTTAAAAATAACACATTGCAATATACGATTCTTTGTCTCGTAGCACTAATGCACGAGTAGATATTCTGACTCGACTCATCGTTCTAACGGATACACAACCTCATTGAAACCTCATAACGTGAAACCTCATTAAGGGAGGACACTGCTATTGAAAGAATGTTGATCTTTTCCATCAATAGTAATGAAACTTTCTAGTCATAAGATTTTTCTGCTGATTTCAAATATGTAATTAGTTTTCTTGTAAATCCATTAGTTTCTATGATAATTAACATTTCCCTTTTATTGTTTAAGGCCACAATGGAAAATACAGTAACACCTCATTAAACCGTACCCGCTTGAACAGTAGTTTCGTTTTAAAAGTAGTAAAGTCAAATCCCCGACTCAGCAGCCATAGAACATAATGAGTTTTGTATCCGCATAAACCATACCAACTTATTGCGTAAGTATCTGTTAACACGTAGTGTTTTCACTTTTCGTCGCGAATCACGGTAGTACATGGTGCCCATCAGGCAGTCCAGCTGAATAAGCCTCAGAGGTACGAACAACAGCCTCCAAGTGCCTTGTTCGTTTATGCGTGAAGCCATATGAACATCATTTCAGCACCATGCCAGAGAGCGTAGTCGCGTCGTGCAAGCTAGGATTTTCGTCATGCTCGGATAAAAAACACTGGGTGCTCAGCATAGACATAATATTGAACAGTATTCGTGCTATCAGAGGTGGCACGCAGAAGTCATTGCTCGCACACAATAGGGATCTACCATTGACTGTGGTGTCTGGCATTTCAAATGCGAAGAACTTGCTCGGCAGATCTGCTGCTACTGTGAAGAGATATTGGCTAAGAGGTTCGAATTTGCACCATCGTTGTCTTTGTTGTTGCAGAAGTGCTGCCTAACGACAGTGATGATGACGACACCGAAAGCGACAGCACAGGCAATTAAGGCCCAATAGTGGCAGAAGCTGCGCGTTATGTCAGCGTCATCAATGCAATTGTCGCAACGAAACAGCACCCGTAATAAAAAACAAGTCCCCCGACTTCTGCAGCGCTACCGCGCCCGTGCACGGAGAATATGCAATGCCAAAGAGGAATCTGCCATGCAAGTTTTTGCCGAGAAGAGGGGGCTGGCTTAAAAGCTGGCTCGCAGCTTCAGTAAGTAAGAGGCCGCTGTCGTCGCTGCTAGGCCGCCTCGGCATGAAATGAAAATAAGACTTACGTCTCGCAAAATGATTAAATGCTGCATGTTTTTGCCCTTTCATCACACTCTCTCCGAGTTTCGTTTCTGACAGGTAAGTGGTTGATCTAATGCTATTTTGGCTAAGCAGTACTACCGTTTAGTACATACTTTTTCTGAGCTCTGGCCAACTATGGCTTAACGAGGTTTCACTGTAAATGGCAAAATAAAAGTATTTGTTAGGCATTTTAAGACAGCATAAACAGTAAGGAATGAAAGATAGCAAGCACATTTTTGATATGACCCTTAATAGATATTTTACAGCTCACTGAATACACGCCCACAAAATATGGCAAACCATGTGGCAGAAGCTGTAGCAAAATAATTAATTTCCAAAGTGAAAACAAAAATATTTGCTTGCTATACTTCATAGAGAATACATTAGGTTCTGTTCGCAAAAAAAAAAAAAGTTAGTTCAATCTCTTCTTGGTGTTGAGATTTCGAAGCCTTAAGGGATCCTGAAACGATTTTACCTATATTGTACAAATGTACTGAATCATTAGAGTAGGTCCTTCTAATCACTAATTGATGCATCTAAGTGCTCCACGTAAAGCGTGTAATTTATTATAAGGTTTTAAAAGTGTACGTCACTGCGAATTGCAGCACATCACTTGGCTGAATTTTAAGCCACCCCTACCTATTTGACGTCATTTACCCCAGTGACGTTAGTAGGGCGAGCTATCTCATTGGCTGACCAGGGCACATCATCAATAATTTTTCCAACTTCATGGGAACAAATCTTCGTAACAGTTGGAATGTTAGTTAATTTGTTTCTATAAAACGAAAGTAACAGAAAGAGAATGCACAAGAACAATTTCTCACTACACTTAAGCACTTCCAGCACACAGCAAGCGTCGTCTGCTTGTGTTACATGCTCCATTTTGACGAGAGCTTCGCGGTCAGAGTCAGCCTCAGTCTTTTCGTGAGCACCACGATTCAACTTTGTTGCATTGTGGGCTGCAAACGTAGCTAATGGCAATACGTCAAGCTGTGACATCGTATCCATCTGCAAGGCACCAGACAAGCGGAGTGGCTCCAGCGCATCGGACTGTCACTGTCCTATCGGCGCCACGATTTGCATGTTTGCGGCCGTCACTTTACACCGGAAGATTACTACCACAACAGCGTTTCGCGAGTCTGCTATTTGGGTAAACGCAAGCGCAAGGGGACAGGGCCTGGCCGTTTGATTGTTTGGCCTGGCCGTTTGGCTGTGCCGTTTCACGGGATGAGCAGAAGTTCAAACATGAAAGGTCTGCACAATGCAGCCACCTGGTGGTACAGAGCTCAACCAAACAAAGTAGCAGTAAGGAAGTGTATTCTTCTTTGCTGCTGGTGTAAATCACAGAAACGTAATTGTTAACACGTTGTTTTTGTAAATGTTTAAAACGTTTTACGCTTGGTTAGAGCAAATATTAGCTCTTTGTTTAGCCGGTTACGCCCTGCACCAACGGGTGGCTGGACCGTGCAGCCCGATCAGGCCGCTCACATATGCCTAAACTAAAGTTCCTTCATCAGCTCGAGTTTATGCCTCCACCCACCCATCAAAATGCCAAGCTCGCCTGTGGTTACCGGAATACCAAACACGTCTGGCGCTGCGACAAAATGCTCTGAATGCCCGCTGCTTCGATAGCTATCACTTGGGGTCGACTACCAAGCAGCTGGTGAAGAGGTTAGAGAGGCTTCGCATGTGCGTTTCCAGAGAACCGGAAGGAGACGGCACGACCTTCCACATGACGCAGAGACAGTGAAGGCGGAGCTTAGACCCAATCCCTCGGCGAACGAGTTGAGGAGAAAATGCGTGACTATGGAGTTGGGTAACTTGTAGTTGTCCGTAGCTCTCTTAATTTAAGAAGTTTCACACAAATTGCAAATTATTAACTTTAGCTGTATCCTACTCGCCTACAAAATTTTTCAGCACCATTTCAGGGGCCCTTTATTTTTACATAGAGCCCAATATTTGTGTTTAGAGAAAAGTACAAAAAACAAACAGCATTAATATGAGGGGACGTGGCATCCATAACAGCCATTTTTGATACTTGCCCTAGACACATTAAACTTTCCAGACACATCCAATCTCGTATGCTGCTTATAAATACACAATTAGATTTTTTCTGAGGTCAATAAAAAGAAGTAACAATTCTTCTTGTGTTAAAAAGTTGGGATGTGAGTTGCAAGAAATGTACTGCAACAACATAGCTAAAATTAAGCAGCTATGTTCCTGGATGTTCAAATACTCAGAGTTAGAGATTGGATGTTTGTATTTCTACTTTAGCCAAAGTTACGAAGTTCTAAAGTTTGTCAAGTACGTTCTTTATTTCGGGAAATCCTCGGTGCACGCACACGCAGTCTGTGTTCCTTCCCGCTGCACCACACGCAGATTGCTCCGCCGATTACTTCACTCACTCAGTTCGTTGTCACGCGTTCCCCGCATGCCGACCGCCATACACGGCTTCCGTGTTCTCCCTCCCCACCACATACTGTTGCCTACCATCCCGTGCCTGCCACTCTTCACAGGTACCTTAACAAGTTGCAGCTTTGCAAATGTGAATTTTTGTTAGTGATATCTTATGGAATTTCAAAATATTTCAGTGGCCTAAAACTCTATATAAGGATTTCAAAATATTTCAGTGTCCTAAGACACTATATCATAGTTATTGTGCTCTCTGACTCACCTGCATTCAGGGAAAAAAGACTGATGAGAATTGAATGACTAGAAGGGACACAGTACTGAACCCAAAATTTGAGACTTGAAAAAAAAAAAAAAACTACTTGAAAAAAAAAATAAAGAAACTGAAACTGGGAAAATATAAATTTCAAGCTTCAAAACCAGGAAATAATAATTACAAAATAATTAAAAACGCAAACTTCTTCCGCTCATGTAGACATTAGGCTCACATATTGGGGGCGAGGAGTTACGAAATCGCCATCTGTCGGAAGCGCCTCCCTTGCGTGGTAAGAGGGATCACGCGGCTCAATAAAGACACCACGCGGCAGCCCTCCTGGATATTTATGTAGGTACTTTCAAAACGAGGGAAGTTTTTGGCTGTCAATATAATTATCTTGTGAAAACTGTAAGCACAGAATCGTTTACAGACCCTATCTCTTTACCGAATACGTACAGTGAATGCCACTGTGTGCGGTTACTGCAATGGGGTCTCCCAAACCGGCTTCTTGTGTGAAAAGTAGGCAAACACTGAGAGTAAACTATGTGAAATATGTTCTTATAGTGGGCTGTCTGTATAACCAAATGGGGCATAACAGAATGAAGCCTCAATGCAGTGACCACACAGGTTCGTGGCGACCGACTGTGCGTCTGCATGCATGTCCGCGCAAAAGGTTTTTTTTTCGCTGTGAGCACGTTTTTGCACCGTGCCGTGAGCTTTAGGCCACAGCATGTGAGCATTTGTGAGTACACTTGCAACCATTGCTGCAAGGACGCTATCAGAACTGTTCAAAAATAATTTAGTTATAGAGACTTCGACGCCCAAGCAACATGTGATGTGCCGTAACGACAATTCAATCATTTTCTGTCTTCTAAATTATTGGACACTTGAATATTATTTCTCAAGTTGCATCGCACTGTATGTTTGTCGGTCTTCTAAGCGTGCGATTTCCCTCTGATTCTTTTTTATAATCCTGTGCATTCATTCATAACACAAACATGACTATATGTCATGCTTTTTTTAATGTGCATCTTACCCCTCCCTTTCCGTTCCAGTGAACTTGCCAGTATCTCCCATCAGCAAGTTCATAGACCAAACCGTCATGACATTAGTGGGGCTATCGGGCGCGGGCGTGCGTCTAAGTGCGCATTTTCTGCTACTCACCAAACATCGCGCAGTCCCGGCGCCGTAGCAGAAATCTTCCTCACATATGTGCTCGCTGCATACCCGAGTTGTAGCTGATAGCTGTCCGCCGGTTCTAAGTTTTGCCAGCCAAGCTTCCTGCAGCTCCTTGCCCTGTGGCTACGTGTGAATAAGGCTGACACCGGGATCCGTTGTGTACGTTCGGCCCTGTGGCACCGAGCAGTAGCCTACCATGCTGCACACCTCCAAAGGCAGCCACTACCTATTATAGTACTTTCAAATGTTGTCAAGCAGACACCCAAGGCAGTAAAGCCTCACCACTTAATCAGAACCGCGGTGCAGGTGAGACTTTAAACTTTCATTTTCAGCTCGCTTCAGCACTTCCGAAGCAGCCGATGCGGCTGCTGTGTCCACGTAATCCTTCATGCCATGTCACGCCGACGGTGGCGCCAGCTTTTCCAGTAGTGGAGCTCACCCCCAATAGGCTTGTAACAATCTGGAATGCACCAACATAAACCCGCGTATGTGCAAGAGGCACTGGGATAGGCATCACGCACATCATCTGCGGTCTCCGAAGTAAACCTACACATGGGGACAAAGGGGAATGGTTAACTTCGCTGCTGCATTATTGCCGTTGCGGCATTAGATAGCGCGACCCAGTGACTAATCTCCGGCGTGATCGTCAGCTCGGCTGAACCTTGGGATAACCACATCCTCTTTCTTGCCGTAGGAAACATAGACAGCATGCGCTTCACTTGTTGAGGACGCGTGTTCGGTTTAAAAGATTTTCTTTTTTACACAGGGTCGATCCGCCGCTTACATTCGGAATACGATGAACAAAGAAACTGCGTATTAGCGGTTTTCAAAGCAACCTACTGCCAGGCCCAGCAGACAAACTCCGTCTCCTAGGCCTAGTGGTCCATCAGAAGGCGCCTCTCATCGCGCGGGCGCACTTAGCCAATAGGAGGGCCGCGTGCATCCTGCGCTTCGTCAGACTGGCTCGATTGTGTCACGTTACTGCTTTTTCTACGCGGCACCGTCGGCGAGGATGTGCAGAACTGAAAGGCAGAACTTTGGGCTTTTGAACGATATTAAGATGGCGGCGCTCAGCAGCAGGAAAGACAAGAAATAGCTCCGTGAACTCCAGTGTTTCTGCGCTATTTTGCGGTCGTTTCTCACCGTACGAAGCGACAAAGTAATTTCTTTCGGACAGTTAGGGTGTGTTTTGGCACAAATCGTTTTTGATACGGTGCAGGTTAGGCATTACAGATGCCAAAACGAGTAGTTCCCATAAATTTATTTATCTTTTTCGCGATTTTCGGCTTTTAAAACGTGTGTCCCCCCTCAAAGGGCACCTCAAATGGTTCGCGCAAATTTTGTGGGTGCATAGGGTACAGCTAAAGTTAATCATTCGCACCACAATTTGTGTGAAGCGTCTCATGAGAGCTACAGATGATTACAAGTTGCCCTCCTTCGTGGTCTTGCATTTTCTGCTCAACTCGTTCGCCGAGTGATCGGGCCTAAGCTCCACCTTCACTGGTTCTACGTCATGATGGCACATCATGTTGTCGATTCCGGTTCTCTAGGAGCGAGCATGTGAAGCCTCTCCAAACTTTCCGCCAGCTGCTTGGCAGTTGTCCGCAAGCAAGAGCTATCGAAGCAGCGTGCATTGCAAGCATTCTGTCGCAGTTCCGAATGTGTCCAGTATTCCGGCAACCACAGCATAAACTCAAGCTGATGAAGGAGCTTCAGCGTAGACGTACATGAGCGGCATGATCGGTCTGCATGGTACAGTCACCTGTTGGCACAGAGCTTAACCAGCCAAACAAAGCGCTAAATTTGCTCTAACCAAGTGTAAAACATTTTAAACATTTACAGAAACAATATGTTAACAATTAAACTCCAGTGAAAAATTTACGCCAGCAGCAAAGAGGAATACATTTTATTGCTGCTACTGTGTGTGGTTGAGCTCTGTGCCACCAGGTGGCTGCACCGTGCAGACCATTCACGTTTGCACTTCTGCTCATCCTGTAAGACAACATGGTTAAGTGGCCAGGCCCTGTCCCCTTGCGCATATGTTTACCCTAATACCGGACTCGTGAAACGCTATTGCGTTAGTAATCTTCTGGTGTAAAGTGACAGCTGCAAACGCACAAATCCTGGCACCGATCGGATAGCGACAGTCCAATGCGCTGCAACCAATCCGCTCGTCTGCTGCCTTGCAGAGGGACATGATGTCACAGCTTGACATATTGTCAGTCCCTACGTTTGCAGCCCACAATGCAACAAAGTCGAATCATGGTGCTTGCGAAAAGGCTGAGAGCGACTCTGACCATGGAGCTCTCGTCAAAATTGTTGGGAGGCGCGACTCTCGCGCGTCCCCTGATATGTTGTTTTCTCGTATAGCTCCCATCTCCTGTAATCCGGCTTCACCGTGTGGCCTGATGCCCGCGGCAGTCAGTTTGGTTGAAGCGCGGTATGAGAGATGGCGCGAGTGTTCCACTGCTAACGCCGCCTAACGGCGGGGTTACATGGCGCGGAAAGGAGAAGGCTCTTTCTTTTTGGCTTGGAGTCGGCTAGTGGCGCGGACGTCCTGCGCGGACGTCCTGCGTGTGCGCCGATCCATGCTTCTGCGAGACCGTCTTGCGAGGCCTCGTTTGAACGCGCCACGGTTTGCGTGACCGTACGCGTGAACGACCAGGTGTTGAGATCCAGCATGGGGCAAATATATTCACTCGCTCTCCGGTCGCGGTGAGTCCGACTTCCACAATTTGTTGCGCACCCATCGGCATGTTTTGTGGATAGCAACTAGGCTAGCAGGCATTGATCTATGAAAAGTGCAATAAATGCCCTTGTGATTGTTTGCACTACTGTGTTGTTGTTCCTTTGTCCCAAGAGCATGGGTGAGAATCCCACATTTGGCTGCCCAATGTGGACCTCTTGGGGCATCGGACGATAGTTTTAACAGTTTTGCTTCGTTCGAGACCTTTGTTTGAACCGAAGCGTAGGCCTAGCGTGGATTTTGATCGCTAGCATCGGCGGCGTGCTTTCTTGAGCGAGGCGATGGCGGCTGTAGTGTGCTTAAGCTCTTCAACATGCTAAGCCTTTTCGCAAATAATTTTTGTTTAATGACATTCGTCGGTACGAGAGCCACGTGGTCTACATCCTGGGAGAGCGAGGCTTAGCGCCTGCGGAGCGTTGGCAAGCCTAAAGCGAGTGAGTACAGAAGCCTCGTGGGTGGTTCGAATTTCTTATGTAAATAGCTTCTTTTATCTCTGACTCTGATAAAGTCGCGGCTCTGGGAGCCGGGTGGCCGCTATGGGCTGAGTGGTATTGCGGCCTGGCACCAGGCGCTTCGACATCGTCTGGCACAGCGGGCGCCGTAAACTTAGATGGTGAGCGCACCGAGCGAGGTAGGACCCCTTAACAGAGCTGACGTCTCCTCGCGGCTGCCTGTTTGGCGCCCATTTTGGGTGTCGTTTTTTTTGGATGCCAGTTGTCACGGTAGCGAGGTTTTAGGTTTAAGGCTTTACGAAGCTGCCTGTCGCACGTGAAGGGGCACAACCTGGTGGACCGTGGCGTTGAGGTCTTGCACTTTGCTTCCCTCTTTCTAGTTAGCTCGTACGAATTGAAATTACTCTTTCGACTGAAGGAAGCGAGCTTCATTCACGTTAACTTAGCATCTGGGTAGCCACCCGATCTTTTACTAGCCGAGTTGAACATCGTGCGCATGCGATGCGCATGCAGAATTCCTCTCCCTTGCACTACTTTAGTGTTTGCCGAGTGCGTTCAGTGTACGCAGCGTGATTGGAGTCACCCCTGGTTTGCTGTCACCTGCACATTGTCTGCGCTGCTGCCCCTGACTACGTTCGAGCCCCCCCGGGCAATGGCGATGCTGTGGCCAGTTCAGCGCAGCTACTTTGGCAGCTACCTGTATCCAGCTCGCAACCCTTGGCGGCGAAGAAAAGAGCCAGCAGTCAAACAACAGCTACGGCGGCTCTCGCCAGCAGGGCACGTCGGCACAGGCGACGCTTGCTCGTACCGACTACTGCGTCGCCGTTTCCAGAGTCCTGGCCTGGAATCGTGCCGTCGAGTCTGCAGAGCTGCTGCTGTGACCAGTGGACGCCAGCGGTGTACCCCAAGGACAATGTCGGCTTCCATGTTATGGACAGCGTGTGGACATTTTCTCGGCGCAGCCACTGTTGCATGTACTACCTTGTTCACGAAGCAAGTGTTGATGTTAGACCGTGTGACATGTTTCGCCGGTATATGTAGTGATTTAACGTTGGGGGGGATGTGGGGATGCGCGACTCTCACGTGTCCCCTGATATGTTGTTTTCCCATATAGCTCCCGTCTCCTGTAATCCGGCTTCCCCGCATGGCCTGATGCCCGCGGCAGTCGGTCTGGTTGAAGCGCAGTACGAGAGATGGCGCGAGTATTGCACTGCTAATGCCGCCTAACAGTGGGGTTACTTGGGCGTGGAAAGGAAAAGGCTCTTTCTCTATGGCTTGGAGTCGGCAAGCAGCGCGGACGTTCCGCGTGTGCGCCGATCCACGCTTCTGCGAGACCATCTCGTGAGGCCTCGTGTGAATGACCCACCGTTCGCGTGACCGTACGTGCGAACGACCAGGTGTTGGTAACCAGCATGGGGCGAACATATTCGCTCGTTATCCGGTCGCGGTGAGTCCGACTTCCACGATTTGTTGCGCGCCCATGGGCATGTTTTGTGGATAGCAACTCGGCTAGCAGGCATTAATCTATGAAAGGTGCAATAAATGCCCTTCTGATTGTTTGCACTATTGTGTTGTCATTCCTTTGTCCCAAAAGCACCGGTGAGAATCCCACAAAATGGAGCACACTGTAACACAAACAGATGACGCTTGCTGTGCGCCGGAAGTGCTTAAGTGTAGTGAGAAACTGTTCTTGTGCTTTCTCTTTCTGTTACCTTCTTTTTATAGAAACAAATTAACTAACATTCCAACTATTACGAACAACATTTGTTCACAATAAAGTTGGAAAAATTATTCATGACGCGCCCTGGGCAGCAATCGGACAGCTCGTCCTACTAACGTCATTGGGGTAAATGACGTCAAATGGGTAGGGGCGGCTTAATATTCAGCCGGGCGATGTGCTGCGATCGGCAGCGATGTACATTTTTAAAACCTTAAAATAAATTACACGCTTTATGTGGAGCACTTAGATGCGTCAACTAATGATTAGAAGGACCTACTCTACCGACTTGGTAGGTTTGTACCATACTGTTGAAATCGTTTCAGGGTCCCTTTAAACCGTAGTAGGTCGGATCTAGGAAAAATATGTACTAAACGGTAGTACTGCTTAACTGAAATAGCGTTAGATCGCCCATTTCTCTGTCAAAAACTGCACTCAGGAGGAGTGCGATGAAAGGGCAATAAACATGTAGTATTTATTCACTTTGTGCGACAAAAGTGTGTTATTTTCGTTCGACACCGCTGCGGCCTACAAGCGATGACGGCAGCCTGAAACTTGCTTCAGCTGGGCGCCAGCTTTTCCACCAACCTCTTCTCGATAAACACCCACATGAAGCTGACGTAACGCACAGCTTCTGTCACTGTCGGGCCCGAATCGCCATGCTGTCGCTTTCGTGTAGTCCACATCACTGTCATTAGGCAACACTTGGGCAATAACAGAGGCAATGATGGCGAAAAGTCGAACCTCGAAAAGCCGAACCTCGTAGCCTACATCTTTTCGCTTAGTCAATGGTAGATCCCTCTTGCGTGCCAGCGCTGCCTTCGTGCCCCGTTCGATAACACGAACGATGTCCAATTTTTCTTTTGTGCTGGGCACCCAGTTTTTGTCTGAGCTTCAGCATATTGCGAGTTTTAGCTTGTACCATGCAACACAGGCCCTCCTCTAACTAGATGCCTGCGACGTTGCTTCCTTTCCCATTGCCCTGCCGTGTTTGCAAGCCGGAACCGTACTGCTGGAGTCACATGACCCCCTTAGGTGCGGCATGCTGCTGGCCGGCCATGTCTTGTCGGTAGCTTAGGTGTCCTGTACATAAACTGCACAGGAGGCCGCGGTCTAGGCATGCCCGTGTTGATAAAAAATTTGTTAATTATAGATTCAACAGTGTCATCTAGCCTAGATCCTGGAACGTCGTTAACAACCACCAGGTAGTGATCGACGTACCTCATTATGGAAGGAGCACATGATTGATTCAGAATGCTATTTACACACTTGTCAAAGGCGCTGAGAAAGATGTCCGAAAGAATGGGAGTGCGCGACGAGTTTCAAAAATCAACACTATGTACAAGGCAAGGGTATTTGCATTGGATTGTCGCTCGCTCCCATTCTTTCAGTGATCAAAAATTGTCAGCACACTGGGCACAACAACTGGCTTCAGTAGCCGCTTTGTAAGTCTTTCCTGAAGTCCACAGTAAGTCCTGACTGCCCAATTTTTTCGAAATCTGTAGAATCATCCTCTGTTCCAATACTCTGGAAATGTGCTAAGGTTGTTCCCATTCACAAAGACGGTAATAAGCAGGAAATGCCTAACTACAGACCCATTTCTTTAAATTCAACATCTTGCAAACTATTGGAACACATTATTCATAAATATATCATTGAGTACTTATCTAAACATAATGTTCTTTCGCATGCTCAACATGGCTTCCGTTCCGGATTCTCGACGGTAACACAACTTCTAGAATTCTCCTATGATATTGCAACCACACTTAACCTTAGAGGACAGCTTGATGCCATCTTTATTGATTACAGTAAAGCTCTTGACACAGTGTGTCATAAAAAGCTTCTCATTAAACTCAAGGCAATAATTCATGATTATAAACTACCAAGTTAGATACAGGACTACTTAAGTACAAGAACCGGGTTTTTTGCATTTAACCACGTTCACTCATCTCGTGTCAATGTTACATCCGGTGTACCACAGAGGTCTGTCTTGGGTCCTTTGCTTTTTGTTGTCTACGTAAATGATGTCGTTAAGTAACTGCGGGCACTTCTGTCAAAATAAGACTACATGCTGATGACTGCGTCCTTTATTCTACTATAAGTAGTAATCATGATCAGTTGGAGCTGAATGAAGTCTTCGCCTGTTCTTGCGAATGGACCAGAACATGGGGCAAATGTCATTTAATTTTAAGAAAACCGTATCAATGACTTTTTCGAATAAATACAACTATTACAATTTACATATTTTAATGAAGTGCACAAGCTTGAAAGCATCCACACATTCAAATACCTTGGTGTTACTTTCTCCCCTGATCTAAAATGGCATGCTCACATTAACTGTACAACCAACAAGGCGTTGAGAAAATTGGGTTTTCTTAAAAGAAACTTACGAGATGCAACTAAAGAATGTAAATTAATGGCATAAAGATCACTAATATGGCCTCTACTTGAATACGCGTCGGTAGTGTGGTCGCCACATCATTCCAAAGACATAGACATGCTTGAGTCTATTCAGAAAAAGGCCATAAGGTTTATATATAATCATTATGACCGCCATTTCTCGCCAACATCACATGCTAGTAAGTTGCTACTAAAGCCTCTGGCGCATAGACGTACTTGTGACCGTGTTGTTCTGCTACATAAAATTGCTCATGGGAAAACTTATGTCAATGCACCTATTGTTTTCACTAACCCTTCTCGGCCCACCAGAAGAAGTCATCGTCTTAACATTGTTCCTTTGAATGCAACGATTGATTGTTTAAGGTTTTCCTTTTTTCCACATACAATTGCGATTTCGAATGGCCTTGAGGGGTCCTTGCGCGAGTTATCAAGTGATGTATTTGCCAACCTATTACTTAATTATGTTCATTAATCAACTAGCTCTTCCTGATATTGTTTTTTCTATTGTTTTTCCACATACAATTGCGATTTGTAATGGCCTTGAGGGGTCCTTGCGCGAGTTATCAAGTGATGTATTTGCCAACCTATTACTTAATTATGTTCATTAATCAACTAGCTCTTCCTGATATTGTTTTTTCTATTGTTTGTTTTCTTTTTGCCACTCAGATGTATTCTTCAATTGATTGACACATGTATGCACTCACTCCTGCAATATCTTGCTATGCAATATGGCAGTATATGTAAATAATAAAATAAAAATAATAATAATAATTACAGAGCACAAGTTAACTTGATGGCACTTAATCCTTCCTCGAAATTGCCATACCCACTGGTCACGCACACTGCTGTCGGAAGGTATCTCACGGAAAGACTCATCCGGGTCTCTTTTTCTCTGACTAGACGAGCATTGTTGCATACAGCAATGGCACACTACTGAGCAAAACGTACGGTGGTAAGCTCAGTGAACAAAGAAATAGAATTATTTTGGTGTGCTTATGCATACATTGCAACATGCAGTTGTGTGCTCGAGTTTTACCGGCGGCACAGCCTAGGGTGTGTTGCAAGCGTCCTCCGCGAGGCGGCTCCAGCAACCGTAACAAGTGGACCGGTTTAAGAGGGCCGGCAGTTTCTGGATGATGTCGCAGGCATCTAGTTAGAGGAGGCATTGACAGGACACAATGCTTTCTGGCATGGCATTGAAATTATATTCATGTGGCTTCACCCTTCCAAGTGCAAGCCGCTTGCACTTGAACGCCATTCCGATCTCTGAGGCTCGTTGTTCTGCTGGGCCAACCTACTGGCGTGATTGCGCGATGAAAAGTTGAAAAACTAGGTGTTAACCGATACATACACAATAAGCTGGTACGATTTAAGCGGATACAAAACACATTGTGTTCATGGCCGCAGAGTCGGGGATTTGATTTTACTACTTTTAAAGCACCCCTTACCAGGCCCCATAGCAAATTTCGGTTATACGCTTACGTGTCCCGTAAGAGTGTTCTGGCACAAAAATTTTTTAAATTGGCTCATTAATAGCCAAGATAGAAATATTTAGTGCAACGAACACATGATTTCAGCAGACAAGCTCCACTGCCAAGCGAGACACTCTTTCCACTTGCCCCGTCCAGCCTCCGCTTCCTTCCTTCCCTGCGTTCTCTCATACTGGACCTCGAAGATTGTGTGATGCATACGTCACGAGCACCCGCCTTCATTTTTTTTTCTCTTTTTTTCTTCTTGCTTTTTTTGCGGCGCAGCACACTTCCGTTGACAACACTGCGCGAGAGCTGTTGTGATCGTCTCACTTTGCGCAGTGCACAATTTTGTGCACTGTGTACGAGAACACGTGACTAGAGCTATAAGTCAGTGCTACACGAATACTGAGGCAGACACAAGTTGATCACAGAACATGATCGCATGCTGGAATACAGAGCATGATCGCACGCTGAAACACAGTAGAAAATGACATAGTTTTGGTGTCTGCACGCCCGACTGCACAACAGTGGAGACAAGCAGACACAACGGAACTACATCTATCTTGCTGTGGTGCAAGGTAAAACAAAAACATGCAGACATTCGGTTTGTGTGTTTTATTATTTCTCTAAGCTTTCATTCGTCAATTCAAGCAACCAATCACACAAATGACAGATGTTGCCTTGAATGATTCTCAAAGTGTCACATGTCTCGATGACTGGCATCACAGTGTGAAAACAAGTACGTAGGCAAAGGAACACGTGTACGTCGTCCTCTGGCTTGGAGCGCGGCGGCCGTGAGAAGAAGATAAAACAGCGTTCGGTTTGAAATTTCAGATCTTTCTGCGGCGTGTAGCGATGTAATACTTTGCAGACACGATCATTATCACACATTGTATGCGCTGTACTTGTCAGCTCAAAATGGCCAGACCTGGTAAGGGGCCCTTTAAAATGAAACTACTGTTTAAGCGGGTACAGTTTAACAAGGTTTTACTGTATCGTAACAAGTGGTATCATTATAGAAGAAGGAATAAGGACTACAGTATTAGCTTAGACCAACTACCAGCGCAGAAGAGAGGCCCTGTCAGCCACCGCAGTCTCAGAACACGGCATGAAAAACCTGAACCTTCGGTCGACATGACGCGACCATATATGTGGGCAAATGGGTGGCAGTAACCCGAGGACAGCGACAGGCCAGCCACAGTTATGACCACCATTCATGCATGTGACGTGCCCAGGGGCGCGATCAGAGATTGATGTTCAGACCACGCTTTTAGTTACACCGCACGCGATTGGCTTAGGCCGCGCCAACGCCATCAGCCATGGTGCGCGGCCACATTTTTGCCGACTTCAACATGGTGACACGCTCCAGGCAATCGTTTTGAAACCAAGCATGTCGTCTGCTAGGAGCAGAACGCAACTAGAGGTGTGAAGTTTGAGGCGTTATGTGCTCGTGAGGAGACCAGCTTTGCATGGCATGTCTGATGGATTAGATTGGCTTCACAACCGCGGTGTGCATGGATTCCAGCTGCTGCGCGAACACTGGTGGTAATCCTTTAGCATGCATAAAATCAATTAAGGGGGGACGCGGGTCTTGAAACGGCAAAAAATCACAAAAAAGTCGATTTTCGGAAAAGTGTATTTTCGCTATGTTTATACATTCAAGAATCCCTCCGCGAAATCTAGAAGCTAAATTTAATCGGAAAATAATAAAAAATCGCGCTTAAAGGGGCCAGGGTGAACGCGAAATCAGCAAAATTTGGTCAAAAATGTTCAAACTTCGCGCCGTCACCATTTGCGAACGCGGTGGCCGATGGCCGCCATCTTGCGCTTGTTTTGAAGCTGTTTTCTTTGTGCGCATTTTGCACCAGTTCAAAATGGCGTCGGCCAAGGGAAACCGACGCTATCGCGTCATTTCTGGAGGATGCGTCCGTGGCGCCGATTGGCCACAGCGCGCACACCCCCCGCGCGCCTCACTCCTATTGGTCCGGTGCTCGTCGGCGCGCGCGCTCGACCGCTCTCGCGTCTCGCTACGTTTGTTTATCTCTGGTTTCATCGCGCCGCTGTCAGCGTTTGTTCAGCCGCTTGCTTCGCGACGTTTGATAAGATGCTCATTTCGCTGCCCGGATGGCTGGAAAAGATTGTCGTCTCAAGGCTACTACGCGTCAAGCGGCTGTGGAATGCGCGACGGAAGGCGGCTAGGCCTGTGATACTCGCGGAGTTGCCGGCTGCTGGTCTGCCTGGACATTCTACCGGATCGAGTGCCGAGCTGCAAACTGGCATGTCTAACGTCAACACTTCGTCCGCCCAGGCCACGCGTGTTGGCACAGATCGTGCAGGCACCGTTTCCTTCACGACTGAAGAAAGTAGCGAGCGCGCAGCGAGCGCCGGAAAACGTCCGGAGCGTCGGACCTTCGAAGTGCTAACTCCAGCAAAAAGCGAGAACCTCTTTGAGCGCAAGGAAGCTCGCCAAAAAGCGGCAAAAAGATAGGATGTATCCAGATTATGCCCCTGGTGAATTTCCTTAAGATTTTATTGGTATGTTCTCAATAAAAATGTTGCAGAATGTTTTTCCTTGATTTCTCAAAACAACAATTCCGACAGACTTCCAATTTTGGAGGTAAAATAGCTTCTGTCCTATTTCAGCTATCAACTTAATTTTTTTTTTGCCAGAAAGATAAATGTATGCAGTTAGCAATATGCACCTTTTAAAAGTAGCACTCTTCTCAAAAAGTTTTTGAAATGGGTCACATGCTTGACATGTCAAGATGGCATTTTTTTCTCACAACTTTGATGAGCTCTAACTCTTACTCAGATTAGCCTAGAACATTGAATAATACCTTATGGCACTCCCTGAACATTCTAGATAGTCTTTATACTAAAATTACCGTGTTAGGGTTTTCTGTTTAGATGCTAATTTTCCTCCAAAGAAAGGACTCAGCTTATACAATGCATTTAGAGTATATCAGAAACTACTTATCCTGTGGCGAAACTAATTATATTTTTAGAATCTGCATATTAAGATACACAAAGTGTGAAAATTTCGTTCAGATCTGTCCACAAATAAAAAAGTTGTATTTCAAGTGTAGCCTCCCCCCTTAAGGAGTCGATCGACGACAGTGCACTTTGCGTGGTCATCGAAGTCGGGGTCAAGGAGCCACTGTCAATCTCGTTGTCACTGTCACTGCTGCCGTTGCCACCGTCGCACAACTTTGCCGTCTGTCGAGACAGCACATCTCCGGCGATCGCCTAGTTGGTGACCTCATCGCAGAACGAGGCAGCACTGTCTGCAGTCAAAAACTCCTCCATCGGCGCACCACCTGCGTCACCAGTAGGAACGAGCTCCCAGAGCTCGGTTATGTCAGCGGCTTCCACCGTGTTGGTCTCAGTGGATTGTCCTGACGCACAAAGCCCGCCTTTTTGAAGCAGTTGTATATGGTTGACTGATTTACTTCATACCATGCACCATAAACGAAGCACATGGCTTTCAAAAGGCTGATCTTCAGGTCAGGGGGCCTGTCTGCATGACCCGACGTGCCAGGAGCTGCGCGGTCAATGGCTAAAATTACTCACTCCAGCATGCGCCGCCGATAGAGGACTTGAAAGTTGGCGATCACGCCGGCGTCCAATGGCTGCAGGCCTGCCGTAGTGTTCGGAGGCAGAAACATCAATTCGACAGATGTTAGCTTCGGGTTAACGCTGTGTGCGCTACAGTTGTCAAGTAGCCACACTACTTTTCTTCCTTAGTCTTCAATTATACAGTCGAACTCGAGCAGCCATTCTTCGAACAGGTCACGGGTCATCCCCGCCTTCTTATTGCTGCGACAGCGGACCGGGATGTGCTGATTCTTAAAGCATGCTGGCTTCCTTGATCGCCCGATCATGAAAGGCTTGAGACGATGGCTCCCGTTCATGCTAACGCACAGCAACACGGTCACCCTAAGTTTAGAGTGCTTCATGCCGGGGCATCGATCTCCTATAAGAGCGTGAGTCTTCGACAGCAACATTTAAAAAAACAGAGCAGTTTCGTCACAATTAGATATGTCCTTCTCCACGTAGCTCTCCAGCACGCCAGGCAGCTTTGTCTGCAGCCACTGCTGCTTCGCCTCTGTGTCCAAAGACGCCACTTCCCTACCACGTTTTTGTAAATGATTCCGTGCCACTTTTTAAAGCGCTAGATCCAGCCTCCTCCATGCTCAAAATTTGCACGTCCCAGAAGAAAAGTGAAGTTTTTCACTTTGGTGGCAAGTATTGGCCCACTAATAGGCACATTATGCGCGCGGGTTGTGATGAACCACTGGTAAAGCGCCTCTTCAACATCGGCGTACAAAGGGTCTCTAACCCTTTTCCACTGATCGGCATGGCCGCTGATAGCTCCTGCCATCACAATCGTGGTGCTCCCTGTTTTCAAGATGGTTGATATTGTCGACTGGGCGAGCCCATACTTCTTCACGAGGGCGCTCACCTTGAAGCCACGTCGAGAGTCCTGCAAAACATTCATCTTCGTGTCAAGCGACACAGCTTTGCCCTTTGTCGGCGCCATCTTCGAACTGGGTCACTGGGTTGTACCGTTGGTTGCACGCTGCTTCGGTGGCGTCAGCCTGCTATCGCGAGAGAGACTGAGTGTGGGACGGGCGCCACCGTGCCGCTTTGCTTGTCAGTTTATTTTTCTTTCTCTCTCTTTCAGAGCAACTGTGGCCGACGCGCATGAAGCAGCTAGCGCCATCTTGTGGCGCGCTGCACCTACTCAGGTATTCTCCGGTGCGCGGGTGGGGCGGGACGCGCTGCGTGGTAATGGCAGCAGATACGAACTTACGGAGGTAAACATGACCTCGTCTCGACATCGTTCGTTTTAGGGAACTAAGCAATGCAAATGTTACGATTATTTGGCACGGAAAAAGCCGTCCAGACGGCAAAATTTTGATCGTTATATCTGATATGTGGTGAATAACCTATCGTTATAAATGGTTTTTTCTCCCATAGACCTAATGCATAAAATGACACTCTCATGTTGACCCATTATTATAACAGATATATCATTATATGTGGTATCCTTATAAGTGGACTGCACTGTATATTGTCTGCAAGCAGACAACAAACGAGGCACGTAAACGTCTGGGGAGTTCACCACTTGCCGATTGGCTGCTCTCTCCCTCCCGTTCTTACAAATTTTTCATGCTGCCCACTCTGTGACGTTGCAGCAACTGAATGCGTTTCGAGCCAAGATCTCTGATCGCTCAAGGAAGAAAGCTGGGCTAGTTGGTGTGTCATCATTATTCAAAAGACTGGCGCAAAATAGCAGGGACAAAGACAGAGAAGATGACAGGACGAGCACTAACGTCCTGTCACGTTAGCGCTCGTCCTGTCGTCTTCTCTGTCTTTGTCCCTGCTATTTTGCGCTAGTCTTTTGAATAATAATCTCTGATCGCGCCCCAGTGCAGCATAACAAAGGCCTTTGACATTACTGTGCTACAACGAAACTTATTTCAATGTGTTTTCAAAGACACCATAGTGAAGCCAACGAAGGCTTAGTTTGTACATAATTGTGAACAGCTTGTTCATGCACACAGCTTACCGTGGTTGTCCACCTCTTCTACCGCAAGGAAAATGCTTGCCCACGTGCAAGCAGCTGATTTCAGCAATCTAGCTGAACTGATTAAAACTATGTTGCAACCAAGCATGTAGCAGGGACCAAAGAATGTGATAAAATCCTAGGTACATAATTATGAGCATTTGCTGAAGTCACGAAAACATTTTGTAGCATAATTGACGATTGTCACATACCTGGCCATGGGTAGGATAGCTCGGTCGTGGGGGAAGTCCCCGTCACACTGGGCCACATACTCGGAGAGCACTCGCAGCACGCGCACCATGCGGGTGGCACTCTCGCGGGCAGCCCCTTCCCCCGCACCGAGGGCACACACCGTGTCATAGGCCGCCTTGAGTCGGTCCATGCACGATTGCACCATGTCCTCGTGAATATCGGTGCGCGAGCCCTGTAACCGGGGCCCCAGGTTGGTGTATGTTTCACGCAGCAGCTCAATGGCCCGGTCGGCCACGGAATCTTGTGCATGCAGCACCACACGCCACAGGTAGTCGGCGCCCATCAGCTCGGGGTCCTCGAGCAGGTGGGTCCGCCGGCGCAGCAGCAGCCGCCCCTGGCGGCAGTTGACGGCACGGAAGAAGCGCTCGAAGCAGCGCAACCCGCTCTCTGTAAGCAGCGCGGGGTCCAGCTGCAGTACGTTCTGCTCAAAGAAGTCCTGGTTGATCTCGGGGTCCAGGTCGGGCTCCTCGCCCATCAGCTTGGAGAACCACTTGAAGCAGGCCTCCCGGTCGGTCGGGTACACAGCGTTCTCGGCGAGGCAGTGCCAGATCTGCTTGGCCTGCGCCGCGCAGAGCCACAGCTGACCGTCCTTGAGCAAAAAGCGCAGGAACCTGAGCCGCTCCTGCACCTGTTGCAGGTGGCTGTAGCGGCTGTCCCCGTACACCTGCGCCGGGTCGGGCCGCTCGGCCAGCAGCTGGCGCGCGTGCGCCATGTAGGCCGACAGCCCGTCGGCCACCAGCACCACGAGCGAGTGCTGCTGCTGCAGCCGATTGATCACCTCATGCCGGTAGAGGGCCTGGCCCCCAGGCGCCGGTCCGCCCCCGCTGCCGCCACGAGCGGGCCCCAGCGGGGCCTCCGAGTATAGGCCGGCCACCTCCTGCATGTGCCGCAGCGCCGGCAGCGCCCACTGCGGGTCTTGCCGCAGCTCCTGCAGCACACGGCTCGTGTCACCTCGAGCAATTTTTTTATTCGTCTCGCGGTGTACAACAAACCTTGGTCAACTCAACTCTGACATCTCAAAATACAGTTTTAGTTGACATCTTTTTTTCCCACAAATGTATCAACCGGTGTTCTCACCCCTTATGTTGAAAAAAATTTTTAGCTGGCCTCCGGATATTGCGAAATCTTCACTGCAAATTACCACGGCAAAGGTGTCAATTGCACTCGCACCAGAGCTCACTAGCAAGGCAAGGCATCCCCCAGTCTGTCTGTCGAACCTCGCTCGCACACACACAAGACTCGGCTCCTGTGGCCTGGCACAGCAGCAGCAGTCATTTAAAGGGGTCCTGAACGACCCCTTGGGCTTGGTGAAATAACATAATCCGCGGGTAGCATACGCTGCTGTGAACATCTCAGCCAAGTTCTGCAGTTGTACGTGGTCCGTGGAGCTCGGAAGCGGAGCGTGAAGACACCTTTTTCTTAAACAATCTCGTTTCAAAAAACCCATGATCCTTTCTCTTTTCTGTGTGCTTTATTTCGTCATAAAGCACACTCCAATACGCGGCTGCTATTGGTCGCTGCACTCGGCTACACCGCGGCCGCCGCGAGGTGCCACCACGAATCCAGTGGCTAAGCTCACTGCGGCTCTTTGAGGACAGCCGCGTTTCGCTTATGTATTGGGCGGCAGAGGCACCAAATCGGAAATTTAAACTGCGCGCCACGGTGACGTCTCCGCCGTAGCCTTCGCAGTGCAAGGCATTGGAGGAGGAAGGGGAGCACAGCTGAGGCAGTGTTTGATTGCTGATAACTCCGCTTCTGCTCAACGCATTGAAGTACTTTTTACGGCAAAGTGATTCTGAAATAGCTTATCTTCACTTCAAATGTCTTTCTCCACTTCGATAAAAAGTGGTTCAGGGCCCCTATAAGACCTTGAGCAAGAGTGCTTCTGAGCAGGCGTGACCAGTACTGCATGCGAGCCCACGGCTCTTGAGCGAGATGCTAAAGATACTCGCTTCATACTTGCACAACACAAAGGCAGAAATGCCACATCACTTGGGGCAATTTGCAGTTTTCAACGTGACAATTTGCGCTTTTCTGCAGTTGATTTTCTGTTTTTCAAGTGGAATTGTGCTGATTTCATTATGATGCAGAGAGCCGCAGCGTCACCATTTTGGATGTAGTTGGATGACTGGCTTGAAATGTTGCATTAAGATCTTGACATAGTGCCAAGCACGCTGCCTCGGCACAATGCCAACAACGCCATTGCCCGTAGACACCAATCTAAGAGCTGCCAATGCCATTTTGCAAAGGCCCCACTCTACGTGCGGCTAGCTGGCTTCTCACTTCTCTCAAAACTCTGCTTCGCTTGAACTTTTTGTCAGTTTCTACAGCGCCTACTAGTTAATGGGCTTTCATGCAGGATAGCAGTGTGTGGGTGTAGGCCAGTTGGTTATTCACGATTTTGGGAAGTCATTGCTCAAAAACATGGGACTTGAAGAAAGGGACACGACGAAGTGGTTAACTTGAACCGCTTCGTGTTGTCCCTTTCCTCAGGGCCCGTGTTTTCGTGCAGTAACTTCCCAGAATCAAAAATTTTGTGTGGGCCCTAAAGTTGTGATCAAAGTGTCATAACTTTTGCTTTGTGTCACCTAAGCACTTCACATACGCAAGCTAAAACATATGTTGCAAGGAGTGGTTTGTATTTATGACATCAGCTGCTCTGAATGCACAAGAGTCACTGGATGAACAAAGTGCTAGCTTTAAATATGAAGAACGGACTGCAGTCATTCACACCTGGACACAACGGTCAAGCCAGAGGGTCTTTTGGGCATCCCGGTCCTGGGAGCAGCTGTAGTCGAGGATTTTGACGTGGAAGCTCAGGGCGAGCTCCATGGTGTCCGTAGGCACCTCGCGGCTGTGTGCCAGGTTCCACAGCAGCTGGAGCACCTTGTGAGCCATGAGGCCCTCCTTGTCGTCTTCGGCCAGCCGGCGGATCAGCTCGAGCAGCTTTTCCCGCTGGCGCTTGGCGGCGCTGGCCCAGCTGGCCTGGAAGCGGCCAAACAAATGGTCCAGCTGCTCGGGCGAGAAGTCCCACGCCAGCTTGGCGAGCAGGTCGTGCACGTTCTGCACAATGGCCTCGTGCTTGCCGTGCTGTGCCGCCCATAGGTCGTCCAGGTCGGCCAGAGTCAGGGCCTTCTCCTTGATCACAAAGCGCACTATCTTTTCCAGCTTCTCCACATACTGCAGAGCCAAAGGAGACCAGACCAATGAGTAGCTGACTACGCTGGCTGCACTGAGCCAGCCAATCATTCTGGACTACACGGAAGAAATTGTGACCTCACACACACTTTACTTTTATTGTTTGAGAAAGAAACAATGGACTTCTTTAGGATAAAATGCAAAGTTTACTCATTGGAAAATTGTTGTTAGGCATTCTCTATAGTGCTATGCCAGCGGAGAAAGTAACAGAAAAGCACTGGAAATGAGAGTGCTGTGATGATGAGACACACAACTATAGTGCCTGGAATATACTGGCTAGTGTGCCGTCTGCGGCCTCCCAGGTGGCACCAGATGCAAGGAATGCTGGCGGCTGCCGCCAGGAGCGCTGTAGTGCAGGTGGGTGCCGCGGCACCATCCGGTCTTCCTAGCCCGCCATGTTTCCACAGCATCGGCAAGCAGGCTGCTGGACTTTATGTTTTTATTAAACCGTAGCAGCAGCACAGTTCAAATGTGGGCAGGTGATTACTGATTAGCGTTTGTTTTGATTACAACCAACTTCCCTAGAGCTTGTCGCTTGCGTGAAAAGCATGTGCAAGCTCAGCTCGGCTTCGAGCGGGGAACCTGATGTGTTTCTATGTTGGCGAAGAGAAAACATAATTTTTAAGGCAAATGCCTTAGATCTCCTTGTTCCAAGGCCGTGTTGCGAGGTACAGAACATATCACCAAGGAAGGCCAGAAACGAACCAAAGCATGTCCAGGCGTGTATAAAAGATGCTTAATGATTACCAAATTTAATTATTGATTATAGTGATTGGATTAAGGTGGATTAGGTTGGATTAGGGGATTAAGGTGTATTAAGGAGGATTAGTGTGGATGGATGAGGATTAGGGTGCATTAAGGTGAATTACAGTCGGCTTTACAAGGTGGTAGCCTTCGTGTCTCATCGGCGATAGCTAGGGACGCTTTATTTTTTTATTCTAGCGATGATGGCAGTGTGATTTCTTAAGGGTAAGTTTTAGGTTACATTTTTCATTCTAATAAAGTAAAAGAATTCTAAGGGTAGCATTACTGTTCTATTAATGCATAACCATTCAAGAGCGCTGTAACCAATCATCTTTCGAAATGACTTGAATTTTGCTGTTCTTTTTATTTTATTTGCTACTATTTCTGCCCATTATCTTATTGTTGTCCTCATAGGTTTGAATGTTTTTGATTCTTTGTAAACCATGTACCCATCTCCTCATAATGCCCATGGGCCCCAAGGGTAGGATAATAGGTAAAAAAAATTGCCTTTAAAATGAACTGGTGTTCCTTGTACAAACAACACGTGCAATAGATTTCTTTTTATGTCTAATATACGTGAACAAAAATAGGAAACAGATCTTTCATTTAAGCGTAACAAACATTTTATTCAAGCGTAACAGCAGTCAAACACAGGCATAAGACCGCACTAGATGAGATAATGCATACATACATGAAGTAGATAGATCTAGTGGCAGTGACGCAGTTTAAGGAGCTTCTGCCGTTGCTTTTGCGCTTCCCTCTCTTTGTTGATGCCTTTTACAAAAAACCGAAACCTCAAGAAAACATAGAACTTTACAAATGCTGTCAAAGCTGGTTTTTCATGCTCTGGGCACCCTAGCTGTGGAAAGGCCAGTGTCTGCAGCTGACCTGAAAAATCAGCTAGACTCACTACATGTAACTTGTTTCTGCTAAAGAACACAGTAAAAGCATCTTCCACAGCCTTCACAGCGGTCAACAAGGCCTGGTAGTGCAATAATGAAGCAGTGTCGGCACTAGCTTCAGCTTTACTTATGTAAAGGAAGCCTGCACACCGTGGTCAAGAATTTTGGGCAGTGATCGTTCGTGCAACACAACCTGCAGTATAGTAGATCAGAGCACTACTGCTCCTTTTTTCTTTTTCTTTTTTCCCCCTGGTACTCACGAAAAGTAAGATGCATACTTAAGATACTCAAGAAAAATCGTGGGTATAGCGTAGGGTTTCAGGCGTCGTTTATCGTGGGGAATCTCGTGGACAACGCCGCTCACGGTGATAGAGAACGCGCGCTAGACTAAGCTGTTTTCAAAATGTTTTTCTCAAACCACAGCACTTGGTGCCGGCCTTCTGTCCATTCTCCTGATCAGTCTTGCTCATTCTGCTACTGCTTCGTATCAGATGGCGGAGTGAACAAGGATACACTACCTTTGTTCGAGCGGTAACCGCTTCTACACAACGGCACAAAGCAGGTCCTCTCCTTGCACTGTTTCTATAGCTTCGGAATTTTTTTCACCGCCGCCGCACAGTTCTCGTAATGACAGGCCCACGAACACAGCAGCCACGCACTCACTCTTTGACAACACCAAGAACAAACACGCAACGCTGTAATAACACTGCAAGTGCAAACATAGAAACTGACGCAACCACTGCGAAAGTGACATGCGAAGCAGACGACACGCGCAGTCTGCACCCACCCGTATGACAGCGACCTCTGCCGGCCATCGTGGTCATTCATTGCAGGCAGCGAGATGCTCGTCCATTGAAAAGAGCAGGTGCACGGCACACTAGCCAGTACATTCTAGGCACTATAACGCAACTAAAGGAGACACACGCACAAGAGCTCGTCCACACTCGGGTTGTTATTATTATGCACAAAGAGAAACACTATACAGAGGCACACTGTACACGTCACACGAGATAAGGCCATGACCACCACTGCACTAGACATGGCCATTACAAAAGCACAATTTTCCTACGTTCCACTTCGGATTAGTTATTTTCACTATTTCCCCATGTGACAACGAAACAACTAGGAATCACTAAAAAAAGAAAAAAAAAGAAGACAGTAATCGCAAACTGACCACCTCGACAATTCTAATTACAGAGTTGCACACTGAAAGAAATAAACCAGAGTGGCAGGCAGCGTTTCCTTTGCCGCCCGCTGTGCGGAGAACCCTAATTGCCTGATAAAGCCGAACCTTGTAATAATGAAGTGGCATGTGACAGAAATATAGCTTCATTATATCAGATATTCATTATATGCATATGCCCGTTACACTGTAATAGCAGTGAGACAACTTCTATTTACATCATTATATCCGATCGTTTTTATTGAGGTTTGACTGTACTGTAACAGTACCAGGAAGTTAAAATGTCAGTAACATGATAAAGGATGTCGGCAATGATTTCAAAAGATGAGCTGCTGGTCTTGTTTTTACACGTAGCCTGTTTAACTTACAACTAGGCAATTCTTGATTTTTACATTTCCTGACAGGCATGCCTGCTGGGCGAACCGTTTGTAGCCAACTTAACAGCTCCCACTGTCCAACCCCTCTGATTCAAGGTAATGAAAGAAGGCAAAACAATGAAAGCATCCACGAATAAACAGTGGGCCGCTCAGGTGCGTACGCTCATTACTGGCATTACCGCAAGACAGCAGTGCCTCGAGCCACTCTGCACCGAGGGCTGCAACCTGATGGCGCAGTCCTCATTGTGTCCCCACATGGATCGACAAACGCAGAAAGCTGTGCTCGAGTGACGCCACACGTAGCAAGTGGTGCACCCATATTATGTTCACGAGTAAGCTCTGTGGACCCCCTAGGCATACACAGTGAAAACTGTGAACAGTCCCATGCACTGCAATGCAGCTCCAGGTGTGGAGCTTTCCTGCAGTGCACAGGGAACAAGGGGCAACAATGTGGCTGCCCTTGATGGACACGTTGTGACACAATCTCTGTGGAGGCACTGGTGGCTCAGTGGTGGGCCCCTTCAAAAAGTAGCAGGCTTTATGGCACATGCTGTGCTTACCTGTGGCTGATGAAGGCTGTCTCGCAAAACAATCTGCAGTACTCGGTTCTCCTTGATCCATTCCTGCAGTGAGCAGCAGGCATTTTGTGATCCAACTTAGTATGGATAACAGCAGGTAATGGCAGTCCTTCAAAATTCAAAAATGACTGGATTCAAAAGCTGATGTAGTACTTAAGCCATTGACTTGGGCTAGTAAGAATTTAGAAAAAGACATGTTCCAGTGTGTAAGAAAAGTTAAAAAGAGCTGCAGAGACAAAAAGGACAACAGAAAAAGTAGAGCACTGGTCTTCAACTGTATTAACCAGTGTGTCAAAAGGAAACAATAACGAAAATGCCATAAAAAAACATATTTTTGACCAGAACGAAAACGTAACAGAAATGCTATTTCTTATATTGTTTTGGAGTGAAACCGTAATATTCTTATCCATTTTCAGTTCAAGGGAAAAGTCAGCAATCCGAAACAACCAACGTCAGGCAACGCCAGCATTAGGACACATCTCAGGAGTCTGCATAAGCACTTATCTAAGGCAGGGATAGTGCAAGCAATAGCAAGTCGAGTGTTCCGCTAATCTAAGCTGCCGTTAGATCTACCAGCAGATCGGCGTCGTAGTGAAACCCAGAACTTGCGCACTAAACAGCTTATCATTTCGTTTTCTACAAGCAGAACGCTTTGTAACTGAAGTTTTATCATTCGTTTATGTCTGTTTTATCGGAACTGTGGCCAGGCATTTCGGAGTGTGCACTTGATGACGTACTGCTTCCAAGATCATGCTCAGTGATAATGCTCAAGGTACTGAGCATTATCTCAAAATTCTTACCGTTATTTTGTTTAGAAAATTTTTGCATGTGAACCAAAGCCGTCATGAACCGTTATGGATCATTTTTTTTTTATTACGGAGCAGAACCCGAAAAGAACTTATCAATGTGTAAGCATTTCTATGCTTACCCAACAAGAAAAATGTCTGTCTTGTCAGATGATCGCTCATGAAGCTCTCAGCACAAGTGGCACCCTGCCCTGTTAGCAGATTCCTTTCAATATATCGGCCAACACATCTCTCTTCAACGGGAAGCGGCGAAAACAGTATGTGGAGCTATCGGTAGTTGGCACTCTCTGCCTGCATCGCAGGTGGCTTTCAGATACAGACCGCACAGCTGTGCAATACATGCAACTGCCGCCGGAGCACATTTGATCGCAGTTCATAATGGTTCGACACAGATGGATAAGGCGCTAAAGAGCGATAACGGCAGCGCTATCTACACAGGTTGGATGAAGTTTCATAACTTTGATCATGACACTGGGCTGCATGGAGATGAGCAAGCGGCACAATGCTTACGCATACTTAGAGGAGTTTCTGCGTGAATTTTTTTAGTAGAAAAAAACTGAAACCAAAATGAAAAACTTGTTTCGACACCGTGGTATAAACTTTGAAAAGAATGACAGAAAGTCACATAGTTACAGAAGAGGCACATCTTGGTACATGCCAACAAAGAAGAGTCAGAAGCAGTGCAACTTGCCTAATGCCACTATCAATTCTGCAAAGCACCAAACGGCTTGTCAAGATAATCGAATTCTTTTTCACCAAAGTGATAGAAGGAACGCCGATGCACTTATCAGTATCATTTGATATACAAAATGCTTTATGTATTTATTAATCTGCACTTTTCCACTTTGAATTTCCAAGAAATGTGCATGTTGTCAATTAAAGGCATGCAAAGGCATCTTCTGCAGGGGCCTGACACTGTCAAAGCCTGGACCTGTGCATGGTGTTCCCCTCAATCTGTCAGTGAACATCTACCTGTCTGGCCCACATAGCAGTTTTCGCCCAATAAGGGCAATTTATAAACAACCCCCAGTCCTAAGAGGAATGAAGCGGGTGGCATGCTTTTCTGAACAGGCATCACTTTTTTTCCTTTCCGCTCACTGGCGGCTCGGCACATGCATGGCAGCTTGTCTGGAGCTGAACACAGCACAGGGGGGACGCCGCCTCTCCTCTGCAGCGTGTTTGGGCTGCCACACAGCGCACTAACAAGGGGGGGGGGGGGGTGCCCTCACTTTCCCAGAGAGTAAGCGAGGAGACCACAGTGATGCACTCTATGCACTGTGTGAATGCGGCACCTTTAGCAGTGTCCAACAATCGGCATTATCCCCTTTAACGGACCGGCCAGAACACGTTGCAAGACGTCTGTAGAAATGATCACAATTTATAGTTACATAATGAAGATTGGGTGAGGGAACAAACGCGAGTTAATGACATCTTAGTTGAAATCAAGAAAAAGAAATGGGCATGGGCAGGACATGTAATGAGGAGGGAAGATAACCGATGGTCACGAAGGGTTACGGACTGGATCCCAAGGGAAGGGAAGCGTAGCAGGGGGCGGCAGAAAGTTAGGTGGGCGGATGAGATTAAGAAGTTTGCAGGGACGGCATGGCCACAATTAGTACATGACCGGGGTTGTTGGAGAAGCATGGGAGAGGCCTTTGCCCTGCAGTGGGCGCAACCAGGCTGATGATGATGAATCAAACATGCTACTGTTTGTGGTTCAAGTAGAAATTATAATTTGAAATTTGCACAGAAGGTGACAAAAAACACTCTATCGTGACACCCTATTGTGAAAATTCGGTACCAGGAGTTGGATGCCCACCACGCTACTGACATAAGCCTACTGCTATCAAGTGCACCATACATATTGTTACGCATGAAGAAAACAAAGACCAGTGAACGTGCTTGTGGTCCCGAGTAGAGGAAGGAAGAAGAGAACGACGCTGAGTTGATTAACCAGCTGGCCGCTCTTGCGCTCACCTTCGATCGCGACCTAAAGTAAACGGTCCCCTTCATCCGTAAGGGTTAAAAACGGTCTCCTTCGCACGTAACAATATTTCTATAGTTATTTATACATGTCAATAAAAAGAACAGCGAGTTTCCTGTATCGTTTCATTGTTTTCAGAGTCTGTTGCCGTCATGTGCTAGTGACGAACAAAAATTCAAGCCCCTTAGTCCCCCTTATTCATTTTGCCTATAATATTGTTACGAAGAGTTGCGAAGAAATGGTTTTATTTATAGGCGATGGATGATGATCGTAGCGTGATAGCAGCGCAGCTCGGCCTCTCCAACTCTTCGTCTTCTTCCTCTTCCCTTCTTTTCTATTGTCTGTGCCTTTCATATCTGTTACATTTCCCCGCAAGCAGACGAAGCCCGTGGGGCGAGTCAGGATGCACAAGCAGGGTAGAAAGGCTTCAGGCGAGCAATATGAGTCAGCTGAGTTCTGGTTGATCGCCGACCATTGCACAGGAGGCGAGCTATTACGTAAGTGAGTTCGCTCAGGCGGTCCACAACTACAAATGGGCCTGAATATTGTGACAAGAACTTTTGGCACAATCCACGCTGGCGTTGCGGTGTCCAAAGAAGGACCAGGTCACTTTTTCCAACGATACTTGTACGTGACGGTCGTCGTATCGCTCTATTGAACGACTTTGCGAGGCCAGAGTACGAAGACGAGCTATTCGACGGGCTTCTTCGGCGAGACACAAGGTCTTCGATACAGAATCATCACTGTGCAGAACGAAGGGTAAGAAAGTGTCCAGAGGGCTTCGCGGTAACCTTGCATAGAGGAGATAAAATGGGCTATAGTTCGTGGTTTCGTGTTTCGCCGTGTTGTATGCGTAAGTGATGAAGGGCAGCACGTCGTCCCAGTTCTTATGATTGGAGGAGACGTACATGGCAAGCATGTTGGTCAGCGTTCTGTTCGTTCTTTCAACGAGGCCATTGGTCTGTGGATGATACGGCGTGGAATGACGGAACTGGGAAGTGCACAAACGAAGTAACTCTTCGATGGCATCAGCCGTGAACTGGCGACCACGGTCGCTGATGATGACACGTGGTGGGCCATGACGAAGGACCATGGAACGCAACAGGAAGACCGCCACGCAAGCGGCGGTGGAAGACGGTATGGCAGCAGTTTCTGCATACCGTGTAAGATGGTCTACGCAGACAATTATCCAACGGTTCTTGTTGTTAGATAACGGGAATGGACCCAAAAAGTCAATGCCTACTTGCTCGAATGGCGTACTGGGCGGTGTCAATGGCCGAAGGGGACCCGGGGCTGCGGTGGTCGGTCGCTTGTGACGTTGGCACGTTTCACAACTAGCGACATAGCGCTTGGTTGTTTCGTACATCTTGGGCCAGTAAAAGCGCTCCTGCGTGCGGTGTAGCGTTCGTACGAAACCGAAATGGCCGGATGTCACATCGTCATGCATGGCGCATAGAACGTCGGAGCGAAGGCTCTCAGGGACAACAAGCAGAAAACGCGCTCCATGCCCGGAGTAATTAGTTTTGTACAGCAATTTATCACGGACAGTAAAGCGACCGCTGCCTTTAGAAGTACGGGCGGCGACGAAAAGCGGATCAAGGGATCAAGCGGATCAAGCGTTGTTCGCGCTCAAAGTCTGCCGCGTCAGGGAACGTAGGAGTAACAGCAGCGAGACAGTCGTCAAAATTCTCAGCATCGCAGTCGGTAGTCGCAAGAGGAATCCGAGAGAGGCAGTCTGCGTCAGCGTGACGACGGCCACTCTTGTACGATACCACAAAGTCGTATTCCTGAAGGCGCAGCGCCCAACGTGCGAGGCGACCAGAGGGATCACGCAAACCGACCAGCCAGCATAAAGAATGATGGTCGGTGATAATCTTGAATGGTCTACCGTAAAGATAACATCGAAACTTTTGTACGGCGAAAACGGCGGCCAGGCATTCCTGTTCCGTAACCGTATAATTGCGTTCAGATTTGCTCAGACAACGGCTGGCATATGCGACAACATGCTCTGCGCCACTGTGACGTTGTACAAGCACCGCTCCTATCTCGATTCCACTCGCATCAGTGTGAACTTCAGTCGGGCAAGATGGATCGAAGTGACGCAAGAGGGGTGCTGACGTTAGTATAAACTTCAGTTGAGAGAATGATGCGTCACACTCTGGTGTCCAATGGAAGGATGCATTTTGTCGCAAAATACTTGTCAACGGGTAAACGATGTCGGCAAACCGGGGAACAAAATGATGAAAATACGAACATAGGCCAATGAATGAGCGGAGTTCTCGTGCTGACTGCGGTGGCTTGAACGAGCTCACTGCTTCAATCTTACGAGGATCGGGTCTGATGCCAACCTTGTCGCCTAAGTGTCCCAGGACCAGTGTTTGACGTTCGCCGAACCGACACTTTTTTGAGTTTAGGACCAGTCCAGCTTTCTCTATGGAGTCGAGAACGAGGCTGAGGCATTCGTTATGTTCTTCAAACGTGCGGCCAAAGATTACAAAATCATCGGGGTAACACATGCATATCTCCCACTTTAGACCACGAAGTACTGTGTCCATGAATCTTTCGAAGGTGGCAGGAGCATTGCAAAGGCCAAAAGGCATAACATTAAATTCGAATAGGCCATCTGGAGTCACGAAAGCGGTCTTTTCCTTGTCGGCAGGGTCCATAGGTATTTGCCAATACCCCGATCGCAAATCAAGTGTTGAGAAATAAGAAGCAGCGTGTAAGCAATCAATGACGTCATCGATTCGCGGTAGTGGATAGACATCCTTCTTCGTCACTGCGTTTAGATGTCTGTAATCCACGCAGAATCTCCAGGAGCCATCTTTTTTTCGGACCAGGATTACTGGGGCTGCCCATGGACTAGATGACTCTTGAACGACACCTTTGTTCATCATCTCCTTGACTTGCTCGGCGATAACTTTGCGCTCGGACGATGACACTCGGTAGGGCTTCTGGCGGATGGGGTGTGCTGAGCCGGTGTCTATTCTGTGACGAGCGCGGGACGACGGTAAATGAAGGGGTGCATCTCCATGCGTGAAGTCGAATGCAGCCTCATGCCTGGCAAGGACTTGTACCTGTGCTTGCCGTTCCGATGTACTGAGAGCCTTGCTGATCATGCCAAGCATTAGCTCTTCAGAATGGCGATTATTGCAAGGAGAGCAAGCTGTAGAGACGTCCGTAGTTAGTGCCGCTATTGAGCTACATGCCGCTTCATCGAAAAGAGCGATTTTCATAGCACGAGGAAGGACAACCGGCGTGGCGGAACAGTTCAGCGCCCACAATGTGGCGACTCCTCTCGTCATGCACACGACAGAGCAGGGCATGAGTATATTTTTTTTAGCACAGTTTACGCGGAGAGGCCTAACTACAAGGTCAACACAATCAGCATCAACAGTAGTTGTAGAAACACGAACGGGCGTCAGGCACCACGATGGTGCAATCATTTCATCAAGAACACTGAGTGTGTCTGTGTCCCCGTCTTCACCACCCAAGCTTTGTTCGGATTGTGCTGATATAAATAACTTGTTCAATGAGATTTCGCCACAACCACAGTCCACGGAAGCGCCGCACTATTCAAGAAAATCGATACCAAGAATAACGTCGTGCGAACAACGAGAAAGAACATGGAATTCCGACACAAACACTTTCCCAGCCAACAAAACACTCACAGCACAAACACCAAGGGGATGAAGCCACTCGCCGCCTACTCCACGAAAGGTAATACCGTCGTTCCAAGAAAACATAACTTTGTGGCCTAGACGGTTCTTGAAAGCGAGACTCATCAGAGACACAGTCGCTCCAGTATCAACTAACGCCATGGTCGGTATTCCGTCAATCGAGACATTCACTTTGTTTTTGAGCATCACAACAGGCAGAGGAATTTCTGGCAAAGACCGTCCGGCGACCTCACCTCTATTGGCCGCGGATGCTAGTTTTCCGGCGGCGGTGACGAAGAACGGCGCCGAGGGGACGGAGAGCGACGGGAACGATTATTTGGTGGCGTCAAACTCCGCTCAGAAGTTGGCGAATCGCTGCGTCTGGTCTCGTGTGGGAAGTGGTCCATTGGAAGGGAATCGGTCGTCCGCAAGTCATATGAAGTACGGGTTCTGGGTGGCGAGAACATCGGTGTCCTTCGTGATTGACGGCCTTGGCGACAATATCGTGCTACATGGCCTGTGGAACCGCAGTTGTAGCACACGGGAGGGTCGCGGTTCACAGCATCTTCCTCGAAACGGATGCTAGGCTGCTGCGGGCGGCGAGAAAGTTCGTTGTCATGTGGATAACGTGTCTGTGCGCCTCGCTGAAATCCGTTATATCGTTCATAAGTCACGTCGTGGTAGTAGGGTCGGTGCTCTTCTTGTCGTGGCCTGACAGAAGTCACAGGGCCTCGGGGGTAAAAACGCGGCTGCTCTCGTTGTGGCCGAGCGTCATAAATAGCGCCTCTGTCGTAGAGACGTGGCTGCTGTCGGGGCGCGAGTTCATAATCCTCGGTGCCCCTCGCCGCAGGATACGGGGCGATGGATGCCACGTTTGACTCGAAATCTGGTGGTAGGCGGAAGCTGTGAGTGCCTGAATGTGTCGCTTGTGCGTGCAGGCTGAGCTCTTCCCGAACTATTTGTCTGATCGTTGATGCAAGATCGAGGGGCTGGTTGCTGTCCACGCTTGCAACTGTTGTCACATTGGCTAGCCTGCCAAACTTCGGCGTGATGCGCTTCGTTTTCAGCTGCTCGAAAGTACGACAGTGCCGAATGATGTCAGTGACGGAAGCCAGGTTGTCCTTTGCGATGAGGAAATTATAGACGTCTTCGGCAATTCCTTTCAGGATGTGCCCGACTTTATCTTCCTCAGACATTCCAGAGTCCACCATCCTACACAGTTTTATTACCGCCTCAATATAGGTCGTGCAGGTTTCGCCTGGCACTTGCGCACATTGCAGTAGCGTCTGTTCTGCCCTTTTCCTTTTCGTCGCGGAGTCGCCGAATCGCTCTTTGATTTCGGAAACAAATCTTCCCCATGTTGTGAAGGTTTCCTCGTTATTGTCGAACCACAGCAACGCAGTATCCGTCAGAAAGAACACGACGTTCGAAAGCTGAGCAGCGCTGTTCCACTTGTTGGCGGCACTCACCCGGTGATAATGGATGAGCCATTCCTCGACGTCTTTGTCCAATCTTCCGGCGAAGGGACGCGCATCTCTCAGTTGCAGAACAGAACTTGTCGGGGCAGCAGATGGAATGGGCCGTTGTTCGTCTGCGTCGTGGGACATGTTCAGCTCCGGTGAATTCGGTGGGAGTCCAGCAATGCGACGGCTCCGTCGAAGAAGTTCTGGTTCAGCCTCCGTCTTCGGGTGTCGATTACCCCGCACCTTCCACCACAACTGTTACGAAGAGTTGCGAAGAAATGGTTTTATTTATAGGCGATGGATGATGATCGTAGCGTGATAGCAGCGCAGCTCGGCCTCTCCAACTCTTCGTCTTCTTCCTCTTCCCTTCTTTTCTATTGTCTGTGCCTTTCGTATCTGTTACAATATCATCATCATTAGCCTATGTTTAGGTATACTGCAGGACAAAGGACTCTCCCAGCGACCTCCAATTTCCCCTGCCTTGTGCTAGCCGATTCCAACTTGCACCTGCATATTTCGTAATTTCATCATTCCACCCAATTTCCTGCTGTCCTCAACTGCACTTCCTTTCCCTCGGCCCCTATTCTGTAACTCTTATGGTCCACAGCCCCACACATCACATGACCTGCCCAGCTCCATTTTTTTTCTTTTAATGTCAACTAGAATATTGGCTTTCCCTGTTTGCTCTGATCCACACCTCTCTCTTCCTGTCTCTTAACGTTCCACTCAGCATTTTTCTTTCCATCACTCTTTGCACAGTCCTTAACTTGTTCTCAAGCTTCTTAATTAACCACCAAGTTTCTACCCCATATTTTAGCACTGGTAGAAAGCAATGATTGTACACTTTTCTTTTCAATGATAGTGCTAAGCTATTAGTCAGGATCTGGCGATGTCTGCCGTATGCAGACCAACTTGTTTTTATTCTTTTTTGATTTCCTTCTCAAGATCGGGGTCCCCTGTGCGTAATTGACCTATATAAATGCACTGCAGCACAAATTGTACAGGCTTACTGGCTATCATGAATTCTTGTTCTCTTGTCAGGGAACGTTACCTGTCCTTTCTGCATGTTAATCTTCAACCCCACTCTTACACTTTCTCTTTTAAGGTCCTCAATAACTTGTTGCAATTCCTCCCCAGCATTGTTGAACAGGACAATGCCATGTGGAAATTGAAAGTTATTGGGATTTGCACCATGCATCCTCGCTCCTAAGCCTTCCAAGTCTAATAGGTTGAATAATTCTTCTAAGAAAGTGAATAGCATTGGAAAGATTGTGTCTCCTTGCCTGACCTCTTTCTTAATAGGTAACTTTCTACTTTTCTTGTGGAAAACCAAGGTAGCCGTGGAATCATTGTAGATATTTGTATGCCTCCTGCACTTCTTGATTACGTAACGCCTGTATGATTGCTGGTATCCCTACTGAATCTAATGTCTTTTCATAATTATGAAAGCCATATAGAGAGGTTGATTACCATATTTAATCCAATCTAATGCAGCCTTTTTCCTATATCATCATCATCAACATAAGTCCATTTTATAATGTCCACTGCAGGACGAAGGCCTATCCCTGTGATCTCCAATTACCCCTGTCCTGCGCCAACCGATTCCAACAAGCAACCGCCAATTTCCTAATTTCATTGCACCACCTAGTCTTCTGCCTTCCTCTACTGCGCTTCCCGTTGCGTGTGGTTGAGTCCATTTGCTGAACTTGCTGCAGCTTGACGAGGGCAACAGCATGCTCTCATTGGCCTCTGTCTGAGCAGCGCCGACACCTGGATGGAAGAGGTCATCTGCTTCCCAAATGGCATGTCCTCAAGGTGATCGCCATCATGGTCAAACCTAGTTGCACTGTGAATACTTTCAACGCGTGTCTCGAGTCTGGCATCCACTGCTTGGCCATCAGCTACTTAGCCAATGTGCACGCTTGCACATAGTGCTCACATAAGCGAACATAAAGACAATGTTTCGTTCGATCCTCAGAAACTGTGTGATTGCGGTAGAGATTAAGTGCAAAAGAAAATTTGCTATTTGCCACTTGGTGCATGAAAACATAGCCGCACGTAGCAATCTAGTACACTGTAGCATATAGCAAAGGGATGAGACACGGTGAATGTAACCGTAAGTTGAGTAATAGCCTCCGAGTTTAGCGCATCTGAGTTTGGCACAAAATCGGAAGTGTTGGCGTCTACTTAAACATCCAAAATCACGTTTGGACTGTGCGGCACAGTGACATTCAGTGGGCTGAGCATCGTGGACGCCCCCCATCCTGCAGCAGCCTTCACAGTGCAAGGCATCGAAGGAGGAGAAGGAGCATCAGGAAGGGGATTAGAAGTTACCTCTGATTGCCATATCTCCACATCTGCTGAATGTACTGAAGTGCTTTTCGGTGCAAAGTATTTCTGAAATTGTCTATTTTAACATTAAATGCATTTCCTGATTTGAATAAAAAGTGTTTCAGGGCCCCTTTAAGATATTTGTTGAAAAAAAGCGACCTATTTCTACCATGGTGCCAAAACTGGGCCATTTACATATTAAGTAAATAAAAAATTGTTGTGAAAAAGCACTGGCAAGTAGCTCGCACATTGGTGAACATGCCGGACGCTTGAAACATGCAAAGAGACACTGACCGCCATGCGTTCAGCTGTGAGCCACTCCTCCTCGTCAGTGTGCCGGTGGGCATAGTAGGACACGTTGGCGATCACCTTGTTCACCTCGTTGAGCGCATTCATCTTGCCATTGAATGAGGAGATCTGCAGCAGCCTGCAATGCACACGAAGACATGCCCCTCTACTTCCACCCTTCTTTAATTCTGCCACCTGAGCAGGTTTAGCTACGCCAAGAAGTGTTTGCGATGACTTTTTTAATGTAATCTCACAGCACAGGTTCAGCATGGTCCAGCTAGATTAGCACTGGGAGCAATTTTCAGGGCAGGAAGAAAGAAATTCTGAAACAGATTAGGACCAGCCTTTTGGAGCAGGAAAATTGGTCTTTTTGGAACATTTGCAGCAGTACAGCAGTAATGAGTGTCTACCTTCATATTACCGTATGATGAGTAAATGCTGCTAAACAGTAAAGGATGACACCAAGCCAACAGCAGCAATTTCAGCTCGTCTTAATTGCAACAGGCAGCATACCATGCATGGTATGTATGTTGCAAACAGATATTTATTTAGATAGATGAAAAGCTTTTGTTAAAAATTATATAAATTTTTTTTTTGGCTAGCAAGAAAACAAAGCTATGTGGCCATGCTCAAGACAAATTACAAGTGAACTAGAACAACTTGAGCCATCAGGCATAAGAAAAAGAGAACACCAAATGACCGACATGCTTTGATAGGCTTTACCACAATACACACAATGTTAATTGCGCCAAACAACAATGCTCCAAGGTATGACAAGAAACCAATGTGAACCTATGAACGGTACATGGAACACGAGATGCCGTACAATGTGGCGAAGAAGGCAATGGCAGCAGCAAACAATGTTGGTACCTTCCTGAACACTCGCTTTTGTTGAGAGGCGGTCTGTCGGCATCTGCAAATAGATATCCGTTGATTTGGCACCAAACCGTAACTTGAGGTTACGACACACAACCAACCTGACGAAGGAGAGCCAACTAAGTTTAACGGACTTGGCAGTGTGCCTGTGCCAAAAATTTACCTTTGCAGATAGCTTGCTGCTAGTACTACATGCTTGCATGAGTGGTTAATCGACGATCAGTTCCGAGATTTTGCGTAGAGGGATTCTCTCTTTTTTTTAATGGCTGCTGACATTATACAGGTCTGCAGGCAACAAGCACCCAACTTTCATCGCCATTTTCTCTGGTGGCGTCACGTATGGGAATTGTTTCAATCGGTGTCGTCAACCTGCACGTACCTTCTACCGACACAGACGAAGTAAAGGAGAAAGGCTGCGTGCAAGGCCCTAACCTCGGTCAGGTGTTTTAAGTTAATATTTTGAAGATGTATTAGTAGATAATCTATTTGCAAATTCAATAACTTGAACGTTTACTACTCGATTCGAAATAGAATATCTGAGTATTCACACACCCCTAATCTAATGCCACATATGGTCCCAATTTTAACTAAAATAGTAAATTAATTCAGTGGAGTCCGCTTTGTGTACATCATTGCGAGATTTAGGACTAACATTTACAAACTAATCTAAGTGATTCTTTAGTAGAATAGCCTTGTCTATATCACGGTATAAAGCCGCTTCTGCCACTTTTCATTGCCTGTTCAGCGCGCTTAAAGTTAGCAAAAAAAGTTAAGTAAAACTAGGGTATGTCAACAAGACCGTGCCCTAGGACATTTGCGACTAAGACGAAGTCAAGATGAAGACAGTGGTGACGAGTACCCACGGATCGTCCCACGCCTCCGTTTGCGGCAAAACATCGCCTCCCATTGCTGCTGCAATGCCGCTGTACAGAAGGCTCGAGCACTTCGAGGGAGATGGATCCGCCTGGCCAATTTACGAGGAACAAGTCCGCATGTTTTTCCGGGCAAACGACACACCCGAAGCCAAACAGCGGGACATTTTCCTGGCCAGCTACTTCAGTCTTCTGCTCGACCTTCTCAAGCCAGCCACGCCACATGTTAAGACGCTGGGTGAGCTGCTCGCCACACTGCGCTCGCATTTCAACCCGGCACCATCCACACTGATAGAGCGTTTCCACTTCAACAACCGCAGCTGCCGGAAAGGAGAGACCCTTGGGCAGTTCGTTGCTGCGCTACGAGGGTTTGCGAGTGTCTGCATTTTCAGGGACCAGCTGGACTCGCTGATCCGGGACTGTTTACTCTGCGGCATCAACAACACTGTCATGCAGACACGACTCCTGGAGCTTCCCGACCCCTCACTGGATGACGCTGTGAAGGCAGCGCTGGCAACGGAAGCTACCGCCTAGGACGCCAGCGAGATTTCCCGTGCCACTGGCTCACCGCGGCGGAAGTGGCGGTAAACAAGTTGGTGACAAAGGGCAATACCTGCGGCCGCTGTGGTGGTGCCCACTCCCCCTCACAGTGCCAGTTCTCTCAAGCACAATGCTTCACGTGCGGGAAAACTGAGCACCTGACACGGGTATGCCGAAGGGGGACGACGAACAGCAAACAGCAGCAGCAGCCTGGTTCAAGCCAAGGTACCACACAAGCCTGTAGCCAGGGTAGCCATCACAAGAGCACACGGCAAAGGCGAGCGGCAGCAGGCTCAAGTTCTTCTGCGGCCAGGCTCCACGTCGTGGCCGAGGACCCACCGATTTTCAACATGTGGCACACAGGCTTTGTACCATCGTCTGTGCTGCCGTACATGCTGACCGTCGAAATCTGCGGGCACCCCATTTCCATGGAGCTGGACACAGGGGGCCAGCGTGCCTGTCATGGCCGGGAAACGGTTCAAGCGTACGTTCCCCGGCGTGTCTGTTGAGGCTTCGGGCGTGATGCTGCGCAGCTACTCCGGGCAGCTCTCCCAGGTCCAGGGTCAGGCAAAAGTCAGCGTTCGCTTTGGCGACAGGGAGGCAACCCTTCCCCTCGACCTAACCAAGGGGTCGTTGCTGATGCTGCTGGGCCGAAATTGGATTCATGCACTGGGTGTTCGTCTGCCAGAGTACCAAGAAGCCAGCCTGCAAGCGGTGAAAGATGTCTCCAGCCTCTTAACTGAGTTCAAGTCCCTGTTCCTGCCAGGGGTGGGCACATTCGCCAGCACGACGGCTGGCATCCATGTACCTGAGGGAGCCCGGCCACATTTTTTTAAGCCTCACCCACTGCCGTGCGCCTTGAAGGATGGGGTCACCCAGGAGCTGCAACAGTTGCAGCGAGAGGTCATCCTGGTGCCCGTCAGGACGTCTGAATGGGCCGCTCCCATCGTACCAGTCCTCAAGCGAGAAGGCAGTGTCAGGATCTGTGGGGATTTCAAGGTTACCATCAACCCCGTCGCTACTATCGAGAAGTACCCATTACCCCGGATTGAAGATCTTTGGGTTAGTGTTGTCTGGTGGATAGAAGTTCACCAAGCTTGACCTCAGAGATGCTTACCAGCAGCTGGTGCTCCAGGATGCCTCGCGGAAGTATGTCACAATATCGACAAATTTGTGGCTCTTCAAGTACACGCGCTTACCTTTTGGCCTCAGCCCCAGCCACATTTCAGAGGGAGAAGGACAACCTCTACAGGGGCATGAGGCATGTGGCGGTGTACTTGGACGACATCTTGGTTACTAGCAGCGATGACGGGGGCCACCTGCAGAACCTGCACAATGTCCTGGCACAACTGCAGGACGCCGGCCTCAAGCTCAAGCTGCAAAAGTGCATTTTCCTGGCCCACAAGTGTTGAGTACTTGGGACATGTCATTTCCCAGGCTGGCCTAGCCCTGGCTCCCCGCAAAGTTGATGCTGTGCTCAAGGCACCTAAGCCCCAGAACAAGAAGGAGCTTTAGAGCTACCTCGGCCTCATCAACTTCTACAGGAGTTTTCTGCCGAACCTGTCGGAGCATCTACAGCCGAGCCATCTTCTGATTCGAGATGGTCAGCAATGGGTCTGGAAGAAGGAGCAGGATCACCAAGGCTCCAGTGCTAGTACACTTTGATCCTCCCAAGCCTGTCGTCCTGACCGTAGATGCGTCGCCGTACAGAGTGGGAGCCGTCCTCGTGCAGCAGGACAAAGATGGCCAGGAACACCAAGTCGTTTGCTTATCGTCGGCTTCATGCTGCAGAGCAACGTTACAGCCAGCTGGTCAAGGAAGGTTTCACCCTCATGTTCGGTGTCGAACGCTTTACCAGTATCTGTGGGGCCGGAAGTTCGAGGCGGTCACGGACCACAAGCTGCTGTTGGGGCTGCTAGGGCCTGACAAGGCAGTTCCCGGGAAGGCATCCCCTCGAGTGGTATGCTGGGCCTTGAGGCTGGCAGCTTACAGTTACAAGTTGGTTTACCGTTCGGGAAAGGATCTGGGGCCTGCTGATGCCCTGAGCAGCCTGCCCCTGCCAGAGGTGCCTGATGCTGTTCCAGAACCTGTGGAAATGTTCATGTTGGAGCATGCATATGCGGAGGTACTCTCCAGATCTGCAGTATCGCAAGCAACGAGCCGGGACTCAATCCTGTCTCAGGTGGTCAAGGCGGTTACTCGTAGGGAGGAATTGGTTCAGCAGGCCTATAGCCACAAGGCCGCTGAGCTGAGCTTGCAGCAGGGCTGCCTACTGTAGGGTTCCAGGGTGGTGATCGCAGAGTCTCCGGTCCAGGGTCCTGCAGTTGCTGCACGCAGGTCATCCTGGCGTGGAAAAGATGAAGATGGTGGCCCGGTCCCATGTTTGGTGGCCTGGCCTGTACCAGGACATTGCTCACATGGTGCAGAGCTGCCAAATCTGCCAGGAGCATCAGCAGGCCTCATGTCATGCGGAAATCACCCCCTGGCCGTTCCTACAGAGACCCTGGCCCCGTCTACATGTGGATTTTGGGGGGCCCTTCAAGGGCCATTATTACCTGGTGGTGGTGGACGCCTTTTCGAAGTGGGTGGATGTTCTACCTGTTACCACTCTATCAGCAGGCACGACCATCGCAGCGCTACGACAGGTCTTCGCTGCCCATGAGTTGCCGGATGTCATCGTGTCCGACAATGGTCCTGCTTTCGCCAGCACAGAGTACCTGGCCTGGCTGATGAAAAACGGAATCCGCCGGATGATGGTTCTGCCGTACCACCCTGCTTCGAATGGTGCAGCCGAGCCGGTGGTGCTAACCATCAAGGACAAGCTCAAGAAGAGCCAGACAAGGGATTTCCGCACGCAGATTGCACGAATACTGTTTCAGTACTGGACCATGCCCCACGATGTCACTGGCCGTGCCCCCCGTGAGCTCCTGGTGGGTCGGATGGTCAGGACACCCTTGGACGTCTTGTATCTGGACCTCTGATCCACAGTGCTCCTGAAGCAGCTGAAGCTGGCTGCTGACTAAGGGTGCCATCCTGGGCTTTTGCCAGAGTCGGGAACTCCAGTTTTCACCAGGAACTTCCGTCCTCGCTCACCCTGGACTACCGGACAGGTGGTGTCTCCTGCCAGCACCTCATCACTGCTCATCCGCATGCGAGACGGGGCCACGTGGCACAGACACGCTGACCATGTCAGGCCTCGCCTCGGGACCTGGCCAGCACCCTCGACTGCCACTTCCGAGTTCCAGCCTGCAGGAGGACTAGCGGCAGCACCACTCGCTTCCAGCGAGGCACCGCCGACCTCGGAGGCGGTAAGCGTTGCCAGTGGTGCAGCACCCGTTGGGCCGGCGTCGAGCCCATCATCACAAGGCCGACCACTACGGATGCTCCAGATGGAGCGAGGCTGGCTCAGGCAGCACCCAGTGTTGCCACACCCGGCACATCAACACCGGTGCCCAGGCGGAGTACTTGACAGCGTAGGCCACCGAACCGTTACTCACCTGGGTAGCAGGCACCATTGACCCGGCTTGGACAGAGGCAGAGCCTCGTACATTGAACTTGGAAGTTTTTTTGTTGGCAACAAACAAACTGGGGATAAGGGGCTGTAACAACCATGTGACGCCCCCAGGGGCATACTCTTTGTTGGCGCGCCAGGCTCGTTAGACAACACTGGTCACTGCACCGCAATAAACACCGACAAGCACAGCTGTTCGCGGTCAGTCATCGTTCATACCACCACGCTGGGGAGTGACCGTCTAACGGCTGACAGTGCCAACTGGGTGCAGAGATGCAGATGCAAAGCAACAGATGCCATCAAACGTGAACATTGTGCCACTGAAACCCCACTTATGTACATCTGCTATGTCTATGAAGTGCAGGAGTGTGTTGTTTGCGCCTCAGAAGCAGACCATACAGGCAGTTTGGGACATCTGAAACTTATGCAGACAACCCACTAGGCAGACAAAACGTCCACCTTGTCTGCACCCCTGCATTTGTTTAGAGGAGTGTAGCAGCACAATTGAACTCGCAGTGCCCTGCCGTGAACTGACTGAAATGGTTCACAGTGGACCAGGAACATTGAACAGACCTGTAGTGAGGACATCCACACTCTCCCCAGCATAACCGTGCCGCGGACCACATGAAAGCTGATCAAACTACCACTACTAAATTTGTTCTTTCAATTGTGCAGGGTTGCAAGGAAGATCCCCACTCATGAGCACATCTTATGTCATCAGTTGATTAAACAATATATATTTTCATGCAATTAGCATTCTTAGCCTACTTTACCCACTTTGATGCACTACTGCTGACTGCTATTTAGCCCTTGAAATGTCACTCTCGCTTACAAAGCAAAACAGAAAATCACATGTCCCACCAATTAATGTGAGAATGTACGCTCTTCTAGCTTACAACAGAAACTTGTTCTACACACGAAAAAAAGAAAAGACTATCATATGCACCATAGTTAATTCCAGGTCAAATATGCAGAGCCCCAATTCAACAGCGTTAACGGGACAAAATTAGCTGTAGGTGGGAGGCCCTATTCAGTAAAGCTTTCTTTATGTCGTTCGAAGGTGTAGACGCTGTGGGCTGCGATGGCGCTGTGGTGCGTCAATATAATATTGCGAGACGGGGCTCTGCCCTGCAAGATCAGATCAGTTCCACATAAGTAGAGGAAGACGATGATCAGCTGAGCATTGCTCATGTATTGCCTTCATCATCTTGGCATTTCCAGACTGTAAATAGTCGTATGTAAATCTTTTGCTCAAGACTACTCACTTGTCTCCCTGCACCAATATCTTTATTACTGTGGAACATGTGGGAGCAATGGATGCTCTCCCATTATGCTTTCCCGCAAATTGTATTCTGCGTGGCAGCAGGGTACTGGAGCATCTGGAACCCAGCAAGGAGGAAGCCAGTACCTGAGGATCATGCGCAGGCGGAACATCTCGAGCGCTCGCACAGTCTCATCCTGGTGGGGCACCATGGCAGCAAGAGAGCGCAAGGCACGCACAATGGCCGCCAGGGCATCATTCTTGCTCTCGTTCTTGGCCTCACGCTTGAGCTCCTCATCTGACAGGCGCTCCAGGAAGGCGGGCACCAGCGACACGATGGGCATCAGGTACCGCTCCACAGTGGGCACTGTCAGCAGGCTGTGGCACAGCCCAAATGGCCTGATGAGTGCCGCAATGACGGCCACGGACAGAGGGGGTCCCGAGCGAAACCGTTCCAGCAGGATGGTGAAGCCGCCCAGGTTGCCAAAGCGGTTGATCAGATCCACCACCCAACCCTGCAGAGAAGAGCACGCTAGGCCTTAAAACAGGTGCAAAATACAGCTTCATTTTCACAGGAGAAAAGCTTGCTTTCATCATCATCATCATCATCATCATCATCATCATCATCATCAGCTTGGTTACGCCCACTGCAGGGCAAAGGCCTCTCCCATACTTCTCCAACTACCCCGGTCATGTGCTAATTGTGGCCATGTCGTCCCTGCAAACTTCTTAATCTCATCCGCCCACCTAACTTTCTGCTGCCCCCCGCTATGCTTCCCTTCCTTTGAAATCCAGTCCATAACCCTTAATGACCATCGGTTATCTTCCCTCCTCATTACATGTCCTGCCCATGCCCCCCCCCCTTTCTTTTTCTTGCTTTCAACTAAGATGTCATTAACTCGCATTTGTTCCCTCACCCAATCTGCTCTTTTCTTATCCCTTAACGTTACACCCATCATTCTTCTTTCCATAGCTCGTTGCGTCGTCCTCAATTTAAGTAGAACCCTTTTCGTAAGCCTCCAGGTTTCTGCCCCGTAGGTGAGTACTGGTAAGACACAGCTGTTATACACTTTTCTCTTGAGGGATGATGGCAACCTGCTGTTCATGATCTGAGAATGCCTGCCAAACGCACCCCAACCCATTCTTATTCTTCTGATTATTTCCATCTCATGATCCGGATCCGCCGTCACTACCTGCCCTAAGTAGATGTATTCCCTTATGACTTCCAGTGCCTCGCTGCCTACTGTAAATTGCTGTTCTCTTCCGAGACTGTTAAGCATTACTTTAGTTTTCTGCAGATTAATTTTTAGACCCACTCTTCTGCTTTGCATCTCCAGGTCAGTGAGCATGCATTGCAATTGGTCCCCTGAGTTACTAAGCAAGGCAATATCATCAGTGAATCGCAAGTTACTAAGGTATTCTCCATTAACTTTTATCCCCAATTCTTCCCAATCCAGGTCTCTGAATACCTCCTGTAAACACGCTGTGAATAGCATTGGAGATATCGTATCTCCCTGCCTGACGCCTTTCTTTATTGGGATTTTGTTGCTTGCTTTATGGAGGACTACGGTGGCTGTGGAGCCGCAATAGATATCTTTCAGTATTCTTACATACGGCTCGTCTACACCCTGATTCCGTAATGCCTCTATGACTGCTGAAGTTTCGACAGAATCAAACGCTTTCTCGTAATCAATGAAAGCTATATATAAGGGTTGGTTATATTCCGCACATTTCTCTATCAGCTGATTGATAGTGTGAATATGATCTATTGTTGAGTAGCCTTTACGGAATCCTGCCTGGTCCTTTGCTTGACAAAAGTCTAAGGTGTTCCTGATTCTATTTGCGATTACCTTAGTAAATAGCTTGTAGGCAACGGACAGTAAGCTGATCGGTCTATAATTTTTCAAGTCTTTGGCGCCCCCTTTCTTATGGATTAGGATTATGTTAGCGTTCTTCCAAGATTCCGGTACGCTCGAGGTCATGAGGCATTGCGTATACAGGGTGGCCAGTTTCTCCAGAACAATCTGTCCACACATCCTTCAACAAATCTGTTGTTACCTGATCCTCCCCAGCTGCCTTCCCCCTTTGCATATCTCCCAAGGCTTTCTTTACTTCTTCCGGCGTTACCTTTGGGAATTCGAATTCCTCTGGACTAATTTCTCTTCCATTATCGTCGAGGGTGCCACTGGTACTGTATAAATCTCTATAGAAATCCTCAGCCACTTGAACTATCTCATCCATATTAGTAATGATATTGCCGGCTTTGTCTCTTAACGCATACATCTGATTCTTGCCAATTCCTAGTTTCTTCTGCACTGCTTTTACGGTTCGTCCGTTCCTTACAGCATGTTCAATTCTATCCATATTATACTTCCTTATGTCAGCTGTCTTACGCTTGTTGATTAACTTCGAAAGTTCTGCCAGTTCTATTCTAGCTGTAGGGTTAGAGGCTTTCATATATTGACGTTTCTTCATCAGATCTTTCGTCTCCTGCGATAGCTTACTGGTACCCTGTCTAACGGAGTTACCGCCGACTTCTATTGCACACTCCTTAATGATGCCCACAAGACTGTCGTTCATTGCTTCAACACTAAGGTCCTCTTCCCGAGTTAAAGCCGAATACCTGTTCTGTAGCTTGATCTGGAATTCCTCTACTTTCCCTCTTACTGCTAACTCTTTGATCGGCTTCTTATGTACCAGTTTCTTCCTTTCCCTCTTCAAGTCTAGGCTAATTCGAGTTCTTACCATCCTATGGTCACTGCAGCGCACCTTACCGAGCATGCCCACATTTTGTATAATGCCAGGGTTAGCGCAGAGTATGAAGTCTATTTCATTTCTAGTCTCGCCGTTCGGGCTCCTCCAGGTCCACTTTTGGCTGTCCCGCTTGCGGAAGAAGGTATTCATTATCCTCACATTATTCTGTTCCGCAAACTCTAGTAATAACTCCCCCTGCTATTCCTAGTGCCTATGCCATATTCCCCCACTGCCTTGTCTCCAGCCTGCTTCTTGCCTACCTTGGCATTAAAGTCGCCCATTAGTATAGTGTATTTAGTTTTCACTCTACCCATCGCCGATTCCACGTCTTCATAGAAGCTTTCGACTTCCTGGTCATCATGACTGGATGTAGGGGCGTAGACCTGTACAATCTTCATTTTGTACCTCTTATTAAGTTTCACAACAAGACCTGCCACCCTCTCGTTATTGCTATAGAATTCCTGTATGTTACCAGCTATAGTCTTATTAATCAGGAATCCGACTCCTAGTTCTCTTCTCTCCGCTAAGCCCCGGTAGCACAGGACGTGCCCGCTTTTTAGCACTGTATAGGCTTCTTTCGGCCTCCTAACTTCACTGAGCCCTATTATATCCCATTTACTGCCCTCTAATTCCTCCAATAGCACTGCTAGACTCGCCTCACTAGATAACATTCTAGCGTTAAACGTTGCCAGGTTCATATTCTAATGGCGGCCTGTCCGGAGCCAGTGATTCTTAGCACCCTCTGATTCTTAGCACCGCCGCCTTGGTCAGTTGCTTCGCAGCTGCTGGGGACTGAGGGCCGGGGTTTGATTGTTGTGTTCATATAGGAGGTTGTGGCCAAGTACTGCACCAGGGTGGCCAATCCTGCTCTGGTGAGGGAGTGCGTTACCGGTTCTGGTCACCAGGGATGAGGCCACACTCCAGGCCTGTTTGTGCAATTTTATCAACACGCGGATTTTTTTTTTTAATCCGGTGGAAAATTGCCGGCATCGGGATTCGAACCACGGACCTCTTGCACGCGAGGCGGGTGTTCTACCTCTACGCCACCGCTGCAAGAAGTTTGCTTTACGTGACGACAATATAACATCTTGTTGGGGCTAAAGGGGCTGATGTAGACTTCACGTGGGTCTGAGTTTTGCTGTTACATTACAAAACACCCCTTCTTGGCAGGGGAAACAGCAGGGATCTTTCCAACTAGCCGAGCAGCCTACCACACCACACACCGCACCTTACTGAGGTTGTAGAACGACCTCAGAACAACCTCAATACGTTCGCACCAGTGTTGGGGCAGTTTGCGCTTCCCCAACACTGCGCATATCCAAACGGATTTTTTTTCCTGTAGACCCAGTTATTAATGAATTTACATTAATCTTGAAGTTAATCCAGGAATTGAAACCATCATATAGCTGTGGCGTTGGTAAATTAATTCAAAATTTATGAAAAACACTGCAGTATATTCATGTGTCTTCCTTATGTACCTCTTCACCCAAAATCTTGGAGGTGCATTATTACCTGCATTACCAAGATAGGGTAAGTGGTCCCTCTCTTTAAATCTAATAATCCACATTCACCTCTAGACATATTTCACTAACAAGAATTCCCTGCAAACTTCTTGAGCACGTAATTTACTCGAACCTTGTCTCTTTTCTACAATCAAACTGAAATTCTTCACTCCTTCTCAGCATGGTTTCCATAAAGGTTACTCCTGTGAAATACAATTAACATCCTTCATTAATAACTTAGCTTCCTCTTTAGACAAAACACTACTAGTTGATTTCATCTTCCTAGACTTTGCCAAGGCGCTCGACAAGGTTCCACAGCAACTGCTACTCCTTAAAACCAGTGCCAGAATAATAGATCCTAACTTACTGAAGTGGACTGAATGCTTTCTTAGTAACCGTACACAATTTGTTACTGCAAATGATTTAGTGTCGCGACATTGCGCAGTTCAATCAGGTGTACGAATGGGCTCCCGTCTTAGAACCATTGCTATTTCTAATATATATTAGTGACCTCCTCGGCACAATTAACTCCTTAAGTAAACCCTTTGCAGACAACTGCATTCTTTACCGTGAGATAAGAAATTCACAGGACTCCTTCATTCTGCAGACTGACCTTGACATGATCTGCAACTGGTGTTCCAAGTGGCAAATGGTCCTTAATCCAACCAAATGCAAAGTAATGGCAGTTTCTCGGCAGTCTAACCCATCTGACACTTTCCAGTACAAAGTTAACGAAGTTTTGTCTTGAAACAGTTCTCTCGTATAAGTATCGCGGTGTCCATGTGGCTAATAATCTCTCCTGGCATGCACATATCTCCAAAGTCGTGAATAAAATGCTAGGCTACATACGCAAGAATTTTTGCCAGGCCCCACAACACTTAAAACTGCTTTGGTACAAAACACTCATTAGACTGAAGCTAGGGTATGCCTCATCTGTATGAGATCCTGGACAACAAACACTAACAGATAGCATGGAATCAGTACAAAACCGATCAGCTTGTTTTGTTGTTTCTAATTTTTCATGCAGAGGTAGTATTTCTTTATAAAGTCATGCCTAGGTTTTGACAATTTACAAATTAGACGAAAAATATTTAGCCTCTGTTTAGTCTACAAAATTTTCTTTCATAACAAACTGTTAAAACAATAACTTTTAAAAGAACCAGCTTATGTGTCTTTCAGAATCAATCACCCACAAAAAGTCTCTGTTCCCTTTAGTCGAACAAATGCATTGTTTTATTCTATTTGCCAACGACAAGTACCGAGTGGAACCACCTTCCCTCGTCAATCACTGGCACAGAAGACAATGATTTTCGAGGATGCCATTAGTGACTACAACTTCACACTATTTGAGCAACAACATCTTCCCTAATACTTTGTTTGGTGTTGTTTTTAATTTGCTTTATTTAAGTGTACTTGTCATGAGCCAAGTCTGTAAAAATTTTAAGGAATTTTTAGTTTTCATGTTAATACTTTGTTGTTACTGATGTTTTTTCTTTGTTACATTCTACCCACCCCTCTATCATGCACAATGGACCTGGAGGGTATTGTAAATAAATAAATAAATAAAAATGACTGTTACCATTGATTCTATATTTTGCGCATATCCCTGGCGAACCTTGTATAATCAGATGGCATGTACGACACAAATTATGTAGTAGTTCATGGAACCACGGGGGCACCAGTGATTACAGCTGACCAGATTTCGCCGATCGCCGACTGTGTTCGCTGCTACCATTGTTCTTTGAATGCAGCCTGTTTCTGTGGGCACAAGGTCACCTAATAAAAAGCCAGTTCCATCATTCACAGTTTTGCTGCCGTTTTCAGCTCCATCACCACATGATAGTATTATACAAACCTTTTCTCCTTCGAACCTTGTGAGAGCCTGGAGAGCTTACGGAATGCAGTGGAAGGTTTGCTGTATATTCTGAGTATAGCTAAACGTGACTTCTGGTCCCCCCACCCCTAATCTGCCATTTTTTTTTTCTTGGCACCTTCCCATCATAGACAGGCTTTGGGTGTGAATGAATTGAAATAATCAAGCCAGAAAAGCAAACAAATCCCAACCTGAGCTGCAGCTGAAGATATTGTGACTAAGAAAAATAAATAAATAACATACAAGCTCGAATTGGTGCACATGTGCTGGATCACCTAATCTGAGGGGCAGTCGTGCGAAATGCTTAGCCACGGATCCGAGGAGTCCGCCGGTGATGTTCTTGATCACCGAGTCCAATGCGTTGATGTGCGAAATGCCTATCCACGGGCAAGCCTGTGACACTCCCATAGAGCCAAAGGGCCCGTTTTCGCAGGTGACGCTATTGCTGCCTGGATTCTAATGGAATTTGCACTGATGCTCAAAAAATGTTTGCTAACTAATAACAGATGATGCTTTGAATATTATTTCCTTACAATGTAAATTTAAAAACAACAGGCCATGTCTGAATACTTTCTAGTTGCTTAGAAAGTTCAATATGTATCGAAAGCACAATGACACTTGTGAGGAGTACTGCACAACAGACAACCGAAGCGAGCAACGTCTGCTATTGCTGCTGCACTGCCCCGCTTGCTTTGGCCAGGTTTATCCTAATTTTACCTCGTTCACATAAGATGTACATTTCTTCTTATTTGGCACTCAGAATCAGCCTGTACATTTACCTTTGGAAGTTGGCACTGCTGCATAAGCCGAAGGAAATCACAATGCTCATCATAATCATCATCATAAATTTCAGCATTGGGGAAGACTTCACGCGTTCAGTTCGAACCGCCCGAAAAAAGTTCATTGCCTTTGCTAGGAGCAAATCCGTACCATTTTCATTACGTTACAAAACATTGCATATTGGAGCCCAGTGATATATCTTTGACACTGCACCAGGAATTGTCAAAGCCGTATCGTACGGATCATGTCCCCGTCAGCCACCACGCCATCAGCACCATAAATGCGCAAGAGCGAATCTTTCATTTTCTGTACTTTATACTAACATACGTAGTTTTCTTCCCAAACGCGTGCTCGTGTCTAATCTAGTACAATCAACCGGCAGTAGTATACTGATACTAACAGAAACATGGCTCAATGACGACATTTCAGATATGGAGGCACTGGCTGACTTGCCGAACTTTAACATTTTTCGCCACTACCACAAAAATGCACGTGGCAGGGGCATACTCGTCGCCACTAACAAATAACTATCATGCTCTCTAATCATTACATCTTCACAACTGGAATCGCTATGGGTAATGTGCCGTGCCCCTCCCGAAGCAATATTACTCGGGGTATGCTACAGGCCCCCTCGAACTGATCCAGATTTCGCTCTCGAACTTAATGAAATATTATCCCAGCTTACTAAAAAACACCCCAATGCACACATCCTCCTTTATGGAGACTTCAACTTCCCTAGCATTAATTGGCTCAATCAGGCTTCACCAACTTCAGGAAATACCGAAGCAAGCGAATTTATCAATGTTTGTCTCAACTTTGACCTCATCCAACAAGTAACAGAACCGACGCGCGTCACTTGTGAACCCTCAAACATTCTAGACCTTGTACTAACGAATAACCTCGAAAGCTTAAAACCTATCAGATATTTACGAGAAATCAGCGATCACAAAGTCATTCATACCACTTTGAACTTCGTCCCCATAACACGTCCCGTCTTACGCAAAACAATTCACTTATACGATAAGGCTAACTATGAAGCAATTAATAATGAATTACGAGATTTTCTGCCTGTTTTCCAATCCAATTTCGGTTCCCGTTCCCTCAATGATAACTGGCTAGTGATTAAAGACAAAATTACTGACCTGACTAATAAATTCATCCCCACGGCGAGCTTTCTTGCCAATAAAAATAAACCATGGTTCTGTAAAAATTTAAGAAGACTAGAAAATAAGAAAAAGCACCTTTTTCGTACTGCGAAATGTGATGGAAGTCCGAGCGCATGGGACAGGTACTATTCTGCGGAAGACGCTTATTACACTGCAATTTGGAAAGCGCAAGAAACATTTTATCATAACGACTTAGCTAAAATTCTAAAAACTAACCCTAGAAAATTTTGGGAAGTCATAAACCCGCAACAAACACATGACGTCACACTTACAAGCGATAAAGACGAAATTATGAGCGACGCTGTTTGTGCTGACACTTTTAACATCGCCTTCTCATCCGTATTCACTGAAGAAGCCAACTTGCCTCTTCCTGCGCCACCTACTGCGACACTGCCAATGATGGCCCCTGTTGAAGTTTTTGTCGCTGGCATTTCATCACTCATTGACAAATTAAAACTTTCATCATAGGCTGGTGTCGACAATATTAACTCAAAACTGTTAAAAATACTAAAGAAATAATTGCAGTGTATTTTTCTATGCTCTTCTCACTTTCACTTGAAACAGGAACCTTACCAGACGACTGGAAAGAGGGCAAGGTAATTCCAGTCCACAAATCAGGTAACAAACAATCCCCCCTAAATTACCGCCCCATTTCTCTAACAAGCGTCCCATGTAAAATTATGGAACACGTCATATACTCTCACATTATGCACTTCCTTGACACTAACAATTTTTTTCATCCTTCCCAGCACGGATTCCGTAAATCTTTATCTTGTGAAACCCAACTTGCCATATTTCTTCATGATCTACACTCTAATCTCGACCTCAACCTTCAGACCGATGCAATCTTTCTCGACTTCGCAAAAGTATTCGATACAGTATCACACAAACGCCTTATACTAAAACTCTCCCAGCTGAATTTGCACCCTAACGTTTTCGCATGGATCGTAGCATTTCTCAACAAACGCTCCCAGTTTGTTTCAATTAAAAGTAGCCGCTCCAGCTCCCTCCCTGTAACATCTGGCGTCCCCCAAAGATCTGTACTCGCACCCCTCTTATTCCTCATATATATTAACGACCTGCCTGTACATGTATCCTCCCATATCCGTTTATTTGCCGACGACTGTGTCATCTATCGAGCAATTACAAAGATTTCTGATCAAACTGCACTCCAACATGACCTTAACCTTGTACAACAGTGGTGTGATCTTTGGTTAATGAAGCTTAATCCTACTAAATGCAAGCTCGTTTCCTTTCATCGCAAACTTAATCCCCTATCATTCTCATACATAATCTCCCACTCCACTGTCGAAACAGTTCAAACATACAAATATCTAGGCGTCACCTTATCCTCTGACCTTTCATGGAACGCACACATCAGCAATATCATATCATCCGCGAACAGATCCCTCGGTTTTTTAAAGAGTCATTTGCGTCACGCACCATCAGACATAAAACTTCTCGCGTACAAATCACTCATCAGATCGAAACTAGAATATGCAGCGCCCATCTGGAGCCCGCACCAGGCACACTTAAGAAACGAACTAGAATCTGTACAAAATCGTGCCACTAGGTTCATCCATTCTTCATATTCATACGACATAAGCATATCATCCCTAAAACGTAAAACTGATCTTGCTAATCTTTTTGTGTGTCGCCACATCGCCAGTTTTTGTTTGTTCCACAAATTATTTCACAGTCCGCTCAATCAAGCACCGTATATCATCCCACCGGCGCGAATATCCCCCCGTACGTCCCATCCTTACTTAATTGCACGCGCACGTGCTCGCACCACTACTTTTGCAGCCTCATTTTTTCTTCGCACAGCAGTGGACTGGAATGGCCTTCCCCGGAACATTGCAGCCATCACGTGTTCATCAACTTTTGCGGACAACTTAACTACATTTGTTTCTCATGAAGATCACTCTCTGTAACCTTGATTTGTAAACCCACCCCTTATATAATACCCCTTATCCGGGGTCTTTAAGGTAATAAAGTGATGTGATACCAACTTGCTGCAAATAAACAGCTTTACTGTAACAGCATTGATGTTTTTACATGGAATAAAAGGCACGTGAATAGCATTACAGAAGATATTCGGGTGAGTAACATGCATAATTGTTCCAGCGGAAAAGGATGCTACACACAGTCCCACCACACATTTCTGTTGAATGCAAGCTGTCCACCGCTGAATGAAGAAATACATCCGACCACTTAGAGCGGTCACATGCTGGTATGTTGCTAAAGTTCCTCCACATTTGTAGCTGAAGATGTCATGCCCCTGGTTTCACAATATTCATAAACTGCAGCTTGATTTGAGCATAAACACGTAGCTTTCACAAGGGCGAATTCTGTCACGGCTGTTCGCCTTCTGGTCCAGACTGCCTGCTCTCTCTCTCTCTCGGAGTTAACCATTCGAGAAGTCACATTCGAGAAGTCACATATAAAACTTCTCAGTGTTTCAGCTGAATTTGCATCAAACATTTTAAAACTTAAAATAGAAATGTTTTTGTGTACGTATTGGTTTGAAGCGTTACAAATAAAGTTTACATTATAAATACTGCACTGGGGCTTCGATTACTTCTGCCGGCAGTGCGCTGTCTTTGTTTTGATGGTGGCGCCACCACAAGGCGTGGACGCAAAACACGCCACATGCCACAGGCTTGCCGTAGGTCCAAAAAGTATGGCCACGATGTGCTTCATCGCAGCATCGATGCCCGGAAGGCCTAGCCATGGGTCCGAGGATTGCTTGAGCAATGTGCCTGGAAGAAAACTTGCACGTGAAGTCCGAAGCACCGATGCTCGAAAGGCTTATCCACGTGTCGGAGGCATTGTGTCCGGACTCCGATGCGCGGAATGCTTAGCCATGGGTCTGAAAGGTGTGTTGTTTACTCTTTGCAGACGACGCCCCGACGAAGCGAGCGCCGGACCAATGATGAACTGCGCTGGAGGCACATGGCAGGTGTGGCCGATCGGAGGCTCCGGAATGACCTTTAAGCATTTGCTTTTTGTGTGCTTGTCTCTATACGCAGGAGATAACTGAAGCAGCAAACTTGAAGATCGTGAAAAGCGCTTTCCAACAAGACCAAGATGGCGGCACTTGGATGCGCCGTTCCAGAGATACTGTGGCTGAATTAAAACGCTATTCTTTCCATGATTTCTGGCAAATTTTCCGCCATCTTGGCTGATATAAAAAAATTTTGAGAGCACTTATACATAGTTTTCAGTGATCATATTTCAGAATCGGGCAGAAAAAGGGTTATAAAAACTGAAATATGATTTTCAAAGGGTCTATATTTTAGCCATTTCTCGCGATGCGACAGCAACGACCCCTTTAAACGTTAAACTGCGCACACCACTGTGATTTGGATGCATGGTACACAAAACATACAGTAAAACAGATGTTTGCTTGAAGCATTAATGTGCACCATTGTTCATAGCCACCAAGAAAGATAGCATTGTCATTGCCTCACACGTCATCTCGCATCATGGCAGAAGTGTTAAATTTTAAATGAATTATGGGGCTGTACGTGCCAAAAGCACAATCGGATTATCAGGCATACTGTAGTGGTGGAACCCGTGATCTCAAGCAATGCCACAGCTGCAAAGCTACCACAGCGGGCACAGAAGTGTTCATTTAACATGCAGCTGCTTCGTAGTGTCTCCTAGAGGCTATGGTGCTTAATGTGGCTTTGTGTCTGCACATCCTGCGTCAGTTGTCTGCTTGACAAAGTTGCATGGTGTTTATTATTCAGAAAGAGCAGAAACATACGTTATCTTGAACTTAAATTTATTCAGTTTGTCCGCAACTCCTGTCAGCTACTTGCATCTCCTTTTCCCTCTCCCGCTTTGCCTCCATGTATGGGAGGTGCAAGAGAAGGGCGACAAGGCAGTTATTCACTCATTTTGTGACTACATTGGTTCAACAAGTTCTCTGCTTCCTCTTCCTATCTCCTCTCTAGCACACTATCTACCTAACTTCTGGACTATTTTAGGTTATTGCAAAGGCAAGCACTGCAGTTACTGCAATGATTTTGATAGGTTCATAGATAACTACAGCCATCAAGAGGCCATTGTGCCAATGCCTAGGGAACTCATATTGCGGCCCACTCTATGTAAAGTCTTTTTAACGTCTGCCATTTCTTTAGTGAATATCTTGCATTTGGACCTTTCACCAGCCGAGCTGGCTATGGGTCCAATCATGTTTTGTTGTATTAGTTTCAAAAAATAAAATGATGTTGATGATGAAAAAAAAAAAGGTACAAGCAAGTTTCTCGTGTCGCCTTTCGTGTCTGCCACTCTCTTGCCATGTATATGCATGCTCTGAACCACTTCCCGGCGCAGCATGAAAGACAGCGACAGCAGTAGCAGTAGAAAAGTCGAAGGAAGAGGCAAAAAAAGTTTTGCTTTAAAACAGCCAACACTCGATGTGTTCAGTTGTGCAGCTTGAGGTGGTGCTGCACGAAATGTCTAGCTGCGAGTCTAAAGAGTTGATGTTCCATGTGCTTAGCCACACAGTTCAAGGTGCCAAAGCGTGAAATGTCCAGCCGCGAGTCCAGGGAGTCTAGACACGTTGTGCGTTATTGCTAAGTCAGAGGCGCTGATGTGCAAAATGCTTAGCCACGGGCACAAGGAGTATGCTTGCAGTGTGCTTGACTGCCGTGTCCGAAGCACTGATGTGCGAAATGCTTAGTCACAGGAGTACACGAAGGATATCGAAGAGTACATGCGCTATGTGCATGGTCACAGGTCCTAGGAATTTGTGCGCAATGTGCTTGTTCATCGAGTCAAGAGGCGTCGATGCACAAATTGCTTAGCTGCTAGTAGAAGGAGTCCGCTTGCATTGTGCTAGACCCCAAAGTCCAAAGTGCAGATGTGTGAAATGCTTCGTCACAGGTCCAAAGAGTACATGCGCCATGTGCATGGTCGCAGGTCCTAGAAGTCTGTGCGCGATGTGCTTGTTCGCCGAGTCAAGAGGCGCTGATGCTCGAAATGCTTGGTCACGAATTCCGAAGCACCGATGATTGAGAGGCTTAGTATCATGTTTGAGGATTTTGCGCATGAAGCTCAGTTGCGAAGTCCGCGTTGCCAGTGCTCGGAATGCACAGCTGCAGGTTTGAGACGCCCAGAAAATAAAGGATTGGCAGCGCTTGTGCAATGTTTGCGTACTGCTTGTTTTGACACTCAAGATTACGATGGTTGACATGCTGAGAGCTGGCAAGGTCCAAAGGGCAGATGACGGCTCTACAAAGCAAGTGCCATACCAATGGCGAATCATGCTGGAGTCGCACGGAGGGCTCTGCCAATCGGTGACTTTTGGACAACCTTCAATTGTTTGCTTGTTGGGTCTTTCTGTGCGGAGGAGATAGGTAAAGGGGCAAATTTGAAGACGAAGAAATGGACTTTCTCACAAAACCAAGATGGCAGTGCTCGGTTGCACCATTAGGGAGATATTGTGGGTTGAAAAACACAATTTTTCTGTTATCTCTGCAATATCTTTCACCACCTTGGCTGATGCAAATATTTGAGAGTGCTTCTACGTTGCATTCAGCGAAGATATTTCAAAATCAGATAGAAAAAGAGTTGAAAAAACTGAAAATGTGATTTTCAAGAAAAATCGGCTTTTTGACCATTTTTCGTCATGCAGAAGCTGCATCCCTCCTATTTATTGCCAATTATTTCTAAATAACACTGTTCTGGCACATGCTGCCAAAGAAGATATTAAATCTTGAGGGCAGTACATGCCATGCTCTTGCAAAGTGTGTCTGTTCATTATAGGCATGAGCCCATCAGCACTCTGCTCCTAGGGCGCAAAAGGCCTCCAGATCTGATATGCATTCCACAATAAACATGGATGACACTTGATCTTTTCAATGAGTCATGTTGAATTCCAATGGTAGATAGCGAGCGCTTGGCCGGATCAGGAACGGAGCGCGTCTCTCTGACTGAGATCGCTCTCATCTGCTCACACCATGTCTGCGAAGGGAATGCGTGCGCTCCTGCTGGGGCACTTAGTACAGGAAAATCAAGTGAGAGGGCACTAGAATAGAGAGAGGAACAAGCACCACCCTATTTCACTGTCCGTGTCAGAAGAATCATCACTCGACTTGGAAATTGTACTGTCGGAGTCGGAGCAGTCTAGGAGCACGAACAAAATCGCACAGGGCGAAGCGGCGTCCACGTTTCCCCCATGTCGTCCATAGCTGCCCGCGACCGAAAGCAGGCGACCATGACAGGAAGCAGAGGCGGATGAAGGAAATACGTCACAAGGACATCCGGTCAAATCTGTCGATTTCGGCGGAGCAAATATTTTTGCTCCACGGAGCAATCCGGGATCAGCGGCTGGTCCCAATCTGCCATTGGAACACACAGCTCATGCTCCCATTCTGCCAGTGGAATAGGATTGCTCCATACAGAGCAGAAAAACCTGATCTGGATCTGCCATTGGATTTCAACATCAGTCGGTTAGATGGAAAATGCAGCTTGAAGTATGGCCATGATGGCCCGCCACGGTTATTGACAACTGGCCAGAGGATTTCCAGGGTGTCTACCAAGTTGACATATCTGAATTCCCTGAGTTTTCCAGGTTTTCCCTGAGTGCCTTTGCAAAATTTCGTGAGCGATGCAGAACTATGTTTTACGTCAAGACAGGCTGAAACCATAACACCCGATGCTGTCACTCTCTAGTAAGCGTATGAAAAAAAAAACTTTAATCCAATTTGAATGCTAAGGACTAGTGTTTATGTTATTCAAAAAGAGAATAGAAAGGATGGGTTAGTAAAATGCACAGTAAATAAAATGTCTTCGAAAAAAATTGCAATTCCAAGTCGGACATTCCCAAATACGAATAAAAAGGAAATGCATACAGAAACAAAAATTTTCGAATATGAGCTATTTTTGTCAACTGATAGCAAGCTCAGTGCTATGAGGCCCAAGCTTTGTCACAATTGAGATTCTCTCCCAACAGCTCGTAAGTCAACCTCAACTGTCCTGACATACTTTGAGCTCTTGCACGACGCCTCAGGGTTGTGTTTCACTGCTTTAAAGAGTTTATTTTGGTTTGGATAAAGGACACCTGCATCTCGGCATCAGCCAACACTTTGTGTTTCGAGCTCAAGCTCCTTCAAATCCAGCAGCATCACGCTTCCTTTCCCATTCATTCCCCAATGCATAGGTCCTTTCTGTTCTTGTCCTCTTTCCGCCACTCGTTCGCCTCCTGGACCATTCGAAGCAATTTCTTGGTCAGTTGCACAGTCCACGCCCAATTTTTCAAACTCCTTAGGGGCCGCAAAAACGTCCGAAAAATCGGCCAGTTGGAAAAGAATAAATGCATGTCATGTACTGCCCTTAAGAGCTCAAACCACCGCAGGCACATTCGAAAACGCTCTGAAGGCCTGTCGGTACACGTATTCAGCCTATCGGTGCTTGTACTGTGAAAGGAAATACTGGATGAACGCATGTATATTTAAGGAATACATATTGTATCCCGGGGCAATAGCCCCTTCCCAAGCTTGTCATCCTTAACTGCAATACTTTTTCGTATGCTTAACCAAGTAAGATTTCTGTACAGAGGCGAAGCTGACTTTCGGGAACCGATAGTATGCCTGTAATTATTTGTCCTGTAGTATGCCTGTAAAATTTGTCTGTAATTATAGCCACTTCACCTGAGCCGGCAAGATAGTTATTGTGGTGTTTTCGAACTACTACAAACTGCTTTAGAAAGTTTGTGTGGCAGGATCTTAAGTGAGTTTTTTGAACACAGAACACTTTTGGTTGGAATTCGTACAGTTGTTTTACATCATCTAGATTATGAATAAGTCCTCTGACATTTCACTAACATCTGTGCCGCCATTGTAGCTGGAATAAATGCTTCTGTGTTCAAGATTGAACAGCTATCTATGTTACTGGGCCTTTCATAGGCGTAGTAACTCTTACGAGTTTTCCTGTCCTGGCACACTCCAATGAGACATGCCGATCCTTCGATACTGCTGATGCCGGAGGGCTTGGGGTTGTTTCCATTGCCTCCTGTGAGGCGTTGGATGCCCGCACAGGCAGCAGCGTGCCACGTGCCATAGGTCTCAACTCTCGCGGGGTTTTGGGAGACACTGAGTCCGCGGTCAGCTTCCATTTTATCAGGTAAGGTGAGGGTTTATTGGGGTTTATTGACCAGTTGCCTTCACCCAAAAAGATCACGTTCTCGTGATGCCTCCGGCAAAAAGGACGTCCCACGTCCGCTGCCAAGGTCTGTGAGTGGTGGCACTGGCTAAAACTCCCAGGGATCTACTAGTACATATAGATACCCAAAAAAGTGGATGGGGAAACGACGCCGCGGTAGCTCAATTGGTAGAGCATCGCACGCGAAATGCGAAGGTTGTGGGTTCGGTTCCCACCTGCGGCAAGTTGTTTTTTCATCCACTTTAATTTCCATTAATTTAACTTTTCTTTATTTCATTTATTAAGCACAAGTAATTTCACCGATGTTGTCCTTGGTGTCTGTGTTTGTTGGCTTCTCATAATATGACTAATAAAAATTGGGCCCCTCGGTTAACCCCTTTTCTTCTCGTTTATTGGCATACGTTGTGTGCCGAACAAAGGAAAAACGCTTACGCACTTCTTGGAAAGAAATGTTTTGTTTCACCTTAAGCGTTAGAATTTTTTTGTATTGTTTTCATTTGGGGCATGGCTGCGAGTATGCGATGTGCCCTCCACCAAAGTTAGCACAGTGAAGGCCTCCTTGACAATCACCTGCAGGGTGGTCGTTCGATCAACATTTAGCACACGTCAGCCAACCACGGCAGCTCTGTGAGCCGTGGCCAAACCTCTGGCATTTCAAGCATTGGCAGGGATTCATACAGTCTCACACGGATGGTAACTTTTTTGCTACCCCGCCTATTCAAATTGATCCCCGGTGATCGATGCTTTAGATCACCAATCTCGACACGTTGGAATCGTGTTTTATTCACTTAAGGGGGGACGACGTGGCTTTGAAAATCAACTTCATTATTTCTTCATGGATTCTGATGAAAATTGGCACAAATGTTTAGAATGCCTCCCTGATGCTTCCATAAAAGTTTCAGAGTGATACCTTGAGAACATTTTGTCCAAATTTATTGAGCAGGCTTTTTCTCTCCCTTACTTTCTGGAGAGCCTGGGGAACTTGAAAAACGTGATATAAGGCTTGTTAAGTTTTGACTGCTTAGCTAAATGCTTGCTGAAGGTCGTGACATTCTTGATTTTTTTTTTTTTCGCAACACAAATTTTTTGGAGTGCCATATTTGAAGTTACCTTCACAGCAAGCACACTTTCAGGGTAGACGAATAGCCGTATCGTAAACTTACAAAAGGCCAAGACAAGAAAGCAAGAATGTCACGACCTGCACTGCTGCCCAAGGAATGTGACAAAAAAAAATGGAGTCAAAAGATGTTAAACGATAAAAAAGAAAGCTCCGAAAACTGAGCAGAAAGGCAGAAAAACAGTTTTGAGAAAACGGCTCTCAAAGTTTCACCTTCTCTTCAGTTCTCTAAAAGGCACCAAATTTGTAGTCTTTGGGGTGTTTTGCGATGTGGGGCTTCTTGTACATGTGGCCTCTGATCTGGTGTGCTTACCCCCCCCTCCTTTTTCTTTTTATAGGGTATGCTTTGGTGCTTTTTTTCTACAAAGAGCGTGGTGCCTAGGTTTCAAACCAAGTGATGTGCAGAGCTCTGTGTGGGCATGGATATAGCTCCAGTGTACATTCAAGCAGCCTGTACCCGCAGGCTGCCCGATTGATAGCAATCTTTAGTACAATCAGCGATGCTATTCTTTTTTTTTTTTTTGTAGAATTGACCATGTTACTCAATGAAGGCTCTGAGTGTCAGCAGCCTCCCAAGTCATCTTTACTTGTCAATGGCTGTAGAACTTGGGATCAGAGAGCCTGTGATAGATATGCAGCTGCTAGGTGCTTTCCAGAATTGTACTTTTGTATGATGCCTCGATCACTTCTGCAGCCAGGTGTCTGTGCCAGCCCAAGGGGCCTAGTGAACAGAGCTCATGACGAGGTTCTTTATGAATGGGTGGTATGAGAGATATTGCTATGAGCTATCGTGACAATAGAGTGAACGCGCAATATGCTTGGTTGTAGGTCCGAAATGACGCGCGAAATGCCTAGCCGCAGATACAAAGAGCTGACGTGCGATGTGCTTAGTTGCGCAGTCCGAGGTGCCAACGCGCGAAATGCTTAGTTGCGGGTTCGAGGAGTCGACACTCTACACGCTGTGGGGATGCGTGACTCTCACGCCTCCCCTGAGATCTAGTTTTCCCGCATAGCTCGTCTCCTGCAGGGCGGCTTCGCCCGCCGCGTGGCCTGGCGCCCGCGGCGTTGGAGTGGTTGAAGCGCAGTGCGAGAGATGCCACTAGTGTTGCGCTGCGGCGGGGTTACTTAGGCGCGGGAAAGAAAGGCGCTTGGGCTTTTTCCCGGCGGGTTGGCTAACAGCAAGGACGTCCCGCGCGCCGACCCATGCTTCTGCGAGACCGCCTCGCGTGGCCGCCTTCGAACGCGCCACGATTCGTGTGACCATACACGCGAAGGACCAGGCGTGGGGATCCAGCATGGGGCGAACATATTCGCTCGCTTCCGGTCACGGTGAGTCAGACTTCTAGATTTGTCGCGCGCCCATCGGCATGTTTTGTGGATAGCACCTTGGCTAGCAGGCACTGATCTATGAAAGGTGCAATAAATGCCCTTGTGATTGTTTGCACTACTGTGTTGTCGTTCCTTTGTCCCAAGAGTACGGGTGTGAGAGACCCCACAACGCTTATTCGTGCAGTCCAAAGTGCCGACGCGCGAAATTCCTAGCTGCGGGCTCGAGGAGTCGATATTTGACGCGCTTATTCGTGCAGTCGGAGGCGGCGATGCACAAAATGCTTAGTTCAGGGTTCGACAAATCCGCGTGCGATGTGCATGATCGCCGAGTCGGAGACTCCCTATGCGCGAAATGTTTAGCTGCGTGCCCCAGGATTGCCTGCGCAATGTGCTTTATCAAACATTCCGAAACACCGAGTGCTGAAAAGCTTAGCCGCATGCGCGAGGATTCCGTGCGCGAATCTTGGTTGCGAAGTCAGCGTCGCCGATGCTCTGAATGCTTAGCCGCGAGACTGAAACATCTACAAACGTAGGGATCAGCCACGCTACTGCGATGTCCGCGTAGCACCCGTTTTGACACGTCGAGATTGCGACGAGTGGAGACGTCCAGACCCGCGCGGTGCAAAGAGCCGAGCAGACGACACGAGCGCCGGACCAATGGCGAACCGCGCTGGAGTCACGTGGCGGGTGCGGCCAATCGCAGACTCCGGCATGACCTTCAATCATTCACTTTTTGTGCGCCTGTTTCTGTATGGAGAAGATCACTGAAGTGGCAAATTTGAAGACTGAGAAACGTGCTTTCCAACGAGACCAACATGGCGGCCCTCGGTTGCGCTGTTCCGGAGATATTGTGGCATGAGAAACGCTGTTCTTTCTTGATTTCTGCGAGATTTTTCACCACCTTGGCTGATAAAACGAATTTTTTAGAGCAGTTTTAGGAGGTTTATAGTGATGATATTTGGGTATCAGATAGAAAAAGGGTTATAGAAACTGAAAATGTGATTTTCAAGAAACCGACTTTTTGGTAATTTTTCGCGATGCAAAAGCCGCGTCCCCCCTTAAGGCTACCAGTGGCTAGTGCAGGCATTGTACTTTCAGAATAAGTTCAAATTTTCACGCTCCAGCAAGGCTGTGATTTTTAACAGACCTTTTTGCGAACTAATGTGCCTATGTTGTAGCGAAAAGAGATGTGGCTGTCACCTTCTGCCATGCTCGAGAAAAAAGCATGTCGCTCACGATTACACCACACTGACATCAAAATTTTGTACAGTCGACTCCCGTTAATACGAAGTTCACGGGGACCGCAAAAAACTTCGAATTAAACGAACTTCCAATTAAGCACAAAACACAAAAAACAGCACTTTATTTGTGGCGAAATTGAGTATTTTCTCTAAGAAAAATAGTCGGTCATCTTGCTTTGCTTCTTCTTGCCGAATCGCGCTGCTGAAAGCAAGTTCTGCAGGCTGAAGATGTGGCGGAACGCTTCTTCCGCGTTACCTTCAGCGGCAAAGAAGCGCTCCGCAAGAGCAAGGCCCGCAGCTACATCGGCAGCCTTAGGTTGCGGCTCGCCTTCAACGTCATCGTCGCTTTCCTGGGTCGCTTCCTGAGGCCGAATAATCTCTACAATTTCGCTATCCGTCAGCGCACTGCACGTTTCGAACGCCTTGTCTACGGCGACGTAATCTTCAAAATTGACGTCCCCGAGAGCATCACCAAAATCCGTGCCGTCAAGCTCGCTTGTTGACGCTTCCTCCGCTGAAATTTCAGAGGCATCCTCCGAAGAAGCTGCCACAAAACCGCAAGCCCTAAAGCAGTTTGCAATTGTTTCTTGCTTCACACGATCCCATGCTCGCGCCAACATGTGGATGGCACTAAGCAAGCTCACCTCGTACTTTGTGGAGCTATCCATACACAAAATCATGCGCTCGAGGAGGTGCCGCCTGTACAGGACTTTAACATTCTTAATGATGCCTTGGTCCATTGGCTGCAAAACAGCCGTTGTGTTTGCAGGCAAAAATGCAAGGCGTATTGCACTCAAGGCTGGCACATTCACGCGAGCACTGCAGTGATCGACAAGGAACAACACCTTGCAGTTCGAAGCAGCAAACTTGCGGTCCAATTTGCTTATCCAGCTCTTGAAGATTTCGGCCGTCATCCACGCTTTTTTGTTCGCCTCATAGTCCACAGGCAGCGTCTTCACGCCTTTAAAACATCTCGGCTTCGCGGCTTTCCCGATCACAAGTAACCGACATCGTTCCGTGCCAGTCATGTTTGCCGCGATCAGCACCGACACTCTCTCCTTGCTGCGTTTGCCCCCAGCACAGTCGTCGTCCTTGAATGTCAGGGTCTTCTCTGGTAGAAGCCGATAGAAGAGTGCAGTCTCATCTGCACTGAAGATGTCGTCCGGTTTGTATTCGACGAGATATTCACGCAGCTTTCCGTCATTCAACATGGCGCATGTTTCCTGGTTAACGGACGCCTTTTCACCACACACGCTCTTGAGAACCAGGTCATGGCAATCTTTAAAGCGCGTCAGCCATCCATCTGACGAAACGAAGTCGTCGATCCCCAACATTGCTGCAAGCGTTCGGGCTTTCATCGCAATGATGTCTCCGCTGAGAGGAAGTTTGTTGCTCCTGGCCTCTTTAATCCAAACCAGCAGAGCCTTCTCCAACTCTGGGTAAGCACCGGTGCGCATTCGCTTCCGAGAAGTCTTGAACTTGTCGTTCTCAAATGCATCCATTATTGTGCGCTTGTTCTTGATGTAGTTAGAGAGCATGTTCGGCTTGATCCCGTACTTCCGCGCTATGTCTTGTTTGGCGGCACCTCCCTTCTCAACTTCCTTCAAAACCTCGACTTTCGTTGCCAGGTCGAGCGTGCGATAAGAGCCACGGTTTGCCATGGCTATAAACTGCGTGACTAGGTACAGTCAATTCCGAATCACTCGTGGAACAACCTAGCCTACGAGCTTCCTGCACAAAGGCGCTCGACCAACACACGCCTTAACGTAACGCTGCGCACGCTGCAAGACTAATCTCGCACAATCTCGCCACTGCCAGTATGCAGCGCTGCGTGCACCTAAGCCACCCGCGTGGCCTCCGCGATCAGCTCCGGCCACGCGTGGCCTTCGGCGGGAGCCGCTTCGCCTCCCGCCGGAGTTGATCGCGGAGGCCACGGCAGCCGTAGCAATGAATAATCGCGCCGCTCCGAGACGGATGGCGTTGCGGGCGGCTGCGTTGGCGATGACACCAACGCGGAGCACGGAACTGTTGCAACACTTGAAAAATTGCACATTCTACCAAAGAATGACGGTCACCTCGAGGATCCCGGCTGAAAATTAACTTCCAATTAAACAATATTACTGGATGAGGACTTCGAATTATCGAGCGATTTCTTCTATAGGATTACATGCAAAACTGACGGGACCAGCACTTCACTTCTAATTAACCGAAAATTCCAATTAAGCGGCTTCGAATTATCGGGAGTCGACTCTAATCAAATCACTGCCAGCAAGTCTACAATTCAATTATATCGCCAGATTGGCCGTCCAACAGTGCTGAGCGGCTGTAATTAACCGACAATGACACCAGCTGTTCCCTAGTGAGCTTTGGTTTGGAGTCCAAGTCATTTTATTCCACCAAAGTGTATATCTGTAGGTCTGCCACATGTCCAACCTGTGGACCTGGCATTTTGAACCAGTTTCCGAGAGTTTAGGTTTCGCTTCTCTCGTAAAATCCTGGCAAGAGGCGCTGCCGGTGTCACTGTGCTGTTATCGAAAGTCACTCTTATGGCATCGTCCCATGCGGTTGCGCCGTGAGAAATGCGTCGTGCTCGAAACTATGCTGCACTCGGACTTCAACTAAGTGACGAGGACTCGAGTTATGATTCCGTAGATGAAGGCAAAGCAGATTCAAGCTGTGACAGTTAGAATGTTTTGAGTCAGTGTGGGACATCTGGATCTGTTCATCGGTAAATTTCTTTTACGACCTTGAGTGGTCTTCTTCCTTGTGTGCACTTATCTGCCAATCTTTTTGCACCACCTTAGACCTCTACTCATTTTCTTCAGGGTGCATACTTTGCTTGGTTATGATGTGTTGCCATCGGCATCAAAGAAACTTCCATTCACGTCAAGAAGACCACCCACAGCACATGTCGGCCCACCACTAGGGATCAAAACAAGACAGTTTGCAATGGCGTGGGATTTGTTTCTGCTCTTCTTCTCTGCAGAGGTGATAAAGACCATCTGCAAAAATGCAAACAGATATGCTTGGATGCATAATCTGGTAGTTGCCCAGCTATGCTGAGAGCCATCGGTCTTGGAGGACGTGCATGACACTAGACAAACTGGCAAAGTACGTTTCTTGGACTTCCTGTCGGACCATCCTCGGAAGATGCCAAAAAAACGCAACTGCAAGATATGTCACAAGGACCACAAAGTTGAACAAAAACCAGACGTATTGTGGGAAAAGTGCGGAGTGCACCTATGCTTCACAAGATCTAGGAACTGCTTCACTGCATGGCATGAGCAATGAACTGGTCTTAGTTTCTTTTCTGTATTTGAAGAACGGTGGTGTACTGAGCATTTATTTTTTCAGCCACTATTTCTGAGTTATTTACCTTTGAAATGTATATTCTGCATTTTCTTTCAGGTTAATGATTTTGTAGATACCATGTTTCTTTATTGTTGTTTTTATCAGCTGGCAGCAAAAACTGTGCTTACTAGAATTTGGTGTTTTACCTAATAAGTTTTTTTATTTGGCAACATATTGTTACGGTTAATGTTTAACCGGCTTTATCTAAGGAATGAGGTTGGTGGTGAAGTCAAGATGGCGTTTGGAGGCTGCGCCAGCTAATGTCTTCCTCCTCTTGTCCTCAAGTGGCTCATGCTGTAGCAATCCCCGGTTTCCAGACGAAGCCCGCTGGGCAAGTGCAAATCACTTGGGAAGCGTAGGGTGAAACCACTTAAGATGAGCAACATGTACGAACTGGGTCCGGCTAGACCGACGACCAGCGGATGTCAAACGTGCAACCACGTACGTCAAGTCACTCAAGCGATTTACAATGACGAATGGGCCCGTGTAGCAGGCTAAAAGCTTTTCGCATAAGCTACATTTACGTTCCAGAGTCCACAACTACACAAAGTCTCCTTTAGCGTACGAGACAGACTGGTGCCGGCTGTCATAGCACTCTTTCAATCAGTGTTGCGATGCCACAGTACGAAGACGAGCAATACGCCGAGCTTCTTCGGCAAGGCAAAGCATCTTGGCAACAGAGTACTCGCTGTGAAACTCAAACGGTAGTATAGTGTCAATGCAGCTTAGCGGTGGACGTGTGTAAAGGAGATAAAAATGACTGTAATCGGTCGTCTCAGGCTTTGCAGTATTATAAGCATAGGTGATAAAGGGGAGTACGTCATCCCAGTCTCTGTGATCGGAAGATACGTATATGGCCAGCATATTAGTTAGAGTTCTGTTCGTACGTTCTACAAGCCCATTTGTCTGAGGGTGATAAGGCGTTGAATGACAGAACTGCGAACTGCAGAGACGAAGCAGTTCTTCTACAGCATCCGCAACGAACTGACAATCACAATCACTAATGATGACACGGTGGGGGGTGGGGGGCAGGGGACCATGCCGAAGAATAATGAATCGAAGCAAAAATGTTGCAACGGACGCAGGTGTTGAAGATGGTAGGGCCGCCATTCCGGAGTAACGGGTCAGATGGTCGACACATACGATCATGCATAGGTTGTCAATAGATGATTGGGGAAATGGGCCCAGAAGATCGATACCCGCTTGTTCATATGGCAGGCGAGGCAGCCGCAGAGGTTGGAGAAGACCTGGCAGAGCAGTCGTAGGGTGCTTGTAGCGTTGACATTGTTCACAACTGGCGACGTAGTGCTTGACTGTATCCCGCATTCTGGGACAGTAAACATGCTCCTGTGTCCGGTTCAAAGTTCTGGTGAATCCTAGATGGCCAGAAGTCACATCGTCGTGCATGCCTCTCAGTATGTCCGCTCGCAGACTCTGCAGCACCACCACAAGGAAGCGCACGCCTTTAGCAGAATAATTGGTCTTGTAAAGCAGGCAGTCACGGACACAAAATCGACCGGTGGCTCCAGGGCGCAATGCGGCTAAAAATAGAAGTTCCAGACTAATATCATTTTCCTGCTCTGCTTTGAAAGACATCGAGCCTGGGAATGTAGAAGAAATGGGAGCAATACAGTCATCAAAACTGTCTTCGTCACACTCCGTCGTCATCAGAGAAAGGCAGGAGAGACAGTCCGCATCTGCATGTCGACGCCCAGACTTGTAGGAAATAACGAAGTGGTACTCCTGCAGTTGAAGAGCCCAACATGCCAGTCGTCTATTCGGGTCACGGAGATTCACTAACCAGCATAATGCGTGGTGGTCAGTAATGATAGTGAATGGGCGTCCGTAGATATGGGGCCGAAATTTGCGGACAGCGAAAACAGCTGCCAAGCATTCTTGCTCGGTTACAGTGTAATTGCGTTCCGCCTTATTCAAAGAGCGACTAGCATAAGCCACAACGTGTTCAGCTCCTTGATGACGTTGCACTAGCGCAGCACCGATACCGATGCCACTGGCATCTACGTGCACTTCCGTAGGTGAGGATACGTTAAAATGACGTAATAGGGGCCCTGACGTTAGTAGAAATTTTAGCTGGTAGAATGCGTCGTCGCAAGCCAATGTCCAGTTGAAAGGGATGGCTTTTTGGAGAAGACATGTTAGGGGGTACACCACATCGGCAAATCTTGGGACGAAGTAACGAAAATATGAGTACAGGCCCAAGAAACTCCTCAACTTCCACACTGACTTCGGTGCTTCGAAAGAGCTGACTACTTCAATCTTCCACGGATCTGGCCTCACACCGTTTTTGCCGACCAGGTGCCCAAGTGCTAACGTCTCGGTTTCCCCGAAACGACATTTCTTGGAATTTAGGATTAAGCCAGCTTGTTTGACACAATCCAGAACAAGACTGAGACGGCTGTTATGCTCACTCAATGTGCTGCCAAAAATCACCACATCGTCGAGGTAGCAGAAACAAATTTCCCATTTAAGTCCTCGGAGGATAGTATCCATGAATCGTTCAAATGTTGCTGGCACGTTACAAAGGCCGAACAGCATAACATTAAATTTATGAAGACCATCTGGTGCCACGAAGGCCGTTTTCTACTTATCGTCTAGGTGCATGGGTATCTGCCAATACCCCGATCGCAAATCCAGTGATGAAAAGTAGGCAGCGGAATGCAGACAATCGATGACATCATCAATTCTAGGAAGCGGATACACATCCTTTTTGGTGACTGCATTCAGTTTCCTGTAATCAACGCAGAACCGCCACGATCCATCCTTCTTCTTTATTAAGATTACTGGTGCTGCCCACGGAATAGAGGACTCTTGAACAACACTCTTCCGTAGCATGTTTTGCACATGTTCAGCAATAACTGTCCTCTCCGTTGAAGAAACGCGGTAAGGCTTTTGTCGAATGGGGTGCGCAGATCCGGTGTCAATTCTATGGCGAGCACGAGAACACGGGAGTGAAGCCTGCTTGTCGCCTTGTGTGAAATCGAACACAGAAAGATGTGCCCAGAAAACTTGTGCAAGAGCATGGCACTCATGTGAGGGCAGCGCCTTTTGATCATCCATAGGATCTGCTCTTCAGAAGTGCTTCGGTCAGGATCGCTAGTACGAGACTGCTCCTCCTCGCTTAGAACTGTAATGGAGCTGTAAGTAATCTCGTCAAATTTAGCTAGCTTCATATCACATGGGAGAACAGCAGGGATGCAAGAACAATTAAAAGCCCACAAATTTGAGGCGCCATTCACTACTCTCACGAGAGAGCATGGTACAAGTACATGTTTCTTTGCGCAGCTCGACGTAAGTGGCTGGGCTTGCGCGTCAAACGATGAAAGGTTGGCAGCAGCGAAATTGACAGGGATTTGTAGCAGCAACCAAGGCGGTAGCAGCAAATCGTTCGAAACAACACAATAGCTTTTCTCTGGTAAGGATGTGTCGGCAAGGGCGGCTAGAAGCACGCTATTCAACGTAATTTCGCCTTTGCCACATTTAAAGGATGCACCACATTCCTCCGAGAAATTCCTCCACAAGAAATCCGAGAATCACATCATGAGTGCACCGCAGTAGTATGAGAAATTCTGTTTTAAGATCCTGTCCTTTGAATAAAACACTTGCAACACAAATACCAAGGTGAACTAGGCACTCTCCACTGACACCACGAAACACCACACCATAATTCCACGGGAACATAACTTTCCAACCCAGCCTCTCTTTGAAAGTCACACTCATGACGGAAACGGTAGCACCAGTATCTACTAATGCTGTTGCAGGTATACTATCAATTAACACATGCACTTTGTTCTTCACCATCATAATAGGCAGAGGAGTATCTCGCAGAGACGCAGACTGTCCGGCGACCTTACCTCCATCGGCCGCGCCGGCTAGTTTCCCGACGGCGGTGGTGACATAGCACATCGCCATGGCGATGGTGAACAGCGTTGGCGGCTGGTTGGGGGCGTCAGGCTGCTGTCCGAAGTTGGCGAGCCACTCCTTCTACTATATTGACAGAGAGTATTCCAGGGTGGCGCGCCTGTAGTGTTTGCAGTATCAGGGTCTGTCAGCCAACGGTCGTCATGACTGTCATGTTCAAAATTAGGCCAAGTTGGTGGTGGGCCATATGTTGTTGCTTATAGGCGCCGGAGACAAAAACGAGCAATGTGTCCTGAGACACCACAGCTGTAACACACAGGCGATGCTTGACCGACGTTGTAAGCCTCGGGGTCAACCCTGGGATGCTGCGAATAATAAACGCGATCTTCCGAATTCCGATTCGTGGTGGTAGCTCGACGAGTGCGTTGATCGTGCGTCATGTCGTCAGGAAAGGAATGTCGGTGCTGTCGCAGCTGATAAGACTCGACAGTCTACAACGCCTGGCATGGCAGACAATGCAGACACAGCACATGCACATTCTTGAGGTTGGTTGGAAGCGCAACCAAGCTGTTCGACATCCGCCCCTTTGGTGTGTCGTTCAAGTTCTTTGTGGAATTTTTGCCTTATAGTTGCCGCAAGGTCAAATTGAAAACTGTAGTTGTCGTTATTGTCAACGCTTGCCACCGTTGTGACATTCGCTAACCTGCTGTACTTTGGCGTGATACGGCGCAGCTTCAAGGCCTGAAATGTGCGGCAATGCTTGATGAGGTCGGTGACCGAGGCGAGACTCCTCTCCGATTAAATAATTGTAAACATCCTCGGCTATGCCTTTGAGAAGGTGTCCAACTTTGTCCTCTTCGGACATTCGAGGATTGACCATTTTGCAAAGCTTCAGGGTCGCCTCTATGTACGTAGTACAGGTCTCACCTGGGACTTGGGCACGCTGAAGCAATGTCTGCTCCACCCGCTTCCTTTTCGTGGTGGAATCGACAAAGCACTCTGTGAGGTCAGTAACGAAACTGTCCCACGTTGTGAAGGTATCTTAATGGTTCTCGAACCACACTAGCGCAGTGTCTGTGAGGAATAGAACCACATTGTCGAGCTGAGCTGTGGAGTTCCAGCCGTTGTACTTGCCCACACGCTTGTAGTGGGTGATCCATTCCTCCACGTCCTCGCCGAATTTTCCTGAGAAACGGCGGGGCTCCATCTGATGCATACAGGCGCCGGTTGTTCGCACTGGAGCAGCCAGAAAAGGCTGTTGGTCGCCGCTGTGGAACATCGAGATCTCAAGTGGCGTCGGAGGCAGTCGAGCCAGGCGTCAGCTCCGGCGTGGCACTTGCTGCAGCAGCTCCGTAGTCTTGGTTGAAGTACCCCACACCTCCACCACAAAACTGTTACAGTTAATGTTGAACCAGCTTTATTTAAGGGACGAGGTTGATGGCGAAGTCAAGATGGCAACCTGAGGCTGCGCCAGCTAACGTCTTCCTCTTCTCCTTGCCTGGCTCATGCCATAGCAATATATTTTTGAAAAGAGCATTTCATTACGCAGAATATGCTATGCTGCAATGTGTGCTGGGATATTATTTGTAGTGGTAATAAATTTTTTTCCGAGACCTATACAAAAACCTACCATTTTCATGCAGCAACGAAAGAGTTAATATACCTTGTCTCAATGGTCTCTGGTAGGTTACTCATGGTGAAGGTCAAAATTAGGCACTTTGTTGGTATTTTCTTTTATCTCGTCTCAAATTGAATATATGTGCATTGATTACATCTTGCTCCTTGCATCCTTCAAGCAGTTTTGTTTCAGTTAGTTCCAAAAGGTCTTGTTCGGATATTACTCTACAGACTGTATTAAGTGAGCGGGGAGGAGAAATGGAGACAGGGTTGTCCACAATCACCACGAGGTCAGACAGCTTGCTGTGCTGCGTTTTATCACTCAGGTCGAGCAGCAAGTAACCATTAGCCATCTCTGTTGCTTTGTAACCTGGCCCAATTGTTTCAGTGGGAGATTTTGAAAAAAGAAATGGTGAGATTGTTCAAACAGTCTTTCACAAGATTTTCACAATGCATAGTGTGGAACTTCGGGAATGTTACTTAAGGTTGGACGAAAAAGTTGAGTGTTGCATCGGTGCACCCCCATTTCTGAGGGGGACGACCAGGAAGTGGAGGATAGCTTGATTCCATCGTATGTACTATCAGCGTCAAATGAAACTTGAACAGCGGAGCGCGTGCCCAAGCATAAGTGAAGATATAGTGCACGCCATCCAGTCATCACCATTGACAGGCGCACACATCCGGTTTGGCCGCACTGCGCGATCCCCCTCTAGTGAGATAATTTCGCTTCTTTTCTGGTTCTTACATTTGAAAGGGAGAAAATGAAAAATAAAAATGAAGCTCAAATATTGCAGTTTACGGCGAGTCTTGTCGCACAGATCGCAAAAGCCACAAGTGCTGTCGGCGCGAACAGTGGTGCGCGTGGTGCAGTTTGCACCGTCATCGCAAGGTAGATTCGCCCGCGCAAACAGCGCGGGCGAACCGTGCGAACTGTCAATGGTGATGACTGGACGGCGCGCACTATATCTTCACTTATGCTTGGGCCATGCGCTCTGCTGTTAAAGTTTCATTTGACGCTGATAGTTTGATACTATTATGTTCAGCAGTCATGCCTGCCACCCACCACCGAGCCCAACAAGCGGACGTGGCGACATAAGGGCAAGTTGTGCGCACATCAGCAGTACATCATCGCTATAACCAAATATTCTGTAAGCTAGGCTGATTACCCACACAAGGTTAACCCTTGCCGCCCCAAAATTCAGAAGCAAGGAGAAGTGACTAGAAGACAGGAAAGATCGAAAAGTGAGAGAGAAAGAAAAAAAAAGATTGATGAGAGGGACAGAAAACGGCGGCTGCCAATTTCCTACAGATGGGTCATTCTGGAGGTGCTGTCTATGTGAAGCAGACGTCAAAGAGGTGTGTTGCCTCTGTCAGGTGGCCTTAAAGTTCTGAACACCCAGCATAAGCTCGACCTCCAGGATCCCCTCATCCGCAGACACGGCTAAGTTCCGCACAGCTACACGCGGGAGGGTCCAACAATCGCGTGCTTCGGTACGTAGTGTCGCAACACACCAAACGCCTACTGACGCCGACAACCCTGCGGGGTGAACCCACGGTGGCCATCTAGCGCTCACAATCAGCACGCCCAGGCAATCAGTGGTCTCGCATTATGCTCCCGGTGTGCACGCTCTTATCGCAGTGATCGTTGGGCGCACGCAATAAGAATGTGCGCGCCATGAGCGTAGCTTGAGACCACCAATTGCCCGGCTGCTCTGATCACGTGAGCCGTACGACCACCGTGGGTTCGAGCACTCCAAGTCACCATGCATTAAGGGTGCCGCGCCCGTGCCTGCTCCCGCCCGGTATCTGTGCTGACGCACGCACCCACCAGTCCCAGCTAGGGGGCAGGCGAGACCACGCACACAGCAAATGAGACCCTAGGTGAAGCTCTCCAAAAGCAACAAAGAACATTTATTGAGCTAGGATTCAACACGAACAGAAGTTTCAGCAACACGTCCGCATCTTAAATCTAATTGCGACACAACATGTGGCCAAATAGTCACCAGTGGCCGCTAACAACACACCACAACAAAGAAAACAAAGAACCCAGCAGAAAGAGGCTGCCTGCCTTTGGCCAGAGCCCGCCATCGCGCACCCCATGGCGGAGAAAATGGAAACAGAAAGAAATAGAAGAATCGCCTGGGGCACGATCGGAAGGCGCTGTCTCAGGACATCGAGACGACGGAAGAGTGCATGCGAGGCAGGGACTGGCAAGTAGCCACTGGCAAGCGGCGGACAAAGGGGTCGCCACTGGCAGAGTGTGAGATGCACACACCTTACAATGCCCCGATACGATCTCCTCGGGGCCCACCTTGTGTGCGCATATCTGGAGCAAACGCAAGCACGGCCAGAATTCCACCAAAATTTCTGCTAATGGGTGAAGCCTGTTGACTTTCCAGTGGACGGGATGACAGCCGAGTGACAGTATTTTATGACCCGCTGCCATCTCGTACAGGCAAGGAGCAGAGGGACATGAAGCCCCCAGAAATGCAATGCATTGGAACGACATTGGAACAAAATAAATAAATAAGTTGGACGAAGATCCGAAAAGAAAATGAAGTGACCTCATCAAGCCGTTAGATTTAGCGCCGTCCACTATGTGCATGATTGTCGGTCAGCGTGACCAGATAATATAAAATGTGCATAGATTCAGCATTAATGCTAAAGAAGCGAAAATTGCATACCATGTCCACCTCGAGGAAGTTTCATTAACGTGGTTCAAAGAGCTGGCGGCAGCGGGGGTGAACGTTGATGGCAAGGTGCTGCGTGAGAAAGCCAAAGACATTGTACTCTTGCTCGATGCGAGTAATTTCCAAGCCTCCGGTGCTTGGGTCCACCGGTTTAAGGTGAGACATGGACTCGTCTACAAGTATGTGCTTGGGCAACGGAAAAAAGTGGACGAGGTCGTCGTGAACACTTGGATGGCGACCGCCTTGCCTTCACTCATCACTGGATTCGAGCTATGTGATGTGTTTGTTGGGGATGAAGCCGCTCTCTTCTATAACTTTCATCCTGGCAAGAGCCTACATGTTAAAGGTGAGGCATGCCAAGGCAGCCGAAGAGTAAGCAGCAGATTACAGTTTTGCTTTGCTTCAATTCTGACGGTTAGGAAAAGGTACAGCTGGCAATTATTAGCTGCTACCGGAAGCCTCGCTGCTTCAAATGGCTGGCCGTTAGCCTTGCATTCACAAGGCCAACCGCAAGGCCTGGATGACATCCACCTTGTTCAGAGTCTCTTACCTCAACCGCAAAATGGGCAGCCAAAACAGAAAGATCTGTTTGATTTTGGATAAGTGTAACCACCCACCCGAAAGATGCCACCCTCTGTAGACGTCAAGCTCGTTTTTTAGAGCGCAGCTCTGCGGCTGCCATTCCTGCATTGAGCATTGGCGTCCGGGGCTTCCCTTGGTGTAGCCAAACCGACACGCCCAGCAAAGGAGCGAATGCAGAGCACATCAGGGGATGAAAGACAGCGATAGCGAAGAGAGTGCAAGAAGGAAAGCAGATGAGCAGGGTATGGCGAAAGCATGCGAAGAAAGGCATTGTGCCGTGCAAGACAAGCTCTGCGGCGATGACCGCTACGAGATGGCACCAGAGTAGCGTGCCATCGTCTGTTCGCCGAAGACGCCATCGATAAGGCTTGTAGCGAGCCCATCCACTGATACCGCATATGGAAACAAAGCGCTGCATGAGCGGAGGTCTATCTGCGGTGGCTGCTGTGAATTGCGCCCACACATCCCCCACGCGCTGCCTTTCATGATCTCCCAATAAGCGAGACAGTCGCATCACACTTTGCTTTGTTTGCAATGTTCTCTTCCTAATATAAACCGTGTACCTATATTAATCTAATACAAAATATTCACACACGAAATGAAAACTCGTATAGAACTGTGCACAAATTTCACATTAGGGAGTATCATAATCATCTGTGAATTTTTGCCTTCGAATGCAACGAACCACAGACAACCGCTAGACGCGGGCACCATTCGAAGCATCATTTTAAGAGCCTCTTGGTGCATTGTCTGCTAGCAAGGTTAAGAGCGGAAAGATTCGTTGCTCATTCTCTTCTCATAGCTAAACTTTCATGCTTAAAACATCGATTCCCTAACAGTATCTTGGATAAGAAATTTCTTGTTATTTCGTAAGCAATTCACCTTCGTTGATAACTTTATTTCCAATATCAGCGATGTAACATCTGGTGCACCACAAGGAAGCTTACTCAGACCATTACGTCTTTGATTTATATTAAGGGCCTGCCATTTGAAATAATGTCATCCATTCACTTGTTCGCAGACGATTGTGTAATCTATCATCAAATCTGCTCACCTTCCGATCACGTTGCTCTCCAACGAGACCTTCACCGTATTACTCACTGGTGCTCTTCTTGGCAAATGACCCTAAACACTGATAAATGCAAACTAGTAACATTCACCCGCAAGAAGACATTTTCCGCTTTCGATTACTCACTGGATAAGAACCCCGTCACACGCACCAACTCATATGAACACCTCGGCATTCTCCTTACACCTAAACTGTCATGGTCTGCGGACATTGAAAAAATAGCTGCTAAAGCCTCACGTACGCTCGGTTATGTTAAACGTAACCTGCGCGAAGCTCCTGCTCTCACCAGACAAATCGCCTCTCAGACACTTCTAAGGCCACAACTGGAATTCGGAGCCCCTACCTGGTCACCTCATCAAGCTTACCTACTCGCGATAAGTCCAAAACCACGCCGTCCACTTCATTGTCAGAGATGATCACCACAACTCTAGCATGACTAGCATTAAGTCATCTTTATCTTTCTCGTCTTTCAAATCACGATGAACCATAGCATTGTTTTGTTTATTTCACAAAATAGTCCATAGCACGTGCCCGTCCACCCTGCCGCTCACTTGTCCATCTTGTACATATTTGCGTCTGCATAATCGTCTCAGCTTCCAGCGTATCTTTGGCCGACCCAATGATATCAATTCTTACGCTTACCATGTGCCATTCAGCACTGGAATAACCTACCAAATGACATAGTTGACATTCTTGACCCTGTATCCTTCAAAGGACGCTTACGTATATTACTTCCATAATTCATAACAACTAAACCATACTGCGCACCTAAGTAGATACTTTTAGCAAAGCTGTATAGTTATTTTTTCTTTTGTATTGCGTTAACATTGTTAGAAACTTGTTCTTTCATCTTCACCAGCTACCATTTGTATAATTTTTGGTACTCCTTTTTTGCTACTTCACACAATCGTTTTGTTTCATTTATTGCGTTATTTATATGTTAGATTTTTGTTCTTTCATGTTTACTCGCCAACAATGTATAATTTCTTTGTACTCCTTTCTTTTGCTAATTCTCTGTATCCTCCCCTCACGCAATACTCCTTCGGGAGCCTTTCAGGTAAGTGAATAAATAAATAAATAAATTCGGAGCTGAATGTCATAAATGCGATATGCTTCGTCGTAATGAGTTCGGACCACGTCTCGCCCGCTACAATCGCTACTTGTTTTGCAATATGCTGCTTTGCGAAATGAGGACTGCTGCAGCAACAACGGCCATGGCAGCAGCCTATGACGACTGAAACTTTCCTTGCACTTGACATGCTGAGGCGTTCAGTGGGGCGCGAACGCACTCATGAGGTCATGTGCACGCACTTTTGCATCTTCCAGAAGGCAATCGTTGACAATTTGGGAGAGAAGAAAATGCACACAGATATCACAATTTTTTTCTGCGGCAAATTCAGTTTTTCTAGAGGTGTGGGAATATTCAATAATTTCATATATTACCGGATATTATATGTTTAATATGCGTATTTGATTCAGAAACTAGGTATTCAAAAATTATCAAATTTTCGATTGGATACAAATATTCGAAACAAATTGAATATGTTGCTGGCTGTGCAGGAGGAAACATGGTTCTTAGCGTTTGTTCCCAGCAAATCTAAAAAAAGTATGTTTGTTTTGTGTTAAATTTTGCAATAATTTCATGTTGCTCGCAAAATTTTGTGTGTAAAGCACTCTTAGCCACTGGAAGTCTAAGCTTTGCAAGGCCAGCTTCAAAGCATGGGTTTGTGAACAGCGAGGGTGCACTCTTTTGCAGGTTCCACCCCCAATCCTAAGCTTATTGCTTGACAGCAAATGTGATGAGTGACGGCTGGTACAAGGTAAATTGTTTCCGAGTTTAGGGGAAATTGACGTAGTATTAAGGCACAGGTTGGCGAGAACGAAGAACTAGCAAAAATTACCCAATTTTTACAGCTAACATGAGCCAAATACAATCTTTTAGTATAATGGCTTACTAGGTTAATTTCTTTACCAATGAGAATATAGTTGCAATGTTCTAAGATGTTAAAGTAAACCAACTTGCTAATAAATGCACATGCATATCATTACTCAATATTCGATTCGATATTCACCGCTGAGTATTCGCATTCGATTCGTATAAGAAAATCTTTGTTTACACACCCCTCATTTTTTCTTGATTTTGTGTGTTTTGATGATGTGAATTTTGGGTGAAACAAATATTAATATTTCATTTCATGCGACTATGAAATGCATGAAATTCATATCACCCGAGATTTTACTGTAGTGTGGCAGTCAAGTTTTTGCCAAAGTATGACAATCGGTCGTTTAAGTAAACTTTGCATTGTGTGATGTGCAAGCAGGCGCGCACAGACCTTGCAATGCAATGTGTGCTGGTGGCGGCATGGCGCACACCTGCACTGGTTTGCTGCATTCATTTGCAGCCCTGTACTAAATAAAAATGCACAAGAAGCATTTCAAAGCATGACACATTAGGATTACCGTAGCGATCAGTATATCAAAACCCATTCCGCAGTACTTCATTTCATTTCATTTATTCAACCTTAAGGGCCCGAAGGCATTACATAAATATGAGCGACTTCCGACGTTTTCTTATAAAAATAAGTAAACTTGTGTGTATTTGACGGGGCCTTGGATAAAGAACTCTGTAAATTCCCCCTTTTCGCAGTATCAGGAAACTGTGAAATGTGCAGATGTTTGATATAAGCTTCAGATAGGCATATATTTTGTATTTCGAATTATCCACATACCAAACTATTTCGTGATCCCTTTCAAGTTCAACATACAGTCGACTCCCGATAATTCGAAGCCGCTTAATTGGAATTTTCGGTTAATTAGAAGTGAAGTGCTGGTCCCGTCAGTTTTGCATGTAATCCTATAGAAGAAATCGCTCGATAATTCGAAGTTCTCATCCAGTAACATTGTTTAATTGGAAGTTAATTTTCAGCCGAGATCCTCGAGGTGACCGTCATTCTTTGGTAGAATGTGCAATTTTTCAAGTGTTGCAACAGTTCCGTGCTCCGCGTTGGTGTCATCGCCAACGCAGCCGCCCGCAACGCCATCCTTCTCGGAGCGGTGCGATTATTCATTGCTACAGCTGCCGTGGCCTCCGCGATCAACTCCGGCGGGAGGCGAAGCGGCTCCCGCCGAAGGCCACGCGCGGCTGCCGCGCGTGGCCGGAGCTGATCGCGGAGGCCACGCGGGTGGCTTAGGTGCACGCAGCGCTGCATACTGGCAGTGGCGAGATTGTGCGAGATTAGTCTTGCAGCGTGCGCAGCGTTACGTCGAGGCGTGTGTTGGTCGAGCGCCTTTGTGTGGGAAGCTCGTAGGCTAGGTTGTTCCACGAGTGATTCGGAATTGACTGTACCTAGTCGCGCAGTTTATAGCCATGGCAAACCGTGGCTCTTATCGCACGCTCGACCTGGCAACGAAAGTCGAGGTTTTGAAGGAAGTTGAGAGGGGAGGTGCCGCCAAACAAGACATAGCGCGGAAGTACGGGATCAAGCCGAACACGCTCTCTAACAACATCAAGAACAAGCGCACAATAATGGATGCATTTGAGAACGACAAGTTCAAGACTTCTCGGAAGCGAATGCGCACCGGCGCTTACCCAGAGTTGGAGAAGGCTCTGCTGGTTTGAATTAGGGAGGCCAGGAGCAACAAACTTCCTCTCAGCGGAGACATCGTTGCGATGAAAGCCCGAACGCTTGCAGCAATGTTGGGGATCGACGACTTCGTTTCGTCAGATGGATGGCTGACGCGCTTTAAAGATCGCCATGACCTGGTTCTCAAGAGCGTGTGTGGTGAAAGGCGTCCGTTAACCAGGAAACTTGCGCCACTTGGAAGGACGGAAAGCTGCGTGAATATCTCGCCGAATACAAATCGGACGACATCTTCAATGCAGATGAGACTGCACTCTTCTATCGGCTTCTACCAGAGGAGACCCTGACATTCAAGGACGACGACTGTGCTGGGGGCAAACGCAGCAAGGAGAGAGTGTCGGTGCTGATCGCGGCAAACATGACTGGCACGGAACGATGTCGGTTACTTGTGATCGGGAAAGCCGCGAAGCCGAGATGTTTTAAAGGCGTGAAGACGCTGCCTGTGGACTATGAGGCGAACAAAAAAGCGTGGATGACGGCCGAAATCTTCAAGAGCTGGATAAGCAAATTGGACCGCAAGTTTGCTGCTTCGAACTGCAAGGTGTTGTTCCTTGTCGATCACTGCAGTGCTCGCGTGAATGTGCCAGCCTTGAGTGCAATACGCCTTGCATTTTTGCCTGCAAACACAACGGCTGTTTTGCAGCCAATGGACCAAGGCATCATTAAGAATGTTAAAGTCCTGTACAGGCAGCACCTCCTCGAGCGCATGATTTTGTGTATGGATAGCTCCACAAAGTACGAGGTGAGCTTGCTTAGTGCCATCCACATGTTGGCGCGAGCATGGGATCGTGTGAAGCAAGAAACAATTGCAAACTGCTTTAGGGCTTGCGGTTTTGTGGCAGCTTCTTCGGAGGATGCCTCTGAAATTTCAGCGGAGGAAGCGTCAACAAGCGAGCTTGACGGCACTGATTTTGGTAATGCTCTCGGGGACGTCAATTTTGAAGATTACGTTGCCGTAGACAAGGCGGTCGAAACGTGCGGTGCGCTGACGGATAGCGAAATTGTCGAGATTATTCGGCCCCAGGAAGCGACCCAGGAAAGCGACGATGACGTTGAAGGTGAGCCGCAACCTAAGGCTGCCGATGTAGCTGCGGGCCTTGCTCTTGCGGAGCGCTTCTTTGCCGCTGAAGGTAACGCGGAAGAAGCGTTCCGTCACATCTACAGCCTGCAGAACTTGCTTTCAGCAGCGCGATTCGGCAAGAAGAAGCAAAGCAAGATGACCGACTATTTTTCTTAGAGAAAATACTCTATTTTGCCACAAATAAAGTGCTGTTTTTTGTGTTTTGTGCTTAATGGAAGTTCGTTTAATTCGAAGTTTTGTGCGGTCCCCGTGAACTTTGTATAAACGGGAGTCGACTGTATTGGGGATCGATTATAGAGCTCCACGCTCGGCTGTTAAAGGACGGCGCTCCATTTCGGACTACTGGGACACCATAAAGGTCGGGGCCCCAGCGATTGTTCTCCCAGCTTTATCTGAAAGATCCAAGTAAGTGCAAGTGCTGGTTGCACGTTGGGTCGTCTGGCAAATCCCTGGTCTAAACTCATTCAACTGATGCCTTACGTTAGCGTACGAAGGACATTCACTGCCATATAAAGTATTTACACAAATTTCACGTGCACCTTCTTTAAAAAAAAAAAAAAAATGGGCCCTAAAATTAACTGCACATTACAATTGGATACAAAACTAAAACTGCATTTGCAGCATTGGCAACAGCCTACCGTCCAAGCTGTCAGACGAAGCCTCATCACCATGGTAAGATGATGGCAGAGCATGTTTCCTTGTAGATTGCTGTGGGCTCATTTAGTGCTTAACTATGACGACTTTTGGAGATACTACCACTTTGATGAGACTTTCTCAGCACCAGATGCATTGGCATAAGGGGCCACCAGGATTTCTGGTGTTGTGCCAAGCTCACTATCTGCGCAGAGTCCCCGGGACGCTCTCAGCCGTATATTTCGACAAGTCTAATACAGAGTGATGTAAAATCACGTGAAAGTGACCGTAGCCTCCCAAAAGTAATCACTCAAGAATACAGCCTTGTGCACTTTATATCTGTGGACAATAAAGTGTAAATGGTGATGACAATGTGATGCTTTCATTACGAAAGCACATTTAAAAATAAAGTTTCCGTTCGGTGAAGTGTTATTCTCCACGTCTCATTGCCACACGGGGTCGTGTTACAGTGAAACCTTGTTACTACAAGCACCAACCCTATTAACAAACTTCTAAGATTAACAAACTTTTCAGAAATCACGCACTGAATTCTTATGGTTTCAATGTAACAATTCTTAGGTACTACGAACTTCAGAATACCGAAATTTTCAGAATAACGATTGTTATTCATTTTCAGTGTTATGTTAACAATGCCTCAGTACTACGAACTAACATTCTGAAATCTAAGGATTCTTAGATTTCTATGTATTCTTCCCAGCAGCCAAAACAGTAGGCCAGCAGATGACAAGGTCCAAAAAGCGGATGCCACGGTGCACAGGTTTGGAAAACCCGAGACAGCGATCAATTAAAAAAACATACATTTTTTTTTAATAGTGGGCAACGCAGCAGCGAAATGGGCAACATGCTCAGGAGCACTTTCTTCTACGCATTCCAAGTTGCGGCTCTCCTGGCAAAGTTCGAGCTTTTGTTTAGCTGCCGCTCTGCAACTGTCTCGTGGAATCACGATATAGGACGGCTTCGCATCCCATTGTCGGATCCTGGTGACATCTGCCACGTCAACAAGATATCGAGCCCTGGCATCACAGCGTACACACGGGATCAGCCATGGATGACGTCGACTCACGTGACCCTGCAGGAGGACTTAAAAGTGAAGCCCGCACCGTGCTACTCCAGTGGGCAACGCAGAAGCGAAATGGGCAACATGCTCAGGAGCACTTTTTTCTACGTATTCCAGGCCAGTAGATATTTGCCGACGGCCTGCTATCATAGCGATAATAGCTTTTTATTGCTGCTGCCTTGCCCACTGTGTCTTGAATGTCTTCTTGCGCGACTTAAAAATATTCCGGTAAATATTTTGCTTTGTGGCGACGTTGAGGCCAACCCTGGCCCTACCGAGAAGGAAGTAGTGATGGAACTTCTTGCCGGTCAAAATTAATTGAAAACAGCTATACATGATGTACAGGCGTCTCAAAAAGAGATTGGCAAGCAAGTCAGTTCATTAACTGATTGTGTTGATGGTTTAGAGCGCCAACTGAGGAACCTAAGTGTAGTTACTAAGCGGGTCGAGGATATGGAGACTGCGATGTCTGCGGTTAGAACAGATCTAGCCTCCATTGTTGAAAAACTAGACGACCTAGAAAATCGCAGTCACAGTAACAACTTAGTCATTTACGGTCTTGACGGACCAAGCAACGAATCTTCTCAGGATCTTGAAAAGAGAGTAAAAGAGTTGTTTCACAGCAAACTTGGTATCTCTGCGGCGAATATAGAAAAATGCCATAGGATTGGAAACAGAAATGCTGGCCATACACGACCGGTCATGCTTGGGTTTCTCGACCATTGGGAAAAAATGTCAATTTGAAGGCTGCAAACAAATTGAAGGGTACAGCTGTTTCAATATCGCAAGATTTCTCACGTAGAGTTCGAGAAATTAGAAGGAAACTCTGGAACAGTTCTACTTTAGAAAGAAATAATGGCTCGAAAGTCAAACTTGTACACAATAAACTGAGCATAGACGGCGCAATCTTTGGCTGGGATGAAAAGAAAGGTACACGTGTTCAACAAAAGAAAAATCAAAATTGACGTTTTGTACAAAAGCCTCAGGAGCTTATATACTTAACATGAACTGCCGGAGTGTGGTTAACAAAGTCACAGAACTTGAGGGAATCTTGGTGGCCCATAAACCTGAAATAATTATTCTCACGGAAACATGGTTAAATGATTCTATCAAAGATAACAAATTTGTTCCTCGTGGGTACAATGTGCACAGGAAAGATCGAGGGAGCAAAGGTGGGGGTGTGGGTTTGCTGTTCAAGGAGCGTTTTAGTATTTTGAGAATGCCAGATATACCGAACATTGAGGGAATATTCTGTAAAGCCTATCATGGCGCAATTAGATATGTATTGGGAGCACTTTACCGACCACCTAATTCCTCTCCTGATTTCTTAGCTCATTTGCAAAGTTACCTGATTGCTCATGTGAAGCCTGGTGATCGATTAATTCCAGGCGGAGACTTCAATATGCCGAACATGGATTGGTCAACCTTCACACTAAACGTTTCTAATGACAGGCTACAAGAAGGGTTGTTTGATATGCTTCTTTCTTTTGATCTACGGCAAGTAGTTGACAGTTTCACTAGACTCCAAGGTAACTGCTGCTCCATCCTTGATCTGTTTTTCTTAAGTGGATCTATTACGGGGCAAGCAAAGTGCGAAGTACTGCCTGGAATTTCCGATCACTCTGCTGTGTTGTTGACCCTTTCGGGCGTCTCTGTGAAGAAATCTGTTGATGTCACTTCCGTGCTCAACTTCTCGCGCACAGATGATGTCGCCATATTGGACATGCTTTCATTTAGTTTTGACTCATTTCAAGGAAGCAGCGCAGACATTCATACACTGTGGAATCAATTGAAAGATCTTTTAAATGATTGCATCAAACGCTTTGTCCCTTCCATGCTAAAGAAAAGGAAAGGCAAATCTCCTTGGATTTCACGAGACACATTGCAATTAAGAAGACGATTAAAGCGCCTGAAGACAAAAAGACGTACTGCAACAGACTTGGACGCTTTGCTTACTAAAATTTCCGAGCTCTCCTCCGAGCTAAAAATGAAAGTTTCTTCAGATAAGCAACGCTACTTTGGGGAGAAACTTCCTAAATTTATTTCAACCTCTCCTGAAAAGTTCTAGGCTAATTTCTCACAGTAAGCAAATTAATGATGCTTTCATCGTAAATGGTGTTTTGAGTAATGATAGTGCAGTAATAGCAGATGCATTTAACTTACATTTTAGATCTGTGTTTACGCAAGACAATGGTTCATTGCCATACTTTCATGCTTCATACCCTCCTACGTCTGACGTTACTATTAATGAGAATGGAATACTTAACATGCTCCTTAACCTTGATATTAAGAAGTCACCCGGTCCTGATGGTTTACTAAATGAATTCTTAAAGCGTTATGCGCCATGGGTCCTAAGTATCTGAGTGTGCTCTTTTCTAAATCACTAAATGAAGGCGAGATTCCAATCGACTGGAGAATGGCAGCAGTAAAACCTATCTTCAAAAATGGTAATAAGCAGCATGTCTTGAACTATCATCCTATTTCTTTGATTTCAACATCATGCAAACTTCTGGAGCATATAATACATAAACAACTTACTGAGCTCCTTTCAAAGAATAAAATATTATCATGCCATCAGCATGGCTTCAGAAGGGGTTTCTCTACATGCACACAATTAGTAACTACTGTACACGATTTCGCTAAGGCAATAAATTCAGGTAAGCAGGTCGATGCAATCTTCATGGACTTTGCGAAAGCCTTTGACAGGGTTTCCCACAAAAAGCTACTCCACAAACTTGATGTTACTCTGGGTAATGCAAAAATTGCTACTTGGCTTTCTGCATATCGTTCAAACCGATATCAATATGTTTCATTCAAAAACCATGTCTCTCGGAGGCTTCCCATTGAGTCTGGTGTTCCACAGGGTTCGGTGCTCGGACCACTGTTGTTTCTAGTTTTTATTAATGATATCGTTAATGACATTCCCGTAAAAATTGGATTATATGCGGATGATTGTGTTATGTATTCAGAAATAGATAGCGTCAGTGACCAACTACGACTAAATGAAGCCTTTGAAAAGTTGTAAAATGGTGTAGTGACTGACATATGGCTATCAATTTTGACAAAACTGTATTTATGAAAATTTCGCGCAAACTTAGAAATCTGCACTTCCAGTACTCGGCGTGTAATGTCTTGCTATCTGAGGTTGAGCACATAAAATATTTTGGTATTTGGATTTCTAAAGATCTTAGATGGAACAAACATATCAACACTGTATGCAATTCTGCCAATCAAAGGCTTTTCTTTCTCAGGAGGGCCTTGAGACTGACAACACCTGAAGTTCGCCTTCTTGCATTTAACGCAATTGTGCTGCCACTTTTAGCTTACAGATCCATAATATGGTATCCTTTCACTAAAAAAGATATTAATAAAGTAGAAGGTACTCAAAAGCGGACCGTTCGTTGTATATATAACAGCTTTGGGCGCACGTCGATGACAGCCTTGCTAAGCAGAGCCAATCTGCCAACTCTAACCCAAAGGAATCGTGTTCTCAGATTAAAATTTTTGTTTCAGCTCATTAAAGGATACTACAGCATAGATATTTCTGAGATTATTTCCGTTTCAACAGGTTATGCTACAAGGCAACGGCATGCTCTAACAATTACCCCCTTCACTAGCCGCAAAAATTGCTTTAAATACTCATTTTTTCCTAGGGTCGTAAGTGAATGGAATCAGCTGTCCAACGATGTGGTGTTGCAGCCATCCCTGAATTTGTTTATGTCCCATATTGTGTAATTTTTTTATTTTCGCTCTGTTACATTTGCACTTGCAGTAGATGCATCGATTCAGTTGTACAAGACGTTTCGCTGCAGTTTTCGGTCGCCCTACCATCCACAAGTTGCGCGCCGAGCAGCGGTTACGAGAGCGAGCGCAACAACCCGGTGAAACATTAACCTGTTATATTGAAGAGGTTCTTGACCTATGCAAACGTGTGGATGCGTCTATGCTGGAAAATGACAAATTGAAGCACATATGCAAGGGCATCGCCGATGACGTTTTCCAAATGTTGATCGCCAAGAGCCCGCACACCATAGCAGAGCTCATAAACTTGTTCCAAAGCTACGACGAGTTGAGGAGGCAGCGCGAGTTGACTAGGTGCCCCTCAGTGGCTGACGAGGCCCTCTCTTCCACGACAGCCTTCTCTGATCATTCCTCCTTGCTCACACAAATCCAAGCTTTCGTGCGGGAGGAAGTTGCACATCAGCTTTCTCTGCTACCCTTCGCTGAGCTACAGCAGCCGCTGCCACAACAGCCTCCTACACAGCTCGCTCCTACGCTCCGGCGGGTTATTGAAGACCAAGTTGCTGAGGCTCTACCAATGCAGCATCAGCAGTACCCTGCCGCCGCGCCACTTACTGTATTTACTCGCATAATAGGCGCACTCGCATAATAGGCGCACCCCCAGTATGGTCGCGGAAAATCAGATTTTTTTATTTCCGCGCATAATAGGCACACCCCGAACTTGGCACTGTGATCAGTACCGCATTTACACGATTGCAAGCCGACGCCCTCCTGCCCCTCCATCTCGGGTGGAAAAAAAAAATGCACGCACATTCCACAACCCAAGCTTATTAACACATTTGCTGGACTACTAGTCTCATTAGTGTTGTTGCCGTCGCAGCTGCTGAGGTCCCACAGCACATACAACATCGCCTTCTCCAAACCGCCCCCCTCCCCGAACCGCCGCGAAGCCAGCGAGCACGACGACTTAATGCGTCCGTAGAAACAAAAAAAGAAAGAGAAATGCATCAACGAGCGAAAAATAGTTCTTCCATCAACTATCGATAACACCCCCCTCCCCTCCAAACCGCCGCGCGGATGTAAGCTTTTCGCTACGTTCGCTACCTTCGCTTGGAAAGCTGGGTGACTCGACACAAGCGACAGTGCCATCGCCATCAATGCTCTACACAGGCTGACACAGGGAAAGAAAAGGTAAAACGCCACATCTCGCCATTTTGCAAGCGCTGTGCAGTTCGTGTGGTCGCGTGTTCCGAAATGGGCAAGTACGGCAGCTACACGGCTGCATTTAAACTGAAAGCTGTGCAGTATGCACTCGAGCATGGAAACCGTGCTGCAAGCAGGCATTTCAGTGTCGGTGAAACAAGCATTCGCTACTGGCGAGGTCAGCAAGAAAAACTTCAGGCCACAAAGAAGTCGCGACAGGCCTTCCGCGGTGCAAAGTCGGGAAAGTATCCGCAAGTGGAAGATCAACTAGTTCAACACATACGGGGCCTTCGACAGGACGGCTGTGCAGTGTCTCTCGACATAGTGCAGACTGAGGCGCGCAGAATTGCGCGAGCGCAGGGCATCGAAGTGAAAGACTTCAAAGCAAACTCCCGATGGACAACGCGCTTCATGCGACGCCACGGACTTACCCTGAGGAGGCGCACAACGTTGGGCCAGCGCTTGCCCTCAGCATACGAGGACAAGGTACTCGAGTTCCACCGTTTCGTCATATGGCTCCGGCAGCAAAAAAACTTCATTTTGTCACAGATAGGTAATTCAGATCAGACTCCTCTCTGTTTTGACATGCCGAGAAATACAACAGTAGAGGAAAAAGGTGCACGAAGTGTGCTTATTCGAACATCTGGCGCAGAAAAACAAAGGTGTACTGTCATGTTGGCAGTGACTGCGGATGGGCGCAAACTACCGCCTTATGTTATTTTTAAGAGAAAGACGCTCCCAAAGGGAAATTTCCCTCGAGACATCTACGTGAGGGTCCAAGAGAAAGGTTGGATGTCCGCGGAATTGATGGTGGACTGGGTCAAGACCGTCTGGGGCCGGCAGCCGGGCGGCCTGTTGTATCCGGCCATGCTCGTTTTAGACAGTTTTCGCGGGCACCTTGTAGAACGTGTACGAGAAAAGTTGTCAGAGCTGCGCACAGATATTACCGTGATTCCGGGAGGCCTCACTTCCGTGCTGCAACATTTGGACGTTTCCCTTAATAAGCCTTTTAAGAACAACGTTCGAAGGTTGTACACCAATTGGATGGCTGGAGGACAGCGTCAACTAACCCCCGGTGGCAAAATTAAGAGGCCGCCTATGGAAATGTTGTGCGAATGGATAGTGGAAGCTTGGCGAGAGATCTCCGATGACGTCGTCAGGAAATGTTTTAAGAAGAATGGGATCTCCAATGCACTGGATGCAAGCGAAGACGACATGCTGTGGAGCTCAGACAAAGACGACAAGTCTACACCCGGCGGTGATGAGGATGTTCTCTCCAACTCAGACTCGGACTCTGAATAGTCTTAATAAATTTTACGTGTGTGTGTTCAGTCAACGTCTCTCGCCTGTTCATTAAAAGGTAAGTAGGTAGCTTTTATTTTCCCTTGTATGCTGGATTTATTGGTAAATTATGACAGTAGCCATATTCCTGCCACATGTTAAAATTTAAACCGGGAGAATGCGAGTTGAAAAAATTTCGTAAATTTTACCCCGCGTAATAGGCGCACCCGGAACTTCAAGCCGAATTTTCTGAAAAAAAAAGTGCGCCTATTATGCGACTAAACACGGTATTTATGCATCCGTCACCGCGCAGCCCCCGCGTCAACCACTCGTTGCGCTACATCCTCGGCCGCCACCACTTGTTCATAGTTCCGTTCATCGACCTGCTCCTGCCTTTACTTTACGCACTTTACGCACTTTACTTTACTTTACGCACGCAAGACAACAGGCCCATATGTTATGCCTGTGGTATGCCCGGCCACATTGCACGACTCTGCTGCCGCCGCATGCTGCACTCTGATGAGTTTGTGAAGTCGCCTCCCTACGCCAACGTGCAGCCTTTCCACGACACTTATTTTAGTCGGCAGTCGAACAGGCCACCAGCCGAGCGCCCGGTCCTTACATGTCGTTCACCTTCCCCGCGTCGCCGCTCGTTGTCCCCAATGTGTCGGCGCCCTTCACCCACGCAAGAGGAAAGCTAAGCACTGCAGCTCAGGAGGCAAGAACTGTGTCGCCATCGATCTGTACAAGTCCTCCATTGTCGCCTTCGAACGTTGTCGATCTTACTGTTGACGACGTCCCTACCGTTGCACTAATTGATACTGGAGCAGCCGTGTCTTTCCTAAATGAACGCCTCTCGCGCTTTACGAAAAGTTACGACGCCACTTTCTGCATTTTCTCTTCGCACAGCAAGCACCCAGCCAGTGCAGCCTTCAGCAGCATGCACAGCTAGAGTTGTTATTCAGGGCGTTCTCTATATTGTGGAGTTTGCGGTTCTCCAGTCCTGTTCTCACGAAGTGATACTTGGGTGGGACTTTCTATAGTGAAATAACACAGTCATCAATTGTGCACGCGCTGAAGTCGAATTATTGCCTCTGTGTGACGTGCCCCTCGTCGGCGCCACTTCTCTTCCCGCTAGGCTAGTCCTCCGAGAAGACATCGCCATACCACCGTACTCGTCTGCCGTTGTTCCCGTCTTCTGTGGAGCAGTCTCTGAAGGCGCTCTCCTCTTCACTTTTTCAGAACTCTTCATGACCCGCAAGGACGTTCCCCTGCCTTTCACCGCGCTTGACATTTCATCAGCCGGTTTCAGCGCCATCGTTGTCTGCAATCAGCTTCCTACAGCCTTGATGGCTCTTCGCGGCGAAGCACTTGGCCATGTTCAGCCTATTGATGACATGTTTATAACCGACGTGCCGGATGCTTCGTATGCAGAGCTCACCGACTTCTGTGCACTTTCTACTTCTGCTCCGCCATCACCTGACTTATTCACACCTTTCACTGCCGATGACCTTACTTCTGAGTAGCGCTCCCAGCTTCTTCACCTGCTTTCCCAGTTCCGCTCTTCTTTTGATGTCGCTCAGCCTACTCTGGGTCGCTTGTCAACCGTCAGCCACCACATCGACACTGGCTCGAACGCGCCATTGTTGCAGCGTCCGTACCGCGTATCCGCCAAGGAGCGTCAGGTGATCAGTGAGCACGAGGACGACATGCTTCAGCGCGGCATCATTCGACCTTCCAATAGCCCGTGGGCATCACCGGTGGTTCTCGTCACAAAAAAAGATGGTTCCATTCGGTTCTGCATCGATTATCGCCGTCTCAATAAGGTAACGTGCAAAGACGTCTACCCTCTACCGTGCATTGACGACGCTCTGGACAGCTTGCAAGGCACTAAATTCTTCTCTTCATTGGATTTACGCTCGGGCTACTGGCAGGTCTTGATGTCAGCAGTTGATCACCCTAAAACTGCATTCATTACGCCAGATGGTTTATACGAATTTAATGCGATGCCATTTGGCCTATGCAATGCGCCTGCTACCTTTGAACGAATGATGGACAATATCTTGCGCGGCCTAAAATGGAGCATGTGTTTGTGCTATCTCGACGACATCGTTGCGTTCGCCCCTGATTTCAGCACGCATCTTCTTCGCCTTAGGCAAGTGTTGACGTCCTTGACCAACGCAGGCTTGCAACTGAACCTGAAAACGTGCCAGTTCGCCGCGCGCAAGCTCATGATTCTAGGTCATGTCGTATCACAAGACGGATCTCCTTTCTGGCTCGCCTGCATCTCCCATCTCCCGCTCCCTGCGTCGCCAGGCTGTCCATTTTGCTGTCCGGGATAAACTCTTGTATCGACGGAACTATCAGCCCGATGGTCGCAAGTGGCTCCTGGTTATCCCTAGGGCTTTGCGTTCTGACATGTGCGCGTCTTTCCATACTGACCCACAATGTGCACACACGCAGGTGTTTTGAAGACGTATGAGCACCTGCGGCAACGTTACTACTGGCGAGGAATGTTTACTTTTGTCCAAAAGTTTGTCCACTCGTGCCCGCAATGCCAACGCCGCAAATCTACGCCTCATCCAGCCCACGGATTATTACAGCCGCTCCTGTGCCCTGCTCGTGCCTTCGACCGTGTGGGAATTGACCTGTACGGGCCGCTACCACTAACACCCGCTGGAAAACGATGGATTATTGTCGCGGTTGATCACCTTACACACTATGCCGAAACCACTGCTCTACCTGCAGCGACCGCCAGTGACGTTGCATCCTTTCTGCTCCACCGTTTCATTCTTCGTCATGGTCCACCTCGGGAGCTGCTGAGTGATAGAGGCCGTGTGTTTCTGTTGCAGGTGGTTGAAGCTCTGCTTGCTCAATGCCGCATAGTTCACCGGACCACCACGACGTACCATCCTCAAACTAACGGACTTACAGAGCATTTCAATCGCACTCTTGGTGATATGCTCGCCATGTATGTTTCATCGGAGCATACAAACTGGGACATCATCCTCCCATTTCTCACTAACGCATATAATACGGCTACACAAAGTACTACAGGATTTTCTCCATACTTTCTTCTCTATGGTCGCGATCCTTCCCATACCATCGATACGGTTTTGCCTTATACACCAGACGCGTCAGAATGTGCTCCCGTTTCAGCCGTCGCCCGTTACGCCGAGGAATGCTGTCAATTAGCCCGAAAGTTCACCTCCGCTGACCAACAACGACAAAAAGCCAATCGTGATGGCGACGCTACGAATCCGAACTTAGCTCCCGACACCCTTGTCTTGTCCGTGCCTTCTACCACGCCTGGACTTTCGACAAAACTTCTCTCGCAGTATGATGGACCATACCGCATTGTCGAACGGACCTCTCCGGTCAACTATGTCATAGAGCCGCTTACATCGACATCCGACAAGCGCCGCCGTGGACGGGATGTTGTTCACGTGCGCCGCCTGAAACAATTCTATGACCCGCTCGTCTCCACGTCGCAAGTCGCCAGGATGGCTCCGCTTTTGCACCGGGGGTAATTGTAATGAAGAAGAAGAGCCCAAGAACAAGGCCAGCCAGATCACTTCTTCCATGCCTGCTGTGCAACCAGTGGGCCAGCCGGACCGCCAGTGCTTGGCACGAGTGTGAGCCGTTCGGGCAACCAGCTGTTCCTGCTCTGCGTCACCTGCCTCCTTGGTTACGAAGAGACGTTACCCTCGGAACTGTTCAGTGCACCCATTACACAAGAAACATTGCACTTTGGAGGAGACATGGAGCTTCCTTTTTCTCAGCAGTTCTCTCAGTGTCAGCATCTGGTTTGCGCTCGTCTCTTATTATATGGTGCTTTGGTGGTGCGTGGCAATAGAAAATATGAAATATAACAGGACGGGCTGAGAGCCAGCAACGATGTTTCCGTGGATAGCTCAAATGGTGACGACTTATGAACTGATAGGTTCATGGGTGGAATGGTTAATTTTCGGGCTTTCACTATAACAACCTTTTAGAATAACTGGAAGTAAAAAACTATGTGGCCACATTATGTGTAGCTGGACAAACCCTTCATGAGATCCAAGCTCACTGAAAAACCTCTATAAATGGTCATGCAAAGTGTGAAGTGTGACCCACCTTGGGTGTTCTGGTGTCAACAGGACGGGCAAACACCTGGTCATCCGGAATCTGGGATCCTGGAGGCACTGAGTCAGAGGGCCGCGTTCCATTGTAGGAGTGGAACCTGCAAGAGCAAAGGGTGATTGTGCCACGATGCCCAATTCCAAAACAGCATAAGCTCATCTCAGTTATTCCACGAACCTCGAGCAGTGCACAAACAAATCACTTCTACAAAATGACATATGAGTAGCAGCTTACAGTTGAATTTACTTTCATAAAATTCCCACCACCTTTTCAAATGCACTTCTGCTAGCCTCCTGGTTAGCTTTGATGGCAGAGCCATGAAAAGGCAGTGGTCAATTCAGGATGAACTCAACAACAAAGCTTTTACTCTGCAAAGAAACCTGCATTGGTTTCCTTCGTAGCAAATCTAAGGTGGATGACAATGATGCCTTTTCACCACCCATTTCTCTGCGATGCACAACCCATGAGCCAAACAAAATTTTACTGTTTGTTTACAAGGCAGTCACATTGGTATCACATGGAAGAGTTCCAAACCCAATGCTGCACTTAAAGACAAAAAATTGCTGCGTCGTTCTGAGCAAAAAGAAATGGTACGCTACCCTAGTCTTTGATGTAGGTGTCTCTTAGTGGCACTTGCACCTCGGCATTGGTGTTCTTTAGGTTAAGCGAGCGAACGTCTTTCCCTTGGCATAATATGAGGGCGAGGGAGGCTGAGGAGGAAGCACATTTTACACACCATCTTCTGTGCTGACGTCGGAGTACGTAACGAGCGAGAGCATACAGCTGTTGTGAGCACGCGAGCGTTGGGAGAGGAAAAGTGACAGAGGAGGGAGTGACGTCGCATCCACTCTATACGGCAGATGTTCAGTCTATGCCAGGCAACTGTTTTCCATTTATTTCCATTTATGGTCAAATATTGACATGTCTATTTGTTCATCGTTATCGAGTTGCCATGTACGTTCTTGATTTCGGGAAATCCTCGACTCACGCACACACACGTAGTCTGCATTCCGCACCGCACGCGGCTTGCTCTGCCGATTACTTCACTCACTCAGTTCGTCGTTGCGCACTCCCCGCATGTCAACCACGCACACACGCCTTTCATTTTTTCCCTCCCTGCCACACACCGTTGCCTACCGTCCCGTGCCTGCTACTCTAATCAAGGTGTCTACTGTTAAGAATGGCGAGCTGCAATGCAGGATTGCCACCCAATTACGACTGGGGAACAAGACGCTCATCCCCCACTCTCCGTCGCTTCAGCTAGGATGCGTTCGATGAAGTGGGCTTTGTGCTGAAAACCGCCGCCATCCTCTAGCCCCATCGCCGTTGTGACGGAATGAGTTCGGCGGGCGAACTATTGTGCCCGAACTCCCCAGCGCGGACCTGATCTGCTACGCGTGCGCAAGCTGTCGCGGGAAAGCCATTTTTTGTTGCTTCCCACGCGCCGCCCGGGACGCAGGACAACAAGCTACCCAGAATGGCTCCGAGCTACCCGGAACGGCTCCCCTCTGACGTCGGTTCCGGACACTCGAACGTGTGAGCCTTTGTGTGTGTGGGCCGTCCTGGGGAGGTGGGGGGGGAGGGGGGCGGCTAGTTTACGATGAGTAAACGAACGTTCGTGTCACCTTGTATCGCGGGAGGAGCAAGTGTTTAAAAACTGCTGTGGTGTGACTGCTCGATACACTTCTCTTGAGCAGTCATGTTGGACTGACACTCTTTTTCTTAAGCAGTCATGTTAGACTGATGCACTTTTCTCAAGCAGTCATGTTAGACTGATTTAAATACTGTAAATAAACCCATATTCCTCGTTCCCGATGAGAAGCAGTTCTTCCCTTCATCAACGTCCTCAGCGTGGATAAGTTGGACGACGGCATGGGCCAGCTACCTTCGAATTCATGCCGGACTCCAATCCTGACAACGGATCACGAGCGATGGGATTGAGCCCCCAATCCTGACACTACAAGTTGACATTTCCAAATTCCCTGAGTTTTCCAGGTTTTCCCTGAGTGCCTTTGTAACATTCCCTGACTGACGCAGAACTATGTTTTATGTCGAGACGGGCTGAAACCACGTTGCCCAATGCTGTGAAAGCATGTGAAAAAAACTAAAAAAAAAAAAAATGACTTCATCCAATTTAACTTTTTCAGATGCCAATTTATCCTGTTGATTGAAAACTTGCTTTAACCACATTTCTTGCATCTTCAGAATCATAGAAAGTATACAGCTGCAGGAAAGAAATAATTTTCCACTGTTTGGTGAGTTTTTTCAACTTTATAGAATGTGGACTCTATGCGAAAACTGATACAGCAACATCAAATACGAGGACATAAACTGTTTCCTGTTTTGAAAAGCTTGAAAAGCACTTTCCCAGCCACTTAAGAATTATGCCTGATGCATGACATTGTGAAAAACAATGAAAGAAGTGAACCCGTCACGTACCATATGCAGAGACAGAGTAAAAACGCCCAACCGTCTACTTTCCGAATCATTTGCTAAAACATTCTGCTTGTTATTCAAAATTGCAGCACAATTCCATTCATCAATGTTTCAAGATGTATGCAACACATTCTGATATCATTGCTTTCATCAGTGCTTTTGCTGTTGACGCACTATCTTGCTTTACACTATTGGGTACACAGTATCTGAAAGGGTCAATACTAAGGAGTAGTGTTTATTTTATTCAAAAAGAGAACAGAAGGGAGGTGTTAGTAAAATGCACAGCAAATAAAACGTTTCCGAAAAAATTGCAAATCGAGTCGGACATTCTCAAATACGAATAATAAGGTGAAGCATAAAGAAGCAAATATTTTCGAATATGAGCTATTTCGATAAGCTGGTAGCAAGCTTAGTGGTATGAGGCCCAAACTTTGTCACAATTGAGATTCTCTCTCAACAGCTTGCAAGTCAACTTCAACTGTCCTGACATACTCTCAGCACGCGCACGATGACCCAGTGTTGTGTTTCACTGCTTTAAAGAGTTTATTTTGGTGTGGATGAGGGACAACTGCATTTCAGCATCAGCCAACACTTTGTTTTTGGAGCTCTAGCTCCCTCAAAACGGTGGCAGCACGCTAGCTTTCCTGTTCATTCCTCAATGCGTAGGTCCTTTCTGTTCTCGTCCTCCTTCTGCCGCTCGTTCGCCCCACGGACCGTTTGAAGGATCTTTTTGGTCAGTTGTACAGTCAACGTCAGATTTTTCTAACTCCTCAAGGGCGTCTTTACTGCGTGTTTTACTGCCCTTAAAAGACTCAAACTGCCACGGGCACATTCGAAAAAGCTCTGAAGGCCTGTCAGTACACGTATTAGTCATATTGGTGCTTGGACTGTGACAGGAGATGCCGGGTGCATGCATGTATAATTAAGGAATACATACTGTGTCCCGTGGCAATAGCCACTTCATACGCTTGTTGAGCTTCCCCGCAATACTTTTGCGTTTGCCTCACGAAGAAACATTTCTGTACAGAGGCGAAGCTGACTTTCGGGAACTGGCATTACGCAACGCATCGTTTCTTCCGGGCTTCGAAGCCAATCGTGAGGACAACAAATGCGGAGTCGGTGCCATTGCTGATAGCGGCGAATTCCTTCAATGAAAAACACTGCACCCAACAGCAAGAAGCTTAATAGCGAACGTCAAAGCAGCTAGGCCTAGCGTTGCCGTAGGATCCGCATGCGAGAGCACCGGTTCGAGGCGGCGAGGTAATCAAAATGGCCGCGGTGGTGGCTTTGATTAAGGCCGTCTCGGACCGATGGTCCCGGCAGGAAACTCAGGAAAATCGTACGGCGAAGGGTTCTTGCGCCCGAAATTTCACTTTCTGATACACTGACTCTAGGGGGTACGTGGTGGTAGCGCGAAGCAATCCAAAAAGTCGGTCGTTCACTGCACACTGGCAACTCCTCCAGCCTATGATAGGGCATCAAAATGATTTGTTACGATTCCTGTCTGTTACTCAAGCCATCATTACCACGACTTTCGTTCCCTTTCCAGGAAATTACAGCTAATTTTCCCTGATAGAAGCACAAATTCCCTGAGCTTTCCCTGACTTTTTCCAGACTACTCAATATCCCTGAGAATTCCTGGTTTTCCCAGCTTTCCCGGTTGGTAGACACCCTGTCTATCCAGTTGCCTACCCTCTTGTGCCTTCGACTCTGTGCCACCTGGCGTCGGCCCGGTAATCTCACAGATCCCCCTCCCCCCCTTTTATCCTTTGAAGAGGGCTTCCAAGGCACACGGTAAGGAATTGGCTAGTCTGCATTAGCGAGGCCTTTCTGTTTCCCTGTAGCCGGTTCTCTGAGTTTGTAGGTATTGTGTCCAAACTGTGCAGTCACTCTAAAGAGACCTGTGCGTCGCGGGGCAAACTTGGCTGTGAATCCAATGGCTGCCTTACTTAGCGGGTGAGCGTCTTAGGGAACCAAGTCTCCAAACTTGAAGGTAGCTGGAGTGCGCTTTTTGTTGTAATACTTTGCCTGGCTGGCATTTGCTAAGATTTGGTGGTCCTGTGCAAAGGCTCAGGCATTTCGAAGGTACACATCCAGTTCAGCAGCTAGGTCATGAGGTGCACATGGGGGCACCTCGGTGTCAGCTGCCCGATTGTGATGGCTCAAAACTGCAGGACCTGCCAGGCGACGGGCCGCCATATGAACGTGTGCCCAAGAGTAGCGACAAACCAATGCACCCAGTGCGGAATAGGGGACCCACTGCAAGACCACATCTGTGAAACCACTTGTGCCTTTTGCGGCAGGGAACATGCTACCGAAGCACCAGAATGTCACAACTCAAGCAAATCCAGTCGCGAGGCCGACTGAAGCAGCAACAGCACCAGCACTAGAGCCGGCCCAAGCAGCGGGGGATTATCAAGCAATGCTGGCTGAGCTCGAAGAGGGAGCGCTCAGTCACTTCGGGAAGGTCCAAGTCCAGGTCAAGATCAGAGTCTCGGGGGTGATCAAGCTCCCCTGAGCTGAGGCAACAACCACCCCCTCAACAGAAGCAGAAGAAAATGACACAAGCTAACGAAGAAATTGAGGTGAGCTGGGCAGCAATGGCCTCCCAAACCAAACCAGACAACACACTTTCTGCCGAACTAGCGCAGCTAAGAAGAGAGTTGGAAATCACAAGAGTCAGGTTAGAGGCTTCGAGAGAGAAAACAGGCAGCTTAAAAAGCCGGTACAAGCACCTGCAATTCAACAGTCACTCCCTCAATCAAATAACACAGCGACGGGGAACAATAGCACTGCCAAGACAGTACAGGTGACACCAGTCACGGAGGCAACAGTAACACACCTGATAGACACGACAGTCGCTCGGTTTACAGAATACATTGATCGGAAATTCGCCATGCAAGATGAAGAGATAGACTGGAGAACACAAGCCTTACAAATTGAGTGCAGGCAGCTGATCAGAAAAGAAACAACAAGCTCTACTATTAAAGAAAAGGCAGGAAAGTCCTACAATAGGCCCGGACTGCACTTAAGGGGGGAGGTGGGTCCTAAAACTTTTTTTTTTATCTTTGGGTGAATCTTTAACAAACTCCACTGACTGGGGTAGTAATTTTTCGTGCTGATTTCAGATCTGTAATTAGATTTTTGATAGCTGTAGCAGTTAAAAAAATATTGAGGTCTGAAGTCAAATTAATTTCAAACTCGTTACGGGGCTTTTCGATGATTCCTTCTTGCTAAACCAAAAACTAAATGCTTGACACCATTGCTAAAGACCTGCTGTAGGGGGTGATGCTATTTTTATTTATTTGAAAGCATTTTACGGACAAAAAAACAATTTTGCATTTATTAAGAACATTTTTTTCTAATTAGCAGCGAGTACTATACCTGAATGTAATTTTCATGACGGTGCAAGAGTAATAAAAATAGCATCAGCCCCCAGATCATTTCAATATGAATAAAATGATACCACCCTTGTCATTTTTGGCCAAAAAGAACCCAGACAAAACACTTGTAAGGCTGAGTACGGTGTGCAAAAACATCGAACTGAAATAAACACATTTGAAGTTTCAGACAAATGTAGCTTTCGCTGAAGTGAATCTACAGCAATACAAATGGCACCGTTTTGAAGTTCTATGTTTTGTTAGAATGCCCATACTAAATGTGTGACTGCAAATGCTCAAAATAATAGCACACTGGCCACTGAACTAGCACAAGAAACTTTATTAGGCACCATTCTCTACAAAGAGCATGGTGCCTGGGTTTCAAACCGAGCTGCAGAACTCTGTGTGGGCATGAATATAGTTCCAGTGTGGGGGGATGCGCGACTCTCACGCGTCCCCTGATATGTTGTTTTCCCGGACGGCGCGTCTCCTGTAATCCGGCTTCGCCGCGCGGCCTGGCGCCCGCGGCGGTCGGAGTGGTTGAGGCGCAGTACGAGAGAGGGCGCGAGTGTTGCGCTGCTAACGCCGCCGACAGGCGGGGTTACTTGGGCGCCGAAAAACAAGGCGCTCCCTCTTTGGCGGCGGGACGGAAAGCAGCTCGGACGTGCCGCGCATGCGCCGATCCCAGCTTCTGCGAGACCGTCTCGCGTGCCCGCCTTCGAACGCGCCACCGTTCGCGTGACCGTACACGCGAACAACCAGGCGTTGGGATTCAGCATGGGGCGAACATATTCGCTCGCTATCCGGTCGTGGTGAGTCGGACCCACAACTGTTGTACCTGCAGGCTGCCTGATTGTGCCTGATTGATAGCAGTCTCCAAAACAATCAGCGAGGCATTTTTTTTTTTCATTTTGTAGAATTGACCATGTTACTGAATGAAGGCTCTGAGTGTAAGTAGCCTTCCAAGTCATCTTCACCTAACAATGGCTTGCAAGTTAGGATCAGAGAGCTAGTTATAGATATGCAGCTGCTAGGTGCTTTCCAGAATTGTACTTTTGTATGATGCCTTGATCACTTCTGCAGCCAGATGTACCAGCCTAAGGGGCCTAGTGAACAGAGCTCATGATGATATGCTCTTTACGGGGGGCGGGGGGGGGGGGGTTATGATAGATATTGTTACGAGCTATCGTGACCATATGATTATAGAGTGAACGCGCAGTATGCTTGGTTGCGCGTCCGAGGTGCAGACACGCGAAATGCCTAGCCGCGCAGTCCGAGGAGTCGACACTCGATGCGCCTATTCGCGCAGTCTGAGGTGCCAACGCGCGAAATGCCTAGACGCAGGCTCGAGGAGTCGACACTCGATGCTCTTGTTTGCGCAGTCGGAGGCGCTGATGCACGAAATGATTAGGTGGGGGTACGAGAAGTCCGCGTGCGATGTGCATGATCGCCGCGTCGGAGACTGCCTGTGCGCGAAATGTTTAGCCGCGAGTCCGAGGATTGCATGTGCGATGTGCTTCGTCACGAATTCCGAAACACCGAGTACTGAAAGGCTTAGCCGCATGTTCAAGGATTCCGCGCGTGAATCTCGGTGGCGAAGTCCACGTCGCCGATGCTCAGAATGCTTAGCCGCGAGTCTGAAATGTCCACAAACGTACGAATCGGCCACGCTACTGCGATGTCCGCGTAGTACCCGTTTCAACACGTCGAGGTTACGGCGAGTGGAGACGTTCTGACTCGCGAGGTGCAAAGAGCCGAACAGATGACGCGAGCGCCGGACCAATGGTGAACCGCGCTGGAGTCACGTGGTCGGCGCGGCCTATTGCAGACTCCGGCACAACCTTCAATCATTTGCTTTTTTGTGCACTTGTTACTGTATGGAGGACATCGCTGAAGCGGCAAATTCGAAGACTGAGAAATGCGAGCAGCATTCCGGGCAAGTTGGTAATCCATTGCTTAAATGATATTGCGCGACATAAAAACGACACGGACGTGAAAGAAGACGACACACCAAGCGCAAACTTTCAACTAAGTTTATTGTGCCACTGCGTCATTTTATACATGGCAGGCAACTTAGATCGCGCATGCGCTTACAAGGAAATGAAGTGCGAAGTCATGTAACATGGTTACGTGTCATGTGACGCCGCGTCCAAGCAACGTAATTCTTTTTCTGTGAGAGCCAGAGACGGGAAGCTAACACACGCATCACCCAATTTCGCGATCATCTGCGCTTCAGATATCTCACGGATGAGCTGCGTTCTGGCACGGGAAACAATCGTGCATTGATCCTTAAGAGGCTTGCACCCATGATCGCGACAGTGGATCGCCAAGAAACCACCTGAGCCGTTTTTTACATTGTTGCTGTGTTCGCGGAGCCGATCATTGAGGCAACGCCCAGTTTGTCCGATATATTTCTTCCCACATGAAAGCGGGAGGTTGTACACCACCCGGTGTACACACTCGACAAACTTTTTTCGGTGATGCTTTCTGCACTTATCGGAAGGGGCGGCATTTGGATCAGTCAGCCTGCAAAGCTTGCCGAGCTTGTCGGGAGCAGAAAAAACAACTCTTACGTTCGCCCTTTGGGCAATCTTTTTCAAGTTGTGGGATATCCCGTGCATGTATGGTATGGCACTTACTCTAGGGCGTATGCCAGGAGGGGCATCGGCAACTGACTTCTGCGTGCTGGATCGCGCTTCTCTTAAGATGCGTTCCGCGACAGAATGCGTTTCCAATGAGACCAAGATGGCGGCACTCGGGCACGCCGTTCTGGTGATATTGTGGTGTGAAAAACGCTGTTCTTTCTTGATTTCCGCGAGATTTTTCGCCACCTTGGCTGATAAAACGAATTTTTTTAGGGCACTTCTAAGTGGTTTACAGTGATGATATCTGGTTATCAGATAGAAAAAGGGTTATAGAAACTGAAGATATGATTTTAAAAAGATCATTTTTTTGCCATTTTTCGCGATGTAAAACCCGCGTCCCCCCTTAACGCAGAAAGCTGGGCTAGTTGGTGATTATTCGTATAAGCGGACGTTGCACTAGCGCGTAAAAAAAGGACATAGACAGGAACAACATGTCTAGCATTCAGGGTGTCTTTTCTCATGTTCCTGCCCGTGTTCTTTTTTATGCGCTAGTGAAATGTCCCCTTGTACGAATAACCACCAACTAGCCCAGCTTTCTGCCTTAGCTTGCGTTCGGTGTGTCTTTTTTCATGTTCCTGTCCTTGTCCTTTTTTACGTGCTAGTGAAATGTCCCCTTAAACGAATAACCACCAACTAGCCCAGCTTTCTGCCTTAACTAGCGTTCGGTGCGTCTTCTTTTATGTTCCGGTCCGTGTCTTTTTTTTACGCGCTAGTGCAATGTCCCCTTATATGAATAACCACCAACTAGCCCAGCTTTCTGCCTTAACTTGCGTTCGGTGTGTCTTTTTTCATGTTCCGGTCCGTGTTCTTTTTTACGCGCTAGTGCAAAGTCCCCTTATCCTTACTGCACACCATCGGACAAGACTCAGAAAGTCACGGCTAGGCGCCCCAGGGGCCTTAGGGAAACCACACAGGCCAGGCAGTGGAACTGCAGAGGGTTCCGGCGTAAAAAGGGAGTGATAGAGCAGCTGGTAAGTCCCAACAGACGCCATCGGCAGTAATAGCCCTCCAGGAAGTCGGAATCAAACCAAGGATGCAGGGCTATGAAACATATACAGCTTCGGAAGAACACAGAGTAGCAACGCTAATACACAGATCCATAACGCTAATCAAACGTGATACCGGTGCCGATACGGGCATCCCTCACCTATTAGTCGAAATTCTGTGCAAGGGCCCAGGATGACATGGCGTTTTTCTCCTAAACATCTATAGCCCGCCCTGTCTACATCAAAGGGCAGCGCATTTTACCAAGATAATTGAAGGAGTGGTTAGAAAAGCGCACACCAAACCACTACTAAATGCCGACGATTTTAATGCAAGGGACCGGGCATAGGCTACCCCCCCCCCCCCCCCAAGAGGTCAAGGGAAGACAGGTTGTAGAACTTATGGATAAGTGGGGATCTACAACTGCTCACGAACCCCACAATCCCAACAAGGATAAGGAATCGCGCACAAACAGACACTAGTCCTGACCTGACAATGGGAAGGAATCTCGTGGGCGCCATGTGGCTGAACACTCAAAGCCTGGCGAGTGATCACTGCATACCGTATTTACATGATTGTAAGTCAACCAATTTTTTTTTTAAATTAGAAAATCTGAAGTGGGGGAATCGACTTACAATCGAAACCAAAACATCGCACCGCAAAAAAAGCAAGACCAACAGGATATCAGGGGAGCTACAACGTAGTTACAATTTTATGTTTGCTCTACAGCCACACCTGTAGCTTTCCGCTATCCCGCGCGTTTGTTAGCTTTTTGGAAGGGTTTTTCAACATTTTTTTTAGTTTTACAGCGCGCACCGCACTTATGTGGGGTGTCGATAGTTCATGGAAGTGCTGCTGTTCCATTTGCGGTGGCACCCTCAGAACAGCGCCATGTGCGGGGAGTATCGATAGTTCATGGAAGTGCAGACACCGCTCGCGTGTTTCTCTTTCCCTGTGGCCATTTGGTTTCATGGGTTCAATTTGACTGCCAGCCAAGTGCTACTTCCGTGCTTCCTCAGTCGTCATGAGTGCCCCAAGTCCACTAAACATTCACCGCTCGTTCCCAGCAGCGTTGAAGAGGGCTGCCATCCTTTATGCTGAGGAAACAACTGCACAATGGGCCGCAAGTTTGATGTTCTTTAATGGGTGGTGCAAGAGTGGCGACGGCAGCGAAGGAAAATTTTCACCTGTGACGTCAAGTGAAGAAGTTTCCGCAGGCCGAAGTCGGGACGCTTTCTGGAGCTAAAGGCCAAGCTTGTGGCATACGTCGCCGAAATGCGTGGTCGGTCCCTGCCAGTGACGTGCGACATGGTCATGAGACAAGCCTGGATCTTCACCTTTTAGGGACTTGCTCCGCCGTGAGCACGAGTGGCTGGCAGCAGAAGACCGCGACCTTACGCCAACCGGGCATGTCAAAAGAGCCTCCCTGACGGCTCTGTGTGGTTAGGTGCTTTCGGCGTGGACTTATGTATGTATGCAAATGCGAAATTTCGCTGGGCGACGACATGCTGTGGGACCGTAGCAGCAATGACGATGGCAGCACTAGTGAGGATGAGTAGTTCAGTGACCATGCCAGCTACTAATAAATTTTCGTTATGGAATGCGCCCGCGGGTATGCTCTTTCTTTTTTTCTCCTGTCACATGCAATATAGCGGGGTCAACTTACATTCGAGTACAGGCAATGCACAACAGATGCAGATCTCGACATAGGAACCCTGGACGAATGGTTTGATAACCTCCGCAGGCAAAGAAAGGCGGTCACCAAAAACCTGGCTACCACGGAGGAAGCTCCAGCCATCGATCCGCATCTGCTCCACCTTTGGGAAGCTTGCAGGAGGCTCAGCAAATGGTGGAAGCAGAAGCTAAATAGGAAACTCAAAATCTGCATTGCTGAAATCACAAAGGAGGCAGAAGATTATGCCCTAGAATTGGCTGAAAGCAATTGGAAGAAATTCTGCGACAGTCTGTACGGAACGCTGAGTATGAGCAAACCCTGTCGAATACTCAGAGCCATCTCAGACCCGACCAAAAACTAAGGGCAAAACAATAAGACACTAGAACACCTGCTCCACACGTATGCAGGCGCGGAGGAGGAATTCCTGGCCGAGGTGGAGGCGAAATGCTTTGGAGGAGACATAATATTACGGTGATGTTGAGAGTACAAGACTGTATTTAGAATGCATAGACAAGCAGAGTCAATGGGGTTAAAATGGCTGCCTAGTAACAACACGCAGCAGCCAGCGTCTCGCGATGTTCTTCTTGCTCTCTCTCTCCTTTCATCCTTCCATAACAATATCACCCCCTCCCTACGAAAAGGAACATCAAGGGAAACTCAACCATATGCCACCATTAATGAATTCGAGGTCCGTGCAGCCATCAGATGCATGACAAAGAATATGGCAGCGGGAGCGGACAAAATCAAACACATTGATCAGAAATATGAGCAAATGCTTGATCACGGCCTTTATAAAGTTCACTACAGTAAAAGCTCATTAATTCGACACCTGTTAATTTAGAAATTTGGATAATTCGGATGGCTCTATTGGTCTCGGCCAAAGTGCATGTTAGTCTATGGGACCAAACCGTCGTTAATTGGTCATAATTCGGCCCCGCACCGCTTAATTTGGACAAATGCTGACAGCTGCCTCTACACAAAAGTGTGGTAAAGCGGCGTTGGCTCCCCTGGAGTGAAACCGAAACCTGAGAGGCATCGCCATCGTCGTCAATTAGTGGGGGCGATCACAGCATCACCGAACATCGGTGTCTTCTTTCTTCACTCCACCGTGCCTTCGGCGCCATTTTCCCTTGTGTTGTCGAGTCGCCATCATCTCTTCTTGTGAAGTTTTCTTTTTTCATTGTGACCGTGTTTTGCATGCCACCAACATTGTGCGCTACAGTGATGGCAACACCAGCAAAGTGGCAGGAGTACGAAGTCAAGAACATGGCGACTAAGGTGGAAATTTTACAGGCTTTGAAGAATGGCGAATCCCGACAGGACGTTATGACAAAGTACAACGTGAAGAGGAGCACATTGGGAACGTACGTGAAAAATGAACAACAGATTCTTCAAGCCTTCGAAAGCGGGAAGTTTGATGCATCAAGAAAGCGGTTGCGTACTGGACCTCATCCCCAGCTCGAAGAAGCTTTGCTCGAATGGGTTACTGACTGTCTCAATGCGCATGTGCCTTTGAGCGGACCTCTCATCATGGCACAAGGTGAGAAGTACGCTGCAATGATGAACACTAATCGTTCAGTGCTTCAGAAGGGTGGTTTGCGAGGTTTCGGGAAAGACACGAACTCGTGTTCAGAAGTGTGTGCGGCGAAAAGGCCAGCGTTGATGGAACCGTGACCACCCAGATGAAAAATGTGAAGCTGCTTGAGCACAACGCCTCATCTGAATAAAGTGACGTGTTCAATGCAGCCGAAACTGCTTTATTTTTCAGAGCTCTGCCCGACAAGATGGTTACTTTCAAAGGGGACCCGTGCATTGGTGGCAAGAAGTGCAAGCAAAGGATAACTGTGCTTCTTGCCGCCAATATGAGTGGCACGGAGCGCTTGTCACTTGTTGTCATCGGGAAGGCGTATAAGCCACATTGTTTTAAAAACATCAAAAGCCCTTCTGTTGAGTACAGAGCGAACAGGAAGGCTTGGATGACCTCGGACATTTTTTGAGGCTTTGAGGCTTTGTGGGCGCCTTCGGCCGACAGATTGACTTTCGGTGCTTCTGTCTGTTGGACGTGCGGACCCACTTGGGTCCCGCGCCCCTCTGAGCAAGGTAGCCACTTTCTGTGCGGCGAACCTGCTCGGAAGAGCCAGTGTGGCGGAGCAGACTTCCCGGGAGCTTTCACCCGTTGTCTGCACCTGCCACTCCAGTGCCGTATTCCTATATTGTATGTGCATTTTGTACATAACAGGGAATAAACTCCCATTCATTGGTACAACAGCTGGAGTCGTCTCTACGCCTTGCTGGTGAGTCAGCGAACCCGCCGCGGCGCCCCTTTGCATGCGCTGCGGAGTGGGGACGAGCTACGTGTCTCCTTAGACCTTACCTAGCCGGGACCGGGCACGTTGGCCTGAACCCCTACATATCTGGCACCCAACTACGTTTCGGCATGGTGTCGGAACAGGCTCCTTTGCAGCCCCTGTCGCAGCCTGAGTCCTTGGTTGCGGACCTTCTGTCGTTTGAGGTAGCGGACAATGCTGTAAGCTTTAGGGATGCTCTTCGTGCCAACCCCATGCTATCAAATGCCAGGCGCGACCCCCTAAGGATGCCCATAGGTCAGTCCATTAGCCCAGCGACACTCTACGATCCAAGCAGTGTGAGCCCTTTCAAAGGGGGATGCAGCACTTGAAAGACAAAAATCGGCCCGAAAATCGCATTTTCAGTCTCTTCATTTTCACGTTACCGAGACCCTTCTGCACCAACCTGCAACTTTTGGTTTCAAAATTACGCTTATTTTATGAGTTATAAGGGATCAAAACTACGAATCCACGCACGCAGACCTTTAAATTGAAGTCTCAACTCGCATATTTCAACCATCCGTAGCTCGCGAACTACGCGCTCCACAGGCGCCATTTTGGTCTTGTCTGAAAGCTCCTGTTTCTAGCGTTTCATTTTTTTCTGTAAGAAACCCTGCTCACCACACAAGAGTGAAAAAGCTAATGACAAAATAATGCGCAGTGTGTGCGTCTATTGGTTGGCTGGCGCACGTGACCAAAATGGCAGTTTGTGATTGGCTAGGGAAGCTTGTGTTGCCAACACCGCCTCTAGTTTTACCTACATGCCGCCATTATGAAGTGGTTTTTCGCTTGCGAAGGTTTGTTATCCCTAACGTGATCTAGCGGTTGACTATGACCGCCGGTGCAAAGAAGTTCCGATCTCTGCGTCTTTTCGGCCGTACACGAAAGAAAGGCAGGGGCAGAAAGCGTGTTGGAGCTGCTACTGCGCCGCAGGAGCTTGTGAGGAACAATTAGGCCCTGACATCGCCTGATAACGCCGTCGTGACCGAGGACACTCCCCCCCCCCCCCCCCCCCCCAAAATGTGCACGGTGTGGACTCCGGCCGCGTAAGCGTAAACGTCGATGTTATCGGCGACAGCGGTGTTCGTGGGATTGCTTCCCTTGACAGCGTGGACTCTGGCCATGTTATGATAACCAGCGATGCTATCGGCAACTGCAAGGTGCGCGAGCGTGCTTGCCGTGACAACGCACGCGATGTCGACTCCGGCTGCGTGAGAATAGACTCCGATGTTATCGGTGTCGGAGAAGTGTGCGAGGTGCACGCCCGTGAAAAGACCGCATTTGAGGGGCTTTTGTCAGTACCGGCAACAGCACGGAAGGTTGAGCCTTTTGCAGAGGCGAGCGGTGCAGCGACGGCGTCAGCGTCAGATCAGCCTACCGCTCCTTACATGATAGTGAACCTGAACTCCCTCAACTTGCTCCTTCAAGTTCTGCGATGTGAAACGTGCCACGAACCAGCGCAAGTAGTGAGGGATGATCGCGACTACAGCCTCGCAGTGAAGCTGACTGTTGTGTGCAATAATTGTGGAGACACTGCGACCAGATGGAGCTCGCCCCAAGTTGATGGCAAGAAGACATGCAATCCATTCGACATCAACCTCTCGGCTACGCGGGCAATGATATTTACGGGAAATGGCCAGACAGCCATGAATGATGTATTTGCGGCAATTGGATTGTCCCACTGTGGGAGGCATCATCAGACTTATCAGCACCACTTGAAGCAAATTTTGAAACCTGCTGCGACGCAAGCAGCCGAGGTCGCTATGAGCCAGTGCGCACAGAAAGCGGCCACACTGTATGAGGACCTATGTTTTGGTCATAGAGGTAATATAGCAGTGTGCTATGACGGCACTTGGATGACTCGCGGTCACTCCTCTCACATAGGCGTCGGTGCTGTCGTACAGATCTTCACAGGGTACGTGCTGGACTATGTTATGCTCTCAAACTTTTGTTTAGGGTGCGAACTTGGACCGAAGCATGATTCTGATGGCTTTGCAAAATGGAAGGACACACACCAGTGCCAAAAAAAAACTGACAGCAAAGCTGGTCATATAGAAGTTGGAGCTGGCCTCACACTGTTTCGAAGGTCTTTAGAGCGACGTGGATTGAGATACACAACCATCTTGTGCGATGGTGACAGCCGCACATTTACTGCTATCCTAGAAGAAAAAGTTTATGGATTTGTTGATGTCCAGAAGGAGGACTGCGTCAATCACATCCAACAGCACATGGGGACGGCACTGCGTAATTTAGCGCAGAAACAAAAAGGTGAGGGTAAGAAAAGCCTTGGTGGGAGAGGCCGGCTGACAAATGAGCTCATCACCAGGCTCAGCATGTACAATGGCTGGGCTATAAAATCCAATGACGGTGACGTGGACGCCATGCACAAGGCTGTGATGGCGACGTACAGGCATGTCATGTCCACTGTCGAATGTTCGGATCACAGCCTATGTCCAAACGGTGAAAATTCATGGTGTCGTCACAATGCTGCAAGAGCAAAAGGAGAGCCTGAACCCAGGCACCGCTACAACTTGCCAGAACATGTGGCAGAAGCAATGCTGCCTGTCAATATGCAACTATCTGAAAAAAACCTGCTCCAGAGATGCCAGCGAGGCAAGACAGAATTCGAATGAGAGCCTTCACTCAGTGATTTGGAGTTTAGTCGCAAAAGAACAGCATGCTTTTCTCTTTGCTGTGCAAGCTGCTGTAGCGGAAGCTGTCCTACGCTTCAAGACTGGGAGCCTGCTTGCATCCACTGCAATCCTACGGCAGCTACATATGAATATTCCTGGCACTGCATCTGAGTGAGCAAAGGAGAAAGACGGCCATCGAAGTGCTAACTCCAGCAAGAAGCGAGAAGCCTCTTTGAGCGCATGGAAGCTGGCTAAGAAGCGGCATACAGATGGGATGCATCCAGATTATGCCCCTGGTGTATTTCCTTGAGATTTTATTGGCATGTTGCCAACAAAAATGTTGCAGAAAGTTTTTCCTTGATTTCTCAAAACAACAATTCTGACAGACTTCCGATTCTGAAGGTAAAATAGCTTCTGTCCTATTTCAGCTATCAGCATAATTTTTTCTTTTTTTGCCAGAAAGAGAAATGTATGTATGTAGTAAGCAATATGCCCCTTGGCAGAAACAATATGCATTGTTTCTGCCAATATGCCAAAGCAGTACTCTTCTCAAAAAGTTTTTGAAATGGGTCACATGTTTGTCATGTCAAGATGTCACTTTTTTCTCACAACATTGATGAGGTCTAACTCTTGCTCAGATTAGCCTAGAACATTGATTAATACCTTATGACACTCCCAGAACATTCAACATAGTCTTTATACTCAAACCACTGTGTTAGGGTTTTCTGTTTAGATGCTAAATTTCCTCCAAACAAAGGACCCAGCTTATACAATGCTTTTAGAGTACAGTAGAACCCCGCTGTTACGTTCCTCACTGCTACGTTTCCCCGGCTGCTACGTCGTTTTCATCCGGTCCCGGCATAGCTTCCATAGGATCTAATGTATAACGAACCCCGCTGTTACGTCGTAGCTGTGAAAACGTTCCCGCATGATACGTCGCAACTTAGCCCCCCGAACCCGCCTGGGCTAAAGTAGGCAACGCGCTCCAACCGCCATTTTGACTTTTGACGAGTTTTGGCCGGGCTTGGCTATGGAACTGGCTGCAAGAAGCCGCACGCCAGATCAAGAGGCCGCCATCGAATTTGTGTGCGGCTTCTTGCAGCCAGCTCCATAGCCAAGCCCGGCCAAAACTCGCCAAAAAGCCAAAATGGCAGTCACATACGACGACTACGTCGCCGTGGATGTTGTCGTCGTGACGTCAGAGTGTCAGAGCATCGCCGAGATCGTTGGGATCTCGGTCGCGAGTGAAGTCGCAGACTGCGATGCACGAGCCGCATGATGCCGGGGAGTTGCCAAATTGTAGCTTTGGAAAAGCCGTCGCGGCTCTGGACCTCCTCCGCAGGTACGTCGCACCTCACAGCGACGCTGACAGCAATGCGGCCTTCCAGGCTAGTGAGAAACGTGTGGTGATTTCTAGCGAGCGAAAGAAACGGCAAGCCACAATTCTGGACTTTTTTTAGGTCCTAAGCGCACTCTGCGGAAATAAATTGTCTATAGTTGAAGCTGCACATTTTTTCATTCATTTTCGGAGCTTTCCTCACTGTTGCGTTTTCCCGGCTGTTACGTTTTTTTTTCCCCAGTCCGGTGAAGAACGTATGAGCGGGGTTCCACTGTATATCGGAAACTACTTATCCTATGGCAAAATTAATTACATTTTTAGAATCTGCACAATAAAATACACAAAGTGTGAAAATTTCGTTCAGATCTGTCCACAAATAAAAAAGTAGTCTTTCAAGTGTAGCCTCCCCCCTTAACTTCTCAGCTGCTGCGTCATTCTGCCGAGCAGGAGCGATCGTGCTCCGCTGGCGACTGCGATACGCTATCCGGTCTCAGTTGGCCTGGAGAGCAAACTTTTCGCAGTACTGTCAGCCGGCCTCCCATAGGGACAGTGCCTGAGGAGCGGGCCCTCTCGCCCTCTCTTCGGCTTCTCTCTCCTTCAGCATTGGAGGTATGACGTGTCTTATGCATGACGTTTCTCCGCCATTCGCCGGTCCCTTAGGGCCACAAGAAGGCACATCGTGGCAGGCACCCTGTGAGCCTCGCCTGAACCAATCACTGCTGCACAACGCAGCCGCGCAGTTGCTATCATCGCCGATTGAAATGGCACAATCTCAGCCTACTGTCAGGCCTCCCGCGGTGGACCCTAGTCCCCCTAGGCCTGCGCTGCCGAGCAACCTTAAGGTACATATTCCGACGTACAGCGGTTACTCAGACCGCATGAGCGCTACAGAATACTTGGAGCCTCTATGCCAATACCAGAAAGTGATGAGGCTGGAAGATAGTGTGATTATAAGCACCATATTGCCTGTCTCACTGGCCGCCCGTGCTGCGCAGTGGTACCGCCTAGTTGGCCAGCATGCTCGTAGCATGGAGGAGTTTAGGACGCTGTTCAGCCATGGGTTCCTTCCTCCTGACTATGAGCGACGCATGCGGCGCGAGTTGAAGCTTTGAACCCAACACAGGGACAAATCTCTGCTCGAGTACTTGAGAGCCATGCAGGAGCTTTATCTCCTAGCAGAGCACTTGGCGTCGAACTCTGAGAAGGTGAAGCGGGTGATTCAGCAAGCCCATCCAACTTTCGCCGCTTACGTTCGAAACGGCCGGTTCCACGATCTGGACCATTTGGCTGCTGAAGCGAAGTATATTCAGGGTGACATTCTGGCGGCACGTGCCTACCGCCTGCCGCCACCAGCGTTGTTGTCCCTTGAACGCCGGTGCGCTTGGAACGGCAGCAATGTACGTGCGGCAAACCAATGCAGCGACAGCCTCTCGTTGGAGAAATGGAGCGAGGCACGTGGAAGCTTTATGACCGCGCTCTTGACCCGTACTCGTACGCCAGGCAGGCGCACACAGTCGCCCAGCCCGGTCAAGCACGAAACTCGAACCGCCGAAGCGGCCCGGCGATGGAAACTGATACCAATGCCCACGCAGCGCAACAGAAACCACCGCTGGCGTTCAGCGTGCCGCGAGCAGCTCGACCTGCACGCAGCATCGTTTGCTCAAGTGCAATGAGACGGGCCACACTGCCCGGGAGTGCGCAAACCACCGCACTACAAAAGGGCACGATCGCCCTACAGGAGAAGGTGTGCGCCGCCGGTGACTTTGCCTCCGCCAGCAGTGCCTGAAACAAGGGGTTCCTTAGCCTCGATGGCGCGTAGGGTCCGAATTGATGACCCGTTGCCAGGGCTCCCTTCCTCGTGCTCACAATCGCTGGTCGAACGTTTGCACCACTACTAGACAGCGGCGCCACAGCCTCGCTGTTTGGGGAGGAAGTTTTGGCTCACTTGCGCCGGCACTCAGTCCGGCTACGAGCCTGCAACACCGCCTTCCATTTCCTAAGCGGTGCCGCTACCTCGTGTGGCTCGGTGAGATTGGTTGTGCACCGGGAGGAGCGTGTACGCCATCACAGGTTCGTGTACCTCCTTGGTCTGTCCATTCCCATGATAGTAGGCCGAGACTCTCTGGCCCCCACTGGGATCGTGATAGACATTGCTAACAAAGGATACAAGGAGGGCCCTTGTGTGCCATTGAAACTTTTTACACATTTCCCTGTCGCTCCGGCAGCACCTAGAGCCAATGACACGACACCACGGCAGAAGGAGGGGCGAGTTCCATTGACTCCCCAGACTCTGGCTGTCACAAAACCAGCTGTACGCGGGCCCTCATCGGCCAGCGAAGCGGGCAGAACTTGTTACAAGACTCATTCTCCTGAGCCGAGTGCACGGCTAGTGAATAGGATTACACGTAATCCTACGATCGCAAGCGCGCACGGCAAAACAAGCTGCTCGCTGCTGCCATTTCCTGGCAGTTTCTCGGAACATGAGAAGGCATGCCTGTCATCGCTGCTGAACCAATTTCACGCGATGTTTACAGATCGGCCGGGACGCACCACTCTTGTGCGACACCGGATCGACACAGGCGACGCACTACTGTGGAAATGCAATGCTAGGCCCGTGAGTGTGGCCAAAAGGAAAGCTATCGATCTCGCAATGGACGAAGTGATCGAGACTGGCGTAATCCGCCGATCTAATAGTCCGTGGGGTTCTCCGGTAGTGCTGGTCCTGAAAAAAGACGGCTCCTCTCGTCTTTGCGTGGACTACCGCCGACTTAATGAAGTCACTCGGAAGGATGCTTACCCTATGCCGAGCATTTACTCAATTGTGGCGACCCTAGGTGGTGCACATTATTTTACCACTCTATATGCTAGCCGCAGTTACCTGCAAGTAGAGAAGGAGCCAAGGGATGCGGAGAAAGCCACTTTCACCTCACATAGAGGCTTGTACGAGTTCACTCGCATGCCCTTTGGCTGCTCAGGCGCTGCAGCGACTTTCCAGATTGATGGACAGAGTTGTGGGAAGGGCAAAATGGCAATACGCCCTAGCCTACCTAGACGGTATTGTCCTCTTCTCCCGTACCTTTGAGGAACACCTCCACCACTTGGAGGACATTCACGAAAGGCTGCACGCTGCCAGGATCACTCTGAATCCAAAGAAAGCTCAGATCGCAGAGACCCGTGTCTCACTGCTAGGCTTTACAATAGAGCGAGGCCGTGTTTTGCCGAGCGAGGACAAGGTCCGAGCTATCCTCCAGTACTCAACGCTGGCGAACACACAGGCCCTCAGGCGCTGTTTGGGCATGGTGAATTACTACCGCCAGTTGGTGCCCAACTGCTCCGCTCTACAGGCTCCCTTGACCTCGTTGTTGAGGAAGTCTACAAGCTGAAGCTTGGGTCCGGAGCAAGATGCTCCCTTCAGGGGTCTCTCTAAAGCTCTTGTGGAAACAGCTCAGCTGAAGCTGCCGGACTTGAACAGGGAGTTCGTAGTCTAAGCTGACACGAGCAACCTGGGAATAGGTGCGGTGCTGCTCCAAGAACATGAGGACATTCTTCTGCCAGCGGCCTTTGCCAGCTGGTCGTTGACGCCCGCAGAGCGTAACTATTCCGTGACCGAACATGAGTGTCTAGTGATAATGTTCGCTCTGCGTAAGTTCGATCATTAAGCCGACGGAGTGCCTTTTGTTGTTGAAACGGATCACATGGCGCTCACCTGGCTGAAGCGCTTGCGCGAGCCCTCAGGCCACCTCGCGCGCTGGGCATTGACATTACAGTGCTACAACTTTGTTGTTCACTATAGGAAGGGGTGCACAAACGTGGTGGCCGACGCTCTGTCGCGCGCCCCCGTTTGAGACCCGGACACTTTTAACCGGCACCCCTCCGACACAACGCTTCCGAGCAAAGCCGGAGCCCTTGTCTCCTAACGGCGCGAACGGAGCGAGTTAAGGCAGCAATGTGGCCTATAAGCCGCTGTTACCGAACGAAAGTGCGTACCTGTTGCACCCTGTAACATCTATGGCTATCACATTCAGCAGACAGGAGCTGCTGGAAGCTCAGCGGAACGACGCATTTTGTCAGGTAATCACTGACAAGCTCGAAAAAGAGCACAGCTCCGAAAGGGAGCGAGGCCGCAACACCGATGGGCGCAAATTGACAGCTGGTATTGGTCTTGGCGCCAGGTCTGACGCAGCCAGTATTGCTGCAGGCTCGTTGGATTTGTATCTGCTGGATGGTGATGCAGTGCTCCTGTTGTGCTATATCCTGTGGGGATGCGCGACTTTCACGCGTCCCCTGATATGTTGTTTTAACATATAGCTCCCGTCTCCTGTTTTCCGGCTTCGCCGCGTGGCCTAATGCCCGCGGCAGTCGGTCTGGTTGAAGTGCAGTACGAGAGATGGCGCGAGTGTTGCGCTGCTAACGCCGCCTCACTGCGGGGTTACTTGGGTGCGGAAAAGGATGACTCTTCCTCTTTGGTTGGGGAACGGCAAGCAGTGCGGACGTGCCTCGCGTGTGCCGATCCACCCTTTTGCGAGACCGTCTCGTGAGGGCTCGTTCTGTACATGACTGTACGCGCAAACGACCAGGCGTTTGGATCCAGCATGGGGTGAACATATTGGCTCGCTATCCGGTCGCGGTGAGTCGGACTTCCACGACTTGTCGCACGCCCATCGGCATGTTTTGTGGATAGCAACTTGGCTAGCAGGCATTGACCTATGAAAGGTGCAAAAAAATGCCCTTGTGATTGTTTGCACTACTGTGTTGTCGTTCCTTTGTCCCAAGAGCATGGGTGAGAACCCCACATCTGGCTGCCCAACGTGGGGCCTCTTGGGGCATCGGACGATACTTTTAACAGTTTTGCTTTATTTGAGACGTTCGAACCGAAGCATAGGGCTAGCGTGGATTTCGATCACTAGCGTTGGCGGAGTGCTTTCTTGAGCGAGGCGACGGTGGCTGTAGTGTGTTTGAACTTGTCAGCACGCTAAGCCTTTTGGCAAGTGTTTTTTTTTAAATGGCATTTGTCGGTACGAGAGCCACGTGGTCTACATCCTGGGAGAGCGAGGCTTAGCGCCCACGGAGCATTGGGAAGCCTGAAGCAAGTGAGTACTGAAGCCTCGTGGGTGGTTCGAATTTCTTATGTAAATAGCTTCTTCTATCTCTTTGACTCTGATGAAGTCGCAGCTCTGGGAGCTGGGTGGCTGCGGGCCACGGGTGCCGCGACGGGCTGACTGGTATTGCGGCCTGGCACCGGGCGCTCCGACACCGTCTGGGACGGTGGGTGCCGTCAATTCGGATGCTGTGTGCACCGAGCGGGGTAGGACCACCTAGCTGAGCTGACATCTCCTCGTGGCTGCCTGTTTTGCGCCCATTTTGGGTATTGTTTTTTGGATGCCGGTTGTTGTCAGTGTAGCAATGCTTTAGGTTTAAGGGGGGACGCGGGGATCAGATCGCGAAAATCGCAAGAAAGATCGATTTTTGGCAACAACGCGTTTCGGTATCTGCAATGCCTAATCTACATTGTATCAAAATGGTTTGGCTGAAAAAGCACTAAGAGTGCCCGAAAAAAAATTAGTTTATTAGTGCGTAGGGCGAGAAAACAGCTTTAAATCGCGTAAAATCACCGTAGTTCGCGGAGCCCTAACTCGTCTTTCCCGCACCGAACGCTGCCATCTTGGTATCGTTAGAAAGCTCGAAGTTTTGCCATTCCGTTTCTGAATTCTTCGGTCGTCGCCATCTTGTAACAAACACACAAACACAAAAGAAGCGGGGGTGCTAGAGGCGGTCACACGGGCCCTGCGATGAAAGCAGGCCTTCGATTGGTTGCCATGGTGAAAGGAGTCTCACCATTGGTTGCTGCTGCAACAGTGGGCACGCTGGCAACCACAGCGGACTGCAGTTGTCTGCTTTGAAAACCACGCCGGCGTCTTTCTTCGTTTGACACACGCACAGTTCGGATTTATGAAAGTTCCCAAATCAGTCATGGATCGTCGCTCGTTCGAAAAAGAAATTTTAAATGAAGCATGCCTTCGGAAAACGGAAGCGCCAGCCTCCTTCGGCGAGAAAAAGACGATGGCCAGCAGGAGAAGCGGAGCACCCGACTGAAGACGCGGATAATGTGCCGTGTTATCTTGCACCGTGCGATTCCAGCAGCGAAGCCGACAATTGCCCTGTGACATCGACACTGATAACCAAGCCACCGGAAGACGTGCCAACGGAGGCTCTCGCACCTGTATGTACGGCTGCGCGAGTCAGCAACGAAGATCGCGTCGTTGGAGGCGATGCGGGTCGTTCACTGTCACTGGCAGAGACTGTGTACTGTTTTCAACGCATCATGCGATAGGGACACGCAGCCTGCAAGTTAGCCCCAACCGTCGACGAGCTACGTACAGTATGGTGACTCAAGGCTCACCAGACGAATCGTCGCCCGAACGTCCCACGATTCCGATGCAGTTTTGTGTCAGCGGTGATTGAAGCGCAGGCATGCAGTGTTTGCGACTCCCTTCGGCAGGGTCCGCGACTGAGGGGAAGTTCAGTTTGATGGACCAGTAAGGCCAAGAACAAATTTCGGCCCCTTGTGACTGTGGGTTCATTATTGTGCAGGTTTCCGCGAGGAACTCTTTGATCGCTAAAACTCTGTGCCCAAGATGCCAACAGCGTTCTGTGGAGATACACTGCGATACTAGGCTTGGTCTGGCAGTGAAAATGGTAGTCATGCACTACTCCAGAGGGCTCAAGAAAGGGATAAAGAACACCTGAAGAAGGCATCCAAAGCCCACCAAACAAAGAGGCAAAGGTGTAACAAGATGCCTGACAGCAATGATTCAAAATATTACACCCACCAAACAAAAAGGCAAAGGTGTAACAAGATGCATGACAGCAATGATTCAAAATATTACAGGCCTGGTGCGCTTTAATAAATTTGCAGTGCTTTTAAAACTTTGCAGCCAGTTTTCTCAATTGCATTCTTTTTTTATAATCACCTCGCTTGTCGAAAGCGTAGCACAACAATGGCTGGACCGATTTTGGCTCAGTTTGTTTTGCTGCGGTCCACAAGCTGTGCTGTACTTCAAGACAGTCTTGAAATGTTTCTTTATCTTTCCGTTATTTAATTATTTCACGACAACTACATGGCTCCATGCAGTGAAGCACAGTCATGTGCATGTTATGTTGAGCAAAAAAATATTAGCGCAATAAAAAAATAAATCGAACACTGTCTTGATGTAGATTAGACATTTGGGCAAACATGCAAAGTATTCCCAGCTCCCTATCGTGTTTCGTTACTGTGCCAGGCTTTCCACAAGCAAGGAATTTATAAATTCTTATAAAACAAAAGCTAATGAAGATATCCTAATGAAATTTTAATTTGTCTCTTTATTGCAATGTGCAGTGTGTGTGCCAAATTTCAGCCCTTTCTGTCAAGAAACAAATAAGTTGTTTCTGATTCCCTCCTCCTCCCTTAAAGCCTTACGAAGCTGCCTGTCGCACGTGGAGGGACACAACCTGGTGGACCATGGCGTTGCACTTTGCTTCCCTCATTCTAGTTAGCCTCGCACGAATGGAGATTCCATTCGTGCGATTCCGAATGGAGAGTCCTAGCCTGGAATCATGCTGTTGAGTCTGCAGAGCTGCTGCTGTGACCAGTGGATGCCAGTGGTGTACCCCAAGGACAATGTTGATTCGCATGTTATGGACAGCGTGTGGACATTTCCTCGGCGCCGCCACTGTTGCATGTACTACATTGTTCGCGAAGCATGCATTGATGTTGGACTGTGTGACATGTTTCGCCGGTATATGTAGTGATTTAAGGTTGGGGGGATGTGGGGATGCGCGACTCTCACGCGTCCCCTGATATGTTGTTTTCCCGCAAAGCTCCCGTATCCAATAATCCGGCTTCGCCACGTGGCCTGATGCCCTCGGCAGTCGGTCTGGTTGAGGCGCAGTACGAGAGATGGCGCGAGTGTTGCGCTGGTAACGCCGCTTACCAGCGGGGTTACTCGGGCGCGGAAAGGAGAAGGTGCTTCCTCTTCGGCTGCGGGTCGGCAAGTGGGGTGGACCTTCCGCGCGTGCGCCGATCCATGCTTCTGTGAGACCGTCTTGCGAGGGCTCGTAACGCGCGAATGACCAGGCATTGGGATCCAGCATGGGCCGAACGAACATATTGGTTCGCTATCTGGTCGCGGTGGTGGTACCCCGACTACTGAGCTACAACCTCGTAACTGTATATATTGTAAATACAGTCGAACCAGACTATATCGAACCCGTTTACATCGAATTATTCTATATATCAAACAATTTCTGGACACGATATAGTTACAATGAGTATATATCGCAAAAATTACGCGCACAGAACAAGAATAGCAGCAACACCCGATATATCGAACGTCAAGCGGCGGAAAGTGCCCCCGGAAGTTGGCTTTCCCTCGCGGTGGCGGAGAAAATCCGGCTGCGCAGCTCCATCCAACCGCTCTCCCTACCGTGACCGCGCCCGACCGCGCTGCCTCGGACGAGCAGTCGGCACACCCCTGCAAAAAATGATCCTGGCCCGACCACAGCGCTTGCTCAGACAGCCAATCAGATGCTCTTGTGCCCTCGTCGTGCAAGATGGCGAAAGTGCGAGTTGTCTCGCTGTTTTTGTGTGCGCCTTGTAGGCCTTCTCCCGCAGTGTTGCCGTGATGAAGCGGCAGAATTTGCCTTTCGTCGTGAAGCTCGCAATCATAAATCGTGTCGAACGCGGTGAGAAGTCGGATGTCCCCGCAGAGCACAAGATTCCGAGGAGCACTCTCGGCACGATCTTGAAGAATAAGGGGGAGATTAGGGCTAAAGCGTCCAAACTCGCGACCCGGTGCCCGTGGCGCCCGACCCGTACGCACGGCCGTGTACAAGTGGTTAATCTGAAATTGCTTCAGCCGTGCCGACTTCCGCGTGCTCGGTGATGACCGTAAATTCTGATGAATGCGACGAAGCCGTTGCCAGTGTTGCCGAAGTTTGGAGCGAACTGTCAAAATTTCCGGAGGCTGTTGACGAATCAACGGTGGATGAGTTTGTGAGCGCAAATGACGTGTCGCGACCACGGGAGAGCCCGAAAACGAAGACTACATTGCCAACATCGTACCGAGCACAAGTGAAAGTGGGCACAATGAGGGAAGCAATGACGGTCCCACATCCTCCGAAATGATTGGCGCGCTCGCACTAGTCCGGTGCTTCTGCGCGAATGCGGAAAGTTGCGGCCTCAGCTGCTCCGACTCCTTAATGTGGAAAAGTGCGTGCGTCGCAGGCAGGAAAATTGCCAAAGCAGAAGAAAATGCAGGACTATTTCGTGCGAAACTAAGCTAGTTTAATCAATAACGTGATTTTATAAATGGTATGTGCTTTTATGACATCAAATGATTTAGCAGGCTTATATCGAATTATGCTCTATATTGAACTGATAGGCGTGTTTTTGCGAGTTCGATATAGCCGGGTTCGACTGTACATATATTTTATATCCCTGTAACAATATTATTTTAGGTTGGGATTTTCTCTCCCATCACAATATTGTCATTGATTGCTCCCGTGCAGAAGTCGCCTTCACTTCACTTGGCAATGCCATATCTCATGACATTTCGCTTTCCTGCACCAAGTTGTCTCTCACTGACGACATCCAAATACCTCTGCACACATCCGTTCTGGCACCTGTGTCCTGTACCGTTACCTCCGACTCTACCGTACTCTTCCCACCTTCCACTGCTCTCGTTAATCGCCACCTCTCACAACTACCAACTTTGCTGCTTGGCCTTCAAGCTGGTGCGACTCACCTTCCTGTATACAACCAATTCCCATTCCCTATTACGTTGCTTCGCTGTGAATCTCTCGGCACTGTGGAGCCTTACGACACCATTCCCACATTAAAACTTCCTATTGGATCGGCAGAGGTCAACACCCTATAATGTAGTCCCGTAACTGCCACATCACCTGAAGACGTTTTCAGCCACGTAATCGACACCTTAAACCCCAAGCAACGCCATGACCTTCTCCGTCTCCTCGAGAAATTTCGCCCTGCTTTTGACAGCCATAACACTTCTCAGGGAAGAACGACTGTATATCACCGTATTGACACCGGCTCTCACTCACCGCTAAGGCAGCGACAATACCACGTATCATCGACAGAATGACGTGTCATTGATGAGCAAGTAGGTGACATGCTAAAGCAAAGTGTAATTGAACCGTCCGACAGCGCATGCTTATCGCAAGTTGTTTTAGTTAAAAAAAAAAAAGGATGGCTCGATCCGCTTTTGCATGGATTACCGTCGCCTGAACAAAATAACCCAAGAGGATGTTTATCCATTGCCGTGGATCGCCGATGCCCTAGACTGCTTACAAGGTACACGGTTCTTTTCCTCCCTCAATCTACGCTCTGGTTATTGGCAGGTGCCTATGGCTGCAGACGATAAGCCTAAAACTGCTTTCATTACACCAGATGGCTTATACGAATTTCGTGTGATGCCATTAGGACTTTGCAACGCACCCGCGACTTTTGAGCGGATGATGGACACTATTCTTCGAGGTCTCAAATGGAACACGTGCTTGTGTTATTTGGATGATGTAGTAGTGTTTGCACCAGATTTTCCTACTCACCTTAATCACTTCGAGCAGGTTTTTTGCTGTCTCCGTGATGCTGGCCTCCACCTAAACCTGAAAAAATGTCACTTTGGGGCACGCAAGCTGATGATTCTCAGACATGTCGTGTCGAAGAACGGCGTTCTCCCTGATGCCGCTAAGCTCCGTGCTGTTAAAGAATTCCCAAGGCCAACATCTCTAAAATACTTGCACAGTTTCATTGGCCTCTGCTCGTACTTCCGCCGTTTTATTTGAAATTTCGCTTCGATTATGGCACCTCTGACAGAGTTTCTTCGGGGAGACCCCAATCTTTCTGCGTGGTCCCCGGCTTACGATGATGCCTTTGCGACGCTACGTCGCCTGCTCACAACACCACCGATACTGCGCCATTTCGATCCAACTGCTCCCACGGAAATCCATACGGATGCTAGCTGTGTTGGTCTTGGCGCAGTGCTCGTCCAGCGAAAGCCCGGCTACCAAGAATATGTTGTTGCTTACGCGAGCCGCACTCTCACGAAAGCTGAAGCGAACTATTCAGTCACGGAAAAAGAATTTCTAGCGAGCATCTGCAGGGTGTTTACCAAGCTGACATTTCCAAATTCCCCGAGTGATACAGAACTGTGTTTTATGTCAAGACGGGCTGAAACCATATCGCCCGATGCTGTCACTCTCTAGTAAACAAATGAAAAAAATAAAGAAGGCCAACTAAATCCAATTTGAATACAAAGGAGTAGTGTGGATGTTATTGAAAAAAAAAAAAAGAGTAGAAGGGAGGGGTTAGTAAAATGCACAGAAAATAACATGTCTTAAAAAAAAATTGCAAATCGAGTCGGACATTCTCAAATAGAAATAAAAAGGGGAAGCATACAGAAGCAAATATTTTCGAATATGAGCTATTTCTATCAACTGATAGCAAGCTCAGTGGTACCAAACCCGAACTTTTTCACAATTGAGATTCTCTCTCAACAGGTCGTAAGTCAAGCTCAACTGTCCTGACATACTTTCAGCCTGCGCACGACGCCTCATTGTTCTTTCACTGCTTTAAACAGTTTACTTTGGTTTCGGTGAGGGACACCTGCATCTTGGTGTCAGCCAACACTTGGTTTTTTGAGCTCAGGCTCCTCCAAAAAAGCGGTCGCATACTTCACTCCCCGTTCATCCTCAATGCGCCAGTCCTTTCTGTTCTCGTCCTGCTTTCATTGTGCGTTCGCCCCACGGACTATTTGAAGCATACTCTTGGTCAGTTTACAGTCAACATCCAATTTTACAGACCCGCCGCGAAAACTTGCGAAAAATCAGGCAGTCCGAAAAAATAAATACATGTCTTTTACTGCCCTTAAGGGCTCAAATCGAAAAGGGCAAGTCTGAAAAAGATCTGAATGCCTGCCAGTACATATATTAGGCATATCGGTGCTCCTACTGTGACAGGAGAGGGCGGGTGCAGGCGTGTAAAATTAAGGAATACATACTGTGTATGTATTCCGCCCCTTCCTACGCTTGTTGCTGATAGCGGAGAAATGAAGAAACATGGACTCAAACGGCGAGAAGCCTAATAGCGAACGTCGAAGCAGCTAGGCCTAGCGTTGCCGCAGTGGTGGCTACGACTGCCAGCGGATTTGTGCACGAGATCGCCGGTTCGAGGCGGCGAGGTAATCAAAATGGCAGCGGTGGTGGCTTTGGTTAATGCCGTTTCGGACCTGCGGTCACGGCAGAATGTCCGGGAAATCGGACGGCGAAGAGTCCTTGCGTCCGAAATTTCAGACATCTGATACATTGACTCTATGGGGTGCGTGGTGGTGCCGCGAAGCCGTCCAAATTATCGGGAATCCGGAAAGTCGATCGTTGACTGTACACTAGCAACTCCTCCAGCCGAGGACAGGGTGTCAAAGACGATTCGTTACGATTCCTGTGTTACTCCAGCCAGCATTACCGCGACTTTCGACCCTTTCAATAATATTACAGCTAATTTTCCCTGATAGAGGTACAAATTACCTGAGTTTTCCCGAGTTTTTCCAGACTACTCAAAATCCCTGAGAATTCCCGGTTTTTTCGGTTGGTAGACACCCTGATCTGGGCCACCACAAAATTTCATCCATACCTGTATGGCTGGTCTTTCGATGTCATTACCGATCACCACGCACTTTCTGGTTGTCTCTCAAGGATCCCTGCGGTCGCCTAGCCCAGTGGGCCATGCACAGCTGCTGGCAATCGCTGGGTCATTGTAGCTATAGACCACCTCAAAGAGTTTGATATCCGGGTTGTCTACCGCTCAGGCAAGAAGCACGCCGATGCCGATACTCTTTCGCGCTCCCCTGTCCAAGCCGACATTGTCAGTCTCCGTCCTAGACGACCCACTTCTCCCATTCGCTTCTGTCGACATGGCTTTGGAGCAGCGCATGGACTCCTGGATTTCATCTTTTATAGATTACATCTCTGAATCACCTACACGCCCACCATCCCGAGCGTTACGCCGACAAGCTTCGCACTTCGCCATCCACGACGGAATTGGCTATCACCGCAACTAGAGTTGAAACGGCTGCAAATGGCTGCCTGTAATACCCCGGCAGCTGCGCACTGACGTATGCGCCGCTTTCCATGCCGACCCTCAGTGCGCACACACTGGTCTCTTCAAGACCTACACCAGACTAGGTCATAGGTTTTATTGGCCCAGTATGTACACGCAGTATGTACACATTTGTGCAAAAGTACATTCGCTCCTGCACAAAATGTCAACGCCGCCCACAAGCCTGATCCTTACCGCCCTTCTGGACCAATGCAACCTTTGCCGTGCCCTTCGCGACCTTTTGACCAGGTTGGGATAGACCTATACAGACCTATGCCATACACAGCTGCTGGCAATCGCTAGGTCATTGTAGCTATAGACCACCTCACGAGGTATGCAGAAACGGCCGCTATACCAAGTGCGACGGCTCGTGACGTTGCCTCCTTCCTGCTTCAACGCTTCGTCCTATGTCAAAGCGCTTCCCATGAACTCCCGAGCGACCGAGGCTGCGTCTTTCTCGCCGACATAATTCAAGAACTTCTCGCTGAATTCTTCGTTGTGAATCGCTGTACCACCGTGTATCACCCGCAAACAAATGGATTGACAGAGCACATTAACCGAACTCTTAGCGTCAGCTTTCGATGTATGTCGCCTCCAACCACACCAACTGGGACCTCATCCTTCCCTATGTTACGTACGCCTACAATACGGCACCTCAGTCAACGACGGGCTTTTCTCCCTTCTTTTTTCTAATGGCCGCGAACAATCATTTCTCATTGACACTATTCTTCCTTACCGTCCCGACCTATCAGAGGGCACACCGGTTTCCGAAGCCACCCGGTATGCAGAAGAATGTCGGCAACTAGCTCGCTCCCTTACAACGCAAGAACAAGTGCTACAGAAATTTCGTCATGGCGACGGGCGCCCCCACCACCAGTTTTCGCTTGACGCTCTCGTTTGATTGTGGGTGCCTCCTACTTCGACACCAGGTGTCTCCTCCAAGTTTGTATCCCGATACCATGGACTCTACCGGGTTCTACAGTAAACTTATCCGGTGAACTATGTCATCAAACCTCTGACACCCCTATGGACCTGCATCACCGAGACCGCAAAACTGTGCACGTAGATCAGCTCAAGCAGTATCACGAGCCCTTCATCCTCACGGCGCCTTAGGCCTCCTAGGCGGCTCCGTCTTCAGCAAGGGGGTAAGTTGTAAGGAAGAAGTGTGCTGTAAAGAGCTCCGCAGCCGCATCACCAGCGCTACTGAAGTGGGGCTCGGGCTAGACATTGTTCCTGGTCTGACTGGCTAAGCCTACGCTGTTGCGTCTTCCTGTCGGCGTCCTTCGTGTCATCCACAGCAGTGTCGGACTTCTTTGCCATACTTACAACAATGAAACCAGCTTAAATAAAGACTTGTATACTCTGTTACCTCCCCGACACTCGGCAAGGTTGAATCATTCGAAAAATGATTGGAATTCACAGCCCTCTGACTGCTTTCAAGTGCTGCCATCAAATACCTTCGATTCCTTTGTTAGGAACATGATGTAACCTTCTACAGCTAGGATAGTGAAAAATATTCTGCAGTACTCGAACCTCGATATAACGAACCTCAATTTAACGATATTCTTGATATAACGTACTTTCTATTTTTCCCAATCTCTGCCCCATTGAAAACAATGTATTTCTTTTTCGCGATTTAACGAGGTCACATTATACTGTACTTCCGATTTAACGAAGTCCTCGTGCATTTAACGCATGTACCAGGAGCCTCCTTGACAGGCAGACGAAAACTTTAGCCGGGCATACAGAGATTTGCATGCACCCTTTAATGCTCAAATTTTCCCGGCGCGCTTCAATACGTGGAGCAGAATGTGCCGCTGCGCCATCTATCGTGTACATATGAAACCTGCAGCAGACGTGCTCCAGTAGTGCTAGCCGGAGTGCTTCAGAAGTTCCGGAACGCGTCACGCTATGACGTCACCGGCCTGTTGGAACGGAAAAACGCCAACCGGAAGTAAGTTTACGAACAGCGGTCGTTGGGCACGTTTTCTCAGTTGGTTACCGTATTTACACGATTGTAAGTCGCCCACTTTTTTTTTTAACTTGAAAGTATGAAGTTGGGGGGTCAACTTACAATCGAAACTAAAACATGGCCCCGCCAAAAAAGCGAGATCAACGGGAGCTACAACGAAGTTACAATTTTATGTTTGCTCTATTGCCCTGCCCGTATCTTTTCGCTATCCCGCGTGTTTGTTCGCTTTTCGGAAGGGTTTTTCAACATTTTTGAGAGTTTTACAGTGCATGCAACATCCATGGGGGGGTGTCGATAGTTGATGGAAGCGCCGCTGTTCCCATTTGCGGCGACACCCTCAGAACGGCGGCACTTGCGGGGAGTATCGGTAGTTCATGGAAGAGCAGACACCGCTCGCGGGTTTCTTTCTCCGTTGAAAGGCATTGTTATTGGTTTGACGTGTTCCATTTGACTGCCGGCTACGTGCTACTTCTATGCTTCCCCAGTCGTCATGAGTGCTCCAGGCCCACTAATCGTTCGGCACTCGTTCACAGCAGCGTTCAAGAGGGCTGCCATCCTTTAAGCCGAAGAAACAAATCACAAACGGGTGGTGCGAGAGTGGCGACTGCGGCGAGGCGAAATTTTCACCTGTGACGGCAAGTGAGAAATTTCCCACGTGCCGAAGTCTGGACGCTTTCCGGAACTGTAGGCCAAGTTTGCGGCGTACGTCGCTGAAATGCGTGATCGGTCCCTGCCAGTGAAGTGCGACATGGTCATGAAACAAGCCTGGACGTTCACCTTAATTTTAAGGCCTTGCTCCGCCGCGAGTACAATGACGATGACGAAATTATGGCGTACACAACCGATGTCGTTGACTCGTGGCAGCTGCTCTGTGATCAGGGAGGTGCTCCAAGCGACGTGACACTCGAGGACTTTGTCTTCAGCGATACTTGTGCTGTGACAACTGAAGAGCTGGACGATGACGCAATAATCCAGAGCGTCACAGATTCAGAAATGCAGGACGACGACCCGGACGAAGAACTCCAGGCGGCAAGCAGCATAGCTACACCGAAGCAAGTCATGGGGCCGTATTCTGTAGCGGTTCGCTTTGGAACCAGTTCAGTCTGGCTGTTGCCATTGGTCGGCGCTTCGTTGTCGTCGTCCCTGGTGGGCGGGACGAGAAATTTTGTTGACGTCACACAGGTTGTCAATTATCTGGAAATGAACCGGTTCCTTGCTACGAGAGGAACCACGGAGAAGTGGTTCGCTCGAGGGTCGCGCGCGGTGGCGAGCATGATGTCGAGGGTTGCTAGGGCAACCGTGGCTGCCGGCTAGTCTCGCGCCAGCTGACAAGCCGGCACCTAGACGAGACGAGACAGAGACTTGTGCTGCTGGCGAGCGCCGAAAGACAACGACGCGACAAGAGGCAACGATGCGACACGTTCGGCATGGCCGAAGAAGAGTTTCGAAGGCATTTTAGGCTCTCCAAAGACATAGTGCGACGAATTTGTGATGAGCTGGAAGAACATCTCGGACCTCAAAGATTTCGTGGTGTAGACACTACGATGAAAGTGCTGTGCGCGCTGCGGTTTTTTGCCACCGGGAGCTTTCAACAGTGCGTCGGGAATTAAGGAGCGATTGCACTGTCGCAGCCTTCGGTCAGCCGGATCATTACAGCCATCGCCAAGGCCATTACCGTTGTGGGCAAAAAAAAAGGATGGGTTAGATTCCCATCCACGGCGCAACGGAAATCCCCCGTCAGCTGCTGGCCCAACACACATGACACCTTTGCTAGGTGGGGGTGCTCCTCGACAAATGAAATGAGTATTTCGCGCTGCCTCGCTGAAACATGAGGACCCAGCTGCCTGCCCTTGTGCGACGACATTGTTTCGGTTTCGACGCGTGAACAAGTCCAAAACGTAAACAAAGCGAGGCAAGTTGTTTGCATAACGTATGGCACACCAGCTAGTGACTAAATAAGAAAACAACACAAATAAAATTACAACTCCCAGTAGCCGTCTGCGCCGCAAGCTCACATTTATTACTGAAAATTATATTTTCAAGTGTTCTGTACAAACCAATGTTTTTTTATCAAACCAGCATCATCCTTCAATTGCTATACCGTTCCCCAAGTACAAACAGAAATGATGACGTGACCTTCCGGCAGACCACCGCTCGTTGATTGGTTTCCCTCACGCCACCCTGTTCCACTCTTTCTCCGAGTGACGTAATCCAGACGTAACAGCCAGACCGAACCCGTTCCAAAGCGAACCGCTACAGGATACGGCCCATGGATGCGCTGCATCTTTTACGCACGTATGCGGGTGTGCACTCGCAAGAGCAAGCCTTAGCAGCGTTGTCAACCTACGAGCGCCTTCTAACCCTGACGCTTATTAAAAAGTGGCAGATGAAACTGACGGAGTTCTTCGCTTCCACCTGAGTTGCATAGAATTGCTCTGCTGGAAGTTAAATAAAATATTCCAGCGTTCATGAATCAACGTCATCATTGCTTTACTGAGCGCGGTATCATCCGATGGCTGCGAGCATTAAGCACTCTAATGGTATGTGGTGGCCTCATGGATCCGCCAAGTTAATACTACTTCCAATTTTCTTCGAAAGAATATTCAGATTGATAGCTCTGGTATGTGCATAATTTTTTTTTTCTTTGCGCCACGGGTTGCCATGTCTTCGTGAAATATTTTTTTTTTTTTTTTTAGGGATGACAAATCACGATGATGATGTCACTGATGGCCAAATCTAGTGGCAGCTATGAGCATTAGGCGCGGCGCTTGCTGCAGACCTGCTCTTCGCCGTACGCGTAATGGAGAAAAATGCGTTCGTACCCGCTCGCTATCGGGCATCACGCTCTTGGTTGTGTTATTAGTTCCGGAGTTTATTGGTTATCTTCGTAATTTTGCTATCTACACGGTGCCATACGCCAGGAGTGTTCCAAGAACCTGCATCTTTATTTGGACTGCTGAAACATGCGAACCACGACTTAACGAAACTCACGATTTAACGAAATTTTCTGCTGCAAATTGAACTTCGTTATATCGAGGTTCGACTGTAGTTTAATAATAAATATACATGCCTATGTAAACAAATGCACCACTCTAGTGGCGTATAAGCACTCTGCACGCACTATCGCCCTTTTAGAGAGTTATCGTAACTATTGCCAAAACTGAACATGAGAGCAGTTTTTATCATCCCACTGCATACATTCAGTGAATGTCTAGTAGTAGCAAATGCATGAACTAGGCTGTTACACTATAGCTAACCTTTCGCTGAACAGAATCAACTGTGGCGAAAAATTGATGTGGGCAGCTGGCATGTGTTCAACTTCCTGCTTTACAACTTCCGAAGCATGTTTGGATCCAAATTGAGCATGCGTCAGCTGCTGGCCCAACACACACGACGCCTTTGCAAGGTGGGGGTGCTCCTCGACAAATGTACAAATACAAATGTAGGCACTGCGGCAATCATGTTATGGTACAATGTATATAATCAGCGGCCCATCGCATGGCGACTGGTTTTGTTGACGTAGCTGCACAAAAGCCCGCCATCACTTCTTGATAACGGGAAATCGATGCCATCTATGACTCCGGCATGACTGACAATGGCGAACGGCATTGACGTCTCACAACGGATGTGTCCAGCGACACAAAATGAAAATGAAAAGAATGGCTAACAAATGCACAGAAACATCTCCGCTCACTTTATGCAGCGTGCCTCTCTGCGTACCAAGTTGCCCCGACACCATAAAATTTTGTTTCTTGCAGTGCCTGCTAACATGGCATCACAGTGCAGTGCAAAAGGTGCATTGTGAACAATAACTGACCGCGATGTATTTTGCTATTTTATAAAAACCCACCCCTCATGTAATGCCCCTGAGGGTACGTTTAAGGTAGTAAACTGAACTGAAACTGAAAAACTGAGGAAACCCCAACCAAGATGCATTTGAAGAAGCCCAACATTTTGGAGCCAGACCGGCTCCTTTTTCGGAGGTGAGTTGGTGGGAGGCGTAGCTGTGCTCATATGTGGTTCTGGCAGTTAGACAGGCATGCGGCAACCTTGCCCAGTCCTTGGAAGTAGTTGGCCGGGGGAGTTCCGCTTACTCCCAAGGGCAGCGCAAGGTCACTGCCAAGTGCCCTCGAGAGCAATTGAATTCACTCGTAAGCACACCAGTTTGCTTGTTCTGAACATGAAGGTTATGTAAAGCAACAAAAGGGGCTAGTCGGTGCACGTTCACAATTACGTTGCTGAACTTTACAATTTGCAGGAAAGATGACAAAGAAAGGAGGAATTGCGCTTTTGTCAGCAAGCGACATTCTTCTCTTCTTCGTAATCTTTTTGCCAGTCCAAAACGTAATCACAAATGAAGGTTGTCGCAAATTTTGCCCATACTCATTAAAATAAAGAAACAGCTTTTTCTTTTATTCCTTGGTTTCATTGTCTCTTGGCTTCGTTTAAGTGGTTGTTACACATTGGCCAAGTTACACAAGCAGGATTTGATGCAAGACATTATAGGAGTTGCTTAGCTCTGCATTTTGCTGAAAATTTTATGGCAGCCCTCTTGAATTTTGGTGTGGACCCATTAATTTACGACACACAAGGTAGTTGAGAAGAGTGTTGACATCCCGCCCCCACAACTGGTGCAAGCAATCAAGGGTGTCCTCCCACTCACTTGTTGTGCGGGTTGAGCACCATGGCAAGCAGGTCGAGCAGGGGAAACCAGTCCTGCTGCAGCTTGGCCACGCACAGCTCCACCAGACGTTCACAGTTTTTCATGATGCAGCGCTGCATCATGTAGAAAATGCGCAATGAGTAATGAGCCCCTGGAAATGCACGTATAACCAGAACCACCCCCAATTACGACGACCCAGAATGAGAAGAAAAAAAATAACCGCAAAAATAACTGCATGCCACAACACTCAAATATTTGAAAAAAACGGTGTCCATTCGCAGATGCATGACTCGTCAATGTTGTGTCTTTAGCCTGCGGCGCTGTCCCTCCCCCCACCCTTGCTCTTCGGCGATGCCAGTAATCTCCGGCTCCTGCTATGTTGTAAAGCTGTATTCAAACAGAGCAAATGAGCTTGCGCACCATGTGACCATGTGTCACCCGTTGATGTGCCGCTCCCTCAGTCCGTGCAAAGCACTTTGCAAAACAGCAGAGAGTCAAAGCACTGTTGGGATTTCCGGCTCAGTCGCATTTGCTTTGTCGCTGTCACCCGTGTGAGGCTGCTCCGTTCGCTCTTTCATCCTCTGTCATGTGAAAGCTAGCAGTGATTTGATTCGTGTCGCATGTCATGTTACTGATTTGTCTGCAATCGAGCCCGCCACATGAATCCGGCAGGACGACCGTACGGAGTATTAGCTTCCCACGTGCAGCACCAAGTGCAATGTGGCGACCCTTAAAGGGCCGCCACATTGGTCGCCACCATGGGTCGCCATGGGTCGCCACCATGGGTCGCCACCATGGGTTGCCACCAGGCCACATATAAAATTTTGGTTATATGCTGGAATTTGTTACGTGCCCTCTTGGGAGTCTTCTATTGCAAGAATTTTTCAAATTCTTTCATTAATAGCCGAGACAGAAATATTTCAGTACCCTGAATCCCTGATTCCAGGATGCCAGCATCACCGCCAACAAGGACGCTCTCCACCTGCCCCGTCCAGCCTCCGCAAGCGAAATCCCTTCCCTGCATTCTCCCACACCGGAGCTGGAGGATCGCTTGACACATACGTCACGGGCCCCACCTTCTTTTTTTTCTCACGCGCTTTTTCGCTGCATGGGGCACTTCTGCTGACACTCACGTGGACGAGAATACCAGACTAGCGGTGTAAGTCAGTGCTACACGAATACCGAGGCAGACACAAGCGGATTGCAGAGCATGGTTGTGCGCTGGAACACTGTAGGAAATGACATAGTTTCACTCTACGCACACGCGAAAGCACGACGTGAGAACAAGCACACGAAACAGAAGTACATCTCCCTTGCTGCGGTGCGAAGTGAAACAAAAAACACATTTGCATTCGCTTTCTGTGCTTTATTATTTCTCTAAACTAAAATTCGTCTATTGAAGCAACAAATTAAACAACTAAGAGATGTTGCCTTGACTAATTCTCGAAGTGTCACGGGTCACTATGAGCGAAGTCACAGCATACACATTCACGTAGGCGCACTAGCTGATGTACGTCAACCCCCGTCCTGGAGCAAAGGGGGCAAACGGCGTTTAGTTTGAAACTTCTGCTCTTTACATAGCGCGGTGCAATGTAATCTTTGGCAGACACGATTGTTAGCATGCATTATATGCACTGCACTTGTCAGCTCAATATGGCCAGACCTGGTGAGAGGCCCCCTAAAGAGGAGGAGAATGGACGACCGTGATGGAGGGAAAAATGGAGCTTCAACACGCAGGGGTGGGGAGAAGGTGGGGCTCCCTAGGACACAATGAAACTTTAAATTGCAGAGAACCTTGTCTTGACCTGCACCTCAGCTTTACCTCTGCATTTGTTTTGAATTTTTGGTGCAGGTTATATGCCGTGGGTTTTGTTTCTTTTCTTTTTTTCCAGAGCAGTGAGAAACAACTCTGTGAGGATGGGCAGCACACCAAGCCTAACAAGCTGCCGAGCAAATACGTGAAGATGCTTATCACAATATGACTAGAGGCGACAGGTCTGTGGCCATGAACCGCTGCATTCTTTGCTAAGGCCACCACCACCTAGCTCCATGCCTTTCCCTTGCTTACCCACACAGGCACCACCAACCAAAGCCTTTCCATAAGGGCACAGCTTGGCATCAGCCACATTGCGAGTTGGGGCAGCGCAGTTAACCTTTGAGGGTCGCCATCATACATGTACGACAGCAGAGACAAATCCCAAGAGGTCAAGCATTTGAAAAAACACATCTCTTCAAACTGAATTGCAGACTGGCCTAACATTGCTCTGGAGGTGCTGCAACCTTAAAAAAAGTTACTACTCTGCTGCCATCTCTCACCTTCCACCAAAACTGGCTTTTCGCTTTGTTCAATAGTGGCTGTCATTGAGATGGATTGGGAGTACCTATCTACCTAGTACGCCCCGAATCTTAGAAGTAAATTCAGCATTTACCCATAGCAACTAAAGAAATCCTTTGTCCTCCATAAAGAGAGTTAACATCTGCCTTGGCATGTGACATCTTGTTTGCTGTGGAAAGGAGTTAGCAGCCGAGATAATTCAGACACCTTAGACATAGGTGCAAAGTGCAATTTGTTATGAATTGCCAGATTTACCAGATTCTAATTGACCCCCAAATTTAATGTGCACATAGAAAATAAATGCACACCAATGGTAGCAATGTAACATGCTACCGATTTATAAAAAAGGAAAATACAGCATGCCCCCATGTTCCTGACCAAGAAGAACGAGACATGCAGAAATTAGTTTCAAAGAAGGGGAATTCTACAACATAACCACCGCATCATCGTCGCCATTTGCGCTTCATTGGTCACAGATACCAAGGACACCAGGGCGACATTCTCCAGCGATCACGTTTAGTTGATTGTATTATTCCTTTCTTGAGATTTTCTGTGACCCGGCATCGGTCTTGTTGAAGTATGCGGCCGGCAGCCTTTCTGGCACTGAGCACAGATAGCGAGCTTGTCAGAGTGCCAGAGTGCCGTACACACACCGGAGCAGCCAGTGCCGAGCCGCACTAAACCTTACAACCAAACTCACGGTGTCTCTGAAAGTAGGGACTGAGAATACAGCTCCAGGTCAGAGATAAGCAGAAAAGGAGCCCACAGAAGCCTCCACGAAAACATGCTCTGTCGACGTGACGCTGCACCGGGCAGCTCTGACAGCGGGCTGTTGCCAATGTCACAAACCCGGGTTTCCAAGGTTTCGACAAGTGGACTTGTTTTTTTTTCAAGGTGACATATGCTTTCCTCGGCACAGTAGGTAGGGTCCTTCTAAAAGGGAGCAGGCGTAAGGCGAGTAAGCGAGGCAACGAACGAGGGTGTGTTAGCAGCAAGGGTGTAGAATTGAAAAGAGAAGTGTGTTATTCGACGTCGATGGAGCAATGTCAGGAAGCGCCGTGTGTCAACCGGCCACATGATTTTCATGGAAGGGGCCTGAGCAAGAAGGGGAAGAGGGGATTATCTGCTTTGCTGGAGGTCGGTGAGCTATCGTCGTCGTGGGAAGAAATCATATTGTAATAACACCAGAAGACAAAGGTAGCAGTATCGCAATCTGGCTATATAGAAGTACAAAAATTAGGCTTTCAAACAACTTAGCAACCACACCCATTACAGAAAACTCTACTTCAGACTACAGCAATACTGTGCAAAGCACAACAGCAGAGCTCCTGTCCAGGGAACTAATCAAGCAATCTGAAAATCGCTTCATGATGCCCAAGAACAAAGAAGCAGGCCGCTTTTATCTTCTTCCTAAAAAGATCCCGTCGAAGAAATATTTACAGCAGAAATCCCAGGTTGGCCTATTTTGTCTAATAACAACACACCTACCGAGTCACTATCTAAATTCTTAAATCACCACCTGTCAAACATTCCCACTGCCCTCCCATCTTTTGTTCAAGACATACTGCAATTCCTTCGAATTAAGGACAGCATCAACACCAGCCAAATCTTTTCTGACCACGCTATTCTAGTCACTTTGGATGTTACTGCCCTTTACACTAACATAACCATGAGTGAAGGAATTGAAGCCATATCGAAATACCTTGCAATCCATCCCCAAGCGCACACTCCTGAAGTTTACCTGTAACTTCTTAGGTTAGTTCCCGCTGAACTATTTTGAATTCGATTCTATTCACTACCTGCAAACTTTCGGCACTAGCATGGGAACACCATTTGCTCCAATATATGCCAACATTTTCATGAGACAGCTAGAAGCAAGCCTGATAAAATCATAACCTTTAAAACCGCACACCTATCTGTTACATTGACGACATATGTACAATATGGGAACATGGCACAAGTACATTAACAGACCTAATTAGCCCCTTCAACCGCTCTCACCCGAGTATTAAATTAACGTGCTCACCGTCCTCCTAGTCAAATCAACTTCCTCGACACGACGGTCTACATAGAAAATGGAAAACTGAGAATGACACTTTACTGGAAGCCTACGTATAGCCAACAATATTTAGACTACAACAGTTATCGCCTGCAACACAGCAAGCAAGAAATTTTTTTCGAACAAGCGAAACAGATAAGAAGAATCTGCAGCGAAGACAATGATTATATCCACAACCTAAATGTCCTTAAAGCAACGCTAGCAGAAAGAAACTACCCACAAGTTCCTCTCGACAGAGCTTATGTTGTCATGTCAAGATAGGAGAGGCAGTCGGAATAAGCTAAGAAACAGCCTACACCAGAATCTGAGAGACAACCAGCCTTTATTACAAAATATTCTAATGCCCTCCCAAACATAAACAACATCCTACGAGAATACCACCCAATATTATTAAGTAACGAGCGTCTGAGAAAAGCATTCCCGGCGGTATCGAGGGTGACCTATTGCCGCAACAGATAAAGAAATGTTAGTGCATGCAAAAGTCAGCCAATATCATTCCCCATAATAAAAGCATGTTGTCACCCCAGGTGCAGAACCTGCAGACACCTTCAAAGTGACATTAAAATTAAAAGTACTGCAAGTAGTTATACACACGAAGTAAAAACTATTTTTACTTGCACTAGTTCCAATGTGATTCACATGCTTGAGTGTTCCTTCTGTAAGAAACAATAAGTCGGTGAAAGGGGACAATTATTTATGTCAAGTTAAACGGACATCGTGTGGATACAGCTAAAAAGCTTCCCAAAACTGTCGATAAGCATTTCAACCAAGCAGGTCATAACACTGATGGACTTAAACTCTACATCCTATAGTCAAATTTCAGTTCTGCGCGAGACAGAAAATACAAAGAATGATACCTCATCCATAAGTTCAAGACATTGCAACCAACAGGCATACACGTTTCAAAGGGAGCATGCTAAATTTTAAGCTGTAGGCAACAGAACTTAGTTATTTTTCATTGGGTTGCTAATTGTGTTTTCTTTTCTTTCCTCCCTTCCATTTTTTTATTTACATATTTGTTCTGTTTCCGTAAAAAAAAATTTCACGCGAGCACCATTTTCTGACGCTGCTTTTATTCTCGCTTTCAGAGAGAGACCTCCAGCAGAGCAAACACCCCTCTTCTGTTGTCCAGGCCTCTTCCATGAACACACGGCCGGCTGACACTCAGCCATGTCATCGGCCATGTGTCAGTAGGTGACACGTCAACCGGTTGACATAACGCTACTTCACATTCTTCCGCCGACGTTGAACAACATACCTTTCTTTTCAAATCTACAACACTGCCGTTAACACTCCCTCAGTCGTTGCCTCGCCCACCCACCTTACTCCCCTCTCCTCTTTAGAAGGACCATACGTATAGTGGAACCTAGTTCGAATGTTTCGGGAAAGAAATGCGAGAAAAAACATACTAACCGGGAAAACATACAATCCAAAGTTAAAAAGAAAATTGACGGGCTCAACTAATGTTGACATCTACGTAATGCGAAGCATCGCGCAGATCGTTGCAACATGAGACGCCGACTCGTGACAAACTGGTGGTGTTTCGGTGGCCGGAGAGATTTGTTGTTTTTCTACTGCATGGTGTTTTAGGAGGGCGACGGGAAACCGAAATGAAATCAAGCTGATGGGCGATGCTGGATGCCGTGGAAGCGAAACGTGATGCCCCCATCACGCCACCTGCAGCTGAGAACGGTGGTGCGTTTGGATTATCGACTACTAAAAGTGCGCAGTACGCTACTAAAGGCACTACGCACCATGTGCTGTAAAACAAATAGGTGAAGATGCTTATATCGCAATAGCATTGGCTGTGATAGCTGTGAATACTGTGCGCGACAACAACAGAGAAGACTTGGTAGTACCTAAATAAGAAACTGAGTGCACGCAGGCATTTTCACGTGAGACAGGTGGGCAAGCATTGCGGTGAAGCTGCCGTAGCGGGCAGCTTCACTGCAACGCTCACTTCACCCGAGAGAGATAAACAAGTCCATGTGTCAATGCTGTTCTGGGTGGGGCGCGCCTCGCGCATTTTCTTGTTCACATGTGATCTAGCGGCCGCAAAGCGGTATCATACGATTGCAGTTTGGCGATGAACTGAACATTGGTGCCGATAAATTGTGTGTTGCGGGAACATATTAACTGGTAAAAAAATGAGCATAACTCTATTGGGTCGGCCTTTTTTTTTTCTGTTCTCGATTGCAAACATTGGCGCCGGGAAAATGTACGTAACAGGAATGTATCAACAAGGTTTATACTGTGCCGAGGAAAGCATATGTTGCCTTGAAAAAGACAAGTCAACTTGTCGAAACGTTGGCTCTCACTTTTACTTGGTTCTCACCTTGCTCGTCGTTTTGAATTTCAATATCCCGCCTTCCCCGTGTTTTCCCTCTTTGTCGTGTGTGAGACAGCTTCACTGGTCATTCATCTTCACAGAGTAGAGCAGCTCACGATTTTTTATTCATTTGTTCCCCAGGCAGGTCGAGATTGGAAAACTTTACCCACCTCCATCGTTACAATCAACCAGCTTGATGCACTTGAAATAGCACTTGAAATAGCACTTGAAATAGCACTTGAAATAGCACTTGATGATCATAAGGTGTATGCAATATATTACTTGCATTTTGCCCTGTACTTAGAGCTTAAGGGGGAACACGGGGGTCTTAAAAACCGAAAATCACAAGGGAAAAAAATTGATTTCTCAGAACTACTTGTTTCGGCATCTGTAATGCTTAATCTACACCGTATCAAAACGATTTGCCCCGAAACGTGCCTAAGTTTCCAAAAAAATTCTTATTTTGTCAGTGTGGACGGCGGGAAACGACCCGCAAAATCGCGCAAAAACACTGGAGTTCACGGAGCTATTGCTCGTATTTCCCGCCGCTGAGCGCCACTATCTTGGCATTGTTCGGAAGCTCAAAGTTACGCCTTTCAATTCTTCGCATCCTTACCGTCGATGGCTGCATAGAAAAAGCGCAAATGTAAAACAATCAGGGGCTGGTCTAATGAAGCTCGCGATGCACGCGGCCCTCCTATTAGCTCAGTGCGTCAATGCACTGAGAGGCGCCTTCTGGTTGGCTGTTGCTATGGCAACACTTTATTTACTATTTATATTTATATTATTTATTTATATTTATTTATATTAATATTTAACAAACACTTTATTTTAAAGATAAATTACTACAAAGGCCGATAAGAAATGACCTAGTTAGAACTATTGTATTCTGTCATATCTTTTCTTACAAGTGAGATATTTGAAATCTAAATACATATTTGAAATCAGCATTCTACAATATATCTGCACAGAGAACTTAAGCAACATGTGCTGAAGAATTAAGAAAAAAAACGTTTTCATTACCCTCACCCTCCCCTTGACTTTTATGTATATTTTGAAAAAAAAATTTTTTACTTTTGCGATTTTGCCGCTCTTTTAAGAGATTGTATTATATGCACATATTGGCCAACTCCTATCTGTAACGTCCTATGGGCCTTGAAGATATTTAAATGAATGAATGAATGAATGAATGAATGAATGAATGAATGAATGAATGAATGAATGAATGAATGAATGATTATGCAATGCAAAAGAGCATCCAACCAAAATAAAGTGTCCACATGGCTACAGTGGAAATCATATGTGAACAACAGGAACACCAGAACGATTCGTGCCTGTTCGTGCCTTTATTCTAGCAATTACTGTCTGCGGCTGCGCTGCGAAGGAAGTCGTGACACTTTTGCCATTGAAAGCCCTAATCAGTCACGAGATGATAAAAATTGCAGCTTTTGCCTTACTTTTGTGCAATTTAGAAACAGTATTTGCAGAGTCATTCAGTAAATAAAAGCATACTAATGTAAGCATTTGTCTAGTATTTTCTTGATACCCTCGGTAAATCTACATTTGGTTCATTCGGACAATTTTTTTTGTTTTTCAGTACCGTGAAATCTGAATCACCAAGGTTTCAGTGTACTAGGACAAGTTTCAGGGGGTACCAGAAGGTGGCACCATAATACTTGATGCAAATGCTGAGCGACAGCACACAAACAAGATGCAACGTGCCCCTCTCCTTCTTCGTCGTACACTGTGCTCACGACCAATGCCACGAGTAAAAAGGGGACAAGGCCACGCATGATGTGCACACGCTGCGCAGCAGCCACCAGGCTCAGAGAGAGAAGTGTGTGGTGTTACCATGCTGAAGCCCGACTCACATGTATCTCGAACTTCCATCCGCTGACTGCTTCATCGGTGAGGATCTTGGTGAAGGAGATGGTGAGGCCCTCGCGGAAGAACCGCTGGCACGGCTCACTCAGCACGTCTCGCCCTGCATGTTATTAATTCGCACATGTTGTGATGGCATTAATCATTAACACATTGTTGTCCGGCTTCTGCCCGTACTACAAAGCCAGGAAGCCCAGCTGATACCCGGCAGCTGCAGCACATATTTACTAGGCACCTTGAAATTGTAATTTTCCAAACAGAATGAGATACAAATTGAGGTGTCGGAAAACACCTTTCACATAGTTTTGAATTAGTGATCAGCCTATACAGCCAAACACGTTTATACCGAACTCAACAGTTCGACAAAAAGTGATCGCTGTAAGTAGTTTGCTATATGTGAACTCGCCCTTCAAAACACCCAAAAATTCACAACACTGCACCTAGCAATGGCAGTCACGATTCGACACCACTTTGGTCTGAAAAGAGGATTTTCAGTACCTTCATTTTTGCTCCTGGCACTTTTCTGCATCTAACTCCAAGTTTATGTTCAAAACATCATCTAAAGAATGAAATGCGACGGCGTATAGCACTCTCAAAACTACGCCCAGCCAGTTCTGGTCACCTGCCATTTTGAAACTACTACGAGCCACCATTTTGTCTCCGAGCGCCTGCCATATATTTTGATATCAGCAGGACACAAGTGGATTTTTTCATACTGTAGTGACACATTCTGGTTGGCTGGAGCAGGTGTCAAGTGTTGGTTCTAACAGTAGGCCACTTTTAAAATGTTCGTTCCATCTGGATGCAGTTTCAGTGGGCAGGGTCAGAAAATTGTTAATGCCGTGAAATGTAGTCCTTATAACTGATAGACTGTTATATCTGGCATCGTTATAAGTGGGTCTAACTGTATAAGACAACATTCACACCAGACTACAGAGTATGATAAAGCGGTTCATGTATTATTCAATTAATTTACTTCATTCATGAGACACTGTCTAAGAGGACCTCAAGGCTAAATGCCTAACAAGGCCTCGACGCCCTTTACAGATAAAGGGGAAACCATTTATAACTAACTCAATAGTTCCGTGAAAAGCAGTTGTTACGTCAATAGTTCGTTATATATGAACTCACTTTTAAAAACACTAAAAAATTATCTGCACTGAAGCTGCAGTCAGCAGTTACGATTCGGCAGCCCTTTGGTCCGACAATCAGATTTTCAGTGTCATTTTTGTTCTCTGTGCGCTCCCGCACCTAGCTGTAAACTCCCATTAGAAACAACCACCTAAAAAATGAAATGCAGCACGATGTAGCTTTTTCAAAATGGCGCCCAGTTCCAATAACCTGTCATTTTGAAACTGCAAGCACAGCCACCATTTTTTATTCAGAAGCTTGTGATATATTTTACTACCGGCGGGAAATAAATTTATTCTGCACACAAGAGCGAAGCATCCTATTTGGCCGGAAGCGTAAACTTTAGAAACTACTGCGGCATGCCACCATTTTGCAAAGGTGTCTGACATCTTGGCTTCGGCATTACGACTTCGCATCAGCCACGCAAGAGCCGTAAAATTACGTTATCTATGTCGTTTTGGGCAAAAAAAAATTCAATGTTCGAAAGGTAAAACATCACCGTGAACCATTATCAGCAATCGGCAATGCATAAACAAAGCGCCGTGAAACCGTGACCTCCTGATAACAGCGCAGTAGCCGCAGACCCTTTGTAACCATTGACAGCTGGCAGCATGTGGCGCAGCATTTTTGCCAATTCGGGCCACGTCAACAGGAACGCTTGAGCAGCCGTTGTTCCCATCGTGGAAAGACATAGATGGTCATTCCAAATCGTTGAAACAGACGTAATATGCACAGGGTGCCACACGGACAATTGCGCAAAAATGAGAGTGACGCCGTCAGGAATCCTTTTTTTTCCGTGGCCGGGCTCGAAGCATTCGTTGTAGCAGTACAGCAATTTAGAAAACACTTGTTACATCTGGAAGCAGTTTCCATAGGGAAGGTTGAAAAGTTGTATATGCTCATAATTGTAGTTGTTTAACCGATAGATCGTTATAAGTGGGTTTAACTGTATACACACAACATAGTTGCATACTACACTGTACATATGCATCAACTTGTGCAAACCACACTCAATACTGTGAACAGTAACACAAAGGCTAGGAGCATAACAAACATGGCGTATAAACAGACACAGCCGAACATATGTTATTGTATCAATAAACAAGTAAAAAACATAAGATGACAAATTATGCACTTGCACTGTCAATGTATTTATAAAATCACAATGTGGTACTAAGAAATGAACAGAAGGTGTGCAGTTTACGCACATGGAAGGATTGTAAGAGAAGCATGAGCTATAAAAAGAAATTACATGCAACATAAGTGATTTAGTGTGGCACATTTCACTAGCGCTAGTCTTGCAAAAACAACATGTTATAACAGTCATATCATAAGAAGCCAACAAGCACGGACACCGACGACAACACAGGGGGAATTACTTGTGCTTAATAAATGAAATAAAGAAACAATAAATGAATGGAAATGAAAGTGGATGAAAAAACAACTTGCCACAGGTGGGGAACGATCCCACAACTTTCGCATTTTGCGTGCGATGCTCTACCAATTGAGCTACTGCGGCGCTGTTTCCCCATCCACTTTCTTGGGTATTGATGTTTGCTAGTAGAACCCTGGGAGTGTTAGCCAGCGCCACGCCACTCACAGACCTTGGTGGCGGACATGGAACGTCCTTTCTGCCGCAGGCGTTACGAGAATGTGATCTTCTTGGGTGAAGGCAACCGGTCAATGAACCCACACATGCCACCTGAAGGCATCAATGTTGCCGAATTTGAGACCCTCATTATGTAAGAAATGAGAAGAGGGTTAACCGAGGGGCCCGATCTTTATTAGTCATATTGTTACGCGCGAAGGAGACCGTTTATAACCCTTATGGATGAAGGGGACCGTTTACTTTAGGTCGCAAAGGTGAGCGCAAGAGCGGTCAGCTGGTTTATCAACTGAGCGTCATTCTCTTCTTTCTTCTTCCACTCGGGACCGCAAGCACGTTCACTGGTCTTCGTTTTCTTCATGCGTAACAATATCATAAGAAGCCACTCACAGACCTTGGCGGCGGACATGGTACGTCCTTTCTGCCGCAGGCATTACGAGAGTGTGATCTTCTTGGGTGAATGCAACCAGTCAATAAACCCACACATGCCACCGGAAGGCATCAATGTTGCCAAATTTGAGACCCTCGTTATGTAATAAACGAGAAGAGGGTTAACCGAGGGGCCCTCAATAATAGCACTGACACCGACGACAACATAGGGGAAATTACTTGTGCTTAATAAATGAAATAAAGAAACAATAAATTATTGGAAATTAAAGTGGATGAAGAAACAACCTGCCACAGGTGGGGAACTATCCCACAACCTTCGCATTTCGCGTTCATTTCCATTAATTGGTTAAAACTCCGAGGGTTCTACTAGGAAACATATATACCAAAGAAATTGGATGGGGAAAGGCGCAGCGGTAGCTCAATTGGTAGAGCATCGCACGTAGCTTCCTTTTTGTCAGTAGTTTTCTCGGCGTCTGTTTTGTGCGCGTCGCTCTTATACAGTGCTTCGGTGGTGTGTTGCGGCGGAATCTATGGAAAATAGCAAGAGCTTGAGCCGAGAGCCAACAGCGACATTTTCGTCGATAGCTCCAATGGTGACAAATTATGAACTGATGCATTAATAGGCGGAATGGTGAATTTTGGAACTTTTACTATAACGACCTTTCAGAACAACGAACAATTTACTGCGGTTCCCTGAAGTTTACTATATTGAGATTGAATTAATTAATTAATTAATGTTTATTTCATCTTGAATACAATTTCAAGAAAGGTGCAGGAGCAAAAGACGCGCAGCGCCTGACAAGGGCCGCTGTACCCAGAAAATATGCATATATTATACATTATTTAGTGGTAGTTCATTGGCAGTGAACGAACACATATAATGTTACATACTTTCACACATTGTACATGAGTTTACACAGAAACTTAGAACAACAGAAATTGACAAATTATTGGGTTACAGTTGGTTTACTAATATAGACAGTGAAATAATAAATGTTCCCCTTTTCCCCCTCTTCCCCTTTCCTCTCCCTGTCCACAAGCAGTAAAGCTGTACAGGTAAATTACCGTAGTACACTAGAAACGCAGCATATAGCCATGAACATGCATGTATGCACATAAAAGAGGGCAAAAAAAGTAAAAAAAAAGAGACTTATAATATATTTATGTTGCAATAATCACTCTCTCAAACACTGTGTTAGTAGCGATTCCTTCACGTAATTTTTTCAAGCATTTCTAGTCATACTGAAATCAATGCTATCTCTAGCTTATTTAGGATTGTTATTACCTGGTACCTGATTGTTTGTTTACCATAATTGGTCCTTGTGTTTAGTGTCCTTTTCTTTTTAGTCTCATATCGTAAGGAAATTCATTATTGTTTTCGTGCATGTATAGTGCGTTGTTATATATGTACTGTAGCAGTTTAAAATCATAAACGTCGTTAGCTTTAAGCATTTGGTATTTAAAAAATAATGGTAATGTGCTTAGTTCATAACATGGTCCCTGATAGTTTTCATAAATGCGCAATATCTTTTGTTGAATAATTAGCCTGTTGTAGTCAGTTTATGTTGTGGTGCCCCATACCAATTTGCCGTACGGTAATCTGGAGTAGAAGAGTGGAGCGCATGTGTTTTCTTTCAGCCAGGCAAGTATAAAGTGTGCAATTTTATACAAGCATCCAACAGATCGGGAGAGTTCGGTAGATAAATTATTAATGTGTACATTTCATGAAAGATGCTCTTGGAACCAAACACCAAGAAATTTTTGCTCCTTAACCCTGGTTATCTGTTGCCCTTCAAAAGTTAAAACTAGTTCCCTACTTAGTGGTTTGATAAGTGCATGAAATATTATGTACTTTGTTTTAGCTATGTTAAACTGAAGCCTATTATCTCGGAGCCAGGCCGAAAGGGACGCAAGGTAGGTGTTGGCCCTTCTTTCTAAATCTGTTATATCTGTGGACTTAAAGAAGATGTTAGTATCATCGGCAGATGTAATAAGTTTCACTGTAATAATCTTTTATCTACTGTCAAACCTCAATATAATGAAGCCATATTTGCAGCAAAAAACTTCCATTAAATCCCCAATGTTGTCATTCAAGGTTTTGAAGTTTCAACAGCGAAAATAATTTCACAACTTCCCGGAACATTCCTGGTGGATAGTATAATGTCACTAAACACCTATAAACAAATTATTTCAGGAAGGTGGGTCTATAATTGCACAATTATGAGCGCCAGTGCATGCGGTGCAAATTGTGGCGACAGCAAATATCAGTGTGGCTCACAGGATCCAAGATTTTCATGTTCTGTGTTCTGCTAGCACTATAAATCTTGGACATCAGGGTTGACCATGCTTAGTGGTCACAGCAACCATGAGATGGCACCCACAAATTAAAAACAAAAGTCTAATAAGATATTTGTCCTCCTAGAGAAAAAAAAATAGAAGTTGCAGTCTACTGAAACACGAAGCATTGATAACAGTAGCAAAGAGAAAATTACACGAAGTAAGGTTCATAGTGTTACCAGCCTTATATATTGCAGTAAAGATTCGCTTACTAATTAAATTAGCCAGCATGGCACTCCCAGGCAAACGTGAAAAGATCCCCGCCACGTCACAATGCTGACAGGATGAAGAGCACCAGCAACGGAGGCTTCGTGCTGCCTCTTGGTTCACCACATTTAGCAAGCTTCGAGATTGCACAACCTCCAGCACTAGGCCCGTGGGCACACAGTGCGTGCCAAGGCACCAGCTATGCTTTCTGCACTTGCCACAGATTGGCTCCAAAGCACGGAGCGTGGCCCACATGTGCACCACTCGTTCACACGGACAGCCATGCACAGTCTAGGTCTAGGGTAGAGGAAGCGACGCGCAAACTAAAAGGGGGCCCTCCTCCCTACAGTGAAGGAACTGCTGCTGTGGGCGAAATATGGAAGCACACAATACATGTTTCAGGCTCTAAAAATCACTTCCAGCACTTTTAACAGCAAATGTGGGCTTGGCTACTATTACTCTGAGAGTTCTTCGCATGGCTTTTGAGACTGGTTACTCCCGGCTGCCGACTGACCCACAGCCTCCTCAGATGGCACAGTGGTGTTTCCAGCATACCACACTCCCGCACACATGCTTCAAGGAATGCAATTATAGTGTTTGCACAATAGCATCTTTGTTGCTCGAACCTTTCATGCGGAAAGATGCATGCAAATAATTATGTATGCCTAAGCCGACATTTTTATAGTTTTTTTTTGCCAGATTTACTAGCCATAGCAGCTCCAAGTACATGCTTGAAATGGCCGAAAACTTGGATTAAATTGATACCATATCCTGAAATTAGATAAATTGAGGAAAAAGAACTAGTTTTCAATGGAACTAAGATTGAGAAACCAGAACAGTTTGCTACATTGCAGATTTTGTTAAATCAAGGTTTGTTATATCGAGGTTATACAGCAGTAAAAAAATATGATTTCACTGCCAATGCCTTTAAAATTTTGGCAGACTTTCATGGCAGCAAGACTGCTTGTACTACTTGCACCCCGCTTGCCCTCCTTTGCATTCATGCGAGGTGTTCACACAATCCTGTGCATGCTGTGACATCATAATATTTCAAATGTTTCCTTCAGATTTTCAAACACCAAAGGTTGATTGTACAGCTTTCAGAATTTTTTCCCATCAATAAGAAAACATTTGAAGAGCCTTTGAAAGCGCTCTAGTGGCCGGTTGCCTGCCCCACCATATTATCCAGTGCTCCTTTGCTGAAATTTGACATGCCAACCTACAGCTATCTTCTACTGTGCAAGCAACATGCCTACATGCACACTTGTGGCTGTAAGGAATACACGAGCGCCCAAAATTCAGTACCACTTTCAATGCAGTGACTTCACTCACAAATTCGGCCGCATCGTGGCTGCGCTAAAGTTTGTCCATAACTAACAGTTAAGTGCAGCAGCTTTGATTCACCAGTCACACAGTATATTGTAAAATCTGGTTAATCTGACCCACATTAATTGAGCCTCACCCTCTGGCCCCGGTAAGACTGTGTGCATTATTTAATGGCATCAGGCTCTCTATAATTTGGACGTACGTGGCCTCAAACTGGCTCCCTCAGACAACTCTCACAGCACAGCCAGCATGGAGCTCCGTAAATGTGCAAATAAATGAGCAAAAGCAACACTAGCCTCCCACTGAACTGAAGCTTTGTGCTTATTTGTGCCTTTGTAACAAGTAGTGTGTGAATATTCAAAACTTCGACTATTCCATTCAAATTCGAAAGTATTCTATTTGATTCAAAAGGACACTTTTACTATTTTAAATATTCGAACCCCCAAAACGGTTGTTGTCAGATGTTTAAGTCAGCTTCATCGCAGTAACTGTGTTACACAGCAAAGCATACAGACAGTATTGTGGTGAACCATATTTGCAGTGCAGGGAAGCATATCAAAAGTAAGAAGGGGCACTGTCACAGGGCACCTGCTGGCGCTTATGGCTACCTGACAATATAAACTCAAGTACCCGCACTCTACCCACATTTCGTGCATCAGGAGAACACCAGCCTCCAGGTGGAAACCTCTTTGCTACTAAAATGGCTAAGTGTCTAAAGAACGGTTTGCAAACTACAAATTTGACCAAGTAGCAAGCTTCGCAATGTCTTTAGACCCTCATTTTAAAAGCAGCTGAGTGCCACCAGGATGCTCCCATGGTAAACTGGATTAAAAACCTATCTTTAAAAGAACCAAGGAAAATTTTAACTCTGAGAAACTCAGATACGGCCTCAACAATGAAAGCTTCTAAAACTGGCTTCTTCCAAAGACTGATAAGCACATCAATAAGCAGCAATTTTCCGTGCCACAAGCGGAAGTTGAAAAATGCGTGCGTGATGAAATTATGGGCTGAAAAGAAGATCCCTGTGATTGGTGGTGTAAGCATAGTGCTCACTGTTGGCTTGTCTTGAAGAAAAGAGATACCTGCCCATACCAGACACTAGTGTAGTGTATCCAGTGAGCAGTTCTTTAGTACGACAGCGTTAAGGGCTCCCGTCACATAAAATCTGGCATTGGCATCCAGTGTCCCACATCCGGCATCCAGCATCGGATGTCACTTCGGCAAAAAGAATTCCGAACTAAATTCCGAACCACGTATACACCACTACTCTTCTACCCCCAAAGTTGCTCATACCATGCTTTTCATCCTCCACAAAGTTATTCCTCGGAATTTCGAGAACGGCAGCCCACAAACAAACGTAATGGAAAAAAAACACCGAAAGCACATATCTTTTACGTTAGCTCTTCTCAAACTGAAATATTAAAAGTGTGAAACAATAACAGGAGATCAACCCATGCAAGAGGCCATGTTTATACCAGAAAGCTTGCCTTCGTGCCTAGCGTTCGCTGCCAGCATTTCCCGGTAAATGTTATGCCTACATAAGCTGCAGGTGGCGGGAAGCATGAGAAGCAGTCAGGGGTCTTTGAATGCTATCGCATTCCACTCTTAGGGGAGACGCTAGTCAAAACTTTTTTTTATTACTTGTATTAGAGGTTTCAAAATTCAGTCAAGTATAGAGTTTTCTATGCAGATTTAAAATATGGTACTACTTTTGTGTGGGTGTTATAGTTTTAGAGTTATGTGATGCACAATGGCAAAATACATCTTTATGGGTACTTTTTTATGTAATAAATTTTCACAAAAAGCATCGTGCTGCAGCTTGTTTAGTTCTTCGTAGATCACAAAGTGCTGATATCTAGCCAAACGGTGTGTACAATTACTGAAACTATGCAATAAAAATAGAACATTTCAGCCAATTTTTTTTTCTCAATTCTCTTAAATATAACTGTGTACGTTAGTAACTTACTGCTTGGAGATATTGCAATTTCAAGTAAATAATAGCACTGTATATATCTTCAAGAGTACGTATGCCAAATTTCGTTAGTACAAGACAATTGTCAGTGTACAAGGTTTATTTCATGTGGTTGTGAAAAAAAAGATTTGTTGAAGTGTCCCAATTTTTTTTATTGTTCCAGTAATTCTACAAGCTGTTTGAATAGATATTGGCCCTTTGCGGTCTACAAAGAGCTAAATAAGCTACAGTACAAAGTGTTTTGCGAAAACTTATTACAAAATAAAGTGCCCGCTAAATCACTCTATTTTGCCATTGTGTAGAATTGAATAAAGAACTATAGCAGCTATACAGAAACTAATGACATATTCGAAATCTGCTTGAAATGCTCTTAAGTGGGTGGACTTTCAAATCTCTAGTACAAATATTAAAGAAAGTTTTTCTAGGAGAGTCTCCCCTTAAAGGCAAAGCTTAAGCGTCCTCCAAATTTTCGGTTTCTGAAGGAATTGTGGTGTTTGAAGGGATTTCATCCTGACAACAAAGTAAGTGCAGTTATGATATTGTCAAGCAAAAGTGTTGTACTAAAGAATTTTGTAGACCACAAATTATAATTTTCTTGTATGTTACTAGTGCTGCAATACACTTGCTTATTTTTTTTTTTCAGACCCTTGGTTGGTGAAAAATCTTGCATTTTCGTAGCACATATAGCATTCGTATATACGAAAAATATTCGATTCGATTTGCATTTGGTTTCCATTATTTGAATTTGCTTTGGAATTGATTTAATATTTGCACCCCAATATCTATAACCTTTATCTTTGCATTAATTGCAGGACATGACACCGCATTGTTTACATACCCTTAGAACTGCATAGTCAGTAGTTGCCATCCATTATGATCACGTTGATAGTGACCGCAGTTTTGTCCGCAGCGGTTGTGGCAAACAGTAGTTTCATTTTGACCCTGTGCACACGTCAGCCATGTACCTTCAGAAATGCGTGGTCAGCATCCATGATCACCTCAATAGTATAGATTTAGTGGGCCCGGTGTTTGGGTAAATGTAAACGGACCTCTTACCGGATGAGGGGAGGCGCAAACGCGAACAGCCTGCATGGTGCAGCCACCTGGAAGTGCTGAGTTCAACCAGACAAACACAAAGGTAATATTTCAGCAACCAAGTGCATCCTTCTTCGCTGCTGATGTAAATTTTAGGCAGCAGCATATCTGTGTTGCTGCCGAAAATTTATACCAGCAGCAAAGTAAACACTTTTTAACTGCAATACAAGCTGTGTTTGCCTGGTGAAGCTCTCTAACCGGCTCGATCCATGTGCTGACTATGAGAAGAAAGCAGAATGTCTTCTTAAAAGAGAAGCATACACAAAGATCAAAAAAGATCCAGCGTCGCAAACCCAAACCCAGATGAATAAAATTCTCTCTGAAATTTTCAAGCAACATCAAGAATTCAAAACCCTTTACTTGAGGTTGATATGTAGAAACGTCTCAATCCCAAGTTTCTACGACCACCCAAAGATTCATAAAACAGGAATTCCTTTACGGCCCATAGTAGATTTTATGCATTCCCCCTATGAGCCCTCGCAACCTATCTTCATAAGATGCTCTCTACTCTCAATGGAAAAATGGAAGCCCACATTTGCAACTAGGGACACTTGGTGAAAATGGCATCCAATTTGAGTCCTGATGACAACAACTGCATGGTGTCCTTTTATGTGGTCTCACTGTTCATTAGTATGCATGTGTCCCTCACGCTTTCTGTGACATGTGCACTCGAACATGACATCACACTGAAAGACCGCACTCCCCATTATAATAATCACATCTGTCGGTTATTGGAATTCTGCCTTCCAAGCGCTTACATCTCGTTCAATAACTACTTCTACAAACAGACTAGTGCAACTGCTATGGATGCCACAATATTGATCCAAGTCACCACACTTGCCATGAAGGACATCAAAAAGCGGGCGCTCTACACTTTCATCCCCAAGCCGAAAATGTTTGCACACTACGTGGACAATTTGCTTGTGCACTCGAACTCTATAGAGCCAGCCATACAGTTTACGGTGGAATACAAAACTTATGGTTCTCTCCCTTTTTTAGATGTCCTCGTGAAAAGACACCGAGTGAACCTGTCAATTCCTGTATTCAGGAAACTGACACACACAGGACGATATCGTCACTTTCATTCTAATCACCCCACCTGACCCAAGGTTTCTGCTGTCCAAAGTCTCGTCAAGAGAGCCAAAAGAATTTGCTCGTCCCCACATCTCCACAAGGAAAAAGAGAACACAGTAATCCATGATCTTGGGATAAATGGTTATAAAAGGCATTTGTTCACCATGCCCTCCACCGACGGAACAAGACTCAAAGGAAGACGACTGCTGCCAAACCACCCGAGCAATGGCTTCGTGTCTCAACTCTGTCTAGTTGCAGTGACGATGAAGAAAACAGTCACAAAACTGGGAATGACAAAACTAACTTTTTATTTTGCCAAAACTGTGCCTACAAACTGTGCAAACACAGTTGGTGATCGTTGAAATCCGATCTGCGAGCCAAGCGCGTTGGCTTTTATACATGAGTCATCGAAGGTTATGGAATATTCGCTGGTACCCGCGTATCTTCCAGAAAGTACTAAACAATTCACGTTGCAGATACAATCAGATTACACAAGGTTCGGCGACAAGAGACAACAGATAGAACCATCGATAACGTTCAAGGAACTTCCGATAGATGCAGATGCATCCTGTGCTGAGCGATAACATTTAACTTTGTTAGTCAGTGAAAAAGCGGTCACCCAAGAAAGATAAACAAGTACACCATGTCAATACCCCCCTCTTAAAAAGCATCGTCCCGACGCTATAGACATAACAAAACAGTGAAAAACAAAAGCACGCTTAGCAAAGAAAAAGTAACAAAGAAATAGGGTCCCAAAGTTTGTCAGCGCTAATAGAATGGCTTAAGCCGCACAACATTTACTATTTCAGCTCGTGAGTGGCGCCGCTGTGATAGCAAAATGCCATCTGGTGCGACCTCATAGTCCAGTGCACCAATGCGTCGGATGATCTCGTAGGGTCCGAAGTAGCATCACAGAAGTTTCTCACAAAGGCATCGCTGGACTATTGGTGTCTAAACCAAAACACGGTCGCCAGGCTGGTACTCCATGTATCATCATCGGAGATTGTAGTGTTGGCTGTCGGTCCTGTGCTGATCCTTGATGCGCAGGCAGGTGAACTGTCAGGCTTCTTCGTTCTGCTGGAGATAAGCAGCGACGTTGAGATTCTCTTCGTCAGTGACCTGCGGCAGCATGACGTCAAGAGTCTTAATTGGGGTCCTTCCGTAAACCAGCTTGAATGGCGTGGTCTACGTTGTTCCTTGCACGGCCATGTTATAAGTGAAGGTTACGTATGGAAGCATGGCACCCTACGTCTTGTGTACGATGTAGGCGTACACGGTCGTCCACTCTTAGTCAGAATGCCGCTCCGTGCTGCCGGCGCTCCACGGGGCGCCTCTGTCTGGCGCCGGAGAAACTATTGCGCAGGTGCAGTGAGAGCCGCAGGCGGGGCTTCGCGCGTCGTCTGCTACAGTGCGCCCTGTACTGCGTTGAAGTGGGCTTCAAATTTGCACTGCCTCCGCAGAACGCCGATCGGAGAAACGTTTCTGAATAAACAAAAGACTGCTGAGAAGCCTATCAGCTGCTTTTATCCCGTTGCAGCAACCGTAGCAAAGTTCCTGAGTGCCTGGTGAAGTTGAAACTTACAAATAAGCATACCGGGGAGAAAATGCGCACCGCGTAATATTCGAAGCTTTATACTACTGCTGCAGCACTACGATCCGCCAATATTTTAAATTTTTGGCGTCTTGCTGAGTAGCTGGTAATAAGTGTTAGCAGACGACTGCTGTTGTCTGCTGAAATCTCGGCGCAACGAAAATTAATCGGAGCGGAATAGTAATAGTGGAGGTGGAGCTACATTTTCAGTCTCCTATTTTACCTTCCCACAGATAGAGGTAGACGGCCAGGTAGACTCATCAGCGTTTGAAAACAATCCTTAAGGTTTACTAGGCCCTCAGTATTGTCCACATTCTCCACATACCCAATTCAAGATGTCCTGCTTCAATACGCCAGCCACATACTTTGAACTTAGTGGGAACACAGTACGGCATATTTTCCTGTGGCCACCTGTGAACTCTAAAATTCGTTGGAGGCACATAGATGTTTATTAACTGCGGGAAGGCGAAAGCCGTTTGCGACTCATTCCACTGAGTTAAATTTGTTGCGCTTGAATTCATTTCGTGACAGAAGAGAAGAGAAGCTGGTGCAAGCGTGGCAGAGGGATCATGTGACACCACGACCCGCTGCACCATGATGTCACGTGATATTAAGGTCATGTGACCTAAAATGTAACGGACGGACGCTAGTAGGAACAATTAAACGCTATTGCCTTAATAAATATCCTCTCAGCAACTACTTAAAGCCATGCAAAGCTGAAGACTGAGGTCCTGGTAAACCTTAGGGATTGTTTTCATACGCTGATGAGTCTACCTGGCCGTCTACCTCTATCTGTGGGAAGGTAAAATAGGAGACTGAAAATGTAGCTCCACCTCCACTATTACTATTCCGCTCCGATTAATTTTCGTTGCGCCGAGATTTCAGCAGACAACAGCAGTCGTCTGCTAACACTTATTACCAGCTACTCAGAAAGACGCCAAAAATTAAAAATATTGGCGGATCGTAGTGCTGCAGCAGTAGTATAAAGCTTCGAATATTACGCAGTGCGCATTTTCTCCCCGGTATGCTTATTTGTGTGTTTCAACTTCACCAGGCACGCAGGAAACTTTGCTACGGTTGCTGCAACGGGATAAAAGCAGCTGATAGGCTTCTCAGCAGTCTTTTGTTTATTCAGAAACGTTTCTCCGATCGGCGTTCTGCGGAGGCAGTGCAAATTTGAAGCCCACTTCAATGCAGTACAGGGCGCACTGTAGCAGACGACGCGCGAAGCCCCGCCTGCGGCTCTCACTGCACCTGCGCAATAGTTTCTCCGGCGCCCGACAGAGGCGCCCTGCGGAGCGCCGGCAGCACGGAGCGGCATTCTGACTAAGAGTGGACGACCGTGTACATTGCCAACGTCGGTGACAGTCTTGTTTAGCCTCTCCATAAGACCATTCATCTGCAGGTGGTAGGCAGTTGTCCTCTGTGGCTTGTCCGGCTGTGTTGCAGAATCGCTTGCGTGAGCTCCACTCAAAAAGCTGCTCCTCGGTCGGTGATGACTTCCAGGGCACCATGTCGTGGCAGTATATCATCAAGGAAGAATTACACGACCTCAGCCGCATTACCTTTAGGCAAGGCTTATTTCAGCGTAACAGGTAACGTAGTCGGTAGCCACAACAATCTACTTATTTGCGGATGTTGACGTTGGAAATGGCCTCGATAAGTCCAACCCGATTTGTTGGAACAATTGGCATGGAGGCTCAATTGGCTGTAACAGTCTTGCTGGCCTGGTCTTGTGTCATTGACAATCTCGGCACGTCTTGACGTAACAGGCGACGTCGATGGTGACGCGTGGCCAGTAGTGCTTCTTTTGTATACTTGCGAGTGTACGGGAAAATTCGAGGTGCCTGGCTGTCTGATCATCATGCAGGCATGCAGGCTTTCTGACCGCAATGCAATGGGCACAACGAGAAGGTAGTCTGCACAGACTGAGAAGTTCTTCTTAACGAAGACAACCCTCGCCTACATGCCCTAGCGACAACGCCGGTGTTGCTTCCAGATACTCGCCGAGGCTTCTTGGCTCCAAGTCTGCTCGTTGTTCTTCAGCAAAGTCTTCCACACTTATTGTTCCTAGGAAGGCGTCATCTTCATCGTCTTGCAGTGGCGGGTCAATGGGGGCGCGTGATGAGCAGTTGGCATCACAATGCTTGTGTGCAGATTTGTAGACAACGGTAATGTCAAATTCCTGTAGGCTGAGATTCCAACGTGCGAGGCGTCCTCAAGAGTCTTTTAAATTTGCCAGCCAAAACAAGGCATGGTGGTCATTAATGAGTTTGAAGGACAGGCTGTAAAGGTAAGGACGTTTCTCTCTCTCCATGTTCATCAATCGAAGCATTTGGAAACACTGTCAATAACAAAGTATTAAGTGACGTCTGCCATGGAGCCTATGAGTGAGCCGAATGAATACGCACCGTCGCGAGTCTTTGTGGAAGCAAACCGCCATTCCTTATGAGGCATGGCGGGCACAGAGTGCGGCACCGAGGAGGAGTCAGTGCAGCAAATTAAATGCCTTGGTGACGTTGTCAAACTAGCCAAGCCGCGACTTGCGTACACCGCTACTTTCAAATGGCACCCTTGGCATGATCAATACGTGCAGCTGTAGTGCGCAGCAGTCGGGAACGCCCATCGTGCCACACTATCTTTGAGGGTGTTGTGGAGAAGCTCGCCGCCTGTCAACAGAGCTCACGCAGTCTGGGGTGGCGGAGTTCGATATATCCATGTTACGTCTGACCACCGTACGAAATAAAAAATTAAAAATGCATGAGAGTTTTCAGGTGATACAGAAAGTGCTCAATACACGCAATAATTCCACATATCTGTGGTCAATATATCGAGGTTGGACTGCAACTACTTTTCTTCAGTATTTACTGCTCCCACTGACGTCCCTGACCTGCCTGCCACGCTTACTGATTCTGTGCATGCTACGCCAGACCTACAAATTTACGTGGAGGGCATATTTACCCTAATCAATAATCTTAAATTTTCTGCTGGCTGCAATGGCATCAGCAGTAAACTTCTAAAATATAGCTCTCAAGTATCAGCTCAAATAACATGCTTACTATTTAATCAAGCACAAGAAACTGAGACCATTCCCGATGACTAAAAGAAAGCTAATATCCTGCCTAACTTTTGTAATTGGCAGGCTCAAAGCCTGCCAATTACAGCCCAATTTTCCTTACCAGCATCTTCTCAAAATAACTCGAACACATTATAGCCTCAGGCCTAATGACACTTTTGATGCAATTAATTTTTTGTACCCATTTCATCATGGTTTCGAAAAGTACTTATGCGATTCCCCAACTCGCTGAACTCACCCACAACATTCCGCAAATCATGGACAGGAACCTGCAGATCGACAACATTTTCTTAGATTGTTCTAAAGCTTCTGACAAGGTGCCACACAAGCTCTTACTCGAAAGACTATCTATCTAAGCTTGGAATCTGCAATAGCTTACTCAGATGGTTTGAATAATTCTTATCCAGGCACCCACAATGCACTACCACGAATAACCATTGCTCACCTCTTCGGGATGCCTCAGGATGCCTGTCTGTCCCTTTTATTGTTTCTAATCTATGTAAAAGACTTGCCAACTAGCATACATTGTAAACTATGACTATCCGCAGACTGTGTAATTTACAACTCTGTTAACTCTTCTGACGATGTTCTTTGCCTGCAGCATGATCTTGATGCCATCTCGCCATTCTGCAAAAAATGGCGCATGCCTCTTACTTATCAAAATGCAAATCGATGTCTTTTACCCGAAAACACAGTCCCCTCCAGTCCACCACCACCATCATCATCATCCCCATCAGCCTATTTTATGTCCAGTGCAGGACGAAAGATTCTCCCGGTGATCTCCAATTACCCCTGTCCTGTGCCAACTGATTCCAACTAGCGCCTGCATATTTCCTAATTTTGTCGCACCACCTGGTCTTCTGCCATCCTCTACTGCGCTTCCCTTCTCTTGGTACCCATTTTGTCACCCTATTGGTCCAACGGTTATCTAATCTGCACATCACATGACCTGCCCAGTGCCATTTTTTTCTCTTAATGTCTATTAGAATATCTTCTATACCCAGAAGGGTTTGGGTGCGAGCTAGTCGGTAGGGATCATTCATATTGCGAGACAGCCGTTAAGCCTCAACTATTTTAGACGATGACGTTGACCATGATGATGAATATATACAGACGAAGAAGATGAAGGGGTAAAATAATGCTCACACAATTACCCCCGCGCATGGAAGCGGTCAACCTGGCCGCTCGTTACGCTGGTTATGGCGGGAAATTTAACGCCGTATGAAAGGCTTTAAACGTGAAACATGCACAATATCTGTAAAACGGCAGTGGCCATCCACAGAGGACGGCCACTGCTATGGACAGCCACAGATGGCCGTCCACAGAGAACAATGTAGGGCCCGATAAAACGGGACTGAAATTTCTCGCACAATCCAGGAGCGCGAACTGGGGTCCACAGTAACAGTTCGTTGCCAGGGTGGAAGGAAACGACACGGTGAGATGCATCATAGCGAATTTTGCGGTTTTGTTGACTGGCATCGGTGTTGAGGCGGGCACGTTGGCGACACCGGGTAATGCGCGAAATGAACTGCTGACATATTGATGTGGACAAAGGCACGGGGACACTGAAGAAAGAAACGTCGAGGATAGTGATCGGCTGGCGACCATACACAAGGAAAAAGGGCGAGTACCCCGTAGTGCGTTGGACGGCCGTGTTGTATGCGAAAGTGACGAATGGTAGAATGACATCCCAATTGGTGTGGTCAGGGCTGATGTACATAGATATCATGTCGGACAGCGTGAGATGAAAGCGCTCTGTGAGACCATTAGTTTGAGGGTGGTAGCTGGAAGTCCTCTTATGGATGGTATTGGACGCACAGAGAACATCGTCAAGAAGTTTACAGAGAAAGGTCCTGCCGCGGTCACTCAAAAGGAAACGTGGAGCTCCGTGCCATAAAAAGATTGCTACCAAGAAAAAGGCTGCAACCTCCTCTGCGGATCCCGAAGATAGTGCGGCTGTTTCAGCGTACCGTGGCAAGTGGTCTAATGCTGTGATGATTCATCGTTTACCGCCAGTGGTTAAGGGTAGCGGTCCATAGAGGTCGACACCAACGACTGTGAAAGGAGCTTCAGGACAAGGGACAGGTTGGAGCAGTCCAGCCGGAGGTGAGGTCAGTCGTTTGCGGTGTTGGCAGAGCGAACAGGAAGCCACGTATTTTGCTACGCTGGTTGCAAGTCTAGGCCAAGAGAAGTGGCTGCGAATTCGCTGATAGGTTTTATGGAAACCAAAGTGACCGGAGGTGAGATCGTCGTGAAAGTTCTCCAATATCTGGGCCCGAAGTGATCGGGGAACAACAGGAACCCAACGGTGCCCCTCGGGATGAAACGCGTACCCTTATAATATCGAATTTTCGATCTTGCAGTTCTTCAACTGCCAACGGAGTCGAGCGTTAGGTGTGCAAGATGATCCGCGAATATGTTCCATAACGGAGTGGCAGTAGGAGTCATCACGTTGGCTAGAGGCAAACGTATGAGAATGGCTGGATGGGAGCCGGTCGAGAGGTACGAGCGAAGGGAATGCAGGCGACACGCCCTGTGGTTTCCTCATGGAAGGTGGTAAGCAAGCGGCATTTGAAGACAGTGGTAGAGGACAATGAGAGAGAGCATCGGCATCCTGGTGTTTCTTTCCAGACTTGTTGGTGACATCGAAGTCGTATTCTTGTAAACGAAGTATCCAATGGCCGAGACGTCCCGTTAAATTCTTTAGCGTCGCCAACCAGCACAAGGCGAGGTGATCAGTAACAACCGTGAAGTGGCGGTCGTGCAGATAAGGCCGAAATTTTTGGACGTACTAAACAACGGCAGGACACTCTTGCTCGGTAATCGCATAATTTTTCTTTGCAGCTGTTAGCATGTGACTTGCGTATGCAACCACACATTCTTCAGAATTTTGCTGACGTTGCAGAAGAACAGCGCCAATACCGTGTCCGCTGGCGTCAGTATGTAGAAGAGTGGGTGCGGTGTTGTCGAAATGACAAAGCACAGGTTCGGACGTGAGGGCACGCTTGAGGGTGTCAAAAGCGGTTTGGCATTCGTCCGACCATACGTAGTGAGCTCCAGAAGGAAGGAGTTGATGGAGCGGCACTGCAATGGTGGCAAAGTTACGTATGAAGCGCCGGAAATAAGAGGCTAAGCCAAGGAAGCTACGCAAGTCTTTGGCGCATTGAGGCCTGGCGAAGCGGAGGACAGCGGTAATCTTGTCGGGGTCGGGTCGAAGGCCCTCCTCGCTGACAAGGTGTCCGAGCACTTTAATGGTTTTGTTGGCAAAGTGGCACTTTTTTGTATTCAGCTGAAGGCCAGCAGCTCAGAGGCATGTCAGGACTTCGTCGAGGCGCTGCAAGTGCTGATGGAAGGTCGACGAAAATATGATGATGTCGTCAAGGTAGCACAAGCAAGTCTTCCACTTTAGGCCCCGTAGTATGGTGTCAATCATCCGCTCAAACGTGGCGGGAGCATTACACAGGCCGAAAGGCATTACGTTAAATTCGTATAGTCCATCGGGTGTGGCAAAGGCGGTTTTCTCCTTGTTTGCTTCGTGCATGGGAATCTGCCAGTATCCGGAGCATAGATCAAGGCTGGAGAAATACTCTGCGCCTTGTAATGAGTCTAACGCATCATCGATTCGGGGCAGTGGATATACATCTTTGCGGGCTATTTTGTTCAAGGCACGGTAGTATACGCAAAATCGCACTGTGCCGTCTTTCTTACGCACCAAAACGACAGGTGAAGACCAAGGGCTTGAGGATGGGCGGATTATGCTACGTTTCAGCATGTCGGCAACGTGGGTATCGATGATCTGGCGTTCAGTGGAAGAAACGCGATATGGCCGCCGGTGCACGATGGAAGTTACATCTGTGTGTATGCGATGAGCCATCGCAGAAGTTTGTCTCAGAAGAGGAGAGTAGACGTCGAAGGAGTCTTTATGCTTAGATAACAATGCCAGTAACTCCCCCGTCTCCTGTGGCATTAGATTAGAGCTGATGGTACTAGCGAGAACAGAAGCAAGGACCGGATCTATAGCTGTGGGTCGTTGTGAAACAGCAGTAGTCGAGGTAAGCACAGAGACAGGCTGAGTGTCCAAGACGCACATGGACAGGCTGAGTGTCCAAGACGCACATGACAACGGCGCCTTTAAAAAGCAGGACTAGCTCATTGGTTGTGTTGAGTACAGCCAAAGTGGCCGTGCCATTGGTGAAGCGAATTAGGCTGGGTGCCAGAGCAATCCCTTTCGATAAGCAATGGGCTGACGGTACAACTAAAACGTCACCATCGGTGATGTCAGAGTTAACTACAAGGAGTTCTTCACGGCCAGGGGGCACCATACAATCGTCAGCAGTTAGTAAGCGTAGGCGCAGTTCGTGTACGTCATCGGAATTGTCGGTCTCTGTCAAGTTAACGAGGCGCTGACGGCACGAGATGAAAGCAGACGCCGAAGAGAGAAAGTCCCACCCTAGTATAAGCATGTGAGCACAGGAAGTCAACACTGCAAACTGGATATGGTGGCGTATCCCATCGATCGAAACTCTAACGGTGCATTGTGCCGATAGCCGAATTACAACATTATTTGCACTACGAAGAACAGCTCCACTGTAAGGTGTAGTAACTTTCCGTAGACGAGAGCACAAGCCAGCGTGAATAATAGAAATAGCTGCTACCGTATCAATTAATGCTAGAACTGGTACACCTTCTACACAAACGAATAAAGTATTGGCCGGGCACGCTGGAGGAATTGTAGTCTGTGCGAGCCATGCAGCTTTCCCTCCTAAAACTGCACCATCTAGTTTTCCGATCGGTAGTCAGGAGTGCGGGTGGCCGGTTGCAGGGGTGATGTCGAGTGTCGGAGAGGGGAGGGCGAGCGGCGGCGCCCTGGACGGCAGTTGTGAGGCGCTTTGGGAGGTGGAGAAAGTGAGCGTGGGGAGAGCCGGCGCTGGCAAGGACTCGGAGGAAGCAACAGGTCTCGCCCATAAATATCATAGCCACGGCGTTCGTCCTGATGTTGTCTACAGCAAAAACACGACATGTGCCCGCAAATACCACAATAATAACAGCTCGGGCAGGGCGTAGGTCGGGTAGTGTGAAACGCTGTGGCAGGCGGACGAGGTGGTAGAGTCGCCAGATGGTTGGGACCAGTAGCAGGAGTAGGAGGCACTGTCTGAACGAATGCTGGCTGCATAGCCGCAAATTGAGCATACGAGGTACATGGTGAAGCAGGGCCACAGCTCGCAGCGCAGGTCACGGAGGACAGTTTCTCTTTGATGATGTCGCGCAGGCCAGGGAGAACGGGAGGACTGAGCAGGCCACACGCTTGGAGCTCTTCGTGTGTGAGAGTCCGAATCAGCATATGCAAGTCAGTACCCGACGAAGGAGGCGCGTCACCGGCGACAGGTTGTAAACAGATGGCCTGCAGTGAGTCCAGGTGTTGGCATGTCGCAATCACATCGTTGACGGTATTTGGATCTTTGATCGCCAGTGCGTTGAACGCGACTTGGGCAATGCCCTTTAGGATACGACGAACACGATCAGATTCCGTCATGGTGGCGTCAACACGGCGACAAAGGGCGAGGATGTCCTCGATATAAGAGGTGTATGTTTCCCCGGGAAGTTGCATGCGTCCATTAAGCTTTTTCCTGGCGACCTCAGAGCGGAAGTTGGAAGCACCAAAAATCTGCCGAAGCTGGTGTTTGAATGCCGCCCAGTCAGGCAAGGTGCTCTCGTGGTTGAGAAACCAAGTCCTGGCAACGTCAGTGAGGTAGAATGCGACGTTGCAAAGCTTGTGCATATCATCCCGCCGGTTAGACTCACTGACGCGGTCGTAATTGTCCAGCCAGTCATCAACGTCGTCACTACGAAGGCCAGCAAACACGGTGGGATCGCGCTGCCGCATGCTGACGGTCCATGAAGGAACGGCCGGTGGGGCAGAGACGGTGACGCCGGACGCTCCTGGAGGATCTTCTTGGGGCATCCTGGCGGAAAGGTGGAGCAAGCGGCGGCCTGAACGAAGCTCCAGGAAAACTCGATGGCGTAGAGGGCCAAGGGATTGAAATCAGCCTCCACCGCTTGCAAGATAGCTGTTAAGCCTCAACGCTTTATATCGCAGGTTGCGCGCTGAAGATGATGACGCTGAGCATAATGATGAATATATACAGATGAAGAAGATGAAGGGGTAAAATAATGCTCCACAATATTTAAAACAGCGCTAAAAAAACATGCACAAGGGAGGACACAGGACGAGCGCTGACTGCCAACAACACCTTTATTGGAGCCTGCGCAAATATATATAATTTGCAACGGGCATAAAGGAGTGAAAAAAAAAAGGGAAGGCGAGTCATCATCGGTCAACTCCTGCTGCGCATGCGTCAATTATATTAACCAATATAAAAGTAACCATAACATGGTGGACACAGGCCAAACTGATTAACTTCTAAGGAACCTAAGTTCTTTATCACAAAGTGCTATGGAAGGGGAACTAACACAGGTGGCTCCTAACTGACACATTGAAAATGCCTCAAAGATTTCTCTGGCCATCTGATTGCTGTACCTTTTCAACACATGTGTGTCGTCAAGGAGTGGTGAACAGCCACACTTTGCACAATGAACAGCCAGATTACTGCCAGTCTTAATCTTGACACAATGCGCATGCTCACGCAAACGTTCATTGGTACAGCGTCCTGTTTGCCCTATGTAAGTGCAGCCACAAGATGTGGGAATGGAATACACAACACTGGTACTGCGATCTACAGGCTTGGCGACATGTTGCTTATTGCACAGTCCAGCTGTTCTCCGGCTTTCGTTGACTTTTTTCCACATCCTTGCAACTTGTTAGGGGCAGTGAACACGACCTTTATACCAGCCCGGCCTGCGGCTTTCGTGATGCGATGGGACACACCATGTATATACAGGATCGCAACAGTCTTGGTTAAGACATCACCCGCTTTGCGCTGTTTCTTGAGGGAACGGGCCTCTTGCAATAGAACTTCTGCCAAGGATGACAGCAGCTGTTCAGGATAGCCCCTTGTTTTAAGCTGCTGGACTTGATTGGAGAGGCTACTGGACATCTAGTGGTGGCAAGAGCGAACGACCGTATTTCTAAGGGCCCCTAGGGCGATGGAGTGCTTCACCACTTTAGAATGGTTGGATGCGTAGGGGAGAAGGTGTTTTTTGGAATGCGGGGCATACATCGAACATGTGTGCCCTTCCTGGAGGAGTAGTACAAAGTCTACAGATTTGGCCCTTTTCCGGCAATTATCTTGTGAACGTCAAACCTCGATAGATGCTCCTGAATTTTTCAAACACATGGTTGACCAGGGTTGTGGCTTCGTTAGGGTGGGCAGAAAGGATCACCAGAAAATCGTCAGCGTAGTGAAACACCTTCTTAACAGGACTTGTGCTGAGTTGCTCCTGGAGGAGACTATCATAGTGCGCCAACAATAGATCACTCATTATGGGCACAATACGAGAGCCTATGCATATCCCGTTCTTTTGCACATAGAACTCTTCATTATGCAGGACAACGGTAGATCTAACGTAAACCTGCAGCAGGTCCAGGAAATTGGCAACACTGATGCCAACCGCATTCTGGAACCGGACTTCACCTATCGTTTCTATGCCTTCCTGCATAACGGCGAAGAGGTCATCTTGAGGTAGGGAATAATATAGGTCCTTGATGTCTACCGATAATGCCTGTGCTCTTTTAATGCTCGACTCCCTTAGGAACTGGTTTACCTCTGTCGAGTTGCGTACTAAAAACAGGTCGTTTATGGGAAGCTGCCTGAGACCTTCCAGAAGGTAGGACCTTAGGCACTTTTGCATGACGTCATCTCTTTCTCGGGTAACACATATCGAAACAATATGTTGCAAAGCTGCATGGTAACTCAGATATCTACAAGGAAACTTGAAAAACATATCCCCATAGATGGGAGCATAGATGGGAGCACACGCGCCCATCCTCCCCCCCGCGTCGTCGCGTCGAGAGCCGGCATAGACACGGCATAGAGAGGCGCACTACGCCCTCTCCCGGTTCTACCTCGCTCTCGCGATGCACGTGCACCCTTTCTCCCCGACTTGCGTGCAGCTAGCTGATGGATGAGGAGGACATTCCCCTTACCCAGGTAAAAATGTACAAAACAGTGCAACCGGGGGAGACCCGCTCTCTTGGGAGGCCGGACACCTGCACCGCCTGGATGAAGCCATCTGCCGCGACCCATGAGTGCCTTCGTTTGCCTGACCCACCCAGGCAATGAGGCAAGCCTATTCATTACTTTTTCTCAGAGGACGTCCCTCTGCGAGTGTTCGTTATTGCTGGTAGCAATAAACGTTGTTACAGTTGACGCCGCAAGTTGCCTTATTCGTTCAAACCCGACGTAGCCGCAATTCCCGCGCTACGAGTTCGGAGTACCACGAAGCGACTGCGTGTGGTTCGTTCCGGAGCTCGCTTTCAGCCCTAGCCGCACGCAGAGTGGAAACTCCACATTTGGCGCTACCAACGTGGATCAAATTCGGCAACACGGCGAGTCTTCTGGTGTGTGTTGGCACTAGGACTACCCACGTTTCAGCGAACAATGGCGACTAGCTTGTCTGACCTCTCAGATTTGTTCATGTTGTCAAATGTAGCGACGCAAACTCAACAACCTATTGCTAACGCAGCGTCAGCTGCTGAACAAACGGGCAGCTTTGGTTTTGAGTGTTTCACGCAGAACAGTCAGGCTGGCGCAAATGCCACGTGGGCAGAGGTTAACCCTGATACAAGGCGTATCACGTTGGGCCCCTCGCCGCTTTGCGACGTGGACACAGAGGCACACATGCCACTAAATAGCTCGAACAGGGCGGCAGAGGCATCCGGCCCTTTGGGTGAGAGTTTGCCGTCGAGCGAGGCAATGTTGCAGAACGCGTTGCAAATCATGCAGAGCTTAGCCGGCACCCTGCAAGGCCCAATGCAGGCCTCGTCTCAAAGCGAGCCACCACGGATTAAGGTAGACATTGGGTACCACGATCGCACGAGTGCAAGTCAGTACCGCGACCGTCTGCTGTACTACAAGCAGGCGACCGGGCTTTCAGACGCCGAACTAGTCGCGCCCGTGATCCCAGTTTCACTGACTGACCAGGTGGCCCGATGGTTACGATTGACCGGACACCGGTATATTCCCACCGAGGATGACACAAAGGAGGCGTTTAAGGTGGGGATACCGTGCGCATTGCGAGGAGTACTGCTACGTTAATTTCACGACTCATGTATCGCTGGGCACGCAAGCGGCCCCTAGACTTATGTTAAGTTGTGTCACCTCGCTACCTGGCCAGGCATGAAACGGGACGTGCTACGCTACGCCCGCTCATGTCATGTGTGCCAAAGCGTGAAGCCCCGAGGTGGACGACCACCCAGCCTCATGCAGCCTATCGACAGCCATACTCCCTGGCAAATTGCGGCGTGTGACGTCATGGGACCGTATCCCACCACACCGAGCAGGAACAAATTCTTGCTTGTAGTCACAGATCACTTCAGTAAATGGGTCAAACATCTCCCCTTGCGAAAACTGACGGCACGAGTGATCATGGATAAGTTGATCGAGGTTTTCACCAGATTTAGCTATCCGGAGCAGTTGATAACGGACAATGCGTCCTACTTCACTGCAAAGGTTTTCGTCGACTTGTGCGCTGCACTTGGCATTAAGCACAAGAAAACGACAACTTACCATACTCAGTCGAACCCCACTGAATGGGTCAATCGCAACATTAAGCACATGCTTGTCACATTCTCTGAAATACATAAGGACTGGGATACCTACCGTCCAGAGATCGGGTTTGCATTGCGATTGACAGTGAAGCGCTCGACTGGGTATGCGCCTTCTTCTCTCAACCTGGGGAGAGAGCTGCCGAATCCGATGGATAGAGTTCTTGCGGATCGCAGCGTAATGTCGGTCGCGTCGGTAGCATGAGCTGAATACGCGACGCACCTATGTGACAAGATGACGGAAGCTTTACACAAAGCACGCCGTAATCTTCGCACTGCTAGGGCGCAAGAGAAGGCGCAGTACAGGCGCTTGCATTGGAACGTTCGCTACGAAGTGGGCGATCTGGTGCTTCGACACCAGCCCGTTCTCAGCGATTCTAGCAAACAGTTCGCTGCCTCGCTGGCACCGAAGTGGACCGGGCCGTATCAAGTGCGAGAGCAGGTTTCTTCGCTTGTTTACCGGATCGAGAACATGAAAGGGAAGCCAATCGGCGGGCCGGTACACGTATGCAACCTGAAACGCTACGTGCCGCGTGATGAGAAGTGGGATGAAGATCAGACCCTCCCTCAACCGCGGTCGGTGAGTGAGAACAGCCAGAATCGAACAGCGAGCCCGCAGCCGCGCTACAATTTGCGTAGCAGGCGGAAGTGATCTGACTGCTATATTTGCGTTGATGACTGCGAGGGCCATTCCGATGACTGCAAGGGCCATTCGTAAGTCCGGGCCATGCTGGCACCTTGTTAGTTCCTGCCGGGAAGTGACCGTCTAGTGACAGCAGAGCGCAGAGTATTGACGACGAGCCGTCGTTCCAGTCTTCAAGCAACCACACAGACCACGACGGGAATATGGCGTGAACGATTCCACGTGTTTGCATGCGGTGTGTGCATTGACCAAAGGCTTGCGAGGGCCAGTGCGGTGTGCTGTGAATCTTTGATGGTGCAGACGACCATTCCCTTCGTAACGGGCGTTGACGGTGTTCCCGGATCCAGCCAGTCATGCTGCTTATCACAATTTCGTTCCGTGCAGTGGACTAATCCAATTTTCTGAAGCAGGAAACAAGACACGGCCGTGCGAACTGCCTGCAGTACTCGCAGGTACAACTGACGCACCGGCGGCGCTGACGGCGCTACGCTGGCCTTGCAGCTGCACGAACCACTACCCCGCACCCAGCAAGTGACCTCCCGGCTTGTGCAGCCAACAGCTGGGGCGCGGCACGGAGAGTCGCCTTTGAGCCGGGACTACTATCCGCCTCGCAAGCCCAAGCAGTGCCGCTGACTGGGCACCTTCGAGTCGGCGTCAAGTGTCTGCCAGCTGAGGGCTACAGCAACGCAAGCTCGACGCCGAAAGCCGGCGTGTGCAACGCTGCCTTGATGGCGAACCTTGGCGGGAACTTTAGCAAACGGGCGCCCGCACCCCTCGGGCATACCTAGGTGCCAGCATCAACATACGGGGGGCTTCTTAAAGGGAGGAGGATGTTGGGAGCACATGCGCCCATCTACACCCGCGTCCTCGCGTCGAGAGCCGGCATAGACACAGGAGAAGCGCACTCGCCCTCTCCCGATTCTCCCTCGCTCTTGCGACGCGCGCGCACCCTTTCTCCCCGACTGGCAGGCAGGTAGCTGACGGGCGAGGAGGACATTCCCCTCACCCAGGTAAAAATGTACAAAACAGCGCGACAAGGGGAGACCCACTCTCTTGGGACGCTGGACACCTGCACCACCTGGACGAAGCCACCTGCCGCGACCCATGAGTGTCTTCGTTTGCCTGACCCACCCAGGCAACAAGGCAAGCCTGTAGAAGGATCGACATTTGGGCGAGTTGGTACTGGTTGAACATCTTGAAGGCAAGCCTATTTATTACTTTTACTGAGAGGACGTCCCTCTGCGAGTGTTCGTTATTGCTGGTAGCAATAAACGTTGTTAGTGACGCCACTGGTTGCCTTATTCGTTCGAACCCGACGCAGACGCGATTCCCGCGCTACGAGTTGGGAGTACCACGAAGCGACTGCGTGTGGCTAGTTCCGGAGCTCGCCTTCAGCCCTAGCCGCACGCAGAGTGGAACCCCCACACAATATTCACGGTTCACTAGTGTCACTTCCATGAAGTATCAATCGGTCTGCCAACACTGAAGTCACGCCGCATCATATCACGTCTTTCTTTGCTTCACTCCTTCTTTTCAGTCCATGCTCAAGGCACCAGGTCCTTAAACAATCATTGCGAACTTGCTCTCGCATAAGTCACAGCTCTACCATAGCACGTTTACCTGGCCGCTCAACAGCCATGGCCACTTCCACCTTCCCTAATGCAATAGTCTTCTGGAATGCACTCCCTGACCACTTCGTTACCTGTACTGACCACAAGAAATTTTGTGAATACCTAACACATCTCTTTCAATGACTTCCTGTTCCCAGTGGTCATCGTTTAGAATTCATCACAAACCACTTTTAATAGTCTATCTTAGTGAGACCTTCCACCTAGCGTATTTTTTCGCTTATGTATGCCGTGTTGCTTCATTATCTTCGTAAGTTTCATTTGCTTGTTTCAAGTTGTACAAAATCAACAAAGTATAGTTGCCGGCTTTATTTGTACGTTTTTAACCACTTTTACTTTTTTTTTATTGCCTCCCTTGTGTAATGCCTTCGGACCTTCAGGCCTTCAAGGTGATAATAAATGAAATGAAATAAATGAAATTAAATTATGGCAAGGCATTACTTCTCTGTCATAGAATAATTGGCTTTTACTTTCACCAGCAACCAACTAGCGTAAGCAATGACCCTTTGAAATCTGCCTTTCCTCTGGACTAGATCAGCGACAAGGCCTAGGCTACTTGCGTCGGTGTGGATTTCGGTGTTGGCGGCTTCATCAAATGGGCTAGTACTGGTGGTGACTGTAGGTGTCGCTTAAGCTCTTCAAATGCTTCGATTTGCAGCATTTCCCACTTAAAATGGACATCGGATTTCGCAACAAAGGTTAATGGCTCCGCAATGTGCGAAATGTTCCTGACAAAGCGCCTGTAATAGGTATAAAGCCAAGAAATCTGCACACTCCTTTCTTGTAGGTGGGCTGTGGAAATTTAGTGAGGGCAGATGTCATTGCGGACAAGGGTGGACTCCAGATTTGCTGATGACATGGCCCAAGAACATAAGTGCATCATAAACAAAGCGGCACTTTTCCAGCTTCATGGCCTCTAGTACTGTTCCAAGCCACCTAAGGTGATCGTCAAAATTCTCGGTGAAGATGCCGCCGCCATCCAAGTAGATGAGACAGGTCTGCCACTTTAACCCTGCTAACACCGTGCCCATCATGCGCTGGAACGTTGCAGGTGCCGAGCACAGTCCAAGTGGCCTGACCTTAAACTCGTAGAGGCCGTCTGGCGTGATGAAGGTGGTCTTCTCGCGATGCCTCTCGTTGGCTTCTATTTGCCAGTAGCCAGACTTGAGATCTATCGACAAGAAGCACTCAGCATTTCAGAGCCGATCCAATGCATCATCGATACGTGGGAAGGGGTATACATCCTTCCTTGTGACCTTACTCAGTTGACGATAACTGACACAGAAACTCGGGGTTCCGTCCTTTTTCTTCATGACTACAGGAGATGCCCACGGGCTTTTCGATGGCTGGATGATGTCGTCTGGCAGTATTTCATCGACTTGTTGCCTTATAGTTTCACATTCTAAGAAAAACACGGGGAAGGCGGGATATGGAAATTCAAGACGATGAGCAAAACAAGAACAAGGTGAAAGCAGGAGCCACCGTTTCGACAAGTGGACTTGTCTTCTTCAAGGCGACATATGGTTTCCTCGCCACAGTATATATAGGTGGGGTTCTTCCGGCGTGTCAGATGCCGTTGTCAGAAGCCTCAATTCGACACGCTAACACACCTTTGCTCGTTGCCGCTCCCACCCACCTTACACCCTCTCCCCTTTAGAAGAACCCCACCTATATATACTGTGGCGAGGAAAGCATATGCCGCCTTGAAGAAGACAAGTTTACTTGTCGAAACGTTGGCTCATGCTTTCACCTTGTTCTTGTTTTACTCACATTCTTGCGCTGAAACTCTGTAAGAGCTCTGGTGGAGTGGTCGAGCGGATTCTTCGGTTATTATGCAATGTATTGCAACTGGTATTTATTGAATATGCCATGACGTCGAAAAAGCAGTCTTTGTATCGTTGGAGAAGACTTTTGAGCTGTTGCTGCTTACTCATTGGGTTACTCCACTTGGGTTCATATCAAAGACTGGTTCGGGAACTATGGTCGTTGGGCTAGATGCGGCAGAATTTGAGAGGACAAATGCATTGCTGGCTTCCACAATTTTCTTGGCGTATGTGATTGCCATGCGCTTGTTGAGCGATCCCTCTAGCAACGCAAATTTCACGGTTGAGCAGTAGACGTTAGTCATCCTCGATGACGCCTTCTACATCTGCGGGTGTTCCGGTGCCAACAGAAATGATAATGCTGGAGTGAGGTAGAATACTGACTTGGTTTTCAAGTACTCTCAAGGCATGCTCACTGGAAGTCCTCTTTGGTGGTATCGCTTGGTCTGTGGACAGCAGTGTAAGTCTGGTCATGCACTGTAATTCTTGCTGTGCAACTTCCACTCAGCGTTATAAGGTGTCCTCCTGCTGTCCGGATATGAGGGTCGTTCCATGTATTCTTGACTTTCATCAGCTTGGTGTCGTAAGTCCACTGATGTCAGAGTAGTCGGCTCCTGTGTCCACTAGAGCGGTGACAGTGTGGCCGTCGAGAAGCATGTCGAGGTTGGTTGTTCTTGGCCTTGCATTGCAATTGGGTCGTGGCGTCACATCACAGCTGCATTGCATTGTTCTGTAGCTGGTACGTCTCGTCGTCAGGTCTTCTTTTGTCGGCGTATCCTCGGCATTGAGGCCTCTTCAGAATGGCGGCTTGTTGTTCCTATGTCGTCGAAATATGTCTTGAAACGACGACGGCGGCGGCAGAGGATTTTCAGTATTTAAATGTACAGCAACCACACCTCTATGAGTTGCTACTTTTAGTTTCTGGATGTGGGCTTACGGACCGGCCATGGGCTTGTCCTACGTATGGCCGGCACTGCAGCGAGAGTAGCGTCCTGGTGACAGCGAACACGAAGAACGTTGGGGTCTCCACTGTATTGCAGTGATGTAGTTGGTGGTATCAAGAGGCGGTTCGCTAAGCTGGGGAAGCAGCGCATTAATGGCGAAGCCTTGCAGTCCCATGTCGCGGTATAGGCATCGGCAGTAGACGTGGCCCACTTCTCCCCAGTGGTAGCAGAGCGGACCGTGGTCTGGAACACACCGTACATCTGTCTCTCTTGGGTAGCTGCGCTAGGCGACAGAAGGGACAGCTGGCAGCTGTGGCGGTGAATGACAAAACTGGGGCATTACCGGGCCCCGGCACAAGTGCAGAGGGGGAGCGTGAAGGCAGGCTATGGCAACGTAGGTCATCGTCTCCGGCTGAGGCCTGCATAATCTCCTGCATAATCTCCTGATAAGTGACTGCATAATCTCCTTTTGGATGTTGTCAGCAATGAATGCTACTTGAGACTGCCTCGAAGGGAACATCCTGCGCAGTTCTAATGGTCTCTCGGAGCTCGTCGGCACCTAGTGCTTGAATGTTGCTCTCGGGTGAAAGCACTTGGCTCTTGTATTGGCAGATGTGCATTTTCAGTGTCTTCTTAATAATTGTTGCTTCTGTCAAAAACTTGGCTATGGTCTTTGGAGGCTAGCAAATCAGTCCGGCGAAAAGTTCTTGCTTTACGCGCTGCATCAGAAAACAGACTTTTTTCTCCCCGAACATTTCTGGGTTGGCGTGTCCGAAAAGACGGGTCGTCACTTTTGTGAAGATGGCAATGGTTTCATTGAGCAGTTGCTCTTGGGTTTCCAGCAGAGCTTGTGCTCACTCTTTGCGCATGACGCTTGTGATGGTCTGCAAGAAGTGTCGGGGAAATAGGTCCCAGATTGTTAAGGTGGTTTCTTGATTCTCCAACCACGTCCTGGCAATGTCGTCCAATGAGAAGAAGACATGGCGTAGCTTGTTATCGCTGTTCCAGTTGTTAAATGTAGCGACCTTTTCATACATTTCCAGCCAGTTCCTCTGGTCTTCAAATGATGATTCGCCAAAGGTCGGTGGCTCCCTGCGCTGTTGCAGCACAATGGGCGACGTCGAGGCTGCCATTATGGTTGTTGATTAGGCCACAATGTTTCCAATCATCTCAGGTAGAAGTCCGTGCTCCAGGGGCAGGTTTTGTAGCCTGCGGCTTGCTCTATGGTCTGGGGTGATGCTGGTGTTGTTTTCGGTGTGTGGGGTTGACAGGGGCATCCGGTACATGAACACAAACCCACCTCCATGAGATGGCACATTGTAGTGACGATGAAGAAAACAGTCGCAATACTGGGAATGACAAAACTAACTTTTTGTTGGGCTAACCTGTGCCCACCAAAGCAAGTTACACTCAAGGCACAAGGCTAGCAGTGAACACAGTCAGCGACCATCGAAATCCGATCAGCGAGCCAAACGCATTGGCTTTTATAGGTGAGTCATCGAAGGCTCCAGAATAATTGCTGGTGCTCGCATGTGTTCCAGAAAGTACTACACAATTCACACCACACATACAATCAGATTACACAAGGTTCAGTGACAACTGACAATGGATAAAACCATCGAAAACATTCGACAAACTTCCGATACATACAGGCGTGTCCTGCTCTGAGTGATAACCTTTAACCTTCGTTAGCCGGTGAAAAAGCGGTCACCCGAGAAAGATAAACAAATGCACGTGTCAATACCATACATTCAAGATGTCAGCGAGGCACTAGCCCGTGTGCTGTGAAGGGCAAGGGTTGACATTGCTCACAAGCCTCTCTCTGGTCGCTGGTCTCCCTCGTCCAAAAGACCGCATTCCTGTCGAAAAGGCACAGGGCATTGTGTACAAGATTACCTGCACCAAATCACCATCATATATTGGTGAGACCAAGAACTTCCCAGAGAGAATTCGTCAACCCAAGGATGACCTTTGCCACCTAAACAGAGAACGCAGTGCTGTGGCAGAACACCGCGAGCTTTTCAATCACCAGATTAGGCCCGAAGGTACTGTTGTCTTGGAGAGAAAGACACCCCCCGTGGCGGCTCCTTTTGGAATCCTGTCAAATCCAGAAGACACCAGCTATCATCAATTGTTTGTCAGGACCACTTTCCACCGTTTACTTTCTCAAGGTCTACAAAAAGTGCCTGTGCACTTGTAAAAACGCCAAAAAAGTCCCACACCTGTGCAGCAGATGCGGCACAGTCACAGCATAAGCTGGAGCTCCATAGGAGCTCCATTTTTAGCACCACGCACTACAGGGTCCTTGCGACAATCTTCATGTTGTTTTCAAGAGAACAGGTTCTCCAGCAATCTTGCACAGTGGTCTGCTGTGCCAGATGTTGCCTGGTTGCAGCCACGTGCATAGCTCTACGATTCGCTTCTTCAGCAACGGTTCATACCTTGCGAGGAGGCGCCATAGCATGTACCGAAGTGACTGCTTGGCGCACATATCACATCCCTTGACCCATGGCACGGTACGTTGCTGTTGATGATGACGACGAGAATGATGGTTTATTGGCATCCCCTTTGAAACGGAGTGGTGACAGTCACTTAAGCCTGGTTGAGATAACTAGGTCCAGCTAATTGCACCATGGGACTGCTATATGCAACTGCAACATGTCAGGACAAATGGTGAAATATAACGGAACTGCAATGCAATATGTATTGATGCTATGTGGCGCACATGACACATCACGTGTCAAATAGCACGATACTATACTAATGATGATGATTATTATTTATGGCATTCCCTTTGAAGTAAGACGCTTACATACACTAATCTAGCCTGCTTGAATTACTCCGGTATACCGTACAATTTCATGCCAAAAATATTATGTCAAGCCGATATCGCGAATGCCATTTGTGACCTAAAAGTTTCAGATGCGCAGCCTTAAGCAAAGGAAAGTCGCGCAAGCTAGATGACGATTATCGTTTGAGGACAACATACACTCCCAAGGATGCAAACTTTGTTTACGGTGTAAAGTTGTCGAAATGTTTACGGGGCTCAGCCTAATGCTTCCGTTAAAGGAAAAAACTTCCCGATTGCGTTCACACAACGCAGCAAAGGTGTCACCAGTGGCAGAAACAAAGCAAATACAGACTAATACAAGATTTGCTCACCTTCGTTCGTTTCCCTTACAGAATTGAAAAACTTGGCTACCGACTTATTCTCTCTTCCACTTCTATGTTAAGGTAAGATTATGATGGAAAAGGTATATTTATACATCTCCATAATCTTCTTTTTCTTTCTCAAGACTTCTCTACCTTGTGCCACTACCTATGCAACTGCTACATGGTGTGCTACCTGGTGTAATAATATGCAATTCCAATGCACAGGGCCCACCACGGTGGTAGAATAGAGAGGTGGCCAAATGAGCGCCCCAGGAGCGTTGCCGCACTTCTTGAGTTTCTACAGCAGTCGGCGAAAGGGGCTTATGGGCTCAAAGACACGCACTGCAAGCTTTCGCTGTGCTGTAAAAGGTCGTTTGTTATTGCAAATTTTCTGGCTTTAAAACGCTGTTTATGAATTTAATAATTTATAGAGGCTGTCTGTTAGCCTTGCCCACAAAAGTAAGCGCATGAAGCTCTATGGAGCTTAAGAATTTCTGATCGGTGCGGTTAATCTCGATGAGACTGACACAGAGCGTCGATCGCAAGGGACGCGCCTGTATTTTTCTGGAAGCGTGAAAATTCTTCCCGCCGAGCGTACAGCATTAAAGAAAAATTGTTGGTTTTCACGTCATTGTGGGTAACATTGGGCTTATGGATGTAGTTGATTTATGATTGCCTGGCTGTAACTAAACTTCACTGATGCACGGTCACCAATTGTTTTGTTTTCTTTTTTGTTCAGCTCCAACTGTGCCAACTTAACAAAGTGAGCAGAAATGCCAATGCTGTCACGCACAGCTTGAGCAGAGATCCAGAAATACCACATATCCAAGCGGATCATAAGCATGACTCCAAGGCACTTGCAATGCTGTAAGGCAGTCAGACAATGGAGGAAGCTAGCTGTACTCCTTCTTTCATGCAAGCATGCGCCTACGAAATGCTGGAGACTTCAAACAACAGGAGTAGACGCCATTCTGTCTAGATAGAGCGGCACTGCCGCGCCGAATTCGTGTTCGTGGCCTGTCTTGGCTGGCCACTCTGAACAAAGAGGAACTGAAACGGCGTGAAACACGCAGTAAGTGGTAGCCGTGGTGCTCGTTGTAGGTGCAGCACAGTATACTTCGCTTGGGATGCACACTGCAGACAGATCACGCATGCTGAAGTTTGTATAAGGAATATTGCTGTGTTGCAGAAAGCGTCAATGAACTTTCATTTTTAAATCTGCCTGCCGTTCCAGTAATCTTATTTTTCAGAATTTAATGTGCTTAGAAACTGACGATTCTTTTTACCCAACATTTTTCATTAATAATAATCAGACAAGTTGAGAAAACAGGCAGCGAGATACGATCAGACGAAGCGTTGTGGTGGTTTATTTGTGCCGTCATGTCGCATAAAAAAAGATCAAATTTTTTTTCACCTACGCCAAATCATCCACGCTACTAACAATTATATATGTGTGTGGTGAGTAGGTAAACAAATACTTCAGGCTACCTTTCAAGCGTAAAGTACATCAGCGGTGCTACAACAGAACAAGCATTTAATTTCAACAGTTTCGTCCAGTGGACTGATCGTCAGGGTTTACAAGAAAATTATACATATATAATTTTCTTGTAAACCCTCAACATCGGTCCACCGGTCGAGTAATGTTGTCGTGTTAATATATATATATATATTATAATACGGAGACCAATCAAGTTGTCCAGCACTGTTTATTCCAAGAAAGGCAACGCCCCAACTCAGGCGCGATGAAGTCGAAGAACAGGGAAGATGATGATGGCTATGTACAAATGAAAACGACGAAGTACGTTAATAGCGCTTACACTAGCTTCCCCCCATCATGGAAGCGGCCAGCCTGGCCGCAGATTAGAGGTTATCTAAACGGGGAGTGAAGGGCTTTATCCGCGAGACATGAACAATTTTGGCATCCCGGCGGCGCCGGTCAGTGACGGAGTGTACTGCATGGACGAGATAGTTCACTGCAGATGTTTGCTGCACAACGGTGTATGGGCCAATGTAGCATTGAAGGAACTTCTCACAGAGGCTTGGAGTGCGGACTGGAGTCCAAAGCAGGACTTAGTCTCCAGGGTGAAAACGTACGTCACAGCGTTTGTTGTCGGAGTGACGTTTGCACTCAGCTTGGGTAGCTTCTGTGCTTTCCCAGGTGATTTGACGGCAATGTGCAATTCGGGCAGCAAAATCTTCTGGAAGCGACGCGTTAGAAGAAGGTGCTAAAAAGAACTCTCCGTCGAATGTGGTGGAAGATCGTCCATATACAAGGAAGAAAGGACTGTAGCCGGTAGTCCGTTGAATAGCAGTATTATATGCGAATGTCACAAAAGGAAGAATTTTATCTCAGTCAGTGTGGTCAGGATGGATGTACATGCGTACAGACAGCGTACAGTAGAAGTGCTCAGTAAGGCCATTGGTTTGCGGATGATAGGTAGAAGTAGAAGATGTGGACGGTATTAGCAGCCCGAAGAACTTCGAGAACTTGGAAAATGAGCGCCTTGCCACGGTCACTGAGAAGAATGCGAGGAGTCCCGTGGCGCAAGACGATGGAGCGCAAGAAAAAGTTGGCAACCTCACAAGCGGTACCGGATCGGAGAGGGGCAGTCTCGACATATCTTGTTAAACGGTCAACCGAGGGTACAATCCAACGGTGACTGGAGGGTGTCAACGGCAAGGGACCATACAAATCAATACCAACAAATTCAAAAGGTGCATCCGGGAGGGAGAGGTTGTAATAAACCGGCAGGAGGGGATGTCGAGCGTTTGCGGTGCTGACATGATGCACAAGAGGCAATGTATTTGACCACCGTTGTGGATAGGCCAGGCCAGAAGCAGCGGGTCTTGATGCGGTCGTAAGTCTTGTGGAAGCCTAAGTGGCCAGCCGATATGTCGTCGTGAAGTGCCTCTAATACTCGCAAGCGAAGGCAACGAGGCAGAATTGGGACCCACCGGTGACCTGTTGGTTGGCAAACGCAGCGATGTAGCATGCCATCTTGAAGGCGGAATTATTGAAGTTGGCGTCGCAAGCAGCTGTTGGGTGGTTCGGCGAATCCACTAAGGCGATCCATGTGAGCTCGACAGTAGGAGTCGGCCCACTGAAGCGACAAGAAATCAGACCGTGATGAAAGCGTAACTTGGTCCAGGGGCGTTATTGAGAGCTGGTGTGAGGCAGGTGTAGCATTGGAACAACATGGTGCGCAAGACGACGGTGCGTTACCGGGAGAGAGCGAGAGTGGGCAGCAAGACAATGCGTCTGCATCATGATACCTTTTTCCAGACTTGTATGTTATTGTAAAGTCATATTCCTGCAAGCGGAGTGTCCAGCGTCCTAAGCATCCCGACATGTTTTTCATTGATGACAGCCAACACAGAGCATGATGGTCGGTGACGATGGTGAAGTGGCGGGAGTAAAGGTATGGGCGAAATTTCTGAATCGACCAAACGATAGCCAGGCGCTCTTGCTCTGTAATGGTGTAGTTCTGCTCAGCTGGAGAAAGTGTTCGGCTTGCATATGCCACGACTTGCTCTTTAGAGGCCGCATTACATTGCAGAAGTACTGCGTCAATACACTGTGCGCCTGCGTCAGTAGGAGTATGGTGGGGGCTCGATTATCGAAGTGGCAAAGCACTAGTCCGGAAGTAAGATGTCGCTTAAGAGCTTGAAAAGCCGACTCGCAATCGCCAGTTCGTGTGAAAGAGGCACCGGTAACCAGTAGCTTGTGTAGAGGAGCTGCTATTGCAGCGAAATTGTGTATAAATCGACGAAAATATGACGCCAAGCCTAGGAAACTGCGTAGATGTTTCTGTTGCTGGGGGCGAGGAAACTGAAGAACAGCACTAATCTTTTTGGGGTCTGGCTGGATGCCATCTTTTGAGACGACGTGGCCCAATACTTTTATGCTCTTGCTTGCAAATTTGCATTTTTTTGTGCTGATCTGGAGACCAGCATTTGCAAGGCACTTGAGAACTTCGTCTAATCAATGAAGATGTTGGCTGAAGTCCGATGAAAAGATGAGAATATCGTCCAGATAACAAAGGCAGGTCTTCCATTTTAGACCACAAAGTACGCTGTCTATCATGCGCTCAAATGTGGCAGGAGCGTTACAAAGGCCAAAAGGCATTATGCTAAATTCATAAAGTCCATCTGGTGTAGTGAATGCGGTCTTTTCTTTGTCAGTCTCGTTCATCCGAATTTGCCAATATCCTGATCGAAGATCAATGATGGAGAAATACTCCGCCCCTTGTGTGTCCAAAGCGTCGTCAATTCGAGGTATTGAAGATACGTCCTTGCGTGTGATCTTAGCGAGCGCTCGATAATCGATACAAAAGCGAACGGAGCCATCTTTTTTCTTTACCAGAACCACGGGAAAAGCCCATGGGCAACATGAAGGTCGTATTATCTTCCGCGCAAGTTCTTTTGCACCTGTTGTTCAATAATCTTGTGTTCAGACGGCGATACACAATAGGGGCGTCGTCGTATTATAGCGGAACCATCTGTTTCGATGCGGTGTGTAGCCGCAGAAGTTTGGCTCAACACAAGGGAACAGCTATCAAAACAGGCTTTGTGCTTTGCCAAAACCACCAGTAAGGCTTCGGTCTGCGCGGCTGTTAGGTCAGAACCAAGAACGGCTGGAGGAGGGAAAGAAGAATCCAAACCTGAGGTTGGTGCTGGCGATGAGGAAGGGCAAAGCGTAACTATAGAGATAGGTTGAGTGTCAGCGAGGGTTGCCACAGTCATCCCTTTGGGCAGCATCACTGGATCTGGGTCGTGTTGCAAGCAGACAAAAGGGTACGGCCACATGAAAACCGGACGAGACAGGTGGCAATGAGAATTCCGCGAGAAGTACAGCGGGAAGAAGGAGAGACTAGCGCGTCTCCGTCGGCGATCTGACTGGATGTTACGGCTACGTCTTCATGACCAGGACGCAGGATGTAGTCTGCAGCAATGGCCAAGTTCACGCATGAAAGTGAAGAGTCCGTAACAGGCGCAAGCGCTGTATCCGTGATATGGACAACTTCCTCTCTACATGACATGACGGCTGAAGCAGAATGTAGGAAGTCCCAACCCAGTATAAGTTCATGGATACATGTTGGAAGGATGAGAAACTCAATATGGTGGCGTATGCCATCAATGAGAACACAACCAGTACACCGTCCGTCGGGGTGAATGAATGCATTATTAGCACCATGCAAAATAGGTCCAAGATAAGACGTTTTGACTTTCCGGAGCCGGGAACACAGATCACTACAAAGAACAGAAACGGCAGCACTGGTATCAATGAGAGCTGACGCGGGAACACCTTCGACAGTTACAGAAAGCATGTTAGCCGGGCGAACAGGAGGAATTTTTGAAGACTGATAAGTAGCAGTTTCCCCTCCAAAAACTGCAACAGTCAGTTTTCCGAGTGCTGGTCGACAAGATGGGAAGTAGGGCGAAGCGGTGATGTAGAGCTCCGATAAGGCGATGGAGAACGACGTATGGCCGAACGGGAACTATGAGGCAGATTGGGAGCAGCTGGAGGAGACGTAGAACGGTGTTGAGGGAACAAGTATGATGCGGGATAGTAGGCACCTGGTCGGCAAGTGCGGTCTCGCTTGTGCTCTGCATAGCCTCGCCTTTCATCCTGCTGGCGACGGCAGCAGAAGCAAGATATATGGTCGCGTATACCACAGTAAAAACAAACAGGACGAGGTGGACGCCACTGGGGGTAGGATGGCACAGCAAGTGCTCTGGTTCCCATCTAAGCCAAATGGTCATAGGCACGGACGTCAGTAGGCACGGACGTCACGGTAGGTGTGGGTAGCGAAGCAACATCCGCGTAGGTAGGTGTGGGGCGCGCTACCGGAGCAAGATGCGCCGTGGGTGTAGTCATTGCTGTCAATTCTTGCTTTACGACCTCGCGCAAGTCGAAGGTGGGGGTTGGGACGCAGGCAGCAGACGGACGCCATAGGTCTTGTAGTTGAAGCTCTTCATGGATGATGGTGTGGATACGAGCACGTAGATCTGGAGAATGCGGAACGTGAGGATCGCTGCTGTCATGTGGAAGACGAATAGACTGCAGCTCGTCTAGGCGTTGACACGTGGAAGTGATGTCTTGGACAGAGCCAGGATTTTACACAATTAAGGCATTGAGCGCAACAGACCCAATGCCTTTTAAGATGTGGCGAACGCATTCGGCTCCCGTCATGCTAGGATTCACATGGCGGCACAGAGCCAAAACATCCTCTATGTATGAGGTGTAAGATTCTTGTGGAAGTTGGAGGCGCGTTCCCAGCTTCTGTTTGGCTACTTTTGCACGGCCAGACGAGGAAGCGAAGATTTGCCGCAGCTTGGACATAAACGTGGACCAATCTGTGATGGCAGATTCGTGGTTGAAATACCACGTCTTAGCAACACCAGTCAAGTAGAATGCGACGTGCCTCAATTTCTGGGTGTCGTTCCACTTGTTGCAAGAACTCATGCAGTCGTAGTGGTCGATCCAATCGTCGAACCGCGGAGTCCTGCAAAGACAGGGGGATCACGCTGAGGGCTCGTCACAGTCCAAGAGGGCGTTGCAGGCGGGGTCGTCTGTGTGGTAGCGTTAGAGGCGCCGAAAGGGCCGGGGTTGGAAGTGTCTATCGTTGTAGGGGTAGCTGGGCGCAGGCGGCGACCGGAACGGAGCTCCAGGGAGGATGGGAACGCGAGAGGACGTCGGGGTCTTGACATACCTCCACCACTTTATAATACCGAGACTGATCAAGTTGTCCAGCGCTGTTTAATCTAAGAAAGGCAACGCCCCAGCTCATGTGTGAAGAAGTCAAAGAACAGGGAAGATGATGGCTATGTACAAATGAAAACGACGAAGTACGTTAATAGCGCTTACAACATATATATTCGTTAACATGACAACAATACTTTTAGGAAGACAGTAAATACTGTTTCTGCGTAGTCGTACATGCTAATGAAGAGTTTTTTATTATTATTGTTATAAGAAAGAAGAAAAAGATGTACTTGCTCGTGAACATATCAAAAAGATATTCGTTTCAAACGGGATTCATCTGACAATTACGCATTAGTCACCATATAGCTCTCGCAACCAATCTGTATTGAGCAAAATAAAGAAATAAAATAGTCAAATAAACAAGAAATAAACTACACGTCTGATGTCATGCGTAAATGCGCGAGAAAAGTCCATTTTAAGTGACAGTAATTTTCAGTGTGATTGAAGATCTCTCTGATGTACGGCACTACGATACGGAGCTCTTTCTCAAAAGTCAGAGAAGTAAAAACACAGTTTGAATGCTTGCAACGCCCGCCGGCTACGTACTTTCAAGAATGGCGGAGCGGAGAGATCGGCCCAGACTACCCCTGCTGCCACCTTACGCAAAGCGACGGCAACTCAAGAGCCATCGCATACTGCGCGGCGCATTGCTGGAGTGGTGCCATTTGGACATTTCTCCTTTTCTACCACCGTGGGGCACACGTATAGAAAGTATGCAGCACACATTTCACATACCAAGGCAAGTGGCACGATATGTTGCTAATGATGACGATTTATTGGCATCCCCTTCGCAATGTGGTGTTGACATAGTTGCCTAGCCAGCTTAATTTAATCAGGTACACAATATATATTTCTTCTAGCATTCTTGTACACAACCCCTTAAAATTTCTTTTTGGGTGCAGCAAAAGAGCTGTGAGCAGGACATTGAAAATGTTCCGTCTTTTCCTAGTACAGGTATGGATGCTGAAAAGTGCAAATGCACCATCGCAGACTACCGCCGAGCTGCATCGAGTCACAAAAGGATTGGTGATCAAAACTGGCACATCTGGCAGCGCCGTCATTACGGGGACACCACAGGTGCTTGGATTCCTGTCACCATAGACCGTAATGTCACTGATCCTGGCACCTATAAATTCAGCATCACACCTGTCCATCTTCAGTGGGCACGACGAAAGCGCTGCGAGCAGGACGCTGAAAATGATCCATCTTTTCCTGGTAGAGGTTATTTATGTCTGTACCATACACAGTGACAATGCGTTTACTGTTCCCTTGCCGTGCCCACGTACATGTTTAGACTGTACCTTGTGGGGTTCTCCTCCGTGCTCTTGGGACAAAGGAACGACAACACAGTAGTGCGAACAATCACAAGGGCATTTATTGCACCTTTCATAGATCAATGCCTGCTAGCCGACAAAACATGCCAATGGGCGCGCGACAAATCTAGAAGTCAGACTCATCGCGACCGGATAGCGAGCGAATATGTTCGCCCCATGCTGGATCCCAACGCCTGGTCATTCGCGTGTACGGTCACGCGAACAGTGGCGCGTTACAAGGCAGCCACGTGAGACGGTCTCGCAGAAGCATGGATCGGCGCACACGCGGCACGGCACGTCCATACTGCTTGCTGTCCCGAAGCCAAGAGCGAGCGCCTTGTCTTGCGGTGCCCAAGTAACCTCGCCTGTCGGCGGCGTTAGCAGCGCAACACTCGCGCCATCTCTTGTACTGCGCCTCAACCACGCCGACTGCCGCGCGCGCCAGGCCACGCCGCGAAGCCAGATTACAGGAGACGCGCATCCCCACAACCTATAACTGCTACTGCTCATGTATGCTGCTTATCTGTGGTGACATGGAGATGAACCCAAGCCCTACAGTAGATTAAACATTCCAGACACTAATGGAGGGGCAGAAAGGCATTAGATCCCATTTGGAGGCAACAGAAAGGGCCCTGGAGAACTTTGGTGATTATTTAAATAACATAGACGCAAACATAAAAGAGTTGGAGATGAGAACAGATGAAATTGAAAGCATAAGTATAGACCGTTTTATCGGTGAGGAGAAACGTAGCCTCGAACCAGCGCATCACGCCACTCTCATCCTCGCACTGGGACGTGCAGATTCTGTTTTCTCCCAGCGGCAGCTTGGAAAGGTAGCAGTTTTTAATTGTGAATTAGTGCTACTATAATGTGTTCTGTCTGGGATTTCTGCGATGTCAGATGACTCAAGGTCGACGGCTTTCGTTATAATTTGTTACATTGAGGTTTACCTGTATATCAAGTATGACTAGAATAAAGAAAATGAAGCGCAGGCAACAACCTTGCCTCAAACAAAGTCAATAATTAAATTTTAAAACATCAAACAGAAGGGAGAAAATGGTATGAGGAACACTTAATTTGGAAGTCTGTACCTGTGTCGTTTGTCCCCTCAGGCTTTTGTCTTATTCTTGTGCTGTTGTACCAACACGCCCAGTTAAGAACCATTCTGCAACACTTACCCTGCCTGCAGAGGCGGATGGCAGCCTCGAGTAGCACCTCGAGCTCGCCCTTGGGTAGCACAGGAACCACCCAGCGTGGCCGATTGATCATCTCGTCAAGGCGCGCCAGCTCCGCAAGCGGGAATTCTTCCTCCTCCTCTTCCACCACTGCTGTAGGAGGGGCGTCCGCAGGGGGCTCCTCGGCAAGCTGCTGCTGCTCCTGCTGCTCCTGCTGCTCCTGCTGCTCGTGCTGCTGCTGCTGCTGCACCTCAAGAAGAGTTAGTGTGGGCTCTGTGGAACATGCTAAAGGAACCCAAAACAATTTTGACAGCTTTGCTCCAAGTTGATAGTGTAGGCAATAGTACAGTAGAATCTCGTTACTGTTAACTCCAAGGGGACATGAAATTTATTTGAATAAAACAGAGTTTGCACCAAGGAGAGTACTTTAAATATAGTGCCAGATCAATTGTGCATTACAGCATGCAAAACCAAAACTGTCACTGGACTAACATTGAAAAAGTATTTTCTTTCCAACATCAGTACGCAACGACATGTGCTTGAAGAAGCCTAACTTCCGGGTAAAATCCCAGTGTAATAAGACCGCATCTCGCACGCCATTTGCTGTGGACGCAAGAGAAAATATGCAAGGTCTAACCGAGAATAATGATGGCTTGATGCATGCATGCAGTTCCCCAGCATGCCCAATGTTGATATGACGTGATAGAGCACACAGTAATTTGATTAAGAGGTGCTAGGAGGGAGGTGGGGGTGGCATACGTAACATGATCAAGCACACACGAAGGAGCTTTCTCCTGCTCCTTTTAAGCCAGATGAGATAGGAAGGTGCGTACCACTCTGCTTGGGCCACTTTGGTCTCGGATGCCCACATGTCTCTCCCAGTTATATTTACAGCATGTGACGTTACGGTAGCTAGCAATGCATCAAACCTTTGCCTGTAGCTAGGGGTTTGTCCAAACACTGGTCCATGGGAGCAAGACATTTTGTCCGAAATAACCAATGCAGCGATCTTAGAGTTCGAGTTCGTGGGAGCTTTTTACTATTCAAATAAATAGGACTTCACGAGGAACAGCAGAGCAGTTCGAAGTACGTATAAATTCGAATTAATAAATTTCAAATTAGCGGGATTTAACTGTACTTGTGATCATCAGGGGCCTAATTTAGGTGGTCTGTGTAAACTGTGTAATTTACAATTTCACCTTAAAGCATCCCCTGTCACTACAGATTGCAGCAGCACCATCTCCATATCATCGTCCAGCTCTGCTCATTCTATGTATAACAAATGAGTCATGCATACCTGCCAACCCTCTTGATTTAATTGGAAGGCAGCTACCGAATTCTGACCAATCCTCCAGATTGCACTGACACAGCCATAAATCTAAAAAAAAACTGCCCCAAGCCCAGCGGGATGGATGGATGGAAGAAAGTATTTGTGAATCGACAGAAGGTTGGGATATGATGAGTTGTTGGTCACACTAGGTGGCCAGAAGCCCTGGCTCTCGGCAACTTGCTTGGCACGCTCAACCGCCCGGAGCTGTACTGCCAGATCGGAGCTGGGCAGCACAGCCTGCTACTGCTCGGTAGTAAGGAGCTCACCAAGTTCCGGAGGAGGCGGGTCCTACTGACAATTGCAGAGTATGTGATTTAACATAGCTCTACCACCACAACGAGTGCAGATGGGAGAGTGCTGACCAGGGTATACAGTAAAACCTCGTTAAACCGTACCCGCTTAAACAGTAGTTTCACTTTAAAAGTAGTAAAGTCAAATCCCCGACTCAGCGGCCATTGAACATAATGTGTTTTGTATCCGTATAAACCATACCAGCTTATTGCGTACGCATCAGTTAAAACGCAACGTTTCCACTTTTCGTCGCGCAAACATGGCGGTGCGTCGTCTCCATCGGGCGGCCCGGCAGAACAACAAGCCTCAGAGATCGGAACGGCCTCCAAGTGTCCTGTCCGTTTGCGCGCGAAGCCACATTGACATCAACATCATTTCGACACCGTGCCAGAGAGTATTGTGGTGTCGTGCAAGCGAAGGCTCGTGTCATGCCGAAGCTTGGATAAAAAAAGACACCGGGTGCTCAGCATAAAAGAAAAATTAGACATCGTTCGTGCTATCGAACGTGACACGAAGTCGGCGCTGGCATGCGACAGGGATCTGTTGTTGACTACGGTGTGTGGCATTTGGAATGCGAAGGAGTTGCTCAGCAGCGCTGCTGTGACGGCGAAGAGATGTCGGCTACGAAGTTCGACTTTTCGCCATCGTTGCTTGTGTTGTTGCCGAGGTGTCGACTAGCGACAGTGATAAGGACGACACGGAAAGCGACAGCACGGGCGATTCAGGCCCGGCAGTGACAGAAGCTGCTCGTTACGTCAGCCTCATGAATGCAATCATCGCGACGGGCGTGATAACGTAACTATTCCAAATGAAAAGTATTCCGAACTCTGGCACCCGGCAATGAAAAAGGCGCCCCGGGATTTCTGCAGCACTACTGCACGCTCGCATGGAGAATACGTAACGCCAACGAGGAATGTGCCGTGCGAGTGTTTGCCGAGAAGAGAGGGCTGGCTGAAAAGCTGGCACGCAGCTTCAGTAAGTTTGAGGCCGCTGTAGTCGTGCTAAGCGCCGCGGCATCAAACGATAATAACACTTTTGTCGCGCAAAGTGAATAAATACCGCATGTTTTTTCCCCTTTCATCGCACTCTCTCCGAGTTTCGTTTTCGACAGATAAGTGGGTGATCTCTTGCTAATTGGTTAAACAGTACGACCGTTTAGTACATACTTTTTCTGAGCTCCAGCCAACTACGGTTTAACGAGGTTTCACCATATGAGAGTACGAGGTGTGTTCAAAAGTAAAACAAACTTTTTAAATAGCCCGCCAATTGGCAGAGGCAGCGCGCTGCGGCTACTCAGCGCATGTAGCGGAGGTTTAGACAACAAATTGCCATTTGCCGCATTTCACTCTGACCGTTAGTTGGCGTGCTATAGCCACTAAAGTGAGCACATGAACAACCTGTTCTTCAGATTGGTGCCAAAGTGATAATGAAGGAATTGGAAGCACAGCGTGTGTGTGTGAAGTTCTGCTACAAACTTGAGAAAACTTTCACAGAGACATTTTAGTTGCTTAGCCAAGCATACGGGGAGGACTGTATGAGTCGCACACAGTGCTATGATTGGTTCATGCGTTTTGAACACGGAAGAATGTCGGTTGATGACAATCCATAGCCTGGACGACCTTCCACATCCATAGATGATGACAACGTCGAGAGAGTTCGGACTGTGATTCGTGGAAATCGTCACTTGACTGTTAGAGAAATCGCTGACGAAGTGTATGAGCGTAGGATCATGTCATGAAATTTTGAGTGACAAACTTGGGATGCATTGTGTCAGTGCAAAATTCGTGCCGCATTTGTTGACTGACGAACAGAAGCAGACCAGTGTTGAAATCAGCCAGGAACTGTTTGCAACTGCGAATGATGATGAAAACTTTCTTAAGAACATCATAACAGGCGATGAGACATGGGTTTATGGCTATGATGTTGAAATGAAAGTGCAGTCATCGCAATGAGTGGCCAAAGGTTCTCCTCATACAAAAAAAGCATGCATGAGTCGGTCAAAAATAAAGGTAATGTTGGTTGTGTTTTTTAACTGCAAACGCATTGTCCATCAGAAATTTGTGCCACATGGTCAGACAGTCAACAAAGAAGTTTACCAGGGAATCCTAGCACGTTTGAGATAATTTGGGTGCAGTAAGAGGCCTGAATTGTGGGAAAATCAGGCTTGGATGTTGCATCATGACATTGCCCCGGCTCATGCGTCGCTCCTTGTCCACAGCTACTTAGTGAAACACCACACTCCTGTTGTGCCTCACCCACCATATTCTCCGGACCTAGCCCCAGCAGACTTTTTTTTCTATTTCCCAAGCTGGAAACCACCTTGAAAGGACGTCGTTTCCAAACCATAGAGGAGATCCAGGACAATGCAAGAAGAGACCTGCGCACCATTCCAGAAAGTGCGTTCCAGGAGGCTTTCCAAAAATAGAAGAAAAGATAGGAAGAGTGCATTGCCAGTAGAGGGGACTACTTTGAAGGGGACAGCACTTAAAATGTTGTACCATAAGCAGTAAAGGTGTTTTAGCAAAAGTTCGGTTTCTTTTTGAACACACCTCGTATACTGCCGTTTTGGGGAAGGAATGGGTCTGTAACCGGCGCTAGATGATTTCCTGGGTCCTGGTTAAGGTCTTGTGAGGGGGTGGGGGGGTTTCCTGTTAAGGCGATAGTGGTGCGTTATATCATGAAATGAGACCAGTCTGTCTCTCGCAGGCTTCAAGGTCAGAGACGTCCACGGCTCAGCCCAACGAATCCTCAGGCACTAGTATGGGCTGCCTCGTTCCCCAGGTTCAAGGATTGGGCTGGTAGCCAGATCAGTTTAATCTCTGGGAGGGGACATGGGGTGTGACAAAAGTTGTGATGCGTGGAGGGGGATATGCGGCCCTTTGCAAAGCTACGTGTGGCAGCTTTTGAGTCGCTGAAAATCATATTAGGAGTGGTGTTAGCTGTCGCTAGAGCAATCACAGCTTCGTCCACTGTTTTGGGAGAGGTTGAGCACATGGCTGTAGCCATGAGAGAGGTGCTAGTCACACTTACTGCTGCCAGCACAAACACATCGTGGGTAGAGTATTCGGCTGCGTCGACGTAGGCGGAGTTGGGGTACCGGCAATATTTGGCATGGAGGGCCCAAGCTAGTGCCGTATGGCAACTTTTATGATGGATGGGGTGCATATTCTTTGAAAGGGGTTTTATTTCAAACGGGTTCTGAATGTGTGGGTGCGAGTTGAACGGGGTCTGGGTTTGGGGACTCGAAACCTACGTTAAGGCAGTGGAGGATGGCCCTGCCCGATCGAGTGCGAGGGAGATGATTGTACTAGGAGGTGAGGTAGGCGTCGCACAGTTCGGGGAAAGTGTCGCGAATTCCTAAAGCAAGTAGTCTCACTCTGGAGGTTGTGGGAGAAACAAAAAAAGGAGCCGCGCCATGCAGCACAGTTGGCATCACAATTTACATTACATGCTAGGTAGATAGCCGTAGTCGGATTGAAATCCAAGCCCCCTGTGTGTAGGCAGATTGCAGTGGTGGTCCAGCCAGTCTAGGATTTGGAGCAATTTTTGAGCACGAAAAATGCAATTCTGGAGCAGTTTAGGTGTAGATACACCAGCATTTTGGAGCAGTTTTGGAGCAGAAGAATTTGTCTTTTCGGAGCATTAGGAGTAGTACAACAGTAATCTGTATCCATTTGGCAAAGCTTGTTATTACTGCGCAATCAGTAAGTGAAGAGTGACACAAGACACTAAGCCAACAGCAGCATAAAATTATAAATGTGCTAGAACGACTTGCGCCGTTAGGCGTGCACAAGACAAAAAGTGATGGCAAATGTCTTATGTGCATTCCAAATGACTGATGTGCTTTGATTTACTTTACCACACTAGACAAAATGTGTACAGTCACTGACCGTTTAGTCGGACCTCATGGGGACTGCGGAAATGTCCTAATACACAGGTGTCCGAAAAAGCAGATTAAGAAAAAGAAAGAAAGAAATTCTTTATTTCCACGCACTTATTCAGGCTCAGCAGTAGGCTTGAAGAAATCGTGAATGCGCTGTTGCACACTGTTCTGTTTACGCACAATCAGATAAGCCTGAATCTTGGAGAGGGTCGTACGGTCACTATAGGCAGCTGAAAGCACAGTCACTGCTTGTACACGCTCCACATGCGACGGCAGCCTAGCACATGGTGTGTCATCTTCTAAATAGAGTCATCGTCCGGCGGTGCAGCAGAAACCTGACGAATGATCTCGCCGTCGTCAAGTTCTGCGCATGTCAATACAGCAGTGTCAGCACCTGTGAAACTGTCAAATGAGACGGTTTCTGGAATCGCAATGCAACCACTGCGCAGGTCTCGGCAGAGCATTTTCTGCATCAGTAGGGAGCACATCGGAAGGCAACAAATCTTAGGCCTCCCAGCACCCACTTGCCGGCATCGGCGGCATTCCCCAGCACAGTCTGCGTGGGCACTGTCGGCGCCATTAGACACTTGACACGATGTTCCCGTATGCCGCGTTGGATCACCGCAACCTCGACACAGCACACAAAGCAAACACCACCACGCCGTCACGCCAACACCAGTCGCACAAACGAAAAACGTGGCCTACTCGCAGCATCGTGCACAAAGAAACAAACAAACCAGCTGCTGAATTGTCTTGACATGGTTTACGAAGCTGAGACCGGAACTCCTGTAGCAACTCTATCGAACCAGGTAGAAATGATGATGATGAGTGGGGATTTCCAGTAGCGCCACTTCGGGGGCAGCAAGGAGGCTCCATTCAAAACAAAAATGGTGTTCAGCAAGTCGAACCATGCACCGGTCAGAGTCAGTGCATGGTGCTTTCGATCGAGTTGCCTGGCTCAAGGAGTGTCCCAAAAATCAGACGAGAGGCTGCACGGTGTCCGAACTTTCAGCAGTTGTTATACATTATGGTCTACGGGGAAAATGGCGGTGCCGCAAAACAGACCGAATAATCAAGCATGTTCGAATTTTTGGAGTCCAAAAAATTAGTCGGCGACTGTATTCGTATGCCTAAAACAATGCTAAAAGTTCAACAAGACTATGTGTCTATGAACAGTGCCAAGATGAGTACCTCCGTACGGTATGTTGCAAAGATGGTACACTTACTTTCGTTGTGAGGAAGATTGTTGCCTCCTGTGTGTCGTGTGGCCTCCGCGAATAGGTACCAGTCGATTTGGCATAAAGCCATCATTTTTCTCACCTATACCCAATTGAACATTCGAAGCACTACCGACTAGACCTAACTAGGCCAAGGCAGTGTGCCATGGCGAAAATTGACTGTTAGCCGATTTGACCGGCAAGCTTTCCACAAGCCATCACGGAAAGCTTTCCGCTAATATGTTCGTATGGGTGGCTAACCGGTGATCAGTTCTGAGATCATGCATACGTGTTTTTGACAACTGTCGTAGCCGGCAGCTACAGCAACCGTGCATAGTTTGCAGATTAACAGAAAGTTTCCAACTGCATGTACAAATGCATGAATCCACAAGCATGAACACGTATATGATACGATCTCCATGCCTTCCAGTGGCGAATCGGCCCTACATCTTCGCACATAGGCGCTGCTTTCGGCGCCGTTCCCATTGTCAGCGTCGGGTATAAGAATTACTTCGATTAGAGTTGATGACCCGGACGACCCTTGTACCAAGACAGGCATGCCTCATAATCAGATTGTGGTTCAGCCACGTAACTGTTTCTGTCCCGGACGTTTCTGTCCCAAAACCAACCGAGTGCCCTGGTTAAGCTACGTGCAATGCAATGGCCTCATCCGAATATTCTATTTAATATGCAAAAACAGAGTAGTAGATAAATGAGTCGTGAACTGAATTATTTGAATGTTAAATGTATTTGTATAGTTGATTTATAAAGTCCGATTTTCGTACTCCCTAGGGGCCAAGAAAATGTCCGAAAGAACGAATCTATCTTTTACTGCCCCCAAGGGCTTAACACTTTCCTGTCCGTGGGAAAGTAAGCACTTTTCGGGTGGTCTAGTAAAAAATTTTTTTGCTACTACACCAAATGTTTGATATTAAAATGTTTAGTATCAATTTGTAGAAGAGGGAATGTGCTTTTTAATGGTGTTGTTTGAAAGCAAACATTTATTACCAATTAATTGAAAAAAAAATCACTTAATAAAAAATTTGTAACAGGAACGAGAAAACTCTGCAAAAACGTCGATGCTGCTTTGCACCAAGACAACATAAAAAAATTCAAAATATACATTTTGAAGGAACAGGCCATATACAACATTGCTGCAAATATAAACTTTCGATCTGTACACGTTATTTTTTTACAAAGGAAAATGTTATCCCTAGTGGCTATAGTGCCACCGCACAAAGCAGTTGCATGATGTGGTGAAGCACAAGTTTGCGGAGCACGTCTTGCAGAAAACGTTCGTTTTTTGTTCCACTTTCCGTTCTAGATAGCACGATTTGCAGTTCCTGTATCTTTGTAGCTTCTGGGGCTTGTGCTGTTGATCCTTAGGGGCACATGTAGCGGGAACAGCAGGAGGAGCCTTGGGGTCTGGATGCTGTTGCTCATCAAGTCCTATGAGCTGCTCCACCAGCTCTAGCCTGAACGCGAACTGATCAAAGCGCGAACCTCTTGACAATTCAGGCACTTCGGGATGCTGCCGACGGTGCTCATCAAATAGAATAAAGCTGTTGACAACAGCAATATCTATACTGTGGAAAAACAGCGTTTTCCACCAGTGCACGCACTTCATCAGCACATTGTATGTCCCAATCAGCTGGTCCGATTTATCGACGCCGAGCATGCCCACATTGTACTTGTCAATCAGCATTGCCTTTTCACCGATACTTCTTCCCACTTATTGTTCACTTTCCCTCTGCGCTTCGCAAGTACGAATTTGTTGGCTGTGCGGGCTGTCGACATCATGTGAACAACACGCTTGTCCTTCCGTTGTAAATATAGAACGTCCTGGTCACGTAGCCAGCGAACATCTACTCTCTTTGCTTTTTTTTCCCATTGGGTGTCCTTGAGCTCGGCTGGAAAGCCCCGACGATCCTTGCGCGTTGTGCCAGCGTCTTGCGCTCCAACAAGTGTACAAACAAGGATGTCGACGTGTAAAAGTTGTCTAAATGAATGATGTAGCCTTGATCTAGGTAGTCCTCTGTCAGTTGCGTCAAAACATCGAATGCCAGCCCACGTGCGCTTGGTGCTTCACGCTTTCCTGTGTATACACTGAACTGAACAATTTAACCAGATTTGGAGTCCGCCAAAACCCACAATTTATATCCCCAATTTATAACTTTGTCCCGCATGTACTGCCTAATTCCAGATCTGCCTTTGGACTTTACCATCCTCTCGTCAACGGAGACGCTCCGATCAGGTTGGAAAAATTGGGCGGATGAGGCGTTGATGTGCTTCAGCAGCGAAGCTACGCGATGCAGCTTGCCATGGGATGCAGCAGTTGTCTTCTCAGGGTCGGACACACTAAGGAATGCAAGCAACGCTTTGAACCGATTTCTTGGCATTACCGAAGGCGGAAGAAGACCAGAAAATAATTTCCACGTGTTCCAGTAACAGTGCAAGCGCGGCACTTGTACAATACCCATGTAAATAAGAAGTCCGATAAGCTTCTTCATCTCATCGGGAGTCACTTCGTTCCAAGATCCGTCTCTCTCACTGTATGATTGCTTCTCCAAAATATGCATCCACGCATATTTATTTGTCATGTTGCATATCTCTGTGATTATTTCCGCCGTGAAGAACAGCGCGAAGAAGTCGACGGCTCTTGCGAAGCGCCGAGCGGCGCTGCGGAGCGCAGTGCCGAGGTCAACTCCCGGCCGTCTTCTCGCGCAAAACTCCACTCTTTGTGCCGCCGCCGACAAGTGGTCCTGTGCAAAGGACGTTGACACCCTGCAGATAAGAGCCGTAGCCTTTAGAACACGCCGCATGTCTTTAGATCTGATCGCGGCCGTGATAAAATGGCTCGGAGTGGAAAACGGAACTTACCGGCGGATACCTGTCGACATTCCGAGGCTACTTGACGCACTTTCACCGTCCGTGCTGAAGTCGGATGAGTCAAAATCCACCGAAACTCGCCGTTTCCGAGTAGCTGCGCGCGACGTCGACGCCATATCCGAAACTACGCGCGCTCGTCAAGCGCGATTAAAAGGCGTTTTAAAAATCCCTCCCGCGGCCAAAAAAGGAAACACAAAAGCGAAACTTGAAAAATAGTTGTCCTTTTATGTGCTGGATGGCGCTAGCTGTCCATAAGCGCTCCGAAAGGGAGAAAATCGACGTTGAAACCATCGACAACATACTGTCGATGGGCATAGGCGCGGACAGGAAAGTGTTAAATCGCCACAGACACGTTCGAAATAGCTCTGAAAGGCTGTGAGTACACTTATTAGGCTTATCAGTGCACGCACTGTGACAGCACAGCGAGTGCACGGATGTCTAATTAAGGAATACATACTGTGTCCCGTGTTAATTGCCCCTTCCACTTTTCAGAAGAACTTCACTTTGGCCTCGTTGGTGTTTGCTGCATATCATAATGACCGCAAATAAAGACGGGGACAGAGGGACCGTAAACAGCATGGACGGTAACTTTCAACTGTTGTTTTATTCACGGCAGCCCGTGGGCATATATAGGCATATAGAACATGCGCAGATCGCAGCAAACAAGAACACTCATCAGCCTAGCATGGCAACCAATTATCAAAAAAATCTATTTCTGATTGAAACAATCTAATGGAGGTGTCACTAACACAGTCTTGGCCTTTCTTTTTTATATGATAAGCCTCCATCAGTTCGCGTGCAGTCTGGTCATGGCTTCTCCCCAGAATCTTTCTCTCTTTAAAAAGAGGTGCACAGCAACAAGCATTGCAGTGCGCAGGCAAGTGTGAAAATTCATCTTTTGTTAACTTTTGTTAATGTTCCCTCGCTCGATCATTCAGGCACCGTCCTGTCTGCCCTACGTAGGACTTGCCACATGCCAGGGTCCCAGAGCTCTCCAGAGCTGTCTCTACGCTCTCCAGAGCTGTAGGCCATGCTTGTGGCATACGTAGCTGAAATGCATGATCAGTCCCTGCCAGTGAAGTGTGACATGGTCATGAAACAAGCCCGGATCTTTGCCTCTTAAGGAACTGCTACCCTGTGAGTACAACGACGAGCGGCTGGCGGCAGAAGACCGCGAACTTACGTCAACCAAACCTGTCAAAAGAGCCTCCCTGACAGCTGCGTGTGGTTGGGTACATTTGGTGTGGGCTGCTGTTCCACGAGATGTTGTGGTGCAGTCGTTTGCCAAATGTGGAATTTCGCTGAATGACGACGCGCTGTGGGGCCATTGAAACGATGACGATGGCAGCACTAGTGAGGACGAGTATTCTGGTGACCATGCCAGCTACCAATAAATTTTCGTTATCGAATACGCCTTTGAGTATGCTTTTTTTCCCCTGTCACACGCGATATGGGGGGGGGGGGGGGTTGATTTACATACGAGTCAACTTACAATCCTGTGAATACGGTGCACAAGATATGTCAGATGCAAGGATTGGCAAGAAGCACTACTGCCTAAACAGAGCCCTTGAAACACAAGGGCCTGGAGGCATGTGCTATACAAAACTATCACAGTGACATCCTCTAGAGAGAGGATGTGCTACGAGTTTATTGGGCTTATAACATGCACAGGGTGTCTACGAAGTTGACATTTCCAAATTCCCTGAGTTTTCCAGGTTTTCCCAGAGTGGCATCGCAAACCTCCCTATGCGACACATAACTTTGTTTTATGTCAAGACGGGCTGACACCATGTCGCCCGATGCTGTCACTCTCTAGTAAGCATGTTAAAAAATAAAAAATGACTTAATGCAGTTTTTATGGTAAGGGGTAGTGTTTATTTTATACCCCTGTCCCACAGCAAATCTAATGTCATATCCAACAAATGACACTTGTTGCAATTGTCATTATCACGGCGCACTGTCACACAGCGAAAACTAATGTCATTTGAAAATGATGACAATGACGATACAGTGCAGTCCACTTTGTGGGGATGCGCGACTCTCGCGCGTCCCCTATCTTGTTTTCCCCCATCTCCTGCAATCCCACTTCGCCGCGTGAACTGCATGACGCCCGCGGCGGTCAATGTGGTTGAAGCGCAGTGCGAGAGATGGCGTGTGTTGCACTGCTACCCGTGGGGTTCACTTGGGTGCGGGAGCGGAAGGCGCTTCCTCTTGGGTTCGGGACAGCAAGCAGTACGGCCGTGCCGTGCGTGTGCCGATCCATGCTTCTGCGAGACCATCTCGCGTGGCCGCCTTCGAACGCGCCACCGTTCGCGTGACAGTACGCGCAAACGACCAGGCGTTGGGATCCAGCATGGGGCGAACATATTCGCTCGCTATCCGGTCGTGGTGAGTCGGACTTCTAGATTTGTCGTGCGCCCATCGGCATGTTTTGTGGATAGCAACTCGGCTAGCAGGCATTGATCTATGAAAGGTGCAATAAATGCCCTTGTGATTGTTTGCACTACTGTGTTGTCGTTCCTTTGACCCAAGAGCATGGAGGAGAACCCCACATCTGGCGCCCAACGTGGACCTCTTGGGGCATCGGACGGTAGATTTAACAGTTTTGCTTCGTTCGAGACCTTTGTTTGAACCAGAGCGTAGGGCTAGCGTGGATTTTAATCGCTAACGTTGGCGGCGTGCTTTCTTGAGCGAGGCGACGGTGGCTGTAGTGTGTTTGAACATGTCAACATGCTAAGCCTTCTCGCAAGTGTTTTTTTCTTTAATGACATTCGGTCGGTACAAGAGCCATGTGGTCTGCATCCTGGGAGAGCGAGGCTTAGCGCCCGCGGAAAATCGGCAAGCCTGAAGCGAGTGAGCATGGAAGCGTCGTGGGTGGTCCGATTTTCTTATGTAAATAGCTTCTCCTATCTCTTTGACTCTGATGAAGTCGCGGCTCTGGGAGCCGGGTGGCCGCGGGCCACGGGTGCCACTTCAAGCTGACTGGTATTGCGGCCTGGCACCGGGCGCTCCGACACCGTCTGGGACGGTGGGCGCCGTCAACTCGGATGCTGTGTGCACCGAGCGGAGTAGGACCACCTCACAGAGCTGTTTCCTCGCAGCTACCTGTTTTGCGCTCATTTTGGGTGTTGTTTTTGGATGCCAGTTGTCAGGGTAGTGACGCTTTAGGCCTAAGGCTTTACGAAGCTGCTTATCGCACGTGGAGGGACACAACCTGGTGGACCGTGGCATTGAGGTGTTGCAATTTGCTTCCCTCATTCTATTTAGCCTCGCACGAATTGAAATTACCCATTCGACTCAAGGAAGCGAGCTTCGTTCATGTGAACTTAGCATCTGAGTAGCTACCCGATCTTTTGCTAGCCAAGTTGAACATCGTACCACATGGGCGATGCGCATGCAGAATTTCTCTCCCTTCCACTACTTTAGTGTTCGCCGAGTGTGTTGAGTGTACGCAGCGTGATTGGAGTCACCCCTGGTTTGCCGTCACCTGCACATCGTCTGCGCTGCTGCCCCGGACTACGATTGAGCCACCGGGCAATGGTGATGCTGTGGCAAGTTCAGCGCAGCGACTTCGGTGGCCGCCTGTATCCAGCTCACAACCCTCGGCGGCAGAGAAAAGAGCCGGCGGTCACAGACAGCTACTGCGGCTCTCGCCAGCAGGGCACGTCGGCGCGAGCGACGCTTGCTCGTACTGACTACTGCGTCGTCGTTTCCGGAGTCCTGGCCTGGAATTGTGCCACCGAGTCTGCAAAGCTGCTGCTGTGACCGGCGGATGCCAGCGGTGTACCCAAGGACAGTCGGCTCGCATGTTATGGACAGCATGTGGACATTTCCTAGGCGTGGCCAATGTTGCATGTACTACCTTGTTCACGAAGCACGCGTTGATGTTAGACCGAGTGACACGTTTCACCGGAATATGTAGTGATTTAAGGTTGGGGAGATGTGGGGATGCGCGACTCTCGCGCATCCCCTATCTTGTTTTCCCCCATCTCCTGCAATCCCGCTTCGCCGCGTGGCCTGCGTGACGCTCGCGGCGGTCGATGTGGTTGAAGCGCAGTGCGAGAGATGGCGCAAGTGTTGCGCTGCTACCGGCGGGGTTACTTGGGTGCGGGAGCGGAAGGTGCTTCCTCTTGGGTTCGGGACAGCAAGCAGTACGGCCGTGCCGCGCGTGGCCGCCTTCGAACGCGCCACCGTTCGCGTGACCGTACGCGCGAACGACCAGGCGTTGGGATCCAGCATGGGGCGAACATATTCGCTCGCTATCCGGTCGTGGTGAGTCGGACTCCTAGATTTGTCGCGCGCTCATCGGTATGTTTCCTGGATAGCTACTCGGCTAGCAGGCATTGATCTATGAAAGGTGCAATAAATGCCCTTGTGATTGTTTGCACAACTGTGTTATCATTCCTTTGTCCCAAGAGCACGGAGGAGAGCCCCACAACTTATAACGATAGGTTATTTACCGCATATCGAATATAACTATCAAAATTTTGCTGTCTGAATGCGTTTTCCGTGCCAAAGAGCACGGAGGAGAGCCCCACAACTTATAACGATAGGTTATTTACCGCATATCGAATATAACTATCAAAATTTTGCTGTCTGAATGCGTTTTCCGTGCCAAATAATCGTAACATTTGCATTGTTTAGTTCCCTGAAACGAACGATGTCGAGACGAGGCGATGTTTACCTCTGTATGTTCGTATCTGCCGCCATTACCGCGCAGCACGTCCCGCCCCGACCGCGCACCGAAGAGTACCTGAGAAGCGGCAGCGCGCCACAAGATGGCGCTAGCTGCTTCATGCGTGTCGGCCACAGTCGCTCCGAAAGAGAGAGAAAGAAAAAAAATCGACAAGCAAAGCGCTGCAGTGGCGCCCGTCCCGCGTCTCTCTCTCTCGCGATAGCAGGCTGACGCCACCGAAGCAGCATGCAACCAACTGTTCAACCCACTTCGAAGGTGGCGCCGACAAAATGCAAAGCTGTGTCGCTTGACACGAAGATGGATATTTTGCAGGACTATCAATGCGGCTTCAAGGTGAGCGCCCTTGTGAAGAAGTATGAGCTCGCCCAGTTAACGATATCAACCATCTTGAAAACCAGGAGCACTGCGATTGTGAAAGCAGGAGCTATCAGCAGCCATGCCGATCAGCGGAAAAGGGTTAGAGACCCTTTGTGCGCTGATGTTGAAGAGGCGCTTTACCAGTGGTTCATCACCAATTGCTTCAAAAAGGCGGGCTTTGTGCGTAAGGACGAACTTCCCCAACCCACTGAGACCAACACGGTGGAAGCCGCTGACATAACCAAGCTCTGGGAGCTCGTTCCTACTGGTGGCACAGGTGGTGCGTCGAAGCAGGAGTTTTTGACTGCAGACAGTGCTGCCTCATTCTACGATGAGGTCACCGACGAGGCGATCGCCAAAGATCTGCTGTCTCGACAGACGGCAAAGTTGTGCGATGGTGGCGACGGCAGCAGCCACAGTGACAACGAGATTGACAGTGACTCCTTGACCCCGACTTCGATGACCACGCAAAGTGCACTGTCGTCGATCGACTCCTTAATTGATTTAGTGCATGCTAAAGGATTACCGCCAGTGTTCGCGCAGCCGCTGGAATCCATGCACACCGCGGTTGTGAAGCTGAAGCTGCCACAAAAGCAGGTGCAGATTTCGGACTATTGCGGCACGCCTAACCCTTGACACAGTCATTGGCGCTAGAAATAAAGTTTGTTTTTCACAGCCTACTTTCTACATCATCTATTCTTTAGAGCAAGTAGCGAATTCGAGTTCGGAGCTGCAAAGGTATGTTCCGCATTTTTTTTTTTTTTAAATAACTGCAGTCTAGATATAGCTATCATCGGTTATAACGGTCATATTTTTCGTCTTCCTCGATATCGTTATAAGTGGACTGCACTGTAGTAAAAAAAAAAGATGTGCAAAAATGGCCTCAAAGCCACTTTTGTCCAATAATTATTTTCCAATATGCTAAATTCCACTGGAATATGTGAGCGTCCCTTTCACACCGTGGTGTTCGATCATCAACTTGTTGACATTGCCAACGAAGCCGAGTCAAGCTAAGCCAAAGATAAGGCAAGCTACATGGTTTTTAAAAAGCACAATAGGCGCGTCCACTACATCTGCTAAAGAGGAATGAGAACGGCAGTTGCATGTCATCGCCGTTCTGATGTGCATGCAGGCTCCTAATATCCACATTCTTGGCGCATGTCACAGGAAAACATGTGCATGCATTTACGTCAAGTCAATCGAACTGGCTGCGGCCGATGTTCCGATGCAAACCAACACGACTGCCACAGCGAAAGCTAAAGACGGCTGTCTAGTCACTGAATTGAGAGTATCTTGCTGTAGTCTGTGAAGAACACTGTGATGCACTTCAATGTCACAAAAGTAATAATTAGGTAATAAAATTCATAGAATAATAGTTATTTTTTGTTAAACAAAAAAAGAACCATGTACTGTTTGGCAACTTGACCAGTATGCTCATGGTGTCAAGGATACACATTCGCTTCCAAAACAAATGCGAATGAATTTGGCAAACTCATTCGTATGTAAATGCCATTTTCGACAAATGTCATTATGTTTTACCGTGTGATAGCAAACAAATGGCATTATCAGCGAATGTCATTCATTGTAAATGACATTAGATTTGCCATGTGACAGAGGTATTATTCAAAAAGAAAACAGAAGGGAAGGGTTAGTGCAATGCACAGAAAATAAAACTCCTTCGAAAAAAATGTTAAGACCCATTGCAAATCGAGTTGATAATTCTCAAACACAAATAAAAAAAAGATGCATACAGAAGCAAATATTTTCGAATATGAGCTATTTCTATTAATTGATAGCAAGCTCAATGGTATAAAGCCCAAACTTTGTCACAAGTGAGATACTTTGTCAAAAGCGGTTAAGCAAACCTGAACTGTCCTGACATACTCACACCCTACAGAACTTCTCAGTGTTGCGGTTCACTGCTTTAAAAAGTTTATTTCAGTTTAGATGAGGGACACGGACACCTGCACTTCATTGTCAGCCAACAATTTTTTTCTTTTTTTGAGCTCCAAGTTCCTTCACGGGTTTCGTGTGGGTTTCCTTTGTAGCAATTGCTACAATTGGGTGAATGTCTAATTTTCCCTTAATTAATTACTTCTCTGCTCTTACTGGTTTCCGCAGAACTACTACATCAAATACTTGCCTTTGCTTCGAGTTGTTGACAAATTCGACTTCACCATGTCATCTGCTAGCCGCCTGGTTAGCTCAGACAGTAGAGTGGCTGCCCCGGAAAGGTTCGAGTCCCAGATCAGCACGAATTTTTCTTCAATTGCGAGGCTCTTTCACTTTTTGAGAAACCCGTATGGGTTTCCTGTGTAGCAATTGAACACATAATTGAAGTTCCTTGAAGATCACGTAATTGAGGTTAATTGATCACGATTTGAAGTTATTTCAAATAAGCAAGGGCACGCTTCCTTTCCTGTTCATTTGTCAATATGTAGGTCCTTTCTGTTCTCGTCCTGCTTCTGCCACGTGTTTGCCTTACAAACTATTTGGAGCATCCTTTTCGTCAGCTGTACAGTCAATGTCCAATTTTTCAGACTCCCTAAGGGCCGTGAAAGCACCCGAAAAATCAGGCAGTTCGGAAAAATGAATGAATGTCTTTTACTACCTTAAGGGCTCAAATTGCCACAGGCACATCTGAAAAACCTCTGAATACATGCCAGGCTTATCAGTGCTCGTAGCGTCACAGGAGATGACAGTTGCATGCATGTATAATTAAGGAATGCATACTGCGTTCCGTGACAATTACTCTTTCCCACGCTTGTTATGCTTCACCGCGTCACATTACTGTAATACGGCGAAGCTAACTTTTGGCCACCAGCATTATGCAACGCACCGTGCTTTCCGAGCTGCGAAGCTAGTCGCGAGGGCCACGAAGGGGGAGTCGGTGCCATTGCTAAAAGTGGGGAATTCTTTCAATGAAAAACACAGCGCCGAATGGCAAGAAGCTTAACAGCAAACGTCAAAGCAGCTAGGCCTAGCGTTGCCGTGATGGTGGTTACAGCTGCCAGTGGATCTACGTGCGGGAGCACCAGCTCGAGGCTGCAAGGTAATCGAAATGGCAGGGGTGGTGGCATTGATTAACGCCACAGCATCTCACAAGTGTTGCCAGTGGCTTCACAGTTTGTTTTGTAGGAAAGGCTTCATATCTGAGGCAGGGGCAGCAACAGAACAATTTATACCTTGCGATGCTGCTGATTTGGCGATTTCGTTGGCAAGCATATTACCCTCAATTCCTCTATGGCCAGGAACCCAGAATATTACATGTCTATGAGATAAATGTTGCACGAGATTGAGTAAAGCTTAATAAAAAACAGGATTTTTATGCTTTTGTATTTGCAAGGACATTGACGCTTTTACAAGACTTAGCGAGTCTCTAAATTATTATTGCTTTCTCAAGTTTTAATTTTTTTTATATTGTTGCGTCCAAGCGCATAAAAGGGATGTGGGGATCAAGAAGAGAAGGGAAGAGGAGAACGAAGACTGTGCAGCGGCCATTCCTGCTGTTTCTAGCCTGCTGTCTTGAGGGAATCAGGCCGGATACCATCTTTGTCAACAAGATGATGACCCAGCACAAGGGTTTGACGGTCACCAAAGTTATATTTCTTGGAGTTCAGAACCAGGCCAGCGTTTTTGATGCAGTCAAGGACAACATCCAGGCACGTATTGTGCTCACTGAATGTGTGCGCAAATATAACAACGTCGTCAAGATAGCACATACAGATGTTCCACTTTAACCCATGCAGAGTGGTGTCCATGAACCTTTCAAAGGTTGCCGGAGCGTTGCACAACCCAATGGCATCACATTGAATTTGAATAATCCATCCAGGGTTATGAAGGCTGTTTTCTCCGTCTGCCGGGTGTATCAGGATTTGCCAATATCCTGAGCATAGGTCCACTGAAGAAAAATAAGACGCCGAATGAAGGCAATCAATTGCATCATCAATCCGGGGCAGCAGATAGACATCCTTCTTAGTCACGGCATTTAATATTCGATAATCAACACAACACCTCCAGTTACCGTCTTCCTTTTGGAGGAGTATGACCGGAGCTGCCCAAGGATTCAAGGACTCTTGTACGTATTATCCCATTTTTCATCATGTCACTCACTCATTCCCCGATTATCTTGCGCTCGTTAGGTGAGATGCGATAAGGCTTTTGCCTGATCGGGCGCGCAGATCCCGTATCAATAGTATGGCATGTTCGCAACTCGGGAATCGAGAACACTTTGTCCGGCTGCGCGAAGTCAAACACTGACAGATGCTTAGAAAGCGTATCCACCAAGGTATGGCGCTCCCTTGTGCTGAGCGACTTGTTTATCACAGACAGAAGCTTTTTGTCTGAGAAGTGGCGAAGGTCAGCAGGCTCACACAGCGGGTGTTAGTAAGGCTACGGACGAAGATGTGTATTCTGTAAAGTACGCGAGTTTCAAGCCGTCTGGAAACAGGAAGGGTACTGCTGAGCAGGTTGCCGTCCACAAGCCAGCACACCCGTTGCCGATGGATACCACACAAAGAGGCACAAAAACGTTCTTCTTCACACAATTTAGATGCACTGGCTCTACGGAGGCATCGAAACTGTCTGGAACCTCACCACGACATACAACCGGCATGCACACAGAGGCGGATGCAGGCACAACAGTATCTGCAGATACACAAAGTTCACCTTGACTGCAAGTCTCCTCTAAGAGCGTGGACGAAACATGGCCATCGACGCAAACTTCCCCGTGCAACAATCGACAGTCGCACCACACTGTCGCAAGAAGTCGATGCCCTAAATCACTTCATGCGTCGATCGGGGAATAACTACAAAATCCGTTGCAAAAACTCCACCAGCCAAGGATACTTCAGCAGAGAACATACAAACAGGGCGCAACGACTCGCCACTCACTCCACAAAACGTGGCAGCCTGGTCCCACCGAAATACAACCTTGCGCCCCAACTGACCTTTAAAACCAAGACTCATTACGGATACAGTTGCTCCAGTATCCACTAAAGCCATTGTAGAAACACCATCTACAAGTACATGCACTTTGTTCTTAATCATAGCAACTACAGGGGGAATTTCTGTTGATAGCATGTGTCGAGCGACCTCACCTCCATCGGCCGCGCGAGCTAGTTTTCCGGTTGTAAAGGCGAGGCGGAGTGGCGCACTGGCAATGGAGATTGACGTAAACGCGGTGCATGAGAAGATGGCGGTGGCATCAAACTCCTGTCAGATGCCGGCGAGCAGCTCCAAAAGATTCTCTGCCAGTAATCGTTGCCGGGAGGGATGCCAGCTGACCAAGAGGTGGTGTACGGCTGTTGAGTTGTCCTCATAGAAGTGTGGTCCTTGTTGAAGACCCAGATCGATCATTCCACGTTGTTGGGCAACGACTGCAAAATCTCGCTATGTGGCCCGCGACACCGCATTGGAAACACATCGGCAGATGCCACAAATTTCGATGTTCCTACATGTAGTCACGCATGTTGCTGTCGACTTCATAGCCAGCAGGTGGGTCACGTTCATCATGGCTAGGCACCGGCCACCAGGAGGCGTGCGTGTGGTGAGGGCGTTCGTCGCAGTCATATTTTGATAGCTCATGGTCCCTCTCGTTTGTAGGGTACTCAACTCAACGGTCGCTGAGTGAACTATCGGTTGCCATGCGGTCGAAACGGCCGTGTTTCTCATCTTGTGTGGTGAGTACGCACCAGTGATGCCGGGTATGCAACGGTACATCTCTTCCCAATGGAGCAACTCTTCGCAAACAATCTGACGTATTGTTGATGGAAGGTCAACACACGAGCTTGGGTCTACACTTGCCACCATTGTGACATTAGCCAGGCGACCAAACTTCGGTATTATCCATCACATCTTCAGCGTCTCAAAGGTCCTGCAGTGGCGAATGACGTCAGACAAGGAATCCAAGCTTTCCTCGCTGACCAAAAAATTTTAGATGTCTTTGGCTACTCCTTTCAACAAATGTCAAACTTTGTCATCTTCAGACATTTGAGAGTTGACTATTTTACACAGTTTCAGCACTTCTTCAATATAAGTCATACAGGTCTCGCCGGGAATCTGAACTCTTTGCGAAAGCATCTGTTCAGCTCATTTCTTTTTTGCACTAGAGTCTCCAAAACATGCTCTGAGATCCTCGACAAAAAGCTCCCATGAAGTGAGCACGTCTTCGTGATTCTCATACCAGATGAGTGCTGTGTCGGTAAGGGAAAACACAACATTGGACAACTGTGCAGTTGAGTTCCAATCGTTAGACTGGCTCACCCTTCGGTAGTTCATGAGCCACTCGTCGACATCTTCTCCAGCTTTTCGTCCAAAAGTGAGTGGCACCCGGTAGTATTGCCACGGAACACCAGGTGCTGGCGTTGAAGCCGTGTCAGATCCGTCGGGAATCTGGCAGGCGCATTCAGGCATGTCAAGACAATATGTTTTACCGCAGACAGTACTGCATAGGCTTCTGCAGTGAAGGTACTCATTAGGGGGTTCAATATGTCAGATTTCGAAAAAGAGAGACCAACAGCTACGTAAGAAAAGCCAGCATATGACTGTGACGCATCGGTGTAGAATTCAGAGCAAGAGTACTTCGATTGAAGTTCATGGAAATGCATTGCAATTTCAAGCTTGGAAGCATGCTTTGTGACCTCTACAAAGGATACATCACATTCTATCACTGCTGCTCCCAGTGCAGTAACAGCTTAGCTGGAGGCATTACGTGATGTTCGAGAAGTGGGACATCCATTTCTATTCCAAGTTCTCTTACACGCAGTGAGGAGGGTGGTCTCATAAAGGGTCGATAACGAAAAAGTGTTGCAGACGTCAAGTCGTTAAACATTATAGAACACGGATATTACTTATTGGAGTGCACTTCGAGAGAATAGGTGAAGCGGATATATGTTCTCTGCAGATGGAGTGAACACTCATTTGATTCTATGTATAAGCTTTCGACAGGGCTTGTTCTGAATGCGCCAGTGGCCAGGCAGATACCTAGCTGGTGGATGGGATCTAGCATCTTTAGAGTGCTCAGGGCAGCAGAGTGATATATCAAGCACCATAGTCCAAACATGATCGCATTAGGCTCTTGTGAAGATTCTTTACACACCTACTGTCGCTGCCCCAGGGCATGTGACATAACATTTTCAATAGGTTCGTTGTTTTTAGGTATATCATTTTGAGATATCTTATGTGTGGAATGAAAGTCAGCCTAAACCATTATATATCGAAATTTGTGCTCTTTCAGGGTGTCTACCAAGTTGACATTTCCAAATTGCCTGAGTTTTCCAAGTTTTTTCCGAGTTCCTTTGCAAAATTCCCTGAGTGATGCAGAACTATGTTTTATGTCAAGACGGGCTGAAACCATATCGCTCGATGCTGTCACTCACTAGTAAGCATATGAAAAAAATTTTTAAAAAGACAGCTTAATGAAATTTGAATACTAAGGAGTAGTGTTTATGCTATTCAAAAAAAGAATAGAAGGGAGGGCTTAGTAAAATGCACAGCAAATAAAAAGCGTTTGAAAAAAATTGCAAATCAAGTCAGACATTCTCAAATACAAATAAAAAGGAGATGCATACAGAAGCAAATATTGTCAAATATGAGCTATTTCTATCAACCGATAGCAAGCTCAGTGATATGAGGCCCGAACTTTGTCAAAATTGAATTTCTCAACAGCTCGTAAGTCAACCTCAACTGTCCTGACATACTCTCAGCCCGCGAACCATGCCTCAGTGTTGTGTTTCACTGCTTTAAAGAGTTTATTTTGGTGTGGATGAGGGACACCTGCATCTCAGCATCAGCCAACACTGTTTTTTGAGCTCAAAACGGCGGCAGCACGCTTCCTTTCCTGTTCATTCCCCAATGCAAAGGTCCTTTCTGTTCTCGTCCGCCTTCCGCCACTCATTCGCCACACGGACCATTTGAAGCATCTTCTTGGTCAGTTTCAAAGACCACGTCTGATTTTTCAAACTCCCCAGGGGCTGCGAAAACGTCCGAAAATCGGGCGGTTGGAAAAATCAATGCATGTCATTTACTGTCCTTAAGGGCTCAATCTGCCACAGGCACATTCGAAAACGGTCTGCAGGCCTGTCAGTACACGTATTAGGCATATTGGTGCTTGTACTGTGACAGGAAATACCGGGTGCACGCGTGTATAATTAAGGAATACATACTGTGACCCGTGGTAACAGCCCCTTCCCACGCTTGTTATGCTTCACTGCAATACTTTTGCATATGCTTCACCAACATTTCTGTACAGTGGCGAAGCTGACTTTCGGTAACCGGCATTATGCAACGCACCGTGCTTTCGAAGCTGTTAAGCCAATTGCGAGGACCACAAAGGCGGAGTCCGTACCACTGCTGACAGCAGCAAATTCTTTCAATAAAGAATGCTGCACTCAACGGCAAGAAGCTTCATAGCAAACATCGAAGCAGGTAGGCCTAGTGTTGCCACAGTGGTGGCTACGGCTCCCAGCGGATTATCGTGCGAGAGCCGCGGTTCGAGGCGGCGAGGTAATCAAAATGGCAGCGGTGGTGGTTTGAATAATGCCGTACTGGACCTGCGGTCACGGCAAAACATCTGGAAAAACGGACGGCGAAGAGTTCTTGCATCCGAAATCTCAGACGTTCTGATACATTGACTCTATGGGGTACATGGTGATGCCGCGAAGCCGTCCAAATTATCGGGAATCCAGAAAGTCGGTCATTGAATGTACACTGGCAACTCCTCCAGCCGACGACAGGGCATCAGACTATTCATTACGATTCCTGTCTTACTCGAGCCAGCATTACCGCGACTTTCAACCCTTTCAATAAACTTACAGCTAATTTTCCCTGATAGAGGCACAAATTCCCTGACTTTTCCCTGAGTTTTTCCAGACTACCCATAATCCCTGAGAATTCCCGGTTTTCCCAGTTGGTAGACACCCTGTCTTTGTTCGCAGGTATTGGCTGCCCATACATTTCAATCGTGGAATCTGCAACAAACCCTTTATTTGTGGTGAAAAGAACACAAGAACTTTTGTGGGGGTTCTCTTTGATCCCATTTTCGCCTGCCCACTTAGACACTTTGTTCAAGCACTTTTGTACTTGTCTCTCACATGCTGTAAAGTTGCAGAATTTGGAACCTATTTGTATGTCATCTACATAATATGGGGATTACTGCAGTATAAACACACGGACAACACAAGTAGAATTCACAAATGATGAGCGAGCAATGCCCCTGGCTGCCTAGGCGCAACATGGTGCAACTGAGAGATCAACAGTTGTGCTTCAATATACATGATGCCCGCATCGCTACTGCTTTGCCGCCAGGTGCACGCGTCTGCAGAGGCACTATTTAATAGCTGCTAATAAGAAAATTAGGCAATTACCATCCCTGCAGCTTTGCCAAGATTACTTTTGAGTATACACTAGACATTTATAGTCAAATTAGCCCAAGTGAAATTTTGTTGCAATTGGCCTTTAACCTTAAGGTTTTTGCCGTACATGTACGGGCAGCGGTTTTCTGTCCCGCAAGGTCTTTGCCGAACGGGTACGGTTTCGACCCTCCGTTTGAAATTTCGCGCCATAATGACGATGCATGCTCATTGGGAGGTGCTGCCACCTTTTAGGACTTACAAGAAGTGTTGAAATTTGTGCTACCTTCTTGGAGATGAACAGAACTGACTTCTAGCTTCAGTGCTTCACGCAGACTGCAGCAACACCCCTTTTGCGATTTCGGTTTTGCCACGTGATCGCAACGGAGGCGCGCAAAACATCATTTTTCTCTTTGTCGGCACTCTCTTGCAGGGGCGGTGATTTTCCATCTCGATTGGCGCTGCTCTTAGCTTGTTTATTACCGCCGTTTGCGAGGTATTCTCGCTCTCTGTGGCAAGGCACTTTCGCAGTTTCGGTTATGCTGCGTGATTGCAACGAAGGCGCACGAAACATGATTTTTCTCTTTGTCGGCACGCTCTGGCAGGGGCGGCGAAAGTTGATTTCTATCTTTATTGGTGCTGCTCTTAGCTTATCACCACCGCTCACGAGGTATTCTCGCTCTCTGCGGCAACGCGCTTACGCAAGAGGGTGCCTCAGACCTCTGCCCAAGGAAAGCCGCAAGCAGAGAAAATGTCATGTGTGCGCCAAACAACTCGTCGCTCCAAGAGAACAGACACACATTTTAGGTGTGCAGACTGCGATAAGGTGCCTTGCATAGAACCACGTTTCAAGGAGTACCACGCTCTGAAATACCATTGAACGTTTTGCAGTTCTGAGTGATGCCGACACCAAAATACTGTTCCTAATTTTTCTTTTACTATTTATTCCCGACTATACATTTTGTACATTCAAGATCCGCAATAAAGCAATTTGATCACCTGGGAAAGTTTTTTTCAAAATAATTCGACCCTCAAAGGGTTAGGTCAATTTCATTTAATCTTGTTATGCAGTGAAGCATATCAAGAATAGAAAGGATCGACTGTAATGGGACATAGTATGTGTTCCTTACTATAAAAACCGGACTATAGGACGATCCCCCAACTAACGAATTCTAAAAATGAAAAAAATCTTTTTCAATGGCAAAAGTACCGAAAGACACCCTTACCTTGAAGCTAATGCGACTCCTGCACAATAGTGACAGTATTTATTTAAATGCTGCTCGCATGTGCACCCAGCCAACTTTTAACAGTATCGTGCAACCATCGACCCGCGTGCTTGTCAGCACCTTATTAACGGCGCTGAGCGGCAAAACAAACGAGATACGCGCATGCGTACATTCTTTTTCTTGAAGGCGATGGCGAATTGCTGTCAGCTACTGCTCATTTTGAAACAAAATGTGAGAAAGTAGCCTTTAAAGGGAAGCTGAAAGGTTTTCCAGAAAAAATGAGTGAACATCTGTACATAATGGTTTTCAACCCTCCGAATTCGAATATCGTATCGAAATTGAGCGAAAGAAAACGCAAATATATTTTATTTCGACGAAAAGTGCAGCAGCGGACACGCCCAGCTCGCGCATCTCGTTTCCGCCTGTGATTGGTCGGGCGCATCGTGACGTCAACACTAGTGTTCGTCCGAACCGACCGCTGGCGCTACACATGAAGCGCGGTGCCAGGTAGTTTGGTGCTGTTTTTCTGAGATGGTAATGAAAAATTTAGAGAGACTGCGTATTTCTGAGGAGTTCGGCGTTACTCCCTACATGTATGAGCCGATTGCGAAGAGCCGGCCTCTCGAAGAAGCAAACGATGCTGGTGCGAGCAGTGCTTTCGACGCAAACGAAAGTGAAGCCTTGGGATCTCCTCGTGTTGGAAATGCTCTTTGGTGAGTATGTTTTTTGCAAAGCGATCTAGTGATCTCACCGATCTTTCACCGATCTAGTCAGCTCATTTCCGGTCAAACAACTGTAGTGTTGTGTTCCTGCATGCCTCCTCGTGGAACGTAAGCGGGGATGCGATCGTCGGCATTTGTGCGCTGTCCAAAGCTGTCGGCAATCTACAAAGACGGTTTAAACGCGTGAAAAGCTTCCCGGTTCATGCAGTACGTGTAGTGACCTTCATCTGTGCGCCATCTGCACACTACTCGTAACCGAAGTCGTAAAGGCGGCGAATTCCGTCGGCTACGTGAGACGGTTGGTTTCTCGCTGTGCACGAGGGGGAGCGTAGCGTCCTGGCGTGCGCCGGCTTTCCAGCACATGCAAGCTCTACATTTGCACTGCGTCATGGTAGCTGCATGCAGGCTGTTTTACAACACACGTGCAAATAGAACATTCACGGCGCTTTGCGACGAAACCTGCGTCAAGGGCGGGAGATAAACATGCACCTTCCGTTCAGCGTGCTAACACGAAGGAGCTCGCAGTAAATCAAAATCCAGGTTTGGGCGAGTTCGTGCATTCATAAGGCCTTCCAACACCAGTTATCATCAGTCAGTCCGCGCTCGTGCCGTCTTTGTTTTCGTTGCTCCGACCTTTTCGCGCTGCGTTTAGAAAGCCTGCTAGTGGCAAGTAGTCCTCTCTCATTCTGTGGCCATATACAGCAACTGCGCAGGCCGAATTGCAGGGCTGGCCGTATACTACCACTCTACATACACGCAGACGCACCAACAAAGGAACGCAGGGTCGATCGAAGCAGATTACGATGGCACGCACGCAGAAACAAGCACGGTCAGGCACGGTCGCTGAGGCTGCGAAAGAACGGAACACTAGTGTTGACGTCGCAACACCGCAGTTTCCGGTCTCCGCTCGCATTGTCAGCGTCAGCAGCAGCGCGTGGCATTCGACGGGGGGCGGAGCTACAGCACAATTTTAACCGACGATTACGTCGCTCCTAATTGAAACAAAAAACCCCCAAATTTTACCTACATGGTTTATAAGGTTCCCGCATCCGTATATGAGCGTCTTATTGAATTCGACAGACTCTTCAGCTTCCCTTTAACCAATATAACTTTGTGACAATGTAAACACAAATTGGCGGTGCCACAATGTCGCCACGCTGAGCTACTGCTGATGGCAATGGCGAAGGCGGCTCTTTACCTCATCCGCCCATTGTTGTAAGACTTCCATAGTTTTTCAGCCAATGCTGGGTATATAAGACGAGGGTCGATTTTTCGCAATGGTTCTTTGAAAAAAAGTTCGACTTATATTCCGGTTTTTACGGTAATTATACACCATGCGCACGCATTGTCTCCAGTCAAAGTATCAGCGCCGAGACACTCCATAAGTGTACTGGCAGCCATTCAGAGCTGCTCCTGACGTTGTGGCAATTTGAGCCCTTTCACCCACCAGCACACCTGTGCTAGCTCAATCTTCTGCCGCTATGAGCCCTGTGGCACCCCCCTCCCCCCTACGAGTTAGCCCATCTGCACCGCACTTTTGCTGTTGTCTACTTGCGCAAAACTGTGATGTTTGCATGGGTAAGCGTTCTGTATGACAACAAAAATGAGGAAAAATCTGTTGATTGAGCAAAATCAAAAATTATGCCGCACTGCTGCATGCTTTTATATAAATCACGACAAGGTAAGACAGCTGGCACAAGCTTTATAATAAGTTCCCACTTTATATGCACGTGTGTGAAAAACAGATCAAGGCAAGCAGTATTCACAAAAGGTGAGGCTGTTCTAGTGTTATTTGGCATGCAGAAAATGTATCTACATGCATTATAGCATTATATGTATGTGTTCTATGATTAACGAGACGACCCTTTAAAAAGAACTCGAAGGAACCATGAAAATTTGTTCGTCTCATCAGAAGTTCCTCTTATCAGAAGAATAATTGGCAACAAGACCAGGTGCATCCAAATATCTTTCTTCAAATAGGTAACTGAAGTACTTACAACGGGGGAAAAAATGACATAAAAAGCATAAATTTAGCTGAACCTAACACAAAACTGTTTTCAAGTGGTAGTCTTGCTTGGTTTCATCTATTCCATGGTTGATGTTTGTTGCTTCCGTGCAAACTGGTGAGCAGCCACAAACAAGGTCATTTCACCTACTGACTTTAAACATCATTTTGTACCTTCGTGTAGCTGCAGGAAGTTCACTAGGAAGTTCAAGCAGGCATCTGCTGCCTCACAGGTAATCGGTGCAGGCTTCGAGCTAGCGAGAGTACGAAGGTGTGCGCGACAAAGCAACGCCACCTAGAGGAAAGTCTAGGTGACGTTGAACAAGGTGGGGAAAGAGAAATGAGGCGAAACATTGTAGCATAGGGATGTAGGCGGAGGTGCGTTGGGTTGGCCTCCTCTAGCACTTGCTACAGGTTATGTTTGCAATACAGACATATCGGCTTCCCCTCGTGATAACCTCCTCGCACGCCATACGCTGTGTATACGAGTGAAAGCGTGTGACGGTGACCCGACGATGGCGGCTCAATCTCTTATGTGCAAAGGAGGAAAGGGCAGAAAAAGAAAATATTTGACTATAACACTGGACAAGAAGGCCGCCATCATCAGGCTTATCGAGCAAGGACGGACCGAAGTCGACGTCGCAAATGAGTATTTTAATCTCTCCAAACAAACCTGGTCTGATTACGTGAAAAACAAAGAAAAGATCTTGACTGCAGTTGACCAGTCACACTGCAAAACTACAAAAAAAATGACCAGAAAGGACAACATCTGAAGCTTGAGGAGGCCCTGCAGCTGTGGTTGAAAGGAGTCCTAGCAAAGAACTTCTCTATTTCGGGCAACATGCTCAAGCAGAAAGCCGAGATGCTCCCATTAAAAATGGGCATTCAGGACTTCAAGTTCACCGATGGGTGGATCCGTGGATTTAAGAAAAAGCACAGAGTCTCTTTCAAGAAAGCTTGCGGGGAGAGTGATACCATGGGTCAATCTACTGGGACGGATTACCGGACGAGCAAGTTGAAGGCTCTGCTACAAGAGTATGCTCCTGCAGACATTTTTAATTGTGACAAGACCGGCCTGTTCTTCAAAATGCTGCCGGACCGTTCATTTTCCTTTACTAATGAGGCCTGCGCTGGTGGCAAGCATAGTAAGGAGAGGGTAACTGTCATGGTCGGTGCAAATGCAGTTGGCATTGAGAAGCTGCCCCTTCTAGTGATAGGGAAGGTGAAAAACCTGTGTTGCTTTAAGAGTGCGAAGAACCTGCCTGTGTGGAACAGTAGCAATACAAAGGGCTGGATTACAAAAAGCTTGTTCGACGATTACGTCCGCCGTCTGGGCCGGATGCTTGAGTGCCAGAAGAGGCAAGTGGTAATGGTCGCAGACAACTGCAGGGCGAACCACGCCGTAAACAACCTGCAAGCTATTCGTCTTGAATTCTTGCCGTCGAATACAACAAGTGTGCTCCAGCCGATGGACCAAGGGTAATTAAAAGCCTCAAGGTGCACTACCGAGCCCGTTTACTTGGCCGCACACTCATGTGCTTTGACAAGGAGAAGACGTACTCTGTTAACCTGTTCCCGGCACTCGGCATGCTAGCGGATGCCTGGAAGGCTGTTCAGCCTTTGACGATTGCAGATTGTTTTAGGCATGCTGGATTTTGCAACTCTGAAGAGCCTGTGACCTAAGAAGCAAATGGCACCGCTGAAGACATCGACACCCGCGAGCAGCTGATTGCCGACATGCGTAGCAGTGGGATGGACCTTCCCACTGCTGTTACCTTTCACGAGTTTGCCGCGATCGACAGTGTGCACGTGCTTACGGACGACGAGATTGTGTGCCAGGTGACTGCACAGCCGCAAAGAGACTCGGACTCCGACGACGACATCTCCGACCGCCCGCAACCATCAACGCAAGACATTGTCAACGCTCTAATGTTGTCTAGTGTGTATGACGAGAACATGCCGCTTGCGCAGATGCAAGCAGACGTCATCAACAAAAGCAGGAATTTAAACAAGGGACTATCTGTGACTAATTCAGTCCAGTTTAGCTGGAATTGTTTTCAGCTTTGTGATTCACGGATTTTTCAGACTAATTTTATTCTGACTACTTTACGGTCCCCTCCAGGTCCAGAAAATCGGTCAGCTACTGTATTTATCCTTTTCTCGGGGACAGCATTTCACCCACACCACACACTTTAAAGTTATCGCTCAGCACAAAATGCGCCTGCATGGTTGGAACTTCTTACTGAAATAGATCGGTGGTTCAATCTGTCGTCTTTTGTAACCGCAGCTTGTGTAACCTTTTTGCATGCGCGATCCAAATCGTGTAGTACTTTCTGGAAGACATGCAGGCACCAACGGTTACTCTGGAAACTTCAATGACTCACATATAATGGCTCATTCACACCGGCGACTGGAGGAGGTCGCACGACCATTTGCGACTCACGATCAAAAAGCAACCGAAGGCCATTGATGTTCACCCTGGTAAGCCCGGTTGAGCGCGACCCGCAAGTCGCAATTTGGAGATTATCGTTCTCAGCGAGAACTCTCGGAATCTACACGGAATCTGCCGCGACACAGGAGGAGGCCGGATGTAGAAACATGAAATATCACTTCCGGTGCGCTGCTGATTGGTTTAGCAGTTTCGCAACCACGATCGCGCAACTGAAAAATCGCGCAGAGAGCGACTGGCCCAAAATGGTCGCTTTTCGAGAAAAGCGACTGTTTGCGGCCATTTGCGACCAACTTGGTCACGCGACCACTGTCAGTCGCCGGTGTGAATGAGCCCTAAAAGTCAATGCGTTTGACCAGCAGATCAGATTTTCAACGATCAGCGACTGTGTTCGCGGCTATCGTTGTGCTTTCAGTGTAACTTCCTTTTGTGGGTACAGGTTCGCCCAGTAAAAAGTTAGCCAAGCCATTGCCAGTTTTGCTGCTGTGGCACATTACTGCAGAGTGGCACATTACCAGTGGCACACACCCAGTTACCCCAAGCTGCGCGTCAAACTATAATAATAGGACCCAGCGTGCGCTTGATCCCGCCATCTCCAAGGCACTGGGGGCATGTCAAGCAACAGCACCTTTCTCGGCTTGCACATTTTCCCTTGCACCTCACAGAGGTGCGATCTTATTGCACTCGGACTCTCTACAGAACCTAGGCTTCTGCTGACAGCACATGTTGCGCGCTGATGGAGGAAAGACAACACTTTTTCAATGCGAGCCCAGTGACGGTTTTGGTTTTGCACGCTGTGCCGCACAATTGATCGGGTGCTATTTTAGATGCTCTCCTTAGCTCAAACTCTGCTTTATTTGAATTTCCAGTCCCTTTGGAGTTCGAATCAACAGGGTGCCACTGTATTTCTGCATCGGATGATTGTGCTGCATGTTTATTAGTTGCTTTCTGTACACACACACACACACTACCAGGGTACCACTGTTTGAAATGCCTGGCATTGCGAGTATGCTTATAGGAACCCAAAATTTACACAACTTTACACAGTTGAAACAGTCGCCCGTGGACAAGTCATTAGCTCTGCGCAACATGCCGCCAAGGTGGTGGACAATAAGGCGGACCTTGCCGAACATGTTTGCAAGCCATAATATTATTTCATTTCCCCACATCGGAAGCAAACATGGAGCGAAGTATTTCTTTCAGTTCAACACCTAGACACGGGCCCCACCAATAATGTGGCCCTAAACTCACCTCATGGTTGCTGCTGCTGCTGGCAGGGGGTGGCTCCTGGTCAACTCCACCACTGCTCTGCTGCTGCTGCTGCTGCTGCTGCTGCTGCTGCTGCTGCTGCTGCTGCTGCTGCTGCTGCTGCTGCTGCTGCTGCTGGGGGTTCCCTCGGGCAGTCATGGCTGGGGGGGGTCCATCCGGCTACAGCCTCTGCAGGGGGCCAATGCAACTCTAAATGATTCTGCCTCTTCATTACATCAATCGCATTTCACCAGTTGACATGATGCATATTCAGCTGCACTGCATCCATATGCACAGTAGTTGCTTCATTTGTACAATATGTAAACTAACACTTTGACCAATGTTACGTTTCGCCTACGACGCGCAGTATAGCCGGCGTGGATGCAATGGACGCCGGGGCTTCGTTCAAAGCGGCGGACATTTTGGCCCATTCAGCGCTGCCGCAACGCTTCCTGCCAAGCGCGTCCAGGCATGTTTCAATGCCACGTGTCTTCGTGTGTGTGTGTGTGTGTGTGTGTGTGTGTGTGTGTGTGTGTGTGTGTGTGTGTGTGTGTGTGTGTGTGTGTGTGTGTGTGTGTGCGCGCGCGCGTGCGTGCGTGTGTGTGTGTGTACATGTTGGTGCCCACGCTTGTCAAAGCGCGGCAGCCGGGGAGAGGAGCTCCCCAACTGTGAAGCAAGGAGGTCTGACCGGCGCCGGCCCGGCAGATGCGTCACTTCTCGTCTCAACGTGTCCGTGCGCCGCCGTCACGTGCGCCTCATCCCGAGCCGTTCCTTCTTGCCCTCGACTCCGAGAGTATAAAAGCAGCTGCCCCTGCACGCCAAGAGAGGCTTCGATTTCTTCCGTCGAGTAACGTGGTCTCCCGTCTCTCCACTTCGGTCGACCTGACCGGCCGCTCTTTTGCAATGCTAAAATAAACAAGTTGTTCTGTTAGCAGTCGACTCATCCTTTGCCAGGACCTTTGGATGCTTCCAGCTGTGCCCCAGGCCGCCAGGCCAACACTACCCTTGGGGCTTGCGACCCGTTTGCAACACCAAGTACTGAAAAATGTAGAGGAAACTGCATTGCAGTGTTCCCGTGGACACATCCTACAGCTTCTCCAAATGAAGCAGCCAACTATGTTGCAGTTGGTCTTGCGACCGTAAACGCACTGCAAGGCTCACAGCTAGAACATGCACACTGACTGTGGTGCCGCCCTGTTTGAACACTACCAAGCCGTCTTGCAAGCTAGCTGCAACATAAGTCAGCCGAGCAAAGGCAGTGTAAAACAGAGGTCTTGGGTATCGCTGTAACATCAAATCACTCGCAGATGCTTGCATCCTCACGAGCGCTCGTGTTCCTCCCAGCATGCACCAGCATTACCTAGTGTTGGGCAGATTAGACATGGCACATAATAATAGTTATAGTAAGAGTGTTTATTCAGCAACAAATATGCTGCGAGAAAGGACCAGGAAAAAAAAGCTGTGCATACACCTCGAGGGGGGCCTTGGCCTCCTCGCAAGCATATCAGGCAACAACAGCAGTTGTTTAAAGACGAGACAAACGAAAATGCTGACATGTCCCTGTCTTCAGGGACCTGTCAAGGCACAACGGGCCTAGTCTCTCGTGAGCAGACACTTTGTGCAATTTTCTCAAATGCTATGCTAAGAATTGCTGCATCACAAAAACTATGCTAAGGTGACAAATATTTGCTCCTACAATGATCTAATAAGGACTGGAAGCAACAGTGTTGGCATCGTGCTTCGATTTCAGTGGGAACCTGCTTATGATTATGGGTGTGTCCCAACATCAGGATTTGCTCCAGGCCAATAATGGCGGTCCCACGTTCTGCGGAGCGTGTGCTCCTCAATAAAGAGTAACAAACCTCCTCTGGTCTTCAACTTTTATCTCTCTCTCTCTCTCTGACAATGCACAAATGTAACAAAATACAAATTCTTCAATACATGCTTATGCATCTGCATGTCAAGGGGGCAGCTCGTTTGTGAAATTAATTTTCCTATTTGTTACATAAGGCGTCCCTGCCTACCGCAGCGCCATTAGAAGACGCGTGCTTGGAGCCACCTGAAAAGAAGAAAAAGAAGATGGAATAAACGGAGAGAGACTGAGTAATGTCTCCATTGATATCGTACTGAGTAATATGCACGATATAACGTAAGTGGCGATGACGATTTAACAACCCGTGTGCCACCGACTTGTCCTTCATCTGTGCCTTCGATTGCTGCATATCATACTCGATGATGAGTATTTCGAGGCTACAACTGCCACCCCCGTTCCTTTCGTCACCTGGACACTCGGTCGTCCCATGGGAGCAATGGATTCAAGAGCTCAAAAACTACATGGTGGTGTCGGGCGCCTCCAACCTACCTGCCATGCGTCAGAAGGCTATTCTGCTGAACTGCTTGGGCTTCAAGCGCTCAGAAACTACATGGTGGCGTTAGGCGCCTCCGACCTACCTGCCATGCGTTGGAAGGCTATTCTGCTCAACTGCTTGGGCTTGGAAGGACAACGTATCTTTCAGACTCTCATGTCGGAAGGCGACCCACTCTTTTTGGCTTCAAGCGCCACCGGAGGGACGTTGACGACGCCTGCCCTAGATGAGTTCGACCGCGCTACTGCGACGCTTGACGGTCACTACAAGAGCTCTGTCAATGTCACCGCAGCGCACCCCCGTTTACGTCGACGTGCACAAGCCCCAGGCGAGACTGTGGTTGATTATGTCACCGCACTACGAGGTCTAGTAGGAGCGTGCAATTTTGGTAACTTGGTGGACGACATGATACGCAACGAGCTTATAGAAAAATAGCGAATACTTGCATGAACATCTTTTACTGGAACAGTCTCTTATGCTTTCTCGGGCCCTTACCATTACGAGACAGCATGATCAGGCGCCTAGAGAAGCAAGAGAACTTTCACGACATGACGCACAAGTACATCACGTTAAAAACACAAACACTTCAAATATGAGAGAAAAGCACTGTGGCTCGTGCACATGCTATAAGACGCCAACTGAAAGTTGTCAAGCTTTGAAAGAGCAAGAATGTTATCGTTGCGGTTCTTTGGACCATCTGTCGAATAGCCCTCACTGCAAAGCTAAGACACATAAGTGTTGCAGATGTGAAAAGACTGGCCATCTGGAAACGGTGTGCAAGTCTTTCCGAAAGTCTGAAAAAAAAATTCATCATGTCATGGAAGATGACACAAATACAGCTGACACAGACGATCACATAAGTGTTTGTCATATCTGGAGCTGCACGAAGGGAATTTATGCAGTGTTGGAAATTGAAGGAATTTCCGTGTCGTTCCTGATGGACACTGGATCATCGGTTTACATCCTAGCCGAAGAACATTACTGACGTCATTTCACTACTGTATTTCCTCTGACATCAACATCTGTCCAGCTCCTCAATTATTCTAAGTCAGCAATTCTTATAAAAGGATGTTTCATTGCTACAGTTTCATTTCAGGGCCAATGCACATCTGTCCTTCTGTACATTGCGTCGGGAGGAACAACAATTCTTGGTTTAGATGGTATCGCGGCTCTGGATATGAAGATTCAAGGGTTGCCACTCACGTGGCGGCTAATGACGCAAGAAACTCCTGGGCTACCTCCTGAATTACGTTCCGAGTTTGAGCACTTGTTTGAAAAGCAGCTAGGAACTGACAAAGGTTTCACTCACAAGGTCAGAGTTCACGCATCTGTTCAACCAGTGGCCAGCAAACTGAGACCACTACCACTCGTCATTCGTGAGAAAGTCTCGGCAGAAGTACAAAAAATAAAAGCTCAGGACATCATTGAGCACATCGATTCTTCAGAGTGGGTCTCACCAATTGTCGTAGCCAGAAAAAAGGATTGCTCGATTCGCATGTGCGTAGACCTACGAGAGCCAAACAAAGCTATAGTAGTGGACAGTTTTCCCCTGCCACAAACTGAGGAACTTTTGAAAAGCTTGGCTGGCGCACAGCGATTCTCCAAGCTAGACTTAGCTTCTGCATACCACCAGTTACCACTAAGTCCAGAGAGTCGTGATCTTACGACGTTTATAACACACCACTGACTATTTCGCTTTAAGAGAGTTTGCTTCGGACTGGCATCAGCACCGTCAGCGTTTCAGAAGATGACGCGTACCGTATTTACACGATTGTAAGTCGACTCGAATATAAGTCGACCCACCCCCCCATATCGCTTGACCGGAAAAAAAAAAAATTTGAGAGCATACCCGAGGGCGCATTCGATAGCAAAAATTTATTAGTAGCTGACATGGTCACTGGACTACTCGTCTTCACTAGTGCTGCCATCGTCATTGTTGCTGCGGTCCCACAGCGCATCGTGGTCCAGCGAAATTTCAAATTTGGCAAACGACCGCACCAGGACATCTTGCAGAACAGCAGCCCATGCCAAATGCACCCAACCACACGCAGCCATCAGGGAGGCTCTTTTGACAGGTCCAGTTGGCGTAATTTCGTAGTCTTCTGCCACCAGCCACTCGTACTCACGGCGGAGCGGAACCTTAAAATTAAGGCGGAGGTCCAGGCTTATTTCATGATCACGTCGCACTTCAATGGCAGGGACCGATCATGCATTTCAGCGACGTACGCTGCAAGCTTAGCCTACAGCTCCGGAAAGCGTCCATACTTCGGCACGTAGGAAATTTCTCACTTGCCGTCACACAGGTGAAAATTTCGCTTCGCTGCAGTCGCCACTCTCGCACCACCCGTTTAGAAACATTGAAATTGCAGCCCGCTGCGCAGTGATTCGTTTCTTCGGCGTAAAGGATGGCAGCCCTCTTGAACGCTGCTGTGAACGAGTGCCGAACGATTAGTGGGCCTGGAGCACTCATGACGACTGGGGAAACATGGAAGTAGCACGTAGCCGGCAGTCAAGTGGAACGCGTCAAACCAATACCAATGCTTTTAAACAGAGAAAGAGAAACTCGCGAGCGGTGTCTGCGCTTCCATGAACTACCGATACTCCCCGCAAGCACCGCCGTTCTGAGGGTGCCGCCGCAAATGAGAACAGCGGCGCTTCCATCAACTATCGACACTCCCCCATGAGTGTTGCATGCACTGTAAGACTCTCAAAAATGTTAAAAAACCCTTTTGAAAAGCGAACAAACACGCGGGATAGCGAAAAGATACGGGTAGGGCCATGAGCAAACATAAAATTGTAACTACGTTGTAGCTCCAGTTGGTATCGCTTCTTTTGGCGGGGCCATGTTTTGGTTTCGATTGTAAGTCGACCCCCCAACTTCAGACTTTCAAATTTAAAAAAGGGGGTTGACTTACAATCGTGTAAATACGGTATGATCCTCAAAGGATGCAAATGCATCTTATTTTGCATTGACAACAAAATCGTGTATGGACCCTCCCGAGAGGATCACTTGGTGAATTTGCGCACTGTTTTGAAACAGCTCTCTGATGCTGGGCTCAGGCTCAACCATAAATGTGTTTTTGACGTCGCAGAGTTGACTTTCCTAGGCCATGTTGTCAGTGCCAAAGGGTTATTCCCATTGATGTCATCTATCGAGGCAATAACCAAGGCACCATCACCTACAAATATCAATGAACTTCGCTCACTGCTGGGACTCGCAGATTTCTACTCCAAGTTCATCCCGCATTTTTCAGATGTTGGGGAGCCAATCAGTGCTTTGCTTCGAGGAAACGTGCCGTTCGCTTGGACTGCTGCAGCCCAAAGCGGCTTGGAGCAGCTGAAAACATTTGATAACATCATGCAAAATTCTTAACTTTTTTTGATCTTCAGTTACCGTGTACGTTACAACTGATGCCTCAGAATATGGATTAGATGCTGTACTGCAGCACGATAATGGAAAATCGCAGCAAACTGTCGCGTTGGCCTCACATACTCTGCAACCGCATGAACGGAAGTACTCCATCTGTGAACGTGAGGCCCTTGCCTGTGCCTGGGCCTGCGAGCACTGGCACCTTTTCCTGTGGGGCCGACTTTTCATCTTGTGGACAGACCACGCTGCTTTGGTTACGCTCCTTTCAATGAAAGGCACAGGTCACCGTTCGTTAAGGATTGCGCGCTGGTCATCACGGTTGCTGTGCTACAACTACATCATGGAATACAGGAAGGGTAGTGAAAACAGCGTGGCTGACACACTCTCCCAGCTGCCCGTACAGAGTTTCATCTGCGATGCACCCAAAGAAGAATTTATATGTCTCCTGTCCCCAGTAGTTACTACCCAATAGATTCAAAAAGCAAGTGCCGCTGATCAGGCTATCTCTCAAGTTAAGCAGTTTACCACTACTTCTTGACAAGACAAGAAATCCTTGTCAAGAGAGCTGCTACCTTACTTTCACATGCGATCTGAACTCTCTATTGTTAGAGACATTCTGTGCCGGGGTGACAGGATTGTTGTGCCTACAACTTTGACTTGCTGTCTTTAGATCTGGCTCGTCACACCCAGGAATTAGTCATACCGAAGCTCGTCTTAGGGAGTCGTATTGATGGACGTGCGTGAATAATCACATTGAAGAACTTGTGCACACATGTGTAACCTGCCAGTCATGTGACAAATCAGCATGTACATCTGCAGTTCCAATGCAACCCATCACTCTTCCCAAGAAAGCCTGGGAAAAAGTTGCTATCAACATTGCGGGACCTTTCACGCAAGCTTCAGCTGACTACCAATTTGCCATTACATTTATTGACTATTACAGCAAGTGGCCAGACGTGGCTTTCGTATGGGATGCGACCAGGTCTATAGTGAGAAAATTCCTACTTGAACTTTTCGCAAGAGAAGGATATCCACGTGGTATATCATATCTGATCATTGACCACAATTTTCTTCCGTGAATTTTGAAGATTTTCTCACAGAGGGCAGAATCACGCTTTACAACTCTTCCGTGTATGACCCGCAAGTTGATGGTTTGGTTGAAAAATTGAACAGGGTGTTAGTCATATATTCAATCAGCCCTGTTAGAATGTCGTGATGTAAGAACAGCAATGTTTGATTACCTGCAAACATATTGCTGTACACCTCAAGTGACTACTGGTGTTGCACCCGCTGTTCTTTTTATGGATGCCAACCTCGAACAAGACTTGACATTGTGGGATTGCCTGACAAATGTTTCAGCACAGACCCTTCAAAGGCACCATAATAGTTGCGAGAGTGCATCAAGACCAAGCCAACCAAGTCGAAAAGCTACACCTATGAAAAACGCAGTGCCAAGGAACCGAACTTCGTCGTTGGTGACTACGTGCAGGTTAAATTACCTGCAGTTCATGGGAAGCTATCTTCACAGTTTTCTGCGCCCAAGAAAATTATTGGAAAGCACGGACCCACCTCTTACCTCTTGGAAGATGGAAGTGTGTGGAATGCTTCCAAATTAGCGGCCGTTCACCGTAAAGCTATCAGCAGAATGAAATTCGGTACCACTGCTGTCATGAACTGGTCACCGGCATCCAATTTATTCAGCTATTGCGGCTGTATAACATCTGTCACAACCTGACACATTAAGCGCAGATAATTCACTCCTGAACCCTGAACCACCTGCTGCAGGGCGCACGCAACAAGCTTCATTTAATTTGCCAGGGTGTGAATCGCACGTGAGAAGAAGCGCCCGCCACAAGAAGACACCAAAGAAGCTGTAGGACTACATTAGAAAATAACAAACAACCGTTTTTTTTTTTTTTTTTTTTTTTTTAAGGGATATGTGGTATAAGGCGCTGCTGCCTACCACAGCGCCATTAGGAGGCATGCGCTTGGAGCCGCATGAAAAGAAGAAAAAGAGAATGGAATAAACGGTGAGAGACTGAGTAATGTCTCCATTGATATCGTACTGAGTAATATGCACGAGATAACATTATTTTACAACTAATTTTGATGAAATTATGCATACTTGTTTAGTTCTCCATGGTGATTTCAAATACAGTCGATCCCGGATATATCGAACTCGAAGGGGATGGCGAAATAGTTTGATATATTGATAATTCGAAATATAAAATATGCATGTCAAAAGTTTCTCTAACTCCACACATCTCAAGGCAGTTTCCCGATGTCGTGACTAACGGGAACTTACCGATCTGTGCCTCCAAGGCGCGTAAAAAAACAAAAGCACAGCGCGATGACCAAAGCGCTTTATTTCGGAAGAAAAAAATCTGTGACCTTTGCTTGCTTTTTCTTCTGCACCATCAAATTCCTTAAGCTGTCCTCAAGCTTGTTGACAGTGTCCAAATGAGAAAGGCCAGCTCCTTCCATTGTGCCACAACAGCGGCGAATGACGCTGAAAGCTGATGCAAGTTCAGCTGCAGTGCATGGTGGTTGGTCCTCTTTGTCGGAACCTTCACCGCTGCTCGAGTGTGCGTCCTCACCCATTATGTCAGCCACAATCTCCGTATCAGCGCGATCCACTACAGCTTGCACGCCGTCGTCAGTGCTGACGAAATCACGTGCTGTAACGCCGCCTGGGATGAGGCCTGGGAATGCCGAGAGCTCGCAAAATTTGCTGTCCAGGCATCCAGCGTCGTCTTCACTGTCAAGACATCCGTCGTCTGCAGCTACCACAAAGCCTGCTTTGCGGATGCAGTTCACAATTGTGCTTTTCTTCACATCGTTCCAAGCACCAGCCAGCATTTGAATGGCTCTGAGGAGGTCCACCTTGAGTTTGATTCCTAATTGAAGGTTGATTAGGAGCCTCTGCACCAGTAGTCGTCTGTACCCTACCTTAAACGCTTTCACAATACCTTGGTCGAGAGGCTGAAGGTTTGCCAGTTTGTTTGGCGGCAGAAACTTGAGAGTGATCTGCTTTGATGGGCAGACGACATGATGGGCCAAACAATTGTCTAGAAGAAGACAAACTTTGGGGCCAGAATTCTTTAGTTCGGCATCCTACGCCTGTAGCCACTCAACGAAAAAAATTGCATGTCATCCAAGCTTTCTTATTGGATGCGTATCGAACCGGGAGGCCTTTCGCATTCTTGAAGCAGCATGGCGACTTGCTCTTTCTGATAACAAACGGCCGTAGTTTGCATGACGCATCCATATTTCCAGCAAGCAAAATCAATACGCGCACTTTGCTGTTCTTTCCACCATAGCATGCAGTGCTCTTCAGATGCAGAGTCTTGTTTGGCAGCATTTGCCAAAACAGTGCCATCTCATCTGCGTTGAATATTTGCGACGACGAAAAGCTGTCGGAAATATTTGGCCACTCTTCGGACAACCACTTCTCTATGTGACTTGTGCTAGTCCCCTCGCTTTTGCCCAAAAGGTTCTTTCCGATGATGCTGTAGCGACTCTTAAATCGCTGCTGCCAACCAGTGCCACCAGTGAAGCTTTCTTCTCCGAAGCCCACAGCAAACCATTTGGCCTTCTCCATGAGCACTGGGCCATCAACAAGTATGTTCTTGGCACGTGTCTCCAAAAACCAGGCATACAATGCCTTCCTGACCTTGTCAAAGGTTGGGACGCGCACACGACACGCTCCAGGGCGACTGGACTGCACTGCCTTCAGCTTAACATCGGCTTTGTTCTTGAGGATCATACTCAGGGTGTTGCGAGGAATTCCGAGCGCCGCGGCAACCAACGACTTTTTTTCACCAGCCTCCACCCATCGAATGATGTCCGCCTTTGTTGAAAAATCAAAATTCTTGCATTTTTTCACGGCCATGGCTCCGGAACATGTGCCAAAAGCGGAAAGAAAAACGCACTGCACCACACGAGTCTCAAGCCTTCGCGTTGGCCTTGTGAATAAAAGGAACAAAGCGAATCGAAAGACGCACCGCTCCGTGTCTTCGCACAAGCACAGGACAAAGCTGCACTGACCTCGTTCGTCTCGCTGTGCCAGCGGTGTCGGCCAACCAAAACACAGGAAACAGGCGCCTGCGATCAGCGTGGTTTTCCCTTCCCGCTTTCCTTTCACACCCAATCGCACTCAAAGTGCTCCTTGTCATGTGCCTTTTACCCACACGCCCCTTTCTCAGAGTGCGAGGCGGCGCGCGTGAGATCGCAGGAACATTGCGAGAGCTTCGTGAGGAGAAGCGCACTTGCGGGGGTGGGCTGCGATGGGAGAAGCACACTTGTGGGGGCGCAGCTCAGCACGGAGTTCGATACATCGATATGCCGGTGCACGGGAGTTCTATACACGCGAACAATAGCACTATACTTCTGCATGGGATTCCCAAGGGGATTTTTCAACTGTTCGATATAGGCAATAGTTCGATATATCTAGGTTCGATATATCCGGGATAGACTGTAATTCACTTTTCTTGTGGAAGCCAATTATTTTACGAGTTAATTATATTTATTTAAAAATGAAATAACATTGTTTCTGGCATATATTGTGAAACAATGAAAAAATTAAAATTTCATTTTAGTGCGTGGGTAAATAGCTCAAAAGGCGATGAATGCAATAATGCAAGTTAAAATGCGGTAAATATAAGTGCCATTTTAGTACATTAAAGTTCATATTTTACAATGTGGGAACAATGCAGCGAAAATACAGCAAAATAATTACATTTTGAAGCCAGAACTTTAAAATCTGCTTGTACTATGCTACTTACTATACATGCAGCTTACTACTGCAAGAAATTTTGATTTTACCTGCTCTGGGTGCTTAGATATTGTCGTAAGTTTGTGTGTGGGTTTACAGTAATGAAGAGGAAGACAAATTAGCAACGAAGTGGTCCTCAAGACAACTCGAAAGAGAGACTGCAACAAGAAGGAACAAGGTGTGAATGAGGTGGCAGGTCAGTGGGTGACTTGGCCTTGAACTAATGCGAAGACGTCTTCAGCCGCACTCTGGAGACGGCAATGGGTGGCTCACAATGCCTGGCCTGGAGAGGGGACCCACAGGCAATGCACCAGCCCGCCGTCCTCCTAAAGTACTGTGACAGTGCATTGCAGTACCCAATCAGGTTCCCGCTGCAATTCTAGCCCTGTCCTGTGCCACAATGGTTGCCCCGACACCCCTACAAGTGAGCTATGACGTAAACGGTCTGGACTTCATCTCCGAGTAGGACTGTACATATCGTATAGTTTGAGTGTTCAAACATGTGTGCATTGTTTGTTTATAGCTGTTTTGTTTGGTGCTTTATTCTTCAATTATAAATGTCCATCTTACACGCGCAACTTGCTGCTGCCTCTCTAGTTTGCCGGAATTCGTGGTAGATAACGCTGGCAGCGAGTCAAGACACGCTCGCTTCGGTTGCTGCATTTTCCCAACTTTTCTAGTATTTAATTGTAGCATGTCAATGTTTATTTGTACACATCTTTTCCGTGAAGTTGTAAGGACCACTTAAATACCCTTTTTTTCCACACTGAGTGACTTTTCACCGTTTTATAGACATTCCTGTACTTCCGTCAGCGGTGTCTAACGAGCACTTCAGAGACTACGCCTTGGCCTACGAGGTGGCTCAGTGCCACTCGTCCGCTACCATGATGGAATATCAAGTAGCGGGAGAAAATATTCTCCCAAAGGAAGTTACTCAAGACCAAGGATGGCAAACTGCGGGTGCTAGAAGAGCTGGTGCCAGATCGCAGGAAGCTAACCCGAACGCCGCGGCAACGCCTTCGGCACCGTGTAGCAACAAATCTAGCGGCGTAGCGCTGAAGTCCAAGATTATTAGGGCAAGCTCAATGCCAGTTATTCTCAAAGATCGTTATTAGACCAAGAGGTAGGCTGAATACCTCCAAAATTGGAGTGGCTACGGTCGCTGACGCAATACTTGCAGCCACCGGCATGAACTTACAGCAAAACATCATAGTGGCCAGCCCTCCTAGACGGGAGAATGCCAACCGATATGCCCGCATCAAGCAAATCTACATCTCAAACAAGATCCATGAATTCTGCGCGTACGAGATAGCCCCGCGCTCCATGTGCAAGGGGGTCATACATTGCATACCGTTACAAGACAACCCAGCGACGGTGGATGGCAAGACTGTTAACCAGAACAGCCCTCTTGCACTAGCAGCCAAGAGAATCGCTCCGACCGGGACAGTCATCATCGCCTTTGACGAGCACCGGGTACTGAATTTTGTACGGTACGTAACGCTCCCGATGAAATGTTCCCTATATCGAAAGCAAGTGGACGTATGCCCGCCTGCGGAAGACTCGGGCATCGCACCGATGTCTGACCAATACCGAGCAACGTCGTCTGTCGGGGATGCCGCCTGCCGAACCCCTATGAGCAGCCCCAATGCAACCCAAAATGCAAGATCTGCAGTGGTCTGCACCTCAACACCGGTAAAGAATGTACGCATAGATTCAAGACGCCGTACATCATTCGCCAACAATGCTTTGAGCGCGCCAGGCAGCAAGAGCAGCTCCCCATGCCATTAATCGTTCGATCCTCCAATCTGCAAGTCTCATCCAGCACCAGCCTTAGGGGCACAAGACGCTTGCGCTCGAGAGGCCGCTCTACAAGCCGACGGGGCTCCAGGAGTCGCTCTGCCTCAAGATTGCGACTAACATCGCCTTTTCCAGCGTGCTCCAGCTCCAGAGGCTGCTCCAAGTTCCGCGCCTAGGGCAACTGGTCGAAGAGGCCATGATCCAAGACCCCCACCGGCAATAAAGGCAAGTCCTCCCTAACGTGGGCCGATAGGGCCGATGGCAACCAAACGCAGGCGTCCAACTCCCAAGACTCTCATGACCTGCATCTCACGAATGAGCTCGAAGAGCTTAGGCATGCCAATGATAGTCTCAGGAAGGAAAACGCTCAGTTCAAGCAGGAAATCAGTCAGCAAGCCGCTGAGATGGCCGAAATACTAAGACTGGCACTCACACCACCGGCTCAGCCTGCCACATGCTCGTCTGCCATGGACACGGTGGAGGCCCCCCTCAAGACAGTTGCAGTGAAGCGTCACACCCTGGATGACTCGAGGGGAGACGAGACGGTAGAACTCCTGTCCGAGCTCAAAAACACCCTCTCCAACATACAGACAGGTCTCTCTTCAGGCAGTGTTCGATGAGTCCTTTTGCAGGGACCTTGAAGTACCAGGCTTTGCTCACTTCAAAAATTTGTCCAAGTAGCTTTGCTCAAAACATGGTCCAGACTGACGGCCCTTTACTAGCAGTAGGTGTTGGAGGGTTGTGTTGCACATTGATGAGCGGAATTCAGCCCTACTTTTTCACGCCGTGCTAAAATCCTCTCACACTGTCTTGTTATGCGGTATCACATGTAAATCAAGCATCTCCTTTGCAACTCGGTGAAACATGCTTTCCATCAGTGTTTTTCATTTTTCCAACCATAGACCACTGCACGTCCAACCTTTCTTCATTCAGAATGTGCTCTTGAAGATTGTACGCCTGTAGTGTGGCAAACTCAGCTTCAAGAGCATCTAAAGCGTCTTCAGCAGATTCATTGTAATTTCGAGGAAGCAGCTGACGGAAACGGAATAAAAAAACGAAGACTCGAGAGCAATGCCTGTGAAATAAATTTCAGGTTGGCTACCTCCGCATTCTTCCGAGTTGTGTTTCAGAGTTGTGTCGACATCCATAACACTTCGCCTCGTCGCATTTCGGAAGCATTTTTCGTAGAAGAGGCCCAACGTTGTCGCTGACACTAAGGGGTAGGTTGTGTTCGACAACGAATCCAGTAAACAGGCACTCCACACATATGACACTGTCGTCACAGTTGTTCCGGAGAAAGTTCAATATGTTGTCTTGCTGCTAGCGGTGCGCCATGAAAATGTGCAGTTTCAAGTCGCCTCTGCCACCGTGTGCTGACGTCGCATCCACACATTGTACAAAATGCATAAGGTTCTCCTTTTCTTGATGTCAAAAAGCCCAAAAAATCAGAAGTATAAGATCGCAAAAACTTCTGCAAATACCTTTTCTTGGGCTTTGAGAGCGCCATGGTATCAAGCACACGAGAATTGTAACTTTACACGGTGCACCGCACACACACAGCCTAGCCAACACTAATCATACACACAAGCAGTAACGCCTTGCAAGCAGCAGCAACAAGATGCACTGTGGAGAAAGGCCTGCATGAAATGCAAGAGCTACATTGGCTCTGGCTTTGGTCGGCTTACTAGGCACCGTAGTCGACTGCTTAGTCGATGATACCAATGGTGCTAGTGCGGCCGTTGTTGGTGATGCTGACGATTACGATGTGGCTTTAGATTTCGCAGTGCCAGTTTCGCAAAAACCATTATTGCATGAACAGAGACCACCTTTTAGGAGATATAAGACAGTGATCGTACAATCAGTAAGTTCAAACAAAAATCTGGAGTCTCCGGGGTGAATCGGGAGGGTTGGCAGGTATGCATCACCCATCAAGCTCCCAATTTGCTAACAGTGGCTTCCACAGAAGGGGGAAGGGGGGTCGCTACTCCGGTCAGTAAAAAGTTCATGTGCATTGAGCGAGACCCAGTGTTGCCATGACACACTAAAAAATAGCAGTAGATTTTTTTCGCGAAAGATCAGTAGAAATCAGTAGATTTTTTAATTTCAATTTTTGCACTCAGTTTATGAGCCCACGAATTCAGCGCTTATATTAGTACTCTGTTGAAGTATTGTAGCTTCCAGAAAATAGTACAAAAATTGACGCCGAGATTCTTAGCGATACTTCTGAAAAACCCGGGGATCTAGAGAGCCATTGTCAAGCACGAATTTAAAAACAGTGAAGCCCTCCGATGGCCTATTCAAAGGCGTCAGATGGTAGTTAGTACCTGAAAGCTTTAGAGTATAGTATCTTCCAGACAGGGGTAATTGGAGATCACTGGGAGAGGCCTCCATAGAGGCCTCCGTGCTGCTGTGCACATAAAAATAGGTTGGTCGTGATGATGATGATGGTGGTGGTTTCATAGTTGTGGGGTTCGGTATGCACCCACTTTCAGAAATTCACCGCCTCACCTTTTTCCATAGAGCATAGAAACTCTATGCCTTTTCCCCACTTTGCTCAAAGACAGAGTTAGTGCCACGTTTGAGAGTCTGGAAACGCAAGAATGTATGTTAACCTCGAAGCCAACCACGTTTCTTTTTTTTTTTCTCGCTAGGTAGCATCACATTTATATAACCTCTGTAACCTCTATAACCATCCATCCATCCATCCATCCTCTGTACTGAAAAAGTTGCAGATTCCGCTTTCGTTTCAGTAAAAAAAGCAAGAAAATCAACAGATTCAAGCGCTTCATCACTGAATCAGCATAAAATTTTAAAAATCAGTAGATCTACTGATAAATCAGCAGCCATGGCATCACTGGCGAGACCTTGGTCCCGTGGACAATGGGATCGAGTATGTCATGGCCGAACTCCTTGTCGACCCCCTTATGCAGCGCTTAAGGAACACTATCTTCATACCCAATGTTTACTGCAGACTTAGCATTCACAGAGCCAGGGCTGGTGGTATTCTTAAGGAGGCCGAGCATTTTGCCGGCTGTCAACCTCTCGTCGTCGTGGGAGATTTCAATGCCCAGCATCAGGCATGGGGCTATCACACCAATACGAAGAAGGGTAGAGACATATGGCACACGCCAACGGAGGAAGATCTTACGCTGGTAACCGATAAAGACTTTCCGACCAGGAGAGGAAACTCAGTGTGCCGAGATACGGCTCCAGATCTTACCTTTGTTAAGAACCTGGAAAATGTCAACTGGACCAACACAGCCATGGGCCGCGGTAGCGATCATTGTATCATCAAAACGGTCATCAAGGCTACCCGTTACAAGACGAGGACCTTAAAATTCACTGACTGGGACTTGTTCTGAGCCAACTGCTCCGAGCACGTCCTCACCCAGGATACGGACCTAGACTCTCGGTGCGACGAGATAAAAAAGGATGTGGCTAGAGCCACCAAGGAGGTGACAACCTATCTGAAGGTGGACAGGATGGACAGTAGGCTCGCGCATCTGTTGGAAGCCAAGCAGGCACTGCTCACGCGATGGAAGACTCATAACCATAACAAAAGACTAAGTAAGAAAATCTCCGAAATCAACAAGACAATAGAAGCTCATTCCAAGGTGCTACGCAAGCAGTAATGGGATGAGCTGTGCGACTCGGTGGAGGGCCAGCTCAAGACCAGTGAAAGCTGAAGACTCCTCAGGCACCTACTGCATGATGGCAACACCAAGTCCAATCAGAAGAGAGCTTTGGCGAAAGCTGTCTATTTGGCCACCGATTCGACTCATGGAGCAGCTCATAGACAAGTACCTGGCGGCAACGGGCGATCCGGTGGCCCCCAGTTTCCCGAGTATGAAGGGTGCGCCGCGCATTGATGGACGAGGATTTTACCGTGGCTGAGGTCAAGCGGGTTCTCGCATCCCTCAACGGCAAATCTGCCCCTGGGCCCGACAGGGTCACAAACAAAATGCTCAAGCATCTCGACAATGACTCAATCGAGTTTCTCACACACAAGATGAATGAAATCTGGTGCAGCACCCTCATTCCCAAAACTGGAAAGCAGCTTACACAGTACTCATACCCAAGCCAGGTAAGGTGCCGAGCATCGACAATCTAAGGCCCATTTCTTTGATGTCGTGTGTCGGGAAGATGGCTGAGCACGCCATGCTTAACCGCCTCACTGACCACCTTGAGTCTAACAAATGCTATTAGCCCCGAGAACGAACTACAGTGGCGCTGCGAGCACCACTCGCGTGACGTCAGGGCACAGACTCACGCCTGTTGTCTGCTACAGTTTTGGCGCTTTCTGCGGTGTTTTTGTTCGTTCGCCTTCGTTCTCTATGCTTGTATACTTATGGCGGTAATATCAAATATATTTTTACGGCGTCTTCATTCGCGAAAATTTATGCAAAGAGCTTATTTCTTAGACAACAATGCAGCCCTCAAAGGCAATGCTACAGTGTCAGCCAAAGGAGCACAGACAAGCCCATTGAGGGTTTTTCATGAACGGATCGACAACCGCAAGGACATAGCATTTATTAATAATCCAGTTATGATACCATACATGCCGCAATGCAACAAGTATGTCAAACGCTGGCTATATGTGACCTTTACAACAGTTACCTTGATTTTAATCTGCTAAAACAGGTTTGCTCATGACGAGTGGTTCGGGGTATTGTATTGTGCTGATAGCGCCTGTGCCGCGTGTCATGTCTGCATTATCGGCCGCTCTCGCCCTGATGCCTGAAACGCTGTCTGTCCATGACGTCACTTGTCACATAAGTGCTTGCTATATAGATATTCTGCTTGCGTGAAATAAAGGTTGTTGTTATCGTGCCGGGATCAAAGCCAGGCTCAGTTCCTTCCTGCCCCCTGCCCGGCTGCGCTCGGCGTCCGGCTAGGGCCGAAACACAACATGGTGTCAGAAGTGGGATTCTCTGGCATTCGAGGGGCGTTGCCTTAACTTCGTCAACCGGCGCCGTGTCAGAAGACAACGCAGTCAAGCCCTTTCATGGCATGTTTGCGGTTTCAGCTCCGCCAAATTTGACTTCGACCAGACATCCGAATGGACTTCTTGTATCCAACTCTTTGATGACTACCACTTCGCCTCGGGCCTAAATGAGCGGAGTGAAGAAGCGCAGGTCCGGACTCTACTTTATACGATGGGCAGGCAATCAAGAGAAATCTTCTCTGCTTTTGCATTACCCGAAGAAGAACAGAAGCAATACGAAGTCGTCAGAAAGAAGTTCGACAAGCACTTCGTCACCGCAAGGAACCTTGTTTATGAGAGCGTATGCTTTCATCGTCGCATTCAAGAACCTGAAGAGTCAGTCGACCAATTCATTACCGCGTTGCACACACTGGCGGACCGGTGCGACTACAAGGAAAAAGAGCACATGATTCGCGACAGGTTCGTGGTCGGCCTCGGGGATGCTAAGCTCTCTGAGTCACTTCAAATGGATGCGAATTTGACTCTCGCCAGCACTTTGGCAAAAGCGCGCTTAAAGGAAACCATCCAACGACAGCAGCAGCAACTGCGAAAAACCGACAACAAACCCTTGGTAGTGGCGACCAGCAATCTTGACGCGGTCAGTAAGCAAGGGCAGCCCGGAAAGAATTCTTCAGGACAGCACTCGGGCAGCTCATCAAAGAACTGTTCACCTGGAATACAAGGTCGGTGCCCCAGAGCACAGTCCTACCGACTAGGCACCCCCGGGTCATGCCCCAAATGCGGTCAAGGAGCGCACCCCAGAGCCTCGTGCCCAGCAAAAGCAGCGAAATGAAACTACTACGGTTGTTCCGGACACTTTGCAGCTGTATGTCGGAAAAAGGCTGCACGTGATCGAAAGAAGGTACAACTTTCATCTCTCCATATGGACGAGGGGGCGTATTTCGTTGGCACGGTGAACGGGGAGTACTCTAATTCTCGGTATGTTCAGGTCATCATTAACGGCACTCCAGTGTTCGCTAAAGTAGATTCCGGTGCCGAAGTTTCCGTTGTGCCCTCAACGTTTCCCGGTTAGCCTACCAGACTAGAAAAGTGCGACATAATCCTAACAGGCCCGTCGAATGAGCCACTGAATGTTTTGGGAAAGTTTCATGCCACTATCCAGTGGAACCAAAACAATGTCCAGCAAATCGTGTACATGGTCTCACCGTTACGCTTCGTACTTTTGGGTCTCCCAGCGCTTGAGGCTCTGGAAGTTATTAAATTCGCAGACTCGGTCAGTAGCAGAACAGCAGTCGAAGCTTCCTACCTGCAGCTTTTCAGCGGTCTAGGAGCGATAAAAGGAGAATACAAAATTAGACTAAAGCCGAACTCGATACCTTTTGCAATTCATGTTGTGTGTCACATAGCCTTACCCTTGCGTGACCGAGTTAAGCAGGAGCTCGAGCGTATGGAGCGAAATGGCGTGATCCGCAAAGTAGATGAACCAACAGAATGGTGTGCAGGAATTGTGCCAGTACTCAAACCATCTGGAGCGGTTCGAGTACTGTTCGGTTCGTATTTGCTTTGACTTGACGCAATTAAACAAAAGTGTACTTCCCGAGCGCTATGTCATGCCGACAGTGGATGATAGCCTCGGTCTTTCAAGTGGAGCCTCTGTGTTTTCGAAGTTGGACGCCAACTCTGGCTTCTTTCAAATTAAGTTGTGGCCCGAAAGCCAGTTGTTAACTACGTTCATAACGCCAGTTGGGCGATACTGTTTTCAAGGAGTGCCATTTGGAATAACGTCCACACCCGAGTTCTTCCAGAAGAAAATGTCGCAGATACTTGAAGGAATCTCAGGCGTGATAAACACGATGGATGATGTGCTCATTTTTGGCAACGACAAGGCTCAACATGACGAGCGCCTGCGTCTAACTTTAGATTGTCTCGCAAGTGCCGGCGTTATCGGGCGCTCTCGCCCTGATGCCTGAAACATTGTCTGTCCGTGATGTCACTTGTCAAATGAGTGCTTGCTATATAGATACACTGCTTGCATGAAATAAAGGTTGTTGTTATCGTGCCGGGATCGGAGCCAGGCTCAGTTCCTTCCTGCCCACTGCCCGGCTGTGCTCGGCGTCCGGCTAGGGCCGAAACACCACAGGTACAATACTGAATTTGTGCATTTCTTCACAGAAATGCTCGGCAGTAACACGAGAACTTCATTAACACTGCAGTTTAGATTCCACAAGCACCACTTGCTTCTTTACCTGCTTCTCAAAATTAGCTGGTTCTTCACATGTTTATGTTAGGTGGCAGTAATTTGAAGTAAAGCTAATGAAAGCTTACGGCTATTTGCAGAATACGAAAAGGAATGTACCATTATATATTTTCTTTTCTGTGCTACACGTTCAACTCACTTGAGAAATTTACTGGTGCTTGTTGGGTGCGGAATATACATTACGGCGAATATACTTGTTTGGCAAACCGAGATAGGCTGCTCGGCCCAAATTTTTTAGTGAAGTATGCCTTTTCGACCATAGGGCTACAGCCAGAAAGAAGTCGAAGCATCAATCATTAGTAGCATGGGACATACTGAAGATATCATAATTCCCCGGTGGAGGGTAAAAATCAGGTGATATATCTAAGGCTTGTGGTGTTTTCTTAATGAAGGTTTGCGGAGTTCTCTTTTATGTATGACGAAACGAATAGTTCTCCATTTGTATAACTAAACAACGCTGCATCGAGACATGGTGAGGCAGAAGGTGCTTGAATTTTACTTTTCTAGGCACCGTAAGCTGCACTGTAGTACCTTGAGAATACCTTAAAGGGACACTAAAGGTTGCTATTAAGTCAACGTGGACTGTTGAAATACCATCCCAGAAACCTCGAAACGCTTGTTTCGTGCCAAGGAGAGACTTATTTTAAGAGAAAATGCATTTTGAAGCATCTGCGTACCTCTAGCGCAGTTCAAATCGCCCGCCCTCTGATCGAGGAGTACTGACATCACGGTCTCATAGTGACGTTGCGCCGTCGGTGAGTAAAACGGTGTCCGCAGACGGCGCTACGGTTTTTCTGCGCAAAACGCAAACGCGCAGCCAGAAACAGAGCCAAGACAGAGCCAACAGCAGAGCGAAAGTGGGAGTATGGTGGCTAGCGAAAGGAGAAACGCGCGACCATAAGCTGGTACTTCATTCTATGACGCAAACTTCGACGCTCGTCGCAATGGACCCTGACAACGACAGATTGGCTCGCGATGCTGGGCTCAACTTCAGTGATTTGAGCAGTGACGAGCGCGACCTGCGGCTGAGGGCTCGCGCTGCCGGCGTCGTTGCGAACTACGATGGCAGCCTCGACACCAGCTCTCCGGAGCAGGAAAGCAACGAGGGCTTCCCACGACATCACATGGATGTGGCATTCTCGCTGCTTGTTCCAAATGAAAGTTTCGCGAGCCAGCAGAACCCGCACAGCACGACGCGATAACGAAACTACTGAAACTCCAAAGCGTGCGCGGCGCAGAGTCGAGCGAAAGCGAAACCTTTCGACCACCCATACTACTGAAGGGTAACATTAAAATGTTATTTTTTCTTAGAATCGAATAGACGTAGTCAAGTAGCATTTTCTTCCGTCTTATAATCGAATGAAATTATATTTTTAATACGAGTAGTTGAGTATTAGTAACACCAATTATGAGAAGTGCTTTCGTCATCGGGCTAGTACCGGAATGTCGCTGGGGGGTCTCAAATAGTGTCATGCATTTACCTCAATTTCTCAGTTACTAAAGCTCTGTTCACGATTATATTGACGCCTTAGACGTTCTAGAACATTGCTCTACCACTTAAACTTGACTTTCTGGTAACCTTTAGTGTCCCTTTAAGCATTCCAATTGGCGCTGTAAAAAAATGTTTTATGGTTTCAATTCGAAGTTGTAGTGAACTGATGGGTTTCGCGAAGAACGCATGCCTCTCCATACCGACAGTCGGTTCCTACCGTTGCGTGAGGGGTGTGCCATATTGTCGATAAAGGCTACTGAGGGCCACCATGAAACATTTCATCGCTTGCAATTGATTGGCTTTCGATCTTAACCACGAAACTTTTCTCTCAGGTGATTCCTACTATGGTATTTATGAATCAACTATGTAAATACTCTACATGATGCACCGTAGTGCTAGCAGCCAATAAGCAATTCGTTTTTTGGAGGCCTGTTTCAGAGAGGGATGAAAATCGCACCAAACTTTTTCATAAGAATTGCGCCTAACTCTTTTTTTTACGCATTAATTAATGGCCATATTTGACTAGAACTCACCAGAGTAATAAGAATTATGATGACAGTTTCGCTGGGCAGTGTCTTTCTAACACCAATAACATGCTGACGCTAATTACCAAGATTTTTCTTCCATGTAAAATGCAATGTCTCTCACAGCTATATACTAACGGAATGTGAAGTGTTTAGCGAAGGATCATACACAACTTCATGTGTTGAATTTGCAGAAATTCTTTTTACCCAAAATCTATGGACAGACATGGCGCACATATGCATTGTAAAACCAGTAGACCCCTTTACCGATCATAGCTTGCGATATCCAAGCTGCAAATTGTATCGACTCTCGGGCTTTAGGAGAAAGAACTGCGGTTTAGGCATGGTAGTAGAAAGAAGCCGACATATCCTTCAACAAGTATGGCTCCAGCCACTCATACCCCAAGCATACATGAAGGGAACGAGCGCGCGCGGCAGCCGAGCGAGCCACAGCGAGCAGCGTCCTGGCCATGACGTCACTCGCGAGAGGGCGCCACTCCAAATTCTTGCCGCTAATACTCACAACATGATTGTCTATTGGTCGGGGTTCTCGACTCAGGGCGCCATGAGGCTGATCAAGCACCAGATCATTAACTCCACCTCCGCTGACACTAAGACAGTTCTTGGCTTCGATTTGAAAAAGGCTTTTGACAACCTATCGCACGCCTTTATTCTCAAAAGCCTGACAGAGTTTCACGTTGGCAAGCGCGTGTACAATTTCGTGTGCTCCTTCCTTTCCTCGAGGTGCACCAAACTCAAGATTGATGAGTTTCTGACCCACAAAATTCAGCTTGGGCCAAAGAGAACACCTCAGGAGGTGGTGATCTCCTCGACGCTGTTCAACATCTCCATGATCAACCTGTCGAAGGCCTTGAACAAGATCCCGAACATTAACTACACGATCTACGCGTACGACATCACCATCCGGTGCCCCAGCGGATGTGAGGATCAGGTCGAGGGCGCTTTGCCAGAGGCCATCGATGTGACGGACCGGTATCTTGTGCCCACTGGGCTAAGGTGCTCGCTCGCTAAATCCGAGCTCTTACTCTACAAGAAGAGGCCCAGAGGCGGTTCTCACCGCTCCTGAAAGCCAGCAACGGAGAGCCACATTATGTTATTAACCAGTAATGGCTCCCCAGTTCCGCGGTTGGACACTATCAGGGTCCTGGGAATGTTTATGAAGTCTAATGGAGCCAATGGAGCCGCCCTCAAACGCATTTGTTCCAAGACCGAAAGCGCCCTCAGTCCGAAATGAAGAATCACTAACAGGTACCGCGGAATCAGGGAGGACCATCTGATCCAGATTATCCACGCAATAATGCTATGCCACCTCGCTTATTCAGCGGCTATGCACAACTGGCTCGTGTCGGAGCGCAACAAGATCAATGCCCTGATCAGAAGAGTCTTCAAGCTTGCCCTTGGCCTTCCCGTCCGAATACACACAGAAGACCTCCTCAAGTTAAGAAACCACAACATGTTTGAAGAAATTGTTGAAGCCCAAGAGTTTTCCCTGTTTGTTGGACTCTCTGGGACCCCAGCGGGCCGAGCCATACTTGGCATGCTGGGACGTAACCCCACAGTCGTCGATCCCGACGCTGTGAGCCTTCCTAACGACGCAAGATCCAAGATTTCCATACACCGGATACCACGCAATGTGCGTCTGACCTACAACGAAGGACGAAGACGAGCCAGGGGTAAAGCTCTGCTCGCCAGTGCCCGCTTGTACAAGGATCAAACATGCTTCGTAGACACTGCTTCATACGTTCAAGAAGAAGCCTTCTTCTCAGATGTCATCGACTGTGATTCCAAAGTCCTCCGCTGCGCTACCATCCACACTTCTAGTTCCAGCATTGCAGAGCAGGTTGCAATTGCATTGACGGACAGTGTTCATGACACGATTTATTGAGACTCCAAGGCCGCTAGCTATCAGGACCCTTCAGATGGGAATGGAGGCTCCCCAGGTCCTACGCATCATCCAAAATGCTAAAGACCTCAAACATCACTCATTGGCCTGGTTCCCTGCGCACCTTGGAACCACTGAGGGTGTCTCACTCAACCCCAACAAGGAGGCACACTCGGCTGCACGAGGTTTGACTGACCGTGCAACGTGTAATGCGTCCTCTCCTGGGCGACCCGAGCCTCTCTGCTCGTACTATGAGAACTGCAAGCATAATTATCTCTCAAGATGACTCCTGCCTTTGCCGCACTCCTCGCTGTGTAGTGCCCAGGCAGTCACTCTCAGACTTCTACAAACAAGCACTTACTCGAGCCCCGCAGCACTGCAAACAATGTACCCCGAACGGTTCCCAAGCCCGGACTGCCCCCTGCGTGGTCGTTATGCGGACTTCGAGCATGTCCTGTGGGGCTGTGCCTCTGCCGGTCCCCCTTTCACCCAAGAATAAATGATGAAGCTTATTAAGGCCTAGGACCAACCTCTCAAATCCTCGCAGTCCAGAGGGCTCGCGAGAGGGCCGTCATGTTTCACCTGATGGTCCCTGAGTGGGCCTACCCAGGTGACGCGACTTTACTCGCGTCTATTGTAGACCGAATAATGTTGTTTCGCTCACTCACTCACTCCAAGAAAATTGCAAAGTACAACTCAAGATAGGAGGGACACAGGTTTATAGAGTTTGTTATTATTTGACCACAACAGTGATCCATAAGGCGAGGTACTTTACAGAATAGTGGAAAGAGTTATAGATATTAAAAATGTCAATTTCAAAATTAATTTTTTTGACAACTTCTGGCATACTAGGACCAGACAGCCCCCTTAAGAGGAAGCTTTAGCTCAGGTTCAACTTCGATGCCACCTATTCACATACATGTAAAACACAGAAATGTTTTTCTGAGATAACCTCTTGGCTGTTTTTAATGAAATTTGTTGCATTTGAGAGAGAATCTTAAATTATAGTGACTGTTGGAAGCAAAATTTTCATTTAGGGCCTGAATTTTTTTGAAGAAATTTTCAAAAATTGGTAAGTTTGAAAAAATAATGGAAGCACAATGTTTACAAATTCGTAGCTCTCCACTAAGAGCAGATATTGTAATTCTGTAAACTGCATCTGTTTCCAAAGCATCCAAAGCAGACAAATATTATTTATCAATTTACATCTTAGGTGAATGTGTTACATTGTTTGCAAGGGTTTTGCAAATGTCCTACTCATATATTAATGGTATATTCGGGAGCCATATATAGTACATCAATTTTGTCCAATTTTGATGTACTATTCGATACAATTTACAGAATTGTGATATTGTTTTGCATTGCTGTGTTAAAGAGCCGTAAACCTCATAGTTTTGTTTTCTGAAAATTTGCAATTTTCAACAATCTTTATTTAAGAATTCATGGCATAAATCGAAATTTCCCTGCCGACCGGCACTAGAGTTTAACTTTGTCTTTTAAATGCAACAAAGCTTATCAAATTTGGTGCAGTGGTTGCCGAGACAGACTATTTCTTCTTTCCCATGTATGCATAGGAGCCCACGAGCTAAAGCTTTCTCTTAATGGGCTCACCAGGCCCCATAGCAAATTTTGGTTATACGCTGGAAGTTATTACGTGCCCTCTAGGGAGCATTCTGCAGCAAAAATTTTTCAAATCGGCTCATTAATAACTGAGATAGAAATATGTCAGTGCAGCGAACCCACGATTTCAGCAGGCAAGCTCTACTGCCAAGCGAGACACACTCTCCACTTGCCCCATCCAGTCTCTGCGAGCAAAATTCCTTCCCTGCGTTCTCTTATACTGGACCTCGAGGAACGTGTGACGCATACATTACGAGCCCCACCTTCATTTATCTTTCTTTTTTTTTTTTTCAGCTCGCTTTTCTACGGCGTGGTGCACTTCTGCTGACGCCGTCGCATGAGAGCTGTTGTGAGCGTCTCGTTTCGCGCTGTGCACGGGGACACATGACTAGCAGTATAATTCAGTGCTACACGAATACTGAGGCAGACATGAGAGAATGAAAAAAAAAAATTATCGTGGCACTGGAACGGAGTGGGCGTGGAACAGCAGTGATGACCTTGCTGAAGCCTTTCTGCTTCCTTACGCAGTTGCTCATGATCGCCTGCCATAATCTGCCAGGAAGACAGCCCTTGCAGCCGAATACTGCACATTTCAACGGATTCCCAGCAGCCAGATATGGTACTACCACTTTGAACTTCGCGCTACTGAACCATGTAAGAGCATCACCATTTAGCTACAACAAGCAAGATGAATCACCACCATCACCAACGGGCCTGCAGTGTATAAATAACCAGTCAACACATCCACTCACCAGTGGGCATGGGACAGCAGTGATGATGTTGCTTTTCTGCTTCCTTATGCAGTTGCTCGTGATTGCCTGCCTTGATCTGCCTGGAGGACAGCCCTTGCAGCCGAATACTGCACATTTAACCACTTGAAGGTTTCTGCCGTACATGTACGGCGGCGGTTTTCTGTCCCGCAAGGTCTGTGCCGTACAGGTACGGTTTCAACCCTCCGTTTGAAATTTCGCGCCATAATGACGATACATGCTCACTGGGACGTGCTGCCACCTCTTAGGACTTACAAGAAGTGTTTGAAATTTGTGCTACCTTCTTGGGGAGATAAAGAGAACTGATTTCTAGCTTCAGCGCGTCGCACATACTGCAGGAACATCCCTTTTGCGGTTTCGGTTTCACCGCGTGATCGCAACGGAGGCGCCTGAAACGTCATTTTTCTCTTTGTCGGCACTTTCTTGCAAGGTCGTGGAAGTTTATTTCTATCTTGATTGGCACTGCTCTTAGCTTGTTTATTACCGCCGCTCGCAAGGTATTCTCGCTCTCAGCGACAGCGCGCTTTTGCGGTTTCGGTTCCGCCGCGTGATCGCAACGGAGGCGCGCGAAACGTGATTTTTCTATTTGTCGGCACACTCTCGCTGAGGCAGCGGAAGTTGATTTCTATCTTTATTGGCGCTGCTCTTAGCTTATCACCACCGCTCACGAGGTATTCTCGCTCTCTGCGGCAATGCGCTTACACGAGAGGGTGCCTCAGACCTCTGCCCAAGGAAGCCGCACGCAGAGATGTCATGTGTGCACCAACGCAACTCGTCACTTCAAGAGGAGAACAGACACGCATTTTAGGTGTGTAGACTGCGATAAGGCGCTGTGCGTAGACCCATGTTTCAAGGAGTACCACACTCTGAAATACTACTGAACATTTTGCAGTTCGGAGTGATGCCGACACCAAAATACCATTCCTAATTTTTTTTTACTATTTATTCATGACTATACATTTTGTACATTTAAGATCCGCAATAAAGTAATTTGACCATCTGGGAAAGCCTGCAGTGTATAAATAACCGGCCAACACATCCACTCGCCAGTGGGCATGGGACAGCAGTGATGACGTTGCCTTTCTGCTTCCTTACGCAGTTGCTCATGATCGCCTGCCTTAATCTGCCTGGAGGACAGCCCTTGCAGCCGAATACTGCACATTTCAACGGATTCCCAGCAGCCAGACATGGTACTACCACTTTGAACTTCGCGCTACTGAACCACGTAAGAGCATCACCATTTTGCTACAACAAGCAAGACGGATCACCACCATCATCAACAAGGCTTCTGTGTATAAACAATCCGCCAATGCATCCACTCGCCAGTGGGCATGGGACAGCAGCGATAACATTGCTAAAGCCTTTCTGCTTTCTTATGCAGGTTGGTTATCCATATTCACTCTAAGTGTACTAGCAATGGCTGTTTACTGCTCATCCTATGCCCACACCCTTTGGGATGCACACTTGCCAACTGTATTCACATGGTGAAATTGCTTTCGTTGTCAGGGGATGTAGAAGTTAACCCTGTCCCTAATAAAAAGCAAGGTACGGCTAATGACAATATATTAGCTGCAATAAATTATCTTAAAAGGACAATGGAATCGCACCTTGCAGAGGAGTCGTGGTAAGCTTGAGCAAGGTAAAGGCAAGCCAGAGAGAGCTTGAGGTCAGTCAGAAACAGCTTGAAACGGGGCAAAAGCAGCTTGAGGCCGGTCAAAAGCAGCTTGAAGAAACCGTGTCAGACGCATTAGACTGACTGGCAGCTCTTGAAGCAAAGATGAGCGGTTTTACAGCATTCACGGGTAGGACTGACGTGCAAAACCTTGTAACCAAGGCTGTTCTTGATGAAATGATGAAAATTATCTTCTTCGGACACGCCTTGATGAATTTGAAGATCAGTCTCGAAGAGATAATCTTATATTTTATGGTGTTGATGATGTAGTAGATGAAACATGGGCAGAGTCTGAGCAAAAGATATGTACGCGCCTTCTGAGCTCCTTTTCTCTGGAATTGCCTGATGAAGGCATTGCAAGGGCACATCGCCTTGAATGCCGACCTATCATTGTGAAGTTCACATCATTCAAATTTAAAGGTAGCATTTTGACTAAGAGATCAAAACTGAGAACCCTGGCATGTCTATACAGGAGGACTTTTGCAGAGCAACTAGACTCTCACAAAGAAAGCTCATGGACTATGGGAAAGCAAGTGGCCACAAATATAAGTTGCAGTACACAACCGGCTGTACGTTAACAATAAATGTTATGTATATTCTGCCAACACTGATGCTGTATGCGAAGTAGAGGAACCAAATGCACGTGCCTCTGAAAATGACGCTTCAACTTCGGCTATAGCAACTACATTTTCCGGTTCAGCATAGCAAAATGTGGCCACTCAGGTATTACCTAGTCCAGATGAGTCTATTCTTTTTACTAATATTTATGCGAAATAAGTTGGCACGTGATGACACTGGCCCCTTGAGGTGACGAGGAATTTCATAGTAGCATGTGCGCTCTCCAAGGATGAGCCATTACTAAAGGCCGACTATTTTTTGCCAATTTGCTGCTGAACTATTTTAGCTTGTACTAGCTGGGTGACATTTCTGGTGGAGGTGCGGGATATGGTAGATGTTAAGATCTCGGGAGCATACTCCAGACCTAAGCCCGACGAGTAATTCGCCCAAGCTTACACCTGTGCCCGTACATGCCAGCCGACGTCTCCAGACTCCAGCCAGAGCATGGTGTGCTAACCGAACAAACTAGAATGACAAACCAACCACTTCCTGCCGCTGCTGCAGCATCGCATGTGGTCGTCAATCACACCCGGACGCCGAATCCGTTCCACGGAAGTGCTTCAGAGGCCGCCGCCGACTGGCTTGACCATTTTGACCGGGTTGCCAACCTCAACGACTCGACCCACTAGCGTAAGGTACATTATGTGTACTTCGCTCTTGAAGATTCCGCAAAAACATGGTTTGAGAACCACGAGGCGACATTGAAATCATGGGGAGTATTTTGTCTGCAGTTCCTCAATGCCTTCGCCAAGGCAGACAGGAAGGAGAAGGCAGAGTTAATAATGGAGGCGAGAATTCAAGGCCCGAATGAGCGAGTGACGGCATACGTAGAAGACATGAATCGGCTCTTCAGACATGCAGACTCTTCTATAACTGAAACAAAGAAGGTGCGCCACTTAATGCACAGAGTCAAAGAGGAAATCTTTGCTGGCCTTATTCGAAACCTGCCGATGACACTTGCAGAGCTCCATGACGGAGCTACTACCATGGAAAAGGCCCTTCAACAGCGGGCCAGGCAATACAACCGTGACGCCGTGACTTCAAGGGCGCTCTCTGCTGTTACCCTCGGTAACGACATCGGCACTTTGCGAGGACTCATCAGGGCTGTCATCAAGAAGGAACTGCAAAATATGCAGACGACTGCTGCCCCTATGAGACAACTTTCCGTTGTGGAAATGGTGCACATAGAGGTCTGACAGGCCGTCCATGTTCCTGGACAGTATGTGGCACCACCGCAGGGACCGCGTGCTGAAATGAATTACGCTGAACCACCCTCAAGTGCGTACAGCATGGTACACCCCGCTCAACAAATGGACCTGAGCTTTGTAGGGGTATTACTCAAGTTCGCGCATGCGCACCTGACCCTTCTCTGGATCGCACAGCGCCGGCGGAGCGGCAGTCGCTTGCTAGCACTTTCACAGCAGCACTAACAGTCAGAGCTGTGACCCTTAATCCACGGTTCGCAATGAGTTGCGACCACGGCGGGTTCAGGCCAGGGGGGACAGGGTGAGTCTCGACCTCCGGTGTTTATTTACCTTAAGATACAAGCACCAACTGGGCAACAACAGCAACCACAAATACAAATACAAAACCACAGCGGTGGAGCTTTCCGCACATCCGGGGCGAAATAAACCGCACAATGATGGAACCACAAAAGAGGCTAATAAGAGTTCAGCTCAACCCGAGTGGATCAGCGCTCGGGCCCTGGGGCAGTCAGTCGCTCACAAAGGCCAAGCGCAGCAGGGGGACGGCGTGCGGCGGTCTCAGCAGCTGAATTGAGATGCAGCCAGTCGCAAGCTCCTCAGCCGAAAGACAAAGATGCATTGGGGGAATAGTGCTTCTCCCAGAGCGGTGGAGAGGGAGTCCCCCTGTTTCCAAGAAAGGGAAAGGAGGGAACGGGGTGCCTTGGCTGCAGCATCGCGGCCAGGCACGAGGAGCAGTGGGAGCGGCGAACGTGCCCTCTTCCAGCCACCCTCCGTGAGCAAGCACATGATTATAGCTTGATAACCGCGTGGCCGTTCTGAAGACATTGGGATGCGCATGCGATCCCACAGCTTCAGGCCTCGCAGCTCACCACACATCACCGAAGCAAGAACTAGGAAGAGTGAGGTCTGGCACACCGCAAACTACAAGCACCTTTGTTTCCGTTGTGGCAAAGCCGGGCACATCTACAGAATGTGTCCTTATCGTCATGTGGGGCTCTGTAGATTCTCGCCAAATGCACCTCATCCATGACCTGGTGAGCGGCCACCAAAAATAGAGAGTTTCGTGGCAAATCGTCGCAATGTTGATCAGCGATGGCACAAGCGCCGTTCGTTGTCTCCTGCTTGTTACAGGTCACTATCACCAAGCCCAGCATTCTCTCGCGGCGCTTCAACACACCACTTGCTAAACCCGGCAGGTCGGGAAAACCGAGTTCAGCGACCTCCGGAGGTGAGGCCGCTGATGTCGACTGTACACAAGATCTTCCACTACGACGACGACAACGTAAACAGAATGATGCAGTTGTACAGACACAGTCAAACATCGTACCAGAGGTAGTAATTTCGAACATTCCCGTCATCGTAGACATCGAAGAAATAATGGCGTTAATCAACACTGGAGCGGACACCTCAGTTATGAGCATGGACCTTGCCTGTAAGCTGAAGTTTCTACTGAGTGGACTGGGTTGCAGATTCGCACTGCAGGTGGCGATCTGCTAACCCCGGTAGGAATATGCACAGCGCGAGTGAGCATTCGTGGGTTTACGTACCTCAGAGATTTCGTTATGCTCCCGAGTTGTTCGAGGGACTTAATTCTGGGAATGTAATTTCTGCAGGCTAATGGAGCCGTAATTCACTTACAAAAGTTGTGGGTAATGTTTTCGATGGTGCAGGCCTTAGCAAGGAGCAGCACTGACGACACTTATGTCAACACCTTGAGGATTGTTGACGAGAACATCACAGCGCCACCAAGGAGCAGCGTATTGACCCTCCTAACTTGCAACGCATTTGACAACTATGAGGGTGTTGCTGAGGCAAATAACCCACTGCTACTCAAAAGACACATCTGCATCACCCGGGGCCTTGTACGATTACAAAATAAGTGCTCGCAAGTTTTGTTGACCAACTTCAGCAATGAGTATCAGCGCGTCCCTCAAGGTACAGCTGTAGCGTTCCTAAATGACATTGCCGATTTCTCAGACGTTGGTATGTTACAAGTGACTTCAAATGCAACAACTCACGCCAGCCTAAGTACCCGCGTCCACATTGCTGACTTAGCAGATGTACAGAAGGATCAGCTGCTGGGCCTAGTGACAGAATTCTCCGTTACGCAACACCGGATAGTTACAGAGGAGTTGGCGCAGCCCGTTAGTCAGCATCCATACCGCGTGTCACCTATGGAGTGGGAGGCGATTAAACGTCAAGTTCAAGAAATGCTAAATGATGACGTCATCCAGCCACCGACAAGTCCGTGGGCATTGCCTGTTGTACAGTCGCCGACCGATTTTCTGGACTCCAAAAATTCGGACATGCCCGATTATTTGGTCAGCTTCGCGGCACCGCCATTCCCCCCATAGACCATAATGTATAACAACTGCCGAAAGTTCGGACACGTTGCAACCTCTCGTCTGATTTTTCGGACATTCCTTGAGCCAACTCGATTGAGAGCATCATGCACCGACTATGACCGGCGCATAGTTCGACTTGCTGAACGCCATTTTTGTTTTGAACAGAGCCTCCTTGCTGCCCCACGAAGTGGCGCTACTGGAAATCCCCGCTCATCATCATCGTTTCTGCCTGGTTCGATAGAGTGGCTCTACAGCAGTTCCAGTTTCAGCTTAGTAAGCCATGTCAAGACAATCCAGCAGCTGATTTGTTTCTTCGCGCACGACGCTGCGAGCAGGCTACGTTTTTCGTTTGTGCGACTGGTGTCGGCGCGGTGGTGTTTGCTTTGTGTGCTGTGTCGAGGTTTCGGTGATCCAACGCGGCGTACGGAAACATCGCGTCAAGTGTCTAATGGCGCCAACAGTGCCCGCGCAGACTTCGCTGGGGAATGCCGGCAAGCGGGTGCCGGGAGGCCTAAGATTTGTCGCCTTCCGATGAGCTCCCTACTGACGCGGAAAATGTTCTGCCGAGACCTGCGCAGTGGTTGCATTGCGATTCCGGACACCGTCTCATTTGACAGTTTCACAGGTGCTGACACTGCAGTACTGACATGCGCAGAACTCAACGACGGCGAGATCATTTGTCAGGTTTCTGCTGCACCGCCGGACGATGACTCCGAGTCGGAAGATGACGCACAATGTGCTACGCTGCCGTCGCATGCGGAGCGTGCACAAACAGTGACCGTACGACCCTCTCCGAGATTCAGGCTTATCTGACTGCGCGTAAACGGAACAGCGTGCAACGGCGCATTCACGATTTCTTCAAGCCTACTGCCGAGCCCGAATAAGCGCGTGGAAATAAAGGATTTCATTTTTTTTTCTTAATCTGCTTTTTCAGACACCTGTTTATTCGGACATTTCCGCAGTCCCCGTGAGGTCTGAATAAACGGTCGGCGACTGTACTAGTAAAAAAGAAAGACAACACACTCTACTTCTGCTGAAAGAAATGGCCTAATGTAGAAGAAATATGCTCAAGTAAAACTCTTGCTTGGGCTAGTTGGTTCATGCTTGAAGTAGTAAAGGCAAGGCGCAGAAGACCAGGACTCAGGAAGATGAACACAAACGCGCCGGTCCTGTCGTTTGTGTTCTTCTTCCTGAGTCCTGGTCTTCTGCATCTTGCCTTTACTACTTCAAGCATGAACCAACTAGCCCAAGCAAGAGTTTTACTTGACTACTTCTGCGTTGACTACAGACTGCTTAACTGAGTCACCAAACGAGATGTTTACCCCCTGCCACAGATCGGCGATGCTTTGGACCGTTTGCGTCATGCTCAGTTCTTCACCTCGTTAGACCTAAAGTCAGGGTACAAGCAAATCGAAGTGGACGAGTGCGACCGTGAAAAACCACCTTTGTGACTGAATTTAAAGCGCTGCCTCTCGGTCTCTGTTCCGCTCCTGCTATGTTTCAACGAATGATGGACACTGTACTCATTGGACTAAAGTGGCAGACGTGCCTAGTGTACCTAGACGACATTGTTGTGTTTTCCAGCACGTTCGATGAACATCTCGCCCAGCTGTGTCCTTTGCGTGGACGGAAGACCAAGAGCAGGCCTTCGCCGAATTGCGCAAACGCCTTCAATCTGCTCTTGTGCTGGCGCAGTTTGATGACACCGCGGTGACTGAAATTCACACAGATGCAAGAAACGTAGGACTCAGAGCCATTCTGGTTCAATGGCAAGACGGTGCAGAATCTGCAATTGCGTACGTGCGCCGTAGTCTCACAAAACCAGAGGCTAATTATTCAACCATCAAAAAAGAATGTTTAGCAGTCGTGTGGGTCACCAGCAAGTTCCCAGGCTTCCTTCTACAACGACCTGCACGACATCATAAATATGGTCCTTTCAAAGTTTCCGAAGGCTCCTCTTTACGACTTTGGTGATTTCAACCTTCCCGCAATTCCATGGAACAGTCCCTCCTTTTATGTCTTACCTGCTTCATCTGAATGTTCTGCATTCATTAACTTGTGTTTTAGTTCAACCTTGTACAAATTATAAAACAACCAACTCATATTGCATAGACATCAGCCATTATACTCGATCTTGTGCTAACCACCTCACCCGAAAACATATCTTCAATTGGCTTTTTTCCGGGCCTAAGTGACCACAATGTAATTTATCTAACTATGCCGTCACGTTCCCCTCACTCTTCAAGACAATACAAGTTACTAAGAAACTACAAGACTGCGGATTTTCCAGCCATTAATGCAGAGCTAGAGCACTTCACTGGCACTTTCTTCCCACAGTTCTGGACGTGTTCCATCCATGAAAACTGGCGAGTATTTAAAGCGAAAGTGAACTAACTTACGAAGTCATTCCCCTTCATCGTGTTCTAAACAAGCACCCTGGCTTAACGTGATGCTAAAGCACCTGCTTATCTTTGTCTTCTGCATATTAATCTTCAGCCCTACTCTTACACTTTCTCTGTTAAGGTCCTCAATCATTTGTTGTAATTCCTTTCCAGTGTTGCTGAACAGGATGTCATCTGCAAACCGAAGCTTGCTGGGATATTCCCTGTTGATCCTCACTCCTTAGCCTTCCCAGTTTTTAACAGCTTGAATGCTGCTTCCAAGCATGTAGTGAATATTGTTACGTACGAGTTTCTGCTGCTGTGGGCGAAAGGATGTTATGAGGTGAAGAGGAGGGTGAAGTGTCTCAACGATCGGTAGATGGTGGTACCCTGACTACTGAGCTACAACCTCGTAACTGTATATATTGTAAATACATATATGTTATTCCCCCGTAACATTTTGGTGGAGGTGCTGGGTACTCTCACCACAAGCCAACCCTGGATCTTCGCAGCGGGCATTACATCTATTCTGCTGTTATGGCTACTGACGCTGCCTCCGCCGCTAACGCTGCCTCCACCACTCAGACACCAGCAGAAGTAGTGCTAACCCAGCTATGTCACCTGGGAATCTTCATCGGCACTGGCAAGGTCGACGTCGAAGACTGGCTGATGTCGTATGAACGCGTCGGTAAGCACAACAAGTGGTGCCACACTTTTGCTGGCCAACGTGATCTTTTACTTGGGAGGAATCGCGAAGGTATGGTTCGAGACGCATGAAGCAGACATTAGAAGCTGGGACTCCTGCTAGGAAAAGCTACGCTATCTTTTCAGAAAACCTGTGGGACGTCAAATGGAGGCCAAGCAAGAGCTAGCGTCTCGTGCCCAGGCATCAACCGAATCGTATGTCGCGTATATTCAAAACGTTCTGGCTCTCTGCCATAAAGCGGACGTGGACATGCTGGAGGCTGATAAGGTCGGACACATCTTGAAGAGCATCAAGGGCGAGGAAAGGGCATCGCGGATGCCCTTTCCTCCTGTTTTGCAGGAACTGCTCAACAGTTGAGTCCATCATTAAGGAATGCCAAAATTTTGAGCAGGCGAAGAGCAAACGCATCGTACAACGCTTCAAGCACCTTCCGAATATGGCTGCCACTTCCTCCTGCAATGACCCTCCGGCGTCACATAACGACCCTCAGGCGACACATACGCCTACAACGCCAAGTTTGACGCAGGTGATCTTTCGCGAACTTGAAGCTATGGCTCTAAGTTCTCACTGCCACCATACGCATGACAACATGACCATCTCGCTTATTCAAGCAGTTGTCCGCCAAGAAATTGCAAATATGGACATCCAGTCTGCCGTCCACCCACGTCCCACCCCTACCGCTCCTGTTATTGCCTCTGCTGCACCTTGATAGTCGTTCCCAAATCGATATCAGAACCCCTCTGAGTGGCGAACACTGGATGACAGGCCAATTTGGCTTGCTCTCGGGTCGGTCACATCTCCCGCCACTGCTATAATAGTCGCTGGTACTCCTCACCTCGACTATATGCCAACTGCCGCTTCAACTGAGACCCTCGGCCTCTATCACCCCTCTCTGAAACATATCATGCTGGCCTTCCACCTCGGGGAAACACCACTAGCGACTCGCCCTCGCAGCAACGCCATCAGTCCCGTTCACCCACACCTCGTCGTCCGGAGGTGCAGCTGCATTGACAACTCGGACAGCAAAACCTCTGCTGACCCCTACTGCTCGACCGAACCTTGTTGAAATTTTTGTTGATGTACCCGTTCAAGCCCTCATCGATACTGGCACTCAGGTGTCGGTTATGCGATCAGATCTTCGTGGCCGTCTCCGTAAAGTCTTGACACCTGCCGAGTCGCCTGCCGTCCGAGTAGCTAATGGAAGTACAACAGCTGTGATGGGAATGCGCACCGCCCATGTTACCACTGCCTGCCGTCCAGTGTTAGTCCTGTACTGGCCGAGTGTCCTGTAGTCCTGTACCGTACTGGCCGATTTTCCCGTTGAATTCTTGGAATCGACTTTCTGACTGCCCATGCGGCACTTATTGACTGTGCAACGGGTACCCTTCCCCTTGAACTGCCCCATTACTTTGCCGACCCGACCGACGACCACAAGTCCCGACTTCGTTCTACTGAATTTGTTCGACTGCAACCTGATGCTGCGACTTATGTCCTCAGTCACCTTCTCCACCACTTCGAGATGGTCCTTACGTGGTGTCCCCACTTTGCAATGTCCTCCTGGCCCATTAAAGGGAAAGGTTTTAAAGAAAAAACGAGTGAACATCTGTACATAATCGTTTTCAACCCTCCGAATTCGAATATTGTATCGATATTGAGCAAAAGAAAGCGCAAATATATTTTATTTCGATGAAAAGTGCAGCAGCGGACACGCCCAGCTCGCGCGTCTTATTTCCACCGGTGATTGGTCGGGCGCCTCGTGATGTCAACACTAGCGTTCGTCCGAACCGACCGCTGCCGCTACACATGAAGCGCGGTGCCAGGTAGTTTGGTGCTGTTTTTCTGAGACGGTAATGGAAAATTTAGAGAGACTGCGTTTTTCGGAGGAGTTCAGCGTTACTCCCTACATGTACGAGCCGACTGCGAAGAGCCGGCCTCTCGAAGAAGCAAACGATGCTGGTGCGAGCAGTGCTTTCGACGCGAACGAAAGCGAAGTCTTGGGATCTCCTCGTGTTGGAAATGCTCTTTGGTGAGTATGTTTTTTGCAAAGCAATCTAGTGATCTTGCCGATCTTTCGCCGATCTGGTGAGCTCGTTTCCGGTCAAACAACTGTAGTGTTGTGTTCCTGCATGCCTCCTCGTGGAACGTAAGCAGGGATGCGATCGTCGGCATTTGTGCACTGTCCAAAGCTGTCGGCAATCTACAAAGACGGTTTAAACGCGTGAAAAGTTTCCTGGTTCATGCAGTACGTGTAGTGACCTTCATCTGTGCGCCATCCGCACACTACTCGTAACCGAAATTGTAAAGGCAGCAAATTCCGTCGGCTACGTGAGACGGTCGGTTTCTCGCTGTGCGCGAGGGGGAGCGCAGCGTCCTGGCGTGCGCCGGCTTTCCAGCACATGCAAACTCTACATTTGCACTGCGTTATGGTAGCTGCATGCAGGCTGTTTTACAACACACGTGCAAATAGAAAATTCGCGGCGCTTTGCGACGAAACCTGCGTCAAGGGCAGGAGATAAACATGCACCTTCCGTTCAGCGTGCTAACACGAAGGAGCTCGCAGTAAATCAAAATCCAGGTTTGGGCGAGTTCGTGCATTCATAAGGCCTTCCAACACCAGTTATCATCAGCCAGTCCGCACTCGTGCCGTCTTTGTTTTCGTTGCTCCGATCTTTTCGCGCTGCGTTTAGAAAGCCTGCTAGTGACAAGCGTACTTATCGAGCGTTTTAACAGTACACTCACGGACATGCTTTTCATGTACGTGTCTGATGATCACCGGGATCGGGACTGCACCTTACCCTTCGTGACGTTTCCGTAAAATTCATCACGTCATGATATTACTGGTTATTCTCCATTCCATCTACTATATGACCGTGACCCACTGCTGCCTCTTGACTTGCTGCTCCCTTCCAATACCGCCACTACCACATTCTACGCTCACGACGACATTGCTCATGCGGCCACGGCATGTCGAATTGCCTGTGACCATTTTCTGGCGTCTCAGATTAGCCAAAAGCACCGTTACGACAGTCGTCGTCAGGCCATTCATTTCAGCCCTGGGTCACTTGTCCTGCTTTGGTTACCTTCCCGTCGCGTCGGCCTTTGCAAGAACTGCTCCCGCGATACGTCAGGCCATGCCGAGTTCTTCGCCAAGTCACCAGCCTCACACGAGATATCACCTGTGACTTCGACGTCATCTACCCCACCAAGAACTGATATAGTGAACGTTTCACGACTAAAGCCCTATAACTCGCACACTGATTCAACACCCTAGGAAGCATCGAGACAATGCTTCTGCCGCCGGGGGTTAATGTCACATACGAGTTTGTGCCGCTGTGGGCGAAAGAACATTGTGAGGTGAAGAGGAGTTGAAGTGTCTCGACGATCGGTAGATGGTGGTACCGACTACTGAGCTACAACCTCGTAACTGTATATATTGTAAATACATATATTTTATTCCCCCGTAACAATATCATTGGAGAGATTGTCTCTCCTTACCTGACCACTTTCTTGATAGGTAACTTTCTACTTTTATTGTAGAGGACCAAGGTAGCTGTGGAATCTTTGTAGGTATTTCCGAAGATATTCATGTATACCTCCTGCACCCCTTGACAGCATGATGCCTCTATGACTGCTGGTATCTCTACTGCATACAATGCCTTTTCATAATCTATGAAAGCCATATAGAGAGGTTGATTGTACTCTGCAGATTTCTCGATTACCCGATTGATCTTAGTGAATAACTTGTACAATACTGAAATCAAACTAATGGCCGATGCTCTACCAATTGAACTATCGCGGCGCTGCTTCCCCATCCACTTTTCTTGGGTATTTATGTCTCCTAGTAGAACCCTGGGAGTGTTAGCCAGCGCCACCACTCACGGACCTGTGCGGCGGACGTGGAACGTCCTTTTTGCCACAGGCGTCACGAGAACCTGATCTTTTTGGGCGAAGGCAACTGGTCAATAAACCCACGCATGCTACCTGAAGGCATCAATGTTGCCGGATTCGAGACCCGAGATTCGAGATGCTCACGAAATGCGAAGGTTGTGGGTTCGGTTCCCACCTGCAGCAAGTTGTTTTTTCATCCACTTTAATTTCCATTAATGTACCATTTCTTTACTTCATTTATTAAGCACAACCAATTACCCCTATGTTGTCCTTGGTGTCAGTGTTTGTTGGCTTCTCGTGATATGACTAATAAAAATCGGGTCCCTCAGTTAACCCCCTTTCTTCTCGTTTATTACATAACGAGGGTCTCGAATCCGGCAACATTGATGCCTTCGGGTAACATGCGTGGGTTTGCTGACCAGTTGCCTTCAGCCAAAAAGATCAGGTTCTCGTGACGCCTGCGGCAAAAAGGACGTTCCACGTCCGCCGCCAATGTCTGTGAGTGGTGGCGCTGGCTAACACTCCCAGGGTTCTACCAGGACACATAAATACCCAAGAAAAGTGCATGGGGAAGCAGCGCCGCGGTAGCTCAATTGGTAGAGCATCACACGCGAAATGCGAAGTTTGTGGGTTCGGTTCCCACCTGTGGCAAGTTGTTTTTTCCTCCACTTTAATTTCCATTATTGCATCGTTTCTTTACTTCATTTATTAAGCACAACCAATTTCCCCTATGTTGTCCTTGGTGTCAGTGTTAGATGGCTTCTCATGATATGACTAATAAATATCTGGCCCCTCGGTTAACCCCCTTTCTTCTCATTTATTCCAATGCCTGATAGTTCCTCAGAGAGTCCTGCTAAGCTGGATTCACCTACGTAGGTTTGTGTGTTGAACGTTACCAGGTTCAGCTTCCAGTGTCAGCCTGTCCGGATCAAAAGATTCTTAGCACCCTGTGCCGCGTTGCAGGTCTGACCACTGCCATGGTCAGCCGCTCTGCAGCAGCTGCGGACTGAGGAGAATGGGTTATTTGTAGGGGTCATGAGGGCGTTAATACCTTTAGTGTCCCTTTAATGTCTACCGGCCTTTCACTCAGACAGTTCTTTATCACTATGCACCACGACATATTGACTTGTATCTGGTTCACTGCGTTTGATTTTCTGCATTTCTTGAACAAGGACACAACTGTCACAAATAAGATGGTGGCCTACGTCTAAATTGTCCACATTGCCAGTTACCAATGCAACACAAGATTCTTGACACTCCAAATATGTCAGGTGCAGCTTCAATGCTGAACATGTAAAATAACTTCCTCCCTTGACAGGAGCTTCTGTACACATCCTGTACACATCCTGTACACATCCTGATCATCATAAGCTGAAACTTGCTCCGTCACCATTTTGTGACAACAATAGCAATGACGCTGGCTTTGACAGTAGAACATTCTCAATGCTGTGAATGCAGTTTTGGCTTTTCGTTTGACTGCAACATGAAGGCAATATTGAACCATTTTTTTTCTTTTTTTCAAAGAAAAGTGCATTTTACGGTCATCTATTGTGAGCTGCTCTTTTTACAAGGCATGTTCGAAAAGTAAAGGCTGTTTGCATATAAATAAATATTGGCAGGTCAGAACCAAGTTGTACACATGCAGCACCATATGTTGATTACTTGCAAAGGCACTGAAGCTATTGTTTTTATTCAGTAGTCGTCTGCTAGTTGGTGAATGCAGATGACAATGTGTGCAAAAATCGTTGCGCCCGCCAATTGCGTAGTGCAAGCTGTGATTTGATTTTTTGTGTGCAAGAGGATCGTCAGCTGCCTGAATTGATCAGGAGTTGTACCTTGTTTATGGACCTACAGTAATGAGTGACAGAAAGGTTAGACAGTGGTGTTGAGGCTTCAAAAATGGTTGCACAAATGTATATGTTGAAGAGCGGAGAGGCAGGCCCAGTATCCAGACCGATGAAATAGTTTAACAAATGGACCAAGAGTTGCAATTTAATAGACGATTAGTGCTCTGGCTGATAAATTTACTTTTGTTGGACGCACCACTATTTACACGATGGTATCGGAAAAGCTTAGATATCACAAGTTGTACACAAGGTGGGTACTGAAAAAGCTTAATGACCAACACAAAGAGCGAAGAATGATAGGTGGATGAACGTTTTTTGACCGCTATCGACAAGACAGACATGACTTGTTTTCCTGCATTGTTATAGGCGACAAGATGTGGATAACCTACACCAACGCAGAAACAAAACAACAGTCAATGCAGTGGCATTATTCATCTTCACCAAAACTGAAAATTATGCAAGCAATCTGCTTAATCGAGTGGGAAAATGATGGCTACCATTTTCTGGGATGAAAAGGGAGTTCAGATGGTTGATTTCGTAGAATGTGGGAAAACAATTGCAGCTAACATGCACCCCCCGGTGTTCTCCCCCAGAGAGTGCCACTCCAACACAGCTTTATTTCCACAACACTTCCCTTTAGCACTCTCGTTTTGAGGCTCTGCCAGCACTGGTGTGCCTAGCACTGACATATGCCTCGAGTGCCTCCAGCAGCTAGTTGCGCATCAATTTTGCGGGTATTTGTGTAGCACATATTGAGCAACAGAAAGCTGTATCGGGTGTTTTTCATGTTGCTCTACAATTTTCTCATTGACACTTTTCATCTAATTATAATATTTGAGAAGTTGATTAATTAGGAGTAATTATGTAATCAGGCAGAATGCAAAAAATCATCTGAGTATCTACAAGCGACAGCAAACATTACCTTGGTTCTGTACAGTGTGGGGATGCGCGACTCTCACGTCCCCTGATATCTTGTTTTCCCGCATAGCTTCTGTCTCCTGCAATCCGGCTTCGCCGCGTGGCCTTGGGCGCGGGCAGGAGAAGGCGCTTCCTCTTTGGCTCGAGGTCGGCAAGCAGTGCGGACATTCCGCGCGTGCGCCGATCCACGCTTCTGCGAGACCGTCTCGTGAGGCCTCGTGTGAACGCGCCACCGTTCGCATGACCGTACGCGCAAATGACCAGGTGTTGGTAACCAGCATGGGGCGAACATATTCGCTCGTTATCCGGTCGTGGTGAGTCTGACTTCCACGATTTGTCGCGCACCCATCGGCATGTTTTGTGGATAGCAACTCGGCTAGCAGGCATTGATCTATGAAAGGTGCAATAAATGCCCCCATGATTGTTTGCGCTACTGTGTTGTCGTTTCTTTTTCCCAAGAGCACGGGTGAGAATCCCACATCTGGCTGCCCATGGACCTCTTGGGGCATCGGATGATAGTTTTAACAGTTTTGCTTCGTTCGAGACCTTTGTTTGAACCGAAGCGAGGGCTAGCGTGGATTTTGATCGCTAGCGTTGGCGGTGTGCTTTCTTGAGCGAGGCGACAGTGGCTGTAGTGTGTTCGAACTTGTCAACATGCTAAGCCTTTTCGCAAGTTTTTTTTTAATGACATTCGTCGGTACGAGAGCCACGTGGTGTACATCCTGGGAGAGTGAGGCTTAGTGCCCACGGAGCATTGGCAAGCCTGAAGTGAGTGAGTACGGAAGCCTCGTGGGTGATCCGAATTTCTTATGTAAATAGCTTCTTCTATCCCTTTGACTCTGATGAAGTCGCGGCTCCGGGAGGCCGTGGGCCACGGATGCCAGTACGGGCTGACTGGTATTGCGGCCTGGCACCAGACGCTCCGTCACTGCGGTGGGCGTCGTCAACTCGGATGATGTGTGCACCAAGTGGGGTAGGACCACCTAACAGAGCTGACGTCTCCTCGCGGCTGCCTGTTTTGCACCGATTTTGAGTGTTGTTTTTTGTATGCTGGTTGTTGTCAGGGTGACTGCGTGGACCCACCACCGATCCTCGCATCTTGTGGCGCTGCTGTCGCACTTTGCTCAGTCAGCACAGCGCGGACGGGGCGACGAAGCACTGTCCGTTGTCTATCTATTTTGGTGCATTGTATACATGTGTGTTTTGCTGCAGTCTCGGTGCATTTTTGTGACACTCTTGTGCATTTTAAGTGCCGTGTGCGTTTTGAAGAGTTTATGGGCCGTATCATCCAATTTTATTTGGTGACACGAATGCATATTTATGCTCCGTTCCTGTAGCGAGAACCTACTTTGAATGTGCAAGTCTGCTCGCAAGCAAGCAAAGCTCAGTAGGTTGCAACATTGTACTTGTGAATGTGGTGCTCTGATGAAAGAAATAGTGCTAGCTTCATTTTTTTTCATCCCAAAATGAAGTGTTGAGAGTGTATATACCGTGTGTCCCAGCTAACTTGAGCTAGAGTTTTAAGATATGCGAATGCCGCGTAGCTGGACACAACCAAGGTAACGTTGTTTGCCTTTGCTTGGAGATATTCAAATTATGTTTTTATCCGCCTAGTTAGGTAATTCATAATTAATTAAATATGAATTAATAAGAAATTATTTAATAATTTAGATAATTAATTAAAGATGCAATTAATTAATTCACCTAGTTAGGTAATTCATTGCCACCACCAAACGGTCGAGGCTTCAACTCTCACCAACGATTGTGGGCTCGAGTGCCTTAGTTAACTATACATTAATTAACTACGTCTTAATTACCACAAAAGTAAGTGGGTTTGACTCCTACCAATGCTCGCGGGTTCGAGGGTAGTATTGAACTATACCGTAATTAAACATGTACCTTAATTATCTCTACCTTGATTAACTTTGCCTTAATGAACACCAAAGTTCGTGTGTTGGACTGCAACTAAAGGTTGTGGGTTCAAGTGCCTTAACTATATCTTAGAAACTGGGCCTTAACACAGCACCCTAATTGACACCAACGGTCGCGGGTTCGAAAGGTTCCCCCAATGGTCGTGGGTTCGAGTGCCTTAACTCTATTTTGGTTAGCTGTACCTTCATTAACTTTGCCTAATTCACTCTGCCTTAATCCACACTGCCTTAACTGGCGTCATGAACTGCCTCGATTGGTTTGCTTGGGCTCCCGTGACTTTTTGGACCATCGTGTGGTCGCCGCTAACATGCCTCATGAGCCATACCATGTGTTCGCATTAATAATTAGTACTAAGCAGCAACAGCTGATTACAACTACTAATCAGCTACTTACAGCTATTCATCAGCAACAGCTCATTAATAGAGCGCAGTGGATGGCCGGGGCAGCTACGGCCCTGGACTAAGGACTCCACAGCGCATTCGGGCAGCGCAGCAATATTTTCACAGCTACGTAAAGTTTTTAATCAATCTCCTAACACGAGACTACACAAACATTTAAAAACGCATCAGTTGAAACACTTGCTGAGTACATAAGTTGCGAAGTCAGAGGACCCGAGCCCCTTCGCCAACGCGGAGCTGCGCCCGCGTAGAGCTACCTGCGGTGCTCCCGTCCTCTAGCGGCAAACCAAGACACGGGGGCACCCGCAATGTACGGCGCCTACAGAGAGTTCAACAACTGAACCTAGTCTAGTAACGTTGCTCAGGGTAGCGACGCTTTAGGCCTAAGGCTTTACGAAGCTGCCTGTCGCACATGGAGGGACACAACCTGGTGAACCGTGGCGTCGAGGTGCTGCACTTTTTCCCTCATTCTAGTTAGCCTCGCACGGATTGAAATTACTCATTCGACTCAAGGAAGCGAGCTTCGTTCACGTAAACTTAGCATCTGAGTAGCCACACAATCTTTTGCTAGCCGAGTTGAACATTGTACCATGTGGGCGATGCGCATGCAGAATTCCTCTCCCTTGCACTACTTTAGTGTTTGCCAAGCGTGTTGAGTGTACACAGCGTGAGTGGAGTCACCCCTGGTTTGCTGTCACCTGCACATCGTCTTCGCTGCTGCCCCGGACTACAATCGATCCACCCAAGGTGATGGTGATACTGTGGCCGGTTAGGTGCAGTGACTTCGGCGGCCACCTGTATTCAGCTCGCAACCCTCGGCGGCAGAGAAAAGAGCGGGCAGTCACCGACAACTACTGCAGCTCTCGCCAGCAGGGCACGTCGGCGCGAGCAACGCTTGCTCGTGCCGACTACTACGTTGCCGTTTCCGGAGTCCTGGCCTGGAATAGTGCCGTCGAGTCTACAAAGCTGCTGCTGTGACCAGCGGACGCCAGCAGTGTACCCCTAGGACAATATTGGCTCGCATGTTATGGACAGCGTGTGGACATTTCCTTGGCGCGGCCACTACCTTGTTCGCGAAGCATGCGTTGATGTTAGACAGTGATACATGTTTTGACGGAATATGTAGTGATCTAAGGTTGGGGGGATGTGGGGCTGTGCGACTCTTACACCTCCCCTGGTATGCTACCCTGAGAGCAATCAGTCCTGGAAGACGTGCATGACCCTAAACGAACTGGCGAAGTACGTTCCTTGGACTTCTCATCGGACCATCCTCAGAAGATGCCGAAAAGGCGGAACTGCAAAATGTGTTAAGAGGACCGCAAAGTTGAACAAGAACCAGACGTCTTGTGGGAAAAGTGCGGAGTGCACCTATGCTTCACAAGATCCAGGAACTGCTTCACCGCCTGGCATGAGCGATGAACCGGTCTTAGTTTCCTTTTTGTATCAGAAGAACGATGGTCTACTGAGCATTTATTTTTTCACAGTATTCCTGGGTTATTTATCTTTGAAATATATATTCTGAATTTCTTTTGATATTGTTTTTTGCAGATGTTATGTTCTTTATTGTTTTTATCAACTGGCAGCAAAAATAGCACTTTCTAGAATTTTTATGTTTACCTAATAAATTTTTTTGTTTAGCAACGTATGTTTTTTGGAAAGAGCATTTCATTATGCACAATATGTTATGCTGCAATGTGTGCTGGAATATTATTTGTAGTGGTAAATAATTTTTCCCAACACTCACAGAAAAGCGACCATTTTTGTGCGGTAAAGTCCCTTCTACTGAACACCATGTTTACAATTCCTTAATTAAAATATTGACCTTCCAAATTATTTATTAAATGTGAATCAGTCTGAGCACAATATTTGTAACAGAAGTTGAACACACCTGCTCAAAACACATTTCAGGTTATGGATTGCCAAGTCCTGGAAAGAGTTTGGGAGTAACTGCAACATTCATTTCGAAGAAAAAAAACTGCACAACTTTTCTGAGTAACAATAGGTGTGGAGCCATGTATTCAAGAGATCAGCCAATAACATGTTGGGCCAACTCGAAATGGTAGCAAGTCACCCTTTGCTCAACCTTACCTGAAATTGCCCATAATATAGCATAATTCAGACCCCAATACGGAACACTCTGCTCATCACAGAACAAATGATGGCATTTGCCTTATGGAAGAATTACAGGAAAATTGAAGAAACTAGCTAAATCCTTAAAATGGCTATAGAGCTAGAAGGTGTTTGAGGCACAACGTAAGGCATGGTTGAAGAATCGATACCAAACAAGCGCACACTCGCAATTGATTTCATTTATCAGGAAATTGGTGACAAGTGTGTCAGTGTACCTACACACTGTCACTATACACAAATTAGTTTTATTTCTTTGGTGATTGGATAATTTGTAGTGAACCTGGTGGTAAGTCATTCATTGTGTTGTTATGCTAATGCCTGGGGTGTATACATAGTGAAGCATTAAAGAATTGAATCAGTTATGTGCAGTCATGTCTATTCTTAGTACGAGTCTTATTTTGCACCACAAAGCCCCTCTAGTCATGTACCAATTAGCATGATAGCAAACATTACCCTAAACTGCGCCTCCCGATTCCCGTTTGTAGAGCAGCATGCTTCACAGTGGTGCCGGCTATGCTTCACTGCGAGATGAGGACGCACCAGTGCTGCAGGGAAAGGGAGGGGGGAGGAAGCAGTGCTCAGCTGCCAGTCATGGTCCTCCACAGGGGCCTGCACAGAGATGTGTGAGCAAGCTTTGTCTCGTGGGGCACAAGCGATCACAGCACAGTAAACACAGCTGCACCTCGCACTTCTGTGGGTGAAGAGGCATCAAATCAGAACAAAAATGGACAACACATTTAAACCAGGAAGCTGTCACTTCACAGCTATCTAAACACAGCTACACCAATACCCTCTTGCTTTAGACATGAAGCAGCACACAGAGTGCCTGAAGGCATGTTTGGCCAGCCTCCACCACAGTGCCAGCAGCAGCTAGCCAAGCCAGCTTCCTCAACACATCTTATACTTCACTTTTTGCACACTAAGTTTCCATGTGGCAACTGCTGGTTATTTTCAGTTCAAACACAATTCCAAAGTAAAATTACGAGAATTTTTCATTCACTTATACAGCAGGCACAATATCTACATCAGGCTCAAAACAATATAATTGCAAATTAGCCTTTAGCTAATATGGTAATACAGATAACAAGGCTAATACCAACATGCCCAAACTTACATTCTTTCAAGTTATAATAGCAAAATTTCCAGACTGTATTTGTACTAGATTAGTGTCAGGTTGCCATCAAATTGCCTAAGACACCAATTATTACTAGGCCCAAGAAATTCTTTCACCACCTTCCGTGTGCCAATGCCGACAATAGTGCATAACTGCATGTGCAGCGAGTACTAAAATTCAGTGCGTGAAATTGCATCAAGTGAGCAGACGTTGTTCACTGCACACCGACTTGAATAATTGAATGTTTGATTATTTGACAGAAAATACAAAGAACCTCTGTTCAAGAGGCTGACAAAGAGGCATGAATTTCTGACTAAGTGTCAGTCCCCTTTCCCAGTACACAAGACACTCAAGCATACTTCATAAGCAAGCTACACAATGTGAATATCTACACCAAAAATGGAAGGTACATGCAATACATAACAGAAATGTTGAACGCTATTTGCAATTTCAAAGTAAACAATCATTTTAAAGCGACAACAAATACATGTTCACTTTTTTTTTAATATTCCTAGAGATGGTGATTCGTTTACATTAGTGTACATGGCAGGATCATAATTTAGAAAATCTGCAACTATGAAAAATTGCTTTTGCATGCCGTAACTTGTCCGTATCTTTCCCTTGTAAGTAATGTGCCTCGTGTTATATATGTTTTCCTTCAGAAGGTATATTCTAAAAAAGGCACCTTCGTTAAGCCAGATATCTTTAAATGGCTTTTTGTTGTTGTTGCTGTTGTTGTTGTTGTGGATAAGATTTCCTTACTCTTCTTGAAAAGAGAAGCAGAGTGGCTTCTATAGGGCGCATTCTCAGTTATAAGTACCATGTGTTTCTGTAAGGTTAGTAAACTATCGACATTAGTTTTCATTGTGGTAACACAGGGAGATAAATGGTATTGAAGGCGTGAATGCACTAGGTGCAATCGCTTCTTCAGTTCAGAAGGTAATAGATGCTTTGATTTATTAGTAATGCCAATGGATCTTGCAATGCTAGTTTTTATGCTGTCAACATGACCGTACCAGTTAAAGTTTTCTTCAAGCGTAACACCAAGGAACCTATGGCACGTGGAATGTAGGAGGATTTCATCCCGGAATTCTATTACTATGCTTTCATCAATACACTCATTACGAGGCCAAAATGCGATTATGTCTTTTTACTGTTTAATTCCGGCTCATTTACTCTAAGCCATTCTGAAAGATTACTGAGCCAAATTCTTGCTGGAGAGCGCACAAGCTCTCGACAGATACGTGCCTATAACACCTGGCATAACATGTCAGTTGTTTGTAATATGTTTGTAATACCATTAATGTATAACAGAAAAAGAAGCGGCCCAAGAGCAGACCCCTGTGGGACACCAAATTTGATTTCACCCAGGGGTTGACTTTGAATGACACATGTAGTCGATGTACTGTAGTCGGTTCATTAAGTAGCGTTTTTGACTACTACAGGTTGAGAAGAGTGGTTGCTCCCCTTGTCCCACACACTAATTCAATTTTTGTAACAAGATATCATGCCTAACAGAATCAAACACCTTTTTTAACTCTAGAAATATTCTTAGTCTTATACAACTTGTCTCCAACGTTACTTATTATTCTTTTTTTAATGTGTAGCAGCACCATTTTCATGCATTAGTGTTTTTGGAAACCGTACTGTTTTTCTGTTATAATATATTTCGGGTGCAGAAATTTAAAGTTCTGTCATTAATAGCCTGCTCTATAACTTCTGAAAAAATTGGCAGCACTGAAATCAGTCTGTAGTCGTTCAAGTCGTTCAAGTAAGCAAAAGTTGCCATTGTTCAGTACTTAAGCTGGACAGAAAACCACCCCGCAAAAATTGCCAATCAAGTGGGTACAACAACCATTTTTTTTCTGCACAGAATAAATGGAGCAAAACTTGCCACAAGCCTGAGTCCAGTTTGATGAGTCATTGCAACCGGTTGGTTAAATGTGTGGAAGCAGTCAGACATGAACTCTCACTGCCACATGGAAGCTAAGGACAAACGGAGAGATGCGTAAATGATCAAATTGAAAACTGCCAAGATCTCTTGTGTGGCTGCGCACATTTGTCTAAAGAGTGCATCATTCTGGTGAGACACAAAAGTCACTATGCAAGAGAAATCAGGAAGTTCCAAATGTGTGCAAGCACAGAGCATGTCAAACTACTCGACAGATTCTCTACAAGAATAGCGAAACACAAAGAAGCATTCAACCAGCTTAAGAGATTGCTCCTCTTTGAAACCTTACCGTAACAAAGCAGAAAGAGATTCTCATTTCCTGTGACACTTCAAAGCTGTCCTTTCACAATGTGATGACCAGGATGGAGGCACTGGGCACGTTTGTTTCTAGGACACTAGGGCTGGCTGCAAAACCTCAGCTGGTCGAAGAAGCACTTTCGTTTTTGCAGCTACACAAATATGTACAGCAGGAAAGAAAGTAGTGTTTGTCATTGACCACTGCTTGGCACACTCGGCCCGAAGAACCTGACGACAAATTCTTTCCTTACAAACGTTCAGATGGTGCATTGGAATTGTGTAACCAGTCTGGCAATGGTGATGACTAACCTATGTAGAAAAAGCGAGCTGCTGCACTAAAGATCACTTTCTTTCCAAGCCTTATGTTGTTTGCTCATTAACACATGGTGTCATTAGTGCCGATTCATGCCCGCAGCCCCAAAAGCGTTGCCTCCACGGGAGCATCCGCTGCTGTTTCAGGCTGCAGAAAACCTGGATGATGTTTCTTGAACAGATGGACCTCTCTACTTCAACACTACTGCTAGGACACCAGAGCGGACAAAGGCACCGAAGGCAGTGATTTTCCTTCATGTGGCAGGCCAGGAAGCAATCGATATTTTTAAACACCTTCTAGGTGATGGCTGAGCAATGTGAGGATTACAATGTAATTGTACAAATGTTTGAAGAGTACTGTAGTCCAAAATGTAGGAACACTGCATCTTGAGAACGCGCCAGCAACTCAACTGTTCCGAGTAATTTTCGAGATATGTTCAGTGGAAATCCCAAAACTGCGATTTCAGAGAGCTGAAAGATACAATGATTTGAGACCAGCTCGTGTGCAACATGAAAGACAGCAAGCTGAGGACCAGACTGGTGCAAGAGCGACACCTCATGTTGGAAAAAGCAATTAATACTGCAAAACAGAAGAAATTGTTGCCAGTCAAAAACAAGCTTTGGAAAAACCCAAAGGCCAGGTAGGCGCCCTCGTGGGGCAAAACCTGTGGCATGTGCCACAGAAGGAATCCCTTCACAGCTTGCTGTAGAACAAGGAAAATGTTCAGCAAGGCCCAAGAAACTAAGGAATTTGATGACGAGTTCCATATTCTGGCGTTCAGCATCTACGACGCGTCAAGAAACTCAAAATGGGTAGTCGCTGTAAAGCTGGCTAATCACGATGCAAGACACGGATGCACAGGCCACCCACACACTTTATGTCAAGCTTGGTAAAATAGCAAGATGCAAGACACGGATGCACAGGCCACCCACACACTTTATGTCAAGCTTGGTAAAATAGCAACAACCCTTGGCAACAGTATTGACAGGCTACAGTGGGGGCATAACTAAGCACTTTCGGGTCGTCAAGCTACTGCTCAGGATTGGCAAAATCGAGGAGCCAACAGACTTCCTTGTGGTCAAAAAAAGGCAGGCAAGCACTATCAGGAGGCTTGCGAATGCTTCAGTCTGGTCTCAAAGAGTCCAATACCTGCAGGTTCAAAGTGACTTGGAGTCTCGGGTCCTCTGCAAATTTCCACAGCTGTTCGCTGGCCTGGGTTGCTTTGAAGGAAGCCTATAGATTCACCTGGAAGAAGGGTCAACACCAGTTGCACTGCCGGTGCATCAAAGTCAGCACACCATTCAAGAGCTGATGTGCTTGTGCACATGGAACAGCACAAAATCATCGAAAGACTACATAAACCCTCTGACTGGGTAAGTCCACTTGTTGCTGTCCTAAAGAAGAACGGCCATCAACACATTTGTATGGCCACGAGACAGATTAATTGATGCTTAAAATGAGAGCCAAAAAAAGAAGAGAGACCAAATAGTTGAGCTGGTGGTTGCCAAGGTATTCAGCAAACTAGATGCTAATTATGAATTTCACCAAATTCCAAAGGCATCGTCAAATATCTGCACATTTAGCATGCCATTCTGCTGGTACCGTTTTCTAGTGTTCTTTTTGGAATTCGCACTGAGTGCAAGGTGTTTCAGAGGGCAATGAATAACATCTATGATAGCCTAGCCAGAATGCGCATCTATATTAAAGATGTGCTTCTGTGGGGCCCAACCCAAGAGGAGCATGACAGGTGCCTTCGAGCCACCCTAGCTGCAGCACAAGCAGCCGACATAGCCCTCAAACGCGAAAAATGTGTCTTTGCCAGTGAAGAGGTACAACTTTTGGGTGACCTAATTTCTAAAGATGGCATCAACCCAGATGGAAAGCTGGTAAAATGTGTTGCTAGCATGCCGCCACCCACACCAAAGCAAGGCGTACAAAAGATGGTGGGCGCCATAAATTATTATGGCAGGTTTAGTTCAAACTTGTCAGAGGTCTAAGAACCTACCTACATTCGTTAAAGCAATCACTTGTTTGAATAGATGAGTGTGCACAAAAAAGAGTGGAAAGGGTTTTGCAATGTTTTCAACAACTAGCAGTATTCTATTTATCAAGACCTTCAAAGATAACATCAGACTCATCCAGATACACAGTGGGAGCAGCCCTTCTTGGCAAGGGCTGGAGCACAGTTGCCTTTGCTTCGTGCTCATTGTTAAAATTAAATTATGGCACAGTCACCTTTGCTTCGTGCTCATTGTTAAAATTAAATTATGGGGTTTTACGTGCCAAAACCACTTTCTGATTATGAGGCACGCCGTAGTGGAGGACTCCGGAAGTTTCGACCCCCTGGGGTTCTTTAACATGCACCTAAATCTAAGTACACGGGTGTTTTCGCATTTCACCCCCATCGAAATGCAGCCTCCGTGGCCGTGATTCGATACCGCGACCTTGTGCTCAGCAGCCTAACACCATATCCACTGAGCAACCGCGGCGGGTTGTGCTCATCGGCTAATGCCAAATCAAGATCTGCCCAAATTGAAAAAGAAGCACTTGGAATAATGTTTGTGTGCGAACTTTTCCATGATTTTACTATCGGCTTCCACACCACAGTTGAAGCAAATCACCGACCCCTACTCGCATTGCCCAAAAAAACTTATAGGACATGCAGCCTTGTCTGCATTTTTTTCTGCGCTTAATGCCTTCTGACATTTCTTTGCAGTATGTTACCGGAAAGAACCTTCTTTTGGCTGACACACTGTCCAGGATAGCAAATGGCAATTCCGTGAACATGAGAAAGACGACGTCACAATTGGTGCAGCATCAGTCTTAAATAATCTTTTCAGCCACACAATGGCAGACCGGCTAGCAAAAGAAACATGCCCATTAGCACCTGTCGAAGCAGAGCTAATATGCATAAACGGCATACTAGTGCAAGGATCAAAGATCGTAATCTCAAAACGCCTCAGGAATATAATGCTGCAATGACTGCATGGAGGGCACTTGGGCATAACAAAATACAAGGGAATGGCAATTCTACTAATGTAATGGCGACCAGGTATGGGTGCACAAATAGCAGAAACAGTATTTATTGGCACATACTGGAAGAGAAACTTGGACGAGTTGGTGGTAATTCATATTTTTTGGAAATTAACATTGCAATACAGACAAGGACGAAGGAAAAGAAGAACACGACACTGGCAGTGTTAATTTCCAAGAACATTAATGACACATGACAACATTTCACATACCAGCAACCAAGTGAAGCGCCGTTGCCAACAGGTCATATGCCTCCTCTACCAAGGGCTCACGTAGGAGTTGGACTCTTTGAACACACCAGGAAAACATACCTCGCTGTATATAATGCACACTCGAACTACCCCAAACTGCACCTCCTTTCACAAACTACAAACCGCCAAGTAAACGATCAGCTTGGCCTTAAATTTGTGCCCCCATAGAATTCCACTCAAAATATGCACCGACAGCGGTCCACAGTTCGGTTCCGAAAAATTTTGTTCCTTTGAAAAAAAAAAAGAAAAGGACAAGTTCACACAGGGTTTGTCCGTGAAGTAATGAAACTGGGTATGGTAAAAAGAATTTATTGATCTGATTGGTACACATTATTAACATTCTTCAAAATTGATACACAGCTGCCAACTTGATTCCCATGCTGCAAAGGCTCCCTGGAAGTCAGCTGCCGTAACCTCTTTCAGAGACTCTGCGACAGCCCGTTGGATGTTGGGATCATTGTCGAAACGGTTGCCTTCCAAGTTTCTCTTGAGCTTTGGGAAAAGGCAACGGTCTCCTGGGCTCATATCAGGGCTGTACGGTGGATGCGGCAAGGTTGCAACCCTTATCAAAGCCAGGTAGGTGATCACAATGAAGGCGATGTGGGCTGGACCTTTGTCGTGGTGGAGCTTCCAGCGATCAGCAATCTCCGGTCATTCCCATTTGACGGCTCTGTGAAGGCTCTAAACGACTTCTTTGTAGAACACGGCGTTGACGGTTCGGCCCGAAGGTACAAATTCCTTGTGGACCACTCCACGCTTGTCAAAAAAGACAATGAACATTGTCTTTACCTTGGACTTGGACATTCTCGCTTTCTTGGGGCGCGGGGAGTTTGCTGTGTGCCACTCCAAACATTGGTGCTTGGTTTCGCAGTTGTACTGGAACACCCATGATTCATCACCTGTTGTTACACTGTCTAAAAACTACCATTCACTTTCTAACTGCACCAACACCTCAGGGGAAAAGTCAACTCGTTGTTTTGGTTCATCACTCAACCCTTCTGCCACCGATTTCGAACAAACCTTCCACATGTTCAAATTTTCAGATTTTTGTGAACCTTTGTTTTACACATGTTGAAGTTTTAGGCGATTAATCTGATACTGAAACGGCGGTCACAGTACAGGAGATTTTTTAGTTTCGCCATAATTTAATCCAAACCACTTGTTAAAGGGCATCCACATCACTCTACGTCTTCGATGGTTTCCTGTCCATTCTTGAGTTCCCTGAACCACCAAAAAACCTGGGCCCTTGACAGGCGTCGTCATTGTAAGCCTCCTTAGCCAAGGCAAACATCTCAGACGCGGTTTTGCCCAGGTTAAAGCAAAATTTAATTAATTACTGCTGCTATAGCAATGCTCCATTTTTGACGTTTCCTGCCGCGACAAAAACTCACAAACAGCTTTTGCGCAACTTCACATCCTCACTGTGTCGGAGCTCAGACGTGACTGCTGCCCGGTGCATTACTTAGCTCAAGAACCCCCACCACAAATCTCGTAGGAGTGTGCTACTGGTCCCTGCAGCACCACGCAGCAGGCACTGTCATTACTTTACAGATGGTAAACCCTGCACAGTTTCCGTAAGTCCCTGGTTTCCTCACTCAAATGGGCTGGCAAAGAAGGGAGTAATGGAATGTCTACTCAGAAAGACATTGTCTGTCAAACAAGATTTATGGATATGTCTTCTGAATTACAGGGTGGTGCCACTGGAGGATGGAAAAGCACCCTACAAGTTGCTCATGGGCCGAAGGCTCAGCATTGAATACCTCATTCTGCTGAATGCCAAGCTCCCGAAGTCAAAAAGCACACCCACTCCAGCCGGTCCAAACATCCCCTTCCACCGTTAACAGAAGGAGACCAAGTTAGAATTTTGAAAAACGGCGGCTGGGCTACGAAGGCATGGGTCAAAGATCTCTCGCACCATGGTCCTATCAAGTCCAAATAGAAGCTGGATGCCACCTTTGCCAAAACCACGAATGTGTGCTTAAGACGAATGAGAATTTCAACCCAGGTCAGAAAACTCGCGAAGAGTGGTATGATGCCACAGCAGCACAGCCAGGAAACATTCTGCATGCTCCAAAGTGCAGTGCAATGTGAGCAGCAAAAAGCAGCTGCACCTCCAAAGCAGGCCATGCACTACCAGAGCCCATGCCAGCTTCTCCAGGGTCATTGCAAACTACAACGAAAGCTGACCAGCTGCCCTGAACTTCCCAGGAATCCCCAGCAGCGCCGTGGACCCCCAGCTAACTGGCCATGGTGGCAGCCTGCGGCCCTGCTATTAGCTGCAGTACAAGAACACGGAAAGAGCCCTCTCTTCTTGAGTACAGAAGAGACTTTCGGCAGATTCCCTAATGTTTGTTTCCTTTCCTGCTGTTCTTCCTCCACAGGAAGGTGTATCGGAATTGTACAGCCAGTCTGGCAACGGTGACAACAAACTTGTGTATAAAAGGCGAACCACTACAATACGATTACTTTCGTTCTGAGCCTGATGTTATCTGCACATCGACACAGATGGTGCATCAAATTATGCACCTACGTCTACAGCATTGTTCACAGGCATGGCGAGCCATTGGAATGCACATGCACTGAGCCAACTGCCCATACTAAAATGCACAAATTAAATTTGGCCATTAGGTGACATACTCTCCTTTGAAGCCTTCTCAAGACCACCATGTCATACTAGAGACAATGTGTCTGACACAGCAAGGCAACGCTCCCTACAGAGGCTGTACAAGGCACCTTGTGGTGGCACAATGAAGAAACACACCAGAGGTGAGTTGGCGCCTTAACAACTAAGAGTGACAATCTCATTTCGATTGCCACACGCTTGGACCTCGGTTATCATGTCAAGCTCAGCGCAGCCTTACATGCTGGCCCTGCTATATGGTGGTCACAGAGGCATGGTGTGACATCAAAAAATGTGTGATGATGTCATACAAAATGTGCATACATGCTCATAGAAAAGCTCTCGGTTAGTGATTAAAACAATGGTATCTGGAAGATAATTCCATAATGTAATTGCTCGTGGGAAAGCCAAGAAATTGAACGTATTAGTTCTACCAAATATGCATTTGATGCTGAAGCGATTCTGAAGGCATCTGGATGAACCTAATGGTGTTTGAAGTGGCAACGGGGGTTGGCATTACACAACGGATGTATTAGTGCATTAGGGATAAAAGCGCAACAGAATGAGTACTTGCCGTTTGTAGCAGAATGTCTGGCTTAATTTTTTTATACTGCAATGGCTGTCATAATAGCCTTAAATAAATCAAGCGGCTCTGCTCCCAACACTGATATCAAAAACTTTTGATGAGGAGACTAGATGGAGGAAGCAAATTCAAGCTCCGGGTGAACAAATGTTAAACATTCTAATTTGTGGTTGTGCACTGGGAAATGACACAGTTTCAGTGCAAGTAACCCAGTGTCTGTGATGCTTTTTTGAGGGCCCAAGTATCAACTGTATCTCACAGGGAGACCCCAGCGCAAGTGGGACTCACTAGCAAGCTCAGATGTGTACAAAAGTCCTTATGCACACAGCAATGCAATGAAATTGCTCTTTCACCAACTGCCACGAAGTCAGCACCACTTGCAAATGTGAACTTTCTTAGCATCATAATATGCGCTAGAAGAAGGATAAAATATAACGAATGCATTTTGAAAGAAAAGGTATAGTGCCCTTTATAACAGCTAATCTGTGATCATGATGGTTAATAAACAGTTAATAAGGAGAACTGGCCAGGAGAGTAAAACATGAGCTTCCCGTTTTTGTCCTATTATCTGTTAATGGTTAAGCAATATTGAAAAGGAGTTTCATAGATGCATTTACAAATGACTTCTACACATTCTATTAGGCTATAAGCATTTTAGCAGGCTGGCACTGCGCTGTCTGGCTACGTTGTGCTGTAGCACGAGCTTGGTGCATGTACAGTGCTCAGCAATTGAAACGTAATACTCGGACAGAAAGGCAGGCAGTCGTTCTTGCATCACCGGTGAGGGCTGGGTGATTGCCAAGGGGACCCCATTGCATCACGACGCATCAAAATGACTCTCATTTTCATGCAACACACAAGTGCATCAGCTCAATGTCCCCAGCAACTAACGGTGGCAAAAAAAAGTGCCGGCCACCATGCTGTCTAAGTATTGCATTTCAATCGCCAAGCGCTGTACGATGTACTATAGTACATGTATAGTGCGTTTGTGCACCTCCCATTTCACATGCCTGCAAGTGACTGTGCAGCAGCAGTCACGGCGTCTAGTACTGCAGCCAAAGAAAATAGCATTATCATAATTGAGTGCAAAACGGGCCTGTCAGTGGCTCTCGTTCTCGATGCCATCGACCATTGTGTGCACTATCTAGGTCACACAGATCCAAACAGCCTGGAAACCAGGCACAGTCAACTTCTACCTATAATCTCTTGTCCCTTTTTTCCCTAAGGACACTCGTGCACTCAAGACACTCGGCAGCACGACGAACAATCGGTTGGTGGCACTAGGAAATAATCAAAAGACACTTGCGGCAGCTTGTGACCAGCCGCCGTAAGTCAGAGGAAGATTGCTAGTGCCTGGTGAGTGCATGAGACGTACTTGCCACTTCCAGCGGCGAACTTCACCGGGCGAGGTTTGCCTGATCAAGCCAGGTTGCTGGCGGGCGTCAAACTTTTGTACGCCGAGGGTTGAGCGTTTACCAGCAGGCGAATTTCATCGCTTTGACACCGGTTTTCCACTCCATGTAGCCTGGCCTTAACTGTTGAGATAGTTGGTCTCACTACAGCAACTTAGTGCAACGAACAAAGAGCTCTCATCTTTGCCTGTTCTCTGTGTGTGTCCAGCACCTTATTCCAAGTTACCCTAGTCAGAAACGTGAAGAAAATAAGTGGCATAAAAAAGGCAGTAAATCAAACATTTGGCATTAAAGACAATTGTGATGGTATAATAAGAGTATCAAAGGACTGATTTAGCAAAGCTCAGAACAGTCACGTGGCTGCATTTAAAATAGTTGCAGAGAAGTAATGGAAAGTTCCAAGTGGTAATTACGGATAAAGTTTAAAGACTTTGCAAGACATGTCTGGGTAATACCCCAGTCACACGGGTACTGTCAAAGTCCTTTGAATCAAAGATCCTTCACTTCAAGGGAGAATGTGCACTGTCACACAGACACAGCAAAGGAGCCTTACTGGAAGGGAGCTTTGAGTCAAAGGAGTGCGCGTTCGTTCTTTGAAAACTCTCGAGCCTAGAGGGCATCTGACAGCAGAAAAAATAATCTCTCAAAATGTGGAAGTTCAATTTTTACCTCTTCAGAACGAGCTTACAAGTACTTCATACTGTTACTAAAGTACTAAACACTTTCGGGACACCCGCAATCTCCATCATGAAAGCGCTGGTACAGCAACGCCGGCACGGCCTGTCGTCAGCAGCAACGTCGAGACAACACGGGTGCCATGTGTGATTTGGTTCTTTGGCTGCTAGGCATCCCAGTCTCATGCTTTTTTCTGTGCGTCTTCTTCCCTTGTCACTTTTGTTTCGTAGTTCTTTACTTTAACGCGTTTACGCGTACCTACCGCTGCCTAGCCACAACGAACGAAACAAAGCAGCTGAAGCAAAGGCAACAACGAACAATCGACGCCAACGTGCAGTGTACGAAGCGGTACACATGGTGGCCATCATTACAATAAATACATCTGTTTGTGATAAAGTAATGCCTTTACTACGTGTGCATTTTGTTTTGATGTTTCTATGTATTAGGAAAAATGAATGTTGCTGAAAAAAATGTGAGAAATTTATTATAAGACGTATTTGGGCCATATTTTTTTATTACTTTCGAGACGATGGCAGCGCTTAGGATACGTTGCGGTTTCTGTTAAAAGCTTCAACGGAGACTACCTGGAGACCGTGTAGCACCGACATATATCCCTTGAACTAATGTGCCTTTGAAAGCTGAATGCTCCTTATCTTCAAAGGACCTTTGGCATGCTCGTGTGACTGGGGTATAAGACAACTGACACGATAACGTCATCTACTGATTCCAGCTGATAAAAATTTCCTGCAGTTTGGTGCCTTCTTGCAATGCCAGCAAGCTTTCAGCAATCTAGCTATGAAGACACACATGAATGATAGATACATGGTTCACACTATGTATCACCATCCATTCTCAGGCGTTATTTAGCAAAGCTTTCCTGACCGTGGCGGCTGCTGTCCCGCTGAATGGCTCGCAGTTGAAATGATGGCGCACGCCCTCCAGCAGCTGAACAGCCCCATGCTCTGACAACTAAAGTCGCACAAATGCTTCTTTGAGACAACTGCTCCACGTGTCACACTGCATAGAACAACATGTGAAACGGGCCGATCTGTGTAGCTTTTGACTAACCACTTCACAAAAGTTTAGCTTCACATAAATTCTGATACATAAATTCTCACATTATAAAAGCTACTTTGCACATAAATGTGCAAAATAGTTTTTATTATTACTATTATTAGTATTATTATTATAATTGTAACGGACACGAAATGCAGGTACAAGAAGGAAGAAGAGAAGGCCAAGAGAACGAGGAGTTTTAGAGGCCGGACTACGATACGATCACACTATGATCATCGTCCATCTCCTGTAAATAAAACCACTTCTTCACAACTCCTCGTAACAGTTGCGGTGGAGGTGCTGGGTAATCGACACCCGAAGACGGAGGCTGAACCACAAGTTCTTCAACGAAGCCGTCGCCTTGCTGGACTCCCACCGAATCCACAGGAGTTGACTATGTCCCACGACGCAGACAAACAACAGCCCATTCCAACTGCTGCACCGACCGATTCCGTTCAATAACTGAGAGATATGCGCCTCTTCGCCGAAAGATCGGACAAAGACGTCGAGGAATGGCTCATCCATTATCACCGTGCGAATGCCACCAAAAAGTGGAACAGCACTTCTCAGCTTTTGAATGTCGTGTTGTTTTTAACAGATACTGCGTTGGTGTGGTTCGACAATCACAAGGAAACGTTCACAACATGGGGCAGATTTGTTTTGGAAACCAAAGAGCAATTCGGCGAGTATGTGACGAAAAAGGGCAGCACAAATGCTATTGCAACGCGCGCAAGTGCCAGGCGTAACCTGCACAACCTATACTGAGGCAGTAATAAAACTGTGTAGGATGGTGGACTCTGGAATGTCTGAGGAAGACAAAGTCGGGGACATCCTAAAAGGAATTCCTGAAGGTGTTAACAGTTTCCTCATCGTAAAAGACACCTTGACTTCCATCGCCGACATCATGTGGCACTGTTGCACTTTCAAGCAACTGAAAACGAGGCGCATCACGCCGAAGTTTGGCAGGCTAGCCAATGTGATGACAGTTGCAAGCGTAGACAGCAATTAGCCCCTCGACCTTGCATCAACGATCCGACATAGTTTGAGAAGAGCTCAGCCTGCACGCGCAAGTGACACACCCAGGCACTCATAGCTTCCGCCTACCACCAGATTTCGAGCCAAACGTGGCATCCTTCTCCCCGTATCCTCCAGCAAGAGGCATTGAGGATTATGAACTCGTTCAAAGACAGCAGCCTCGTCTCTATGACAAAGGCCCTACTTATGACGCTTGGCCACAACGAAAACAGCCGCGTTTTTACCCCCGAGGCACTGTACTTCTGTCAGGCCGCGACAAGAACAGCACCAACACTATTACCATGACGTGACTTATGACCGATATAACGGATTTCAGTGGGCAGTAGAGACACGGTATCCACATGACAACAAACTTTCTCGCCGCCCGCAGCAGCCTAGCATTCATTTCAAGGGAGATGCTGTGAACCGTGACCCTCCTGTGTGCTACAACTGCGGTTCCACAGGCCCTATAGCTCGGTATGGTCGCCAAGGCTGTCAATCACCAAGGACGCTACCGATGTTCTCGCCAGGCGGAACCCTTACTTCATATGACTTGTGGACGACCGATTTGCTTCCAATGAACCGCTTCTCACACAACACCAGATGCAGCGATTCGCCAGCATCTGAAAAGAGTTTGACGTCACCAAATAACCGTCCCCTTCGCTCTCCGTCCCTTCGGCACTGTTCTTCCTCACCGCCGCCGGGAAACTAGCATCCGTGGCCCATGGTGGTGAGGTCGCTGGACAGTCTTTGCAATATCTCTGCCTGTTGTGATGCTCAAAAACAAAGTGAATGTGTCGATTGACGGAATACCGACCATGGCGTTAGTTGATACTGCGGCGACTGTGTCTGTGATGAGCCTCGCTTACAAAAACCTTCTAGGCCACAAAGTTATGTTTTCTTGGAATGACGGTATTACCTTTCGTGGAGTAGGCAGCAAGTGGCTTCATCCCCTTGGTGTTTGTGCTGTGAATGTTTTGTTGGCTGGAAAAGTGTTTGTGTCTGAATTCCTTGTTCTTTCTCGTTGTTCGCACGATGTTGTTCATGGCCCCGATATTCTTGAACAATTCAGCGATTCCGTGGACTGTGATTGTGGTGAAATATTGTTGAACAAGTTGTTTATGTCAGCACATTCCGAACAATGCCCGCGTGGCGAAGACAGACACAGACACACTCAGTGTTCTTGATGAAGTGATTGCACCATCGTGGTGCCTGACGTCCGTTCGTGTTTCTGCAACTACTATTGACGCTGGTTGTGTTGACCTTGTAGTTAGGCCTCTCCCCATAAACTGTACTAAAAAAATATACTTGTGCCCTACTCTGTCGTATACATGACGAAAGGAGCTGCCACATTGTGGGCGCTGGACTGTTCCGCCATGCATGCCAGTTGTCCTTCCTCGCGGTATGGAAATCGCTCTTAGATGAAGCTGCATGTAGCTCTACACCTTGCTCTCCTTGCAATAATCGGCATTCTGAAGAGCTAATGCTTGGCATGATCAGCAAGGCTCTCTGTACATCGGAACAGCAAGCACTGGTACAGGTCCTTGCCAGGCATGAGGCTTCATTCTACTTCACACATGGATATGCATCCCTTCACTTACCGTCGTCCTGCACTCGTCACAGAATAGATACCGGCTCAGCACACCCCATCCACCAGAAGCCCTACCGAGCGTCATCCTCCGAGCACAAAGTTATTGCAGAGCAAGTCAAGGAGATGATGAACAAAGGTATCATTCAAGAGTTGTCTAGTCCATGGGCAGCGCCAGTTATCCTGGTCCGAAAAAAAGATGGTTCCTGGAGATTCTACATTAATCACAGACGTCTGAACGCTATGACGAAGAAGGATGTCCGTCTGCTACCATGAATTGATGTCGTTGATTTCTTACACGTTGCTTCTTACTTCTCAACACTTGATTTACGATCGGGGTATTGGCAAATACCTATGGACCCTGCCAACATAGAAAAGACCGCTTTCGTGACTCCAGATGGCCTATTCGAATTTAATATTACGCCTTTTGGCCTTTGCAATGCTCCTGCCACCTTTGAAAGATTCATGGACAATGTAATACGTGGTCTAAAGTGAGAGATATGCACATGTTACCTCAATGATGTTGTAATCTTTGGCCGCACGTTTGAAGAACATAATGGACGCCTCAGCTGGACTGGTTCTAAACTAAAAGAAATGTTGGTTTGGCGAACGTCAAACAGTGGTCCTGGGTCACTTAGTCGACAAGGATGGCGTCAGACCCGATCCTCGTAAGATTGAAGTGGTGAGCTCTTTCAAGCCACCGCAGTCAGCACGAGAACTTTGCTCATTCATTAGCCTATGTTCGTATTTTCTTTGTTCCCCCCGGTTTGCCAACATCGTTTACCCGTTGACAAGTATTTTGCGACAAAATGCCACCTTCAATTGGACACAAGAGTGTGACGCATCATTCTCTCAACTGAAGTTTATACTAACATCAGCACCCCTCTTGCGTCACTTCGATCCATCTTGCCCGACTGAAGTTCACACTGATGCGAGTGGAATCGAGATAGGAGCGGTGCTTGTACAACATCACAGTGGTGCACAACATGTTGCATATGCCAGCCATTGTTTGAGCAAGTCTGAACGCAATTAGATGGTTATGGAACAGGAATGCCTGGCAGCTGTTTTTGCCATACAGAAGTTTCAGTGTTAAATTTACGGTAGACCATTCAAGATTATCATTGACCATCATTCTTTATGCTGGCTGGTCGGTTTGCATGAACCTTCTGGTCGCCTCGCACATTGGGCGCTGTGCCTCTAGGAATACGACTTTGTGGTACCGTACAAGAGTGGTCATCGTCACACTGACGCAGACTGCTTCTCTCGGATTCTTCTTGCGACTACCGACTGCAAGGCTAAGAATTTTGATGACTGTTTCACTGCTGTTACTTCTATGTTCCCTGAAGTGGCAGACTTTCAGGGAGGACAACGGAATTATCTTATCTTCGATCTCCTTTTTGTCGCCACCCATACTTCTCAAGGCAGAGGTCTCTTTACTGTCTGTCATAAGTCGCTCTACAAAACTAACTACTACTCCAGGCATGGAGCGCGTTTTCTGCTTGTTGTCCCCAAGAGCCTCCGCTCCAACGTTCTACGCGACATGCATCACGGTGCGACATCTGGCCACTTCAGCTTCGTAGGAATGCTACACTGCACGCAGGAGCACTTTTACTGGCCCAAGATGTATGAAACAACTAAGCGCTATGTCGCTAGTTGTGAAATGTGCCAACGTCACAAGCGACCGACCACCGCAGCCCCAGGTCCCCTTCGGCCATTGACATGGCCCAGCATGCCGTTCGAGCAAGTAGGCATTGACCTTTTGAGTCCATTCACGTTATCTAACAACAAGAACCGTTGGATAATTGTCTGTGTAGACCATCCTACACGGTATGCAGAAACTGCAGCCATACCCTCTTCCACCGCTGCTTGCGTGGCGGTCTTCCTGCTGCGTTCCGTGGTCCTTCGTCATGGCCCACCACCTGTCATCATCAGCGACCGTGGTCACCAGTTCACTGCTGATGCTATTGTAGAGTTACCTCGTTTATGCACTTCACAGTTCTGTCATTCCATGCCGTATCATCCACAGGCCAATGACCTCATTGAAAGGACAAGCAGAACGCTGACCAACATGCTTGCCATGTACATCTCCTCCAATCATAAGGACTGGGACGACCTGCTTCCCTTCATCACTTACACGTACAACATGGCAAAATACGAAACCACGAACTATAGCCCATTTTATCTCCTGTATGCAAGGTTACCGCGAAGCCCTCTGGACACTTCCTTACCCGTCGTTTTGCACAATGATGATTCTGTATCGAAGACTTTGTGTCTCACTGAAAAGGCCCGTCAAATAGCTCGTCTTCGTACTCTGGCCTCGCAAAGTCGTTCGAAAGAGCGATACAATGACCGTCACATACAAGTATCATTCAAAAAAGGTGATTGGTCCTTCTTTGGACAACACAAGGCAAGCGTGGATTGTGCGAAAAGCTCTTGTCACAATATTCAGGCCCATTTGTCGTTATGGACGGCCTGAACGAACCCACTTATGTCATAGCTAGCCTCCCGCGCAATGGTCGGCGATCAAGCAGAACTCAGCTGACTCATATTGCTCCCCTGAAGCCTTTCTACCCTGCTTGTCCATCCTGACTCGCCCCCATGAACTTCGTCTGCTTGCGGGAAAATGTAATGGGTACAATAGGCAGGTAAATAAAAGAAGAAGAGAAGAGGAAAAGAATGAGGAGTTTTAGAGGCCGGACCGCGCTACAATCATGCTACGATCATCGTCCATCTCCTGTAAATAAAACCATTTCTTCAAAACTCCTCATAACATTATTATGATTGTTATTGTTGTTGTTGTTGTTGCCTTGTCTGTACAGTGCTAACAGCTAGCTGAGAAAGAAAGGGCAGAGCCAGAAAAGAGCAATGAAAACAGCACACAGCCAGGTGCAAGTCGGCTCTGTGGCAAACGCAGCTGCAGATAACTGATGGGGTAGATGAGCGGCGAGGTTATTGCACGCAAAAGAACAATGCCACTTCTGTCAGAGGATAGCGCCAGAGACCAGACATGAGTGATTATTGTGGAGAATTTACCAGTTTATAAGGAGTCCCCAAAAACACAACACTTAAGCAAGGACTAAAACAGCAAGCGCAATAGTATAATTGTCCCTACTCGAGTCCATTCATCTATAGATTCAAGATGTACTACATTGTACAACATCACTAGACAGGCTTTTCTTGCTATCCAACAGGCGATAAGATCCATGGCCTTGTGCAAGAGTGACAAGGCAATGGTGATAACTTGGTCATAGCAGTCGCCTGAAAAAATTGTGACAGCCCATGAAAAGCCCTACACAATGCCTCATGTCCTCAAATGCATTAGAGGCTAATGAAGACAGCTCAAGGTATTCAAGAATTACAAACCCTTTGTGTGCATAATACAAAACATTGCCCAAAATTAGCAACTTATGAATGGTAGATTTTGAGACAGAATCGGATACTAGTTGAACTGTGCTAGAAATGAATCAAATATAGAATATTTTATAGTAGTTTACAAATAATGTGTAGCCTTTTGACAATTAATATCAAACAATTTTCACATCCAATCCTGATATTCATAAAATTAGAAAGTTTCTGCCACTACACTGCAAATGCTTTCATTCAAAGCACAAAGAGAAGAACTGATTATTTGCAGTGTCGTGCCCCTTAGAAATGTACGTTACGGCCAAGCCGTTTTTGTTGCAGTCACTTTGTGTGTGTGTTCGGTTATTCAGACTGCTGTTGTTACTTTCCGGTGATGTGGAAGAGAATCCGGGCCCTCAGGAGGAAATCACGACTTCACTTCTAGAATCCACGCGTAGACTTGAGACCGGGCAGGCGACGATTTTGAGCGAATTGAAAGGAGTGAAGGAAAAGCAGGAAGCAGCTTACCGTGAAATTAAAGGCCTAACTACGAGGGTTGTAAAGTTAGAAACAACCATTGCGTCGCTCAGTGGCGCCGAACTTTCTGGAACTTCTACGTCAGTGAATGCTGTTCGAGATGTGGAGGGTCAATTGTGGAATATATCGGCCAGATGTGAAGATACTGGAAACAGGCTTAGGCGGTCAAATCTTTTATTCTTTGGCTTACAGGACGATGAAAGGGAAGATTGGGCTGCGTCCGAGCAAAAGGTGATTGGCTTCTGCTCTGAGCACCTCAAAATATCGCTTACTAGTGATAGGTTCGAGCGTGTGCATCGTCTCGGTAGTTTCTCGGATAACAAAACCAGACCGATAATAGCTAAACTAGCTGCATTCAAAGACAAACAGTTAATTTTGTCCTCTGCACCTAAGCTCAAAGATACGACATACTCAATCGGGGAAGATTTTTCGCTGCGTACGCGGCAAGCACGGAAGAAGCTGTTAGACTTCGTGCGACCGCTCAAAAAGCCATTCAAGCTTTCTGTCGATGAGCTGCGCACAGGAAAAACAACCTATATTTATGACCATGTTACGGATTCTGTTGTAGAGTATAAAAGATAGCCACAAAAGAAGTATCTGCAAGATCACGCTCAACCCTCCCCACTACATCAGTTTCACGCCTCTCAATAACGCTATCTAACATCCGCAGTTTGATGCTCAAAACGGGAATACCTTTGTTCTTTTCTTGAAATGATTCAGATGTTGTCATTTTGACAGAAACCTGGCTACACCCCGACACGCTCGATAGGGAAATTTTTACAGACTACAACTTCAACGTCTATCAGCAAGATCGTGTGGCACGACGGGGAGGCGGTGTGCTGATAGGCATTAAGAAAGCTCGTGCTTCGTTTTCCATCCCTACAAACTCGTCTCTTGAGATAGTCTGGGCAGCATGCTTGACCCCAACAAAGAAAATATTTATTGGTGCTTGCTACCGCCCTCCGGTGACCGATCAAAATTTTTCAGACAACCTTCGTGACAGTATTCAAAAAGCTATGCACATCTTCACTTCAGATCACGTATACCTTCTCGGTGATTTTAACTTTCCGCAAATAGACTGGCTTTCCTTGTCTTCATCATGCTGCCACTCAACAGATTTTCTCAACCTTGTTTTATATTTCAATTTGTTCCAGGTTGTAAGCGAGCCCACTCGAGAATCAAATATACTTAATATTGTATTAACCAGTACCCCCGAAACCATAGAATCAATATCCTACCTAGATGGCTTCAGTGATCACAAATTGCTTCAGATAACACTTAACATCCCACTAGCTCATGCAGGGTCAATCACCAAAAAAATTCGTGACTTCAGCAGGGCTAATTACATTGATATGAATTCTGATCTAGAACAATTTTTTAATGAGACACTTTTGCCTAACTTTACTGATCGCACAACCGAAGAAAACTGGGCACTGTATGAACTGGGCACTGTAGGAACCAAATGTCAGCTATGATTGATCTCCACATTCCATTAATAACGATTACTAATGATACGACAAATTCTTGGTTCAATCGATCGCTACGTAGACTACGAAACACAAAAAAGCGCTTGTATCACGCCAAAAAGCATAGGTGTGATCCTTCATCATTCAAAAAATACAAAGAATTCCTTAAAACTTATACTAAAGCAATATGCGATGCTAAAAAAAAGTATTACGGCAACGACCTGCCCTCTCTCCTTCAGCATAATCCTAAAAACTAAAAAGTTCTGGCGAACTGTGTCCCCTGACCACGACTCCGATCACATTTCATTGCACGATGCTAACCAAACACCAGTATCGGACAGCGAATGCCCACTCATATTTAACAATTTTTTCTCTTCAGTGTTTACACGGGAAGATCATTCCAACATATCATTTGTACCTGAATATGACTGGCGCTTTATGGAACCCATTACAATTACTGCTGATGGCATTTCACGCCTCATTGCTAACCTAAAGGTACCTACATCGGCCAGTATAGATATTATCAATTCTAAAATATTACAAAATACCTCGTCAATTTCTAGTCAGATATTACCCTATTTATTCAACCAATCCCTAGCGTCAGGAAAGCTACCAGCTGACTGGAAGGTTTCAAAAATTGTCCCTGTGTTCAAAAGCGGTAACAGCCATTCACCCGATAATTATCGTCCGATTGCGCTCACATGCATTTGTTGCAAGCTACTGGAACATATTATCGCGTCTCATGTTTTCAGTCACATAGAATCTAACAACTTTTTCTTCTCTAATCAACACGGATTCAGGAAATATTTTTCTTGCGACACGCAATTATTGGAATTTACTACCGACTTACACTTCAGCATGGATGCCAATAAACAAACTGATTGCATGTTCCCTGATTTTTTTTTTAAAGCTCTTGATTGCGCAGCTCATGGTCGACTAATATCCAAGTTATCAGCCCTTAGACTAGACTCACTCACACTAACTTGGATCTGGAACTTCCTTTTTCACCGTCAACAGTTCACAGTGGTTAATAACTTCTTCTCTCCCCGTTGCCATGTATCTTCCGGTGTTCCTCAGGGAAGTGTTCTAGGGCCCCTTTTATTTCTGATCTATATTAATGACCTACCACTTAACATATCATCATGCATGCAATTATTTGCGGATGATTATATCATATATTGTACAATTACGTATGTCGAAGATTACGTCGCCTTGCAAAATGACCTTCACATTATTATGAAGCAAGATCTGGCTTATGTCCCTTAACCTATCCAAATGCAGGCTCATAACCTTCAGTCTCAAATGCAATAATTCTAACTTTACATATGTCTTGGATACTATACCTGTATCCCAAGTTCCATCATATAAGTACCTAGGCGTGCATCTAACACATGACCTTTCCTGGGTCTTGCACATCACCACCATTTGCGCCAAGGCTTCCAGAACTTTGGGTTACTTACGTCGTAACTTAAGAAACTGCCCGACCAATGTCCGTAGACTTGCCTACTTAACATACGTCCGTCCTCAGCTAGAGTTCGCATCATCAATCTGGTCTCCTCATCAAAAATATCTAATTTCCATGATAGAAGCGATACAAAACTGTGCTGCTCGTTTCATCTCACAAAAATACAGCCGTCATCTCCCCCCCCCCCCCCCCCGCATAACTCAAATAAAAACTGATAATACTCTCGAATCCTTAGACACCCGTCGTTCTGTCGCTATCGTTTGTTTGCTACACAAGTATATAAACTGCGCTTATCTTTCACCTTTACCCCTAGAATCCCCCATGCGCATGTCCAATCGATTAAATAACCATCACTCTTTCAAACGCATCTACGGTCACACACAAGCGTTCAACTCATCGACACTGACCAGAGCAATAACATTATGGAATGATCTTCCCAACGAAATCGTTTCAGTAACCGATCACACATCGTTCCGCAACCAAGTGTATCAACTTTATACATCTTAAATACTGTAACTATGTTTCGTTGTGATTATGTGGGAGTGTATTGTCACCTTTTTTTTTTTTTTTAGCGTACCAGTTGTTGTCGTGCGCTTATTACCTGCCCATTGAACAGGCTGTCTCCCCCTTGTGTATCTTACATTCTTGCGTTATCGTGCCTTTGCAAACAATAACCTTTTTGTAACTATAGTGTACTTGTGTCATGTTAAACTTTCTTTTATTTATTTGTACTATGTAACCACATTGTATTGTTTGATCTGCGTTGTGTTAAACTTGTGTTTGATTCAATCGCCCCCCTTACTCAATGTTCCTTACAGAACCTGTAAGGAAACTTGAATAAATAAATAAATAAATAAACTAAGTGATTTGCTTGTACAAACTCAGGGTTTTTCGGTCATGCATTATCACATAAAGTTTGGAAAGGCAGCCTTAGTGGCAAATTAATATCTATGAATACCTTCGCAACCAAACCAGAAATGCCTGCTATAGACAGCAATGCCAAAGTAAAAAAAATCACTCTGATCTATTTGGAACGGTCACTGCAGCAAGTCTAACTTAATTATGCTTTCAAGTATGTCGCTATGAAACATATTCATAGTTAATCTGATAACAAGACACAGCTGCTACATCTAAACTAGTACCAAGCAACACCCATTTCCAAATGTCATGTCCAAACAACAATTCATAATGAGTGACAGTGTTTAACTCAAAATGTCTCACTGGCTGAACAACCCAGCATGCTTAGTGCACAATTTCCGCTGTAGATAAGATGAATGTTAGTGCATTTTTGCTTCAATTTCCTGCTTAATCATGTGCAGTCAACAATGTAAAGTATTTTAAATCTATTAGAAAAATATTCCAATTTTCTAATAGTCACTATTCAATTCAAGGTATTAATCGAATAGTGCAATTTTCATTAGAAAGTTTTCAATATTCGCACACCCTTACCCAAGACAATTCCGAAATGTAAGGGCAGCAACAACACAGTGCAATTGAGAAATATGTAGAATATAACCTGCCCCACTACAGTCGCCGACTGATTTTCCGGACTCCAAAAATTCGGACATGCCCGATTATTCGGTCAGCTTCGCGGCACCGCCATTCTTCCCATAGACCATAATGTATAACAACTGCCAAAAATTCGGACACCTTGCAACCTCTCGTCTGATTTTTCGGACACTCCTTGAGCCAACTTGATCGAGAGCACCATGCACCGACTCTGACCGGTGCATGGTTCGACCACGACCTACTGTATAAGGGGCGACCTGTGCGTGCGGCGCTGCGCCAGCGCCGCTGATTTGCTTTTGCTTGTGTGGTTTTTTTTTTAGTTTTCCAAACCGCTGCCGCGAACAGTGGTGCTAGTGCTCACCCCCACCTACCCCAACCCCGTGGCCGGCCGCACGCACGGGCAGCAAGCATTTTCAGCGAGAGCACGGAAGGACGCAAACGCACGCGGGCGAAACAATCGATTAGCTGAGTACTTGGTGATCTGTTGGTGTCACTAGATCTTGATTACCAGATTCTATTTCAGTGACACTGTGATTCTCAGCCCCGTGGGCGCCGGCTTTCGCGTTTGCGACTTCTTCATGCACGATGGTTTACTTCTGCATACCGTTGTGAAAGTCAAGCGGCCGAGCATCAAGAGGAATTTCATTTCATGAGTTCCCCGTGACCGATATTAGAAACCAATGGTTGAAACCAGGACAAAAAAATATAAATTGGCTGGGGCTTAGCTAAGGTTAAGCGTGGATATCTCGAAGCGAAAAGGTTTGGTGATGCTTATGGTTTAGCTTATAGTTATGCTTCATGATTTAGCCTCTGATTATTCTTACGGTTTAGCTTATGGTTATGCTTTAGCCTATGGATATGCTTATGGTTTAAGTTATGGATATGCTTACGGTTTAGCTTATGCTTTATGATTTAGCCTATGGTTATATATGCTTACGGTTTCACTTATGGATATGCTATACGTGTGCCTTGTGTAGTGATGCAAATTGCTTATGAATGATATATACCATAAGTTATGCAGGATTATTAATCTTCTTTATTCGTCGTTGTTGGGCACATTGTCTTGCGATTTCTGTACAGCCATTAACACAGCTCTCTGTATTGGTATATCACTCTCCTCTCCTTACATGTTGAATGCGCACGCCTGTTCTCTGGCAAGCGGTTATAAAGTCGGCCTCGGCGATAAACAGGCGCTTGCGGCGAACATCAAACGACGACGCATAGCGTGCGGCAGTTGCCACCTGCGCCGACTACGAACACGCTTACGGAGCCAATTCAGACATAAGCCGGCTCGCGCGAAGCGCGGTGTTGACTAGCGTAGCGAAGCTTTTTGTTTCAAAAGCCCAACTCCAGAAAAGTGCTTAAAGTGTAGTGACTATCTGTGTGATGGCCCAATAAAGCGCCCTTGGAATTTTTCAAGCTAGACGTTCGCTATCATTTGGTAAAGTGACGTAAATAAATACGTCAATAACAGCACATTTTTACGATTGTGGCATGCACTGCAATTAAAACTACTCACGTTCTGTCGCGCTCTCAATGGCACGTCACTTCAGTGAACGTGCCGAATGCAGCAAAGGAACGCGTGGGCCCTGCAAAGCGGTATGTAGTGCGTTCATTGCGTCCGGCTCAGGACTAGCGAAACCTAAGGGAGAATGAAGTGCGGGCATGCTCAGACCTCGGCTAGCGCGGAAAGTGCGCGCCAGACCTTATTGGCACCACAGCACTAACCAACATTTTAGCAGACAATGAGGGGGAAAAAAAAGCTCTAAGGGATTACACTATTTCAATCCTAGCAGCCGCGCGGCCGCGCCTTCAAAGTAGTTTAAAATTTCATTGCACTGCACAGCGGAGATACCAAATATCTGGGGCATGTATCGCATGTATCGACGCGCATTTTTCTAGCCGAACCCTTTCAATAATGTGAAATGCCGAGTTTATTGCAGCTCCTCTGCGAATTTTTACCGTCATCGCCATACTCCTTACAGGGAAGCTGAAACACTTTTCGAAAAAAATGAGTTCTCTGTGGCATTCTACAGTTTTCAGTCCCCTGAACACGAATATCTGGTTCAAAAAGGGCGGAAACAAACGCAAGCGGCTGTTTTTCCAAGAAAACGCGCACCAGTGCCTCAGGGCATCGCGCGAACGCCGCTGTTGCCCGTGATTGGTCGGGGCCGCTGTGACGTCAATCACGGCAGTCGCTGGTCAGCGCCGCCGCACGCCGCCGTTTCAGAGCGTAGCACGCTGTTCTGTTCTGGCTTCATAGCTGAGTTGTAAGCATTATGAAACATTCTCGCTGTCTCGGACAGCTTGTATTTTCGCCGTACATGTTCGAACAGACAGCCGATACGGAAAACGATGGCGGCAATGGCGGTAACGGCGGCAACAACGATGTTGAGTGTGCCAACAGCGAGAGCTATTTGTGCACCTTCTCGCGCGTTGGAAATCTTAGCTGGTACGTATGTTTTTTTTTTCATGTAGCTGCACGTTCCAATGACGGGAGAAAAAATGTGCTAAAGTGTCCCTGGGAACTTGCTGCTGGAAGAATGCCGAAGCACTAACTTCTCATTAGATTGTAAACACGGGTGCAATTCCGCGATGTCAAGCACCTTGCCGCTGCTTGTCTAAAGTGCCGTGGTTTTTTTAGTGTTGATACACGATCGCGAACATAAGTGCCGCGTTTCAAACCGCGCACATGCAGTGCTTATCATACATATCCAGAGATGGCCAGAGGTATTATATGTGCAATATTCATACTATGGTTCGACGACTTTGCGATCGTGGCTCGATCAAGAATCGGTATGCGTGCTCCATGCTAGTGTTGACATAAAGATATTAGGCAGTTTTAGCCCCGCCGTGTGGTAAACACTATAACTGCAACCGTACGTCAAATGTCACTAGGCAAGCCTATACTCCATTTCATACCTCAGGTGCAACGCTGTGGAAGCTACGCACGAAGTCTGGTCCCTAAAATTTATTACTGCGCGCGTTTCCATCTATGCTTCGCAGCGTGCCAGCGGCGTTTGCTCGCACGAGCATGCACGGGAGCCTGCCGCGATGGGCAGCTTCACGAAAGAACATTTTACGAAAATCGCAGAAGAAAACAAACGTGAGCGGCGGCGGCGGCAGATCTCTTGTAGCGTCGTTCAGTAAAGCGCAGGACGGAAAGAGGCATGCCAGTACATGCCAGCACGCCGGTCCGGCAGCTCGGTCGCCGTGAATGACGTCACTCTCGCCGATTCTCTCCTCTGGCAACCACCTCACCCGGTGCTCCGGGAAGCGATGGGGGCATGTCCGCGGGGGTGATTTAGAAAGCGATTTCCGCCCTTTATATTAACAAAACGAAGAAAAAAATTCGGAACCGAAAATTATTAGGTCTGTTCTTCCCAATCCCAGCAATTCATGGAAATTTAAAACCGTTTCAGCTTCTCTTTAAGGCAGGGCCGGAGCGTTTCGGGCGTTGCTGTGAGGGTGAGCACTGGCGGCCTCTACCGGCGCGCTTGGTCCCTACCAACGCCTCCTATAGCTATATGCCTGGAACGTCGCTCTCTTTTCCATAGGGAGCTCTCCGCCGAGTGTAGCGACCATGCGCCGCAGGACGGCGCGCGCCACCGTACTAGTCCCCATGACAACCACAGCCGCTGCCGCCGAAAGCATCGCGGCTTCACGCCGCTGCTCCCCCGCTTTCAGGCCGGCAGTCGGGTGAGTGGCGCGCTGGAACCCGGCTGCTCTGCGACAAAATTTTGTGCGATGACAAACTAACGCGCGTCAAAAAAGCACATTAATGTTGCTCACACGAAGCAGTTATTCAGGGATATAAACTATGCATAGTGTTTCGCGCTTTTTTAAAGGGGATTTCGTTCACATGTTTTTCTTATTTCTTTTCTTCTTGCCTTTTTTTTTTCGTGCGGCTGCCCGTTTAAGAGCAGCCATGAAAAAAAAAAGTCATTGATAAATTCTGATGCTGTGATTTTTCATGAGCACTCTATCTAGATCAGTAATCGCTGGATTGGCTGCCTTGTTACAGGGAAGATAGGTCACCGTACGTGCGTCGATTGACGATACTAATGGAGTGGAGAGGAATATCAGCCTTATGTAGGATGCTTCTGGATAAAGCGATATAAATATTTAAGAGCTTGAAGCATGTGCTTCGCGCTGTTCCGTTTCCTAAGGCGCCAGGAATTATATTTACTCGAATAATAGCGCACTTAAGCCCGTGGTGAAGAAGACATGATCGAAAGATAGAACATATATACACAGCGCCTGTATACATTATTGATTCGGGGTAGGTTGAACGAAACACAAAACAAAGAAAATAACACTAAGTGCACATAATCACCCAGTTGTGATGTCACGAGAATTTAATGCACGGCCCAAAAATCATTCCTAAGCAGATCGCAGTGCTAGCTTAGCAATGTTCGAAACTCGACCACATTACTCGCACCTGCTTGTCATAAAAAGCACACGTTAATATAGTTCATGTGAGATATTCTTTTCTGGTTCATCACAAGCAGATGATGATGATTCCATGCACTTTGATGCAGAAAGTGGTTGGTGATTAAAGTGTGGCATGGCGCTTCGTGTACTGCCACACAACAAATGTACTAGAATTTTATTACTTTTCTCGACAGGGGCCTTTTCTCAAGAAACTTGATGACAGCATTCGTGTCGGTTTTTGCTAGCGCATAGTTTGCAAAAAGTGGCTTAATGAGCTTTCTTGCGATGAGTTCCCACAGGCCCTTGCGGTGGTCTGAATCGGTGCTGCCGCAGGTCAAGATGGGCAGACTCATGAGCTCTTGCACTGTCCTCTGCACGCATACTTCGAGAGGCTTCTCGACTGACCGTCGCTGAGACAGTATGCAGTCTGCAAATCTGCGAAGACCTATAAGAACTTTGACGACCTCCTCCGTCGGGTAGAAAAGGCCGCCGTGATCCTGTTGAGTGATGAGGCCATGAGCGGGAGCACTGCTCTTTGGTGCCTGAAGCATTGCAACGCAGTCAGCACAGGGAATGCTCTCGCTTACAGCTCGAACAATGAACCCTCCCATCATGGCCACGCTGGCAATGTCGGGGTTCGAGACAAGTGGTCTGTCTGACAAACAGTGCTCTCTTAGGCTCATTGCTGCTATGTTCAAAATGCGCTCGGCGGTGCCTGCGGTCGTATGGCGCTCGTGCTGAATTGGAAGAAGCTGCTTTGATGTGAAACTTGCCGAACTCTGCACATTGCTGCCACTGTAACTGGCTATGATGCCTGTTTTCAACATCTTTTCGAGACCGTATATTGTGGTCCTGACGTCTAGGGCATCATCTCATCCAGCACTACGCCGCAAGAATCCAAACATTGCCTCAATAGGATCACTCGGCATTTTGCGGGTAAGAACAAAGCTAAATTGCTTCTCAGTCAGCAGATGGCGGATGCAAGCAACATTTGATTCCGTTGTGAATATCAGAGCATGACACGTCTCCTTGCTGAAAAAGTTTTCACTCTTGCTGGCATCCCTCAGATCTTTGATGTACGCAATGAAAGCGTGTTCCAGCCAGTCGAGCCTCGGATCATCCACATCACTGAATGGACGGCAATCATCGTTGTTACAATGAATGTACTGCTGGCAATTGCTTATGTCCATTTGAGTAAACCATTTCTGCATCGCTTCCAGAAAGTGGATTAGGCCCTGCCGATGCAAACTCAATGTCCGCAGTGTGCCCTGCTTGGTCTTTCAAATATTTGAGGGCCCCAATTACTGCGGCCGACAGCAACTGCACGGCCAGCTTCACGCTCATCTTTTCAATATTGGACGGGTAGAGGTGCTTTCGCGTGAGGAACCTGATTGGCTTTACTGTTAAGTTCTTCTGCATTTTGTGCACCATCTTGAGGTACTTCGATGATATCTCTTTTTCTCCGCCGATGTCTTTCGCCAGAAATTGCGATTTCACATTTTTAATTATATGGCTCTGATCAAAAGCCAGAAAGATATGCTTAGTGAGATCTGCAGGGTGCGGAGCGCGTATACGCAGGACTCCATCACACAAAATTTGCATGGCTGTCACATTTATCTTGTGTTTATCTGTGACAACGCGGACGACATCGAAGCCGATCTCCGATGTTTCCTCGATAACATGGCGCATGACTTCTGCTAGTTGCTCCCATGTGCACCCCTTTGTGAAGAAATATCCGACAGGTATCTTGTATCGACCGTGGAGCCCGCAGAGCAAAAAGCAGAGGACAGAGTTTGCCTGGCACTCATTCTGAGAGTTTGGGACAAGGTGTTGCAGCTCCGCGCCCATGTTGACGCCGCCAATGAATGCGTCCCTTTGTGGTATTGTAGTTTCTGGCGAATTCTCATTTCGTCTATGATAAGTGAACAAACTTTTGACTGTGGCGTTCCAAGCGCTAATATTTCTGTTTCCAGGTGGCAATGAACTAGCTGAGTAAAGCCAACTTCTCCGGAAACCACACCGATGTATTTTTGGAGGGTCTTGTTGCAAGGCAACCTCAGCAGGTCTTCGGAGCGCAAGTACTCGTACGCCTTCGCTGACAAATTTCGGAGTACGATGCTATGTCGCAGCGTTGTTTCTGACCACTGTGGCTTTTTCTTTCTGTAGTTCTTTACCTGGTCAACGATTAGGAGTGCCTTTAAATTTTTTTTATCGGCATCGGACGTCACTTCTAGGAATGTACCAACGTGTGCTGCTTCTTTCAGCTTGAGTAGTTCCTGTTTGTACGATTCTACAGTCCTACTCAGCCTCTCATTTTTCGCTTTGATTGCTCGTTCTTTCTCGCGCCACCGCTTGCGCTGGACAAAATACGTTGAGGAATACAACTTCAATGGTGTCTCTGTCTTGTACTAGCGTTTAGCATGCACCATCCCTGTACGTGGTGCATTCAAGCTACCGGAATTCTCAGTTGTTAGATCATTCATCGTGGTTTCCTCTCGCTGAAGTTGAATGGCATGGCGCGTTGGCTCGGTTCCTTCAATGTTGCTCTCGTTACTTTCGTGCCCTGGAGGCGTGGCTGGTCCTTGATTTACTTCATTTGCGCATTCCGGTGGTTCGCAAGGCAACGAAGCACTCAAAGGGGCACGCTTACGTTTTTGCGTCCTGCCTTGAGGTTCCGTTCCGCTCTCGCTTTGTGCGAGGCACCGTGTCTGTTCGCCGAACACACCGGACACTGTCGTGCTCTCAGGTTGTGCAAGGTACGGTGTCCGTTCAGCAAGCACACTGGGTACTGTACCGGGTTTCAGAAGTCGCTTCGTGAAGTTCTCCTTGAAATCCGTAGGACGGAAGTGGAGGCTACACACAACAGAGCAGTCCGAGATAGTAATGATCGGCAAAGCGTCTCTTGATATAGCTTTCAGCCACTCTGTACGCAAAGCGTTTTCCACTGGCACCTCTTGGAAGGACACCCCCGGTTGCCTCCGTCCCCAACTTGACGGGCAGCCTGGTACGCAACAGCAACGCAGCGTTGCGCGTGTAAATCACTAAAAGTTAGTAAGGCGGACACACACATACAGTAAACACCCACCGGCTCTGTAACATAATTTTAGGCCCTGATGGTACTGAAATAAAAATACCGTCTCTACAGTAACAGACAGCGAGCAAGCATCACGCGAATGAAGGCAAAGCTGGCGGGCTTAGCAGACGAACTTACTGCCATTCGCCTGTGGCTCAGTTCCCGATGAAAAAAATTGTTTCAAGAAAGTGAAGTTTACTTTATTCAGCAATTTTTCATCTCGTCGCAGCGATAAGAAACGTCTCATGTGTGTCGTCGTCTGCATGCAGCAATGGTGAAAACGCACGATGTCGTCTGCTCACGACGCGCCAGCCGCTTGGCTGCCGACGTCGCTCCCGGTAGCTGCGCCACCGGCGTGTTTACAAGGGCTGGCCGCGAGAGGCGCTCGCCACCGTACCGAAAGGAGGAGAGTACAGGCGAGGGAAAGACAGCGCGTTTGCGGCTCACGTTCCAGGCATAGTATATTATAGGAGGCGTTGTCCCTACACAATGATCACGTGGTATTTCTTCGGCCGCGCGCTGCCGTAGGCGACCACGGAATGCGCAGGTCGCCCTTTATACAGTAGGTCGTGGGTTCGACTTGCTGAACGCCATTTTTGTTTTGAACGGAGCCTCCCTGCTGCCCCACGAAGTGGCGCTACTGGAAATCCCCGCTCATCATCATCGTTTCTGCCTGGTTCGATAGAGTGGCTCTACAGCAGTTCCGGTTTCAGCTTAGTACGCTACGTCAAGACAATCCAGCAGCTGATTTGTTTCTTCGAGCACGACGCTGCGAGTAGACCGCGTTTTTCGTTTGTGCGACTGGTGTCGGCACGGTGGTGTTTGCTTTGTGTGCTGTGTCGAGGTTTCAGTGATCCAACGCTGGCATACGTAAACATTGCGTCAAGGGTCTAATGGCGCCGACAGTGCCCACGCAGACTGCGCTGGTGAATGCCCGCAAGCGGGTGCCGGGAGGCCTAAGATTTGTCGCCTTCCGATGTGCTTCCTACTGATGCGGAAAATGTTCTGCCGAGACCTGCGCAGTGGTTGCATTGCGATTCCGGACACCGTCTCATTTGACAGTTTCACAGGTGCTGACACTGCTGTATTGACATACGCAGAACTCGACGACGGCGAGATCATTCGTCAGGTTTTTGCTGCACCGCCGGACGATGAATCTGAGTCGGAAGATGACGCACCATGTGCTACGCTGCCGTCGCATGCGGAGCATGTACAAGCAGTGACTGTGCTTTCAACTGCACGACCCTCTCCGAGATTTAGGCTTATCTGATTGCGCGTAAACGGAACAGCGTGCAACGGCGCATTCACGATCTCTTCAAGCCTACTGCCGAGCCCGAATAAGTGCGTGGAAATAAAGGATTTTATTTTTTTTTTCTTAATCTGCTTTTTCGGACACCTGTTTATTCGGACATTTCCGCAGTCCCCGTGAGGTCCGAATAAACGGTCGGCGACTGTATGTGGCTATCATCATTTATGAGAGTAGAGATAACAGCTGTCACAGAGGCAGTGCATAATCAACGAGTAGAGGAAGCATATGTTAACCTTAAGAAAATTTACAATCGAGAACGCCATAAATGATAACAGAGGTTTTCAGGCAAGGAGCCAAAAAAAAAGAAGTCCAATGTTATTCTCTGTGTGCTCAGGTTTGTAAGGATTACACACAAATCAACGGAGAATATCTTAGCAACCTGCATTTTTCATGTTGTATTGTCCAGTTCAGTCAAGCTGAAGGTACCTTGCAACTGACAGCTTGAACATGCAAGCACTGATGGTAGGTTGAAACTACGGTAATGCTCAGGCAAGGCAACAGGGAGGTCAGGTTAGAAGAGGGAGAGAGAAAAATACAAGAAATAAAAATGAAGTTGGTAGTGCAGGCCATGTGGTGTGAAAATTCTTGGCAAGAGCAAGAATCAGAATGAATTACCGTAGTTTCAACTTACCCTTGGAGCTTGCATGTTCCGTGCTGTCAGTTGCAAGGTATCTTCAGCGTGATTCCATGGTTAAATCTAGAGGCTAAGGCAGATTTTTTCATTTTTTTGGCAATGAAGCTATCTTTATGAAAAACATTGCTTTTTAGCTTAGTGCTATTTTTTGGATGGCCTATTTTTTTTATGAAAAGAGCAATTTTTTGTACTGCTTTAAAGGGACCACTAAAGGAAAGCAATAAATCAATTTAGACTGACAAAGTATTTTGTGAAAGATCTGTTGTCATTAATTACACAATAATAGGTCGCTTGCTACAATATAAAATGAAGCTCAAAGTTTGATTTTCTGAATTTCACCCCGAAATCGCCGCGCTGGTACATTAGTGTGACATCAGGGATTTGAAAGCATTTTTTCGTATTGCTCAGTAAGAGTTTGCAAAACTTGCCATATTAAGTCTTTGGCTACTTTGGAACACAATGTAGTCAATGTTTAGCGGTAAAAAATTAACTCGGCCCTGACGTCAACTTCAAGGATGGGTGAAGCGTGCCACCCCTTCTGGCTTACCAGGCGTCTTCTCATAGCAAGTGTGGTATTATAGCTACTGGCACAGAAGAAATGTCCCATTGAGGAGGAGACCTAATTTTGTCTATCCCACATCACAATGCGTTCCTTGCATTATGCTGAGGTGAATGAAAAAGTTGTTCAACATACAAATTCAAAAAGGCATACCCTTTCTCATTTCACTCACCCAGCAAGGATTTATGCTGCTTCCAATCAAAACGGCTTATGTCTTGCGGTACTGGAAGCTTTCTTCCAATTCTGGCCTCCCCACGACAACCAACAGCCACGCCTTCTGATGGACATCATTTAGCGACACCTTACGATTTCTTCAACCACAACACCTTAATAACATTTGCGCTGCGTCATTGGGCCTCTTCGATTATCAGCCCCCGAGTGTCCCGGCCTGCTTGGGACTTTTGCCTTGCATTTGATTTTCTCAAACAGTTTCAGAAGCTTCAACTACCAGCCTGAGAGCTGCAAGAATCGTGCTTGTTTTTCGCAGACCAGAAGGCGTGGACTGCCACGGACTCTACAAGCTGTCAGCAGATTTTTCTCGGGCCAGTACAAGCAGCTAGACACAACGGCTGTCGGAAAAAGATACCCGCAGCTTTTGCTGCCACATTGTGAAAGATTCCGTCTGTTACTGCGTACTTTGCACATTCTAGACGGCAAATATTGTGCACTCAGCTATCATGTCTGTTACATTGTTGCTTTATCTGCCATCATGCCAGCTTTTCATGAGTCGTGTAATTGCTGCAGCTTTAGTCTTCGTTCTTTAAGGTGGCAAGCACAGCGATCAGGCATACATGCTTGCTTTTCTTCATCCATTTCACTAAATCTGTCATGCTCCCTGCTATATGTACATCGTAAACAGGTGGACTTCACCTTTCAGGTGAGTGAAACTGGTGTGCGAGGAAGCATATTGTATTGGATGTGGCTATTTCACACTGGTAGCTGAGGTGGTATACAATCGGGGCTTTGCCGATTGCTGTTCACATATGTTGATGCCTTCTGTTGCCAAGCTAAAGCATTTCCTTTTTGACTTGCAGGATTAGTAGGCACACACTCTGTCCTAGAAACACATTGGGCATTTCATAAATGGTCTCATTAGCATTGAGTATATCAGCAGGCACTTTCTGGTGGCACGGCCACAATTTTTCTTTCGTTCGTGTGTGAACTTGGCTTTAATTTCGCAGGCAATGAGCTAGCTTAATTACAGCGGTCAAGTGGCACGAAGAGCAAAAGCACGATGTAAACTGCACATTGCGAGCCCGTTCTATGCACTCAGGCAGTAATTCCACTATGCAAGCGTTATGGTTGTCGGCAATGTGGCACCCAACACTGCATTCTCTCGGAGGCCCCGCTAATGAATTCGCTGGGTAGTGGGGGTGTCCACAAATAGCTAAGAGCCGATGACGGTAGCCAGGAGAGTGGCTTCTTGTCATGGTGCTTTTAAGTGAAACCTTGGACCATCCCGGACAGCTGGATCACGGGACGGTGACATGCCCTCCTGTCAGGTCTAGGCAGACCGAAAGCCGCAGACGGTTAGCGGCCAGTCTGGGACTGCACAATCGTTGAGGCCCATTGTTGTAGCAGCAGGATGGAAAAAAGTATTACTACAGGCTAATTATTGTTGCTGCCGACACCTTTGCACTAGTAAAAAGACAGAAGTTGGCCTTTGCGACATTATTTTTGTGTGCTGTAGTTGACCTCAAAGTCATGAGCTAGACACCGTGCGAGCTGCCATAAGCAATCGAGATAAGTGACGTGTAGAGTATTGGTGGGAAAAAAGCAGGGAAGAGATTGATATAACTGGAGTCATTAAGGGCATGGGTAACTCTACAATATAGAGACAGACATTTTAATTAAAGAAACAATCAAGAAGAAACAGGCAAAATGCTAAACATATATGTGAAGCAAAACCTCATTAGACCAAGCAGACTAGGTGACTATATATTTTTACAATAGTGCAGACATCTGTCCAAGCAGGAGGGGGCTACATGAGCAAATACAACAAAAAGTGAGTATACAGAGATATACAAGAGTCGCATAAAGTAAGAGTCAACAGAATAGTACATCAAGTAGGTGGTTGTAACCAGTAGGAATTTCTGGGGCAGGTCATGCCAATCATTGACTATTTTCGGAAAAAATGAGTACCTAAAACAGTTTGTTTGTGCAAATATTGGTTTAATATACTGGCTGTGTTTGAGGCAGGAAATTCGAGATGTGTCCTTCATAATATAGTCACACAGTTGTATTTCTAGCTTCTCATAGTAAAGCTGGCAAAAGAAATTTAATCTGCCAGTTTTTCTTTGGTCTGTTGGTGGTTCCGAGCTTGCCGTTTCCAGCATGCTACTAGGGGAATCACGTCGTTTGAAGCGTTTATAAATGAAGCGAGCGGCTAACCTTTGAATCTTTTCTAGTTTTGCAATATCTACCACTCTATGAGGATCACAAACGATACTCAAACATTCTATGAGAGCTGTAGCGTATGTTTTAGAGGCTTCTAATATTAATGAAGATGTGGAGTCTCACAATTTATAATTTAGAAATCCTAACTACTTCTGGGCTGCAGAGGGTATATTGTCTATATGAGGCAACCAGGATAGACGTGAAGTTAAAGTTATCCCCAAATATTTGCAGCTTTCTACTTTCCTAATCTTACTATCCCCCTATTGCTGAATGGACGAGTTAGGGCATCATATTTTCCTCTCGCTTAAGCACAACTTACTTTGAGTATAATGGGACAGGTGACTGCACAGTGAAACCTCATTAAACCGTAGTTGACCGGAGCTCGGAAAAAGTACATACTAAATGGTAGTACTGCTTAACCAAAATAGCAAGAGATCGCCCTCTTACCTGTCAAAAACAGAAATCGGAGAGAGTGTGATGAAAGGGGAAAAAGCATACAGTATTTATTCACTTCGCAGAACAAAAGTGTTATTTTCGTTTGATGCAGCGGCGGCATAGCAGCGACGACAGCGGCGTCAAATTTACTGAAGCTGCGAGTCAGCCTTTCAGTCAGCCCCCTCTTCTCGGCAAACACCCGCATGGCAGATTCCTCGTTGACGCTGCGTGTTCTCTATGCACGGGGCTGGTAGTGCTGCAGAAATCGCGGGGCGCCTTTTTCATTGCGGGATGCTGTTCTCGTCGTGACGATTGCATTCATGAGGCTGACGTAATGAGCAGCTTCTGCCACTGCCGGGCATTCCAAATGCCACACACCGTAGTCAACAGTAGATCCCTGTCGCGTGCCAGCGCCGACTTCGTGTCACGTTCGATAGCACGAAAGATGTAGAGCACCCAGCATCCTTTTTATCCGAGCTTTGCCATGATGCGAGTCTTTGTTTGCACGACGCCATAACGCTTTCTGGCACGGCGCCAGAATGATGTTGATGTGGCTTCACACGCAAACACACAGGGCACTTGGAGGCCATCCTGATCTCTGATGCATGTTCTGCCACGCTGCCCAATGGAGATGACGCACCGTCGTGTTTGCCAGACAAAAAGTAGAAACACTACGTGTTAACTGATACATACGCAATAAGCTGGTACAGTTTATGCGGATACAAAACACATGTTCAATGGCCGCTGAGTCGAGGATTTGAATTTACTACTTTTAAAATGAAATTACTGTTTAAGCAGGTACGGTTTAACGAGGTTTTACTGCATACTAAACCAAGTTGCGCTAAACAGAGACAATATTATAAGCCTTCATTTTGTACAAGCATTCTAGCTTTCAAAATTTATTTGTAATACATATATGTACTGTTTTCTTGTAATTAATAACCCTATTCCATGCAATGCACCATTCTGCCAACCTATTTTAAGTTTCTTCCAGAAAAAGCAGACCAGAGACAGTTTGCATAGTAGTAAAAATATTACAATCATCTGCAAACAATTTGGCATGTACCGGGAATTCCACAACTTAAACTAAATCATTAATATAAATATTAAATAGTACTAGACCCGGCATCGATCCCTGAGGTACACCAGATGTGACCCCCAAAAAATGGGAGCATGATCTATTTATTTCCACATACTGCTTACGACCAGCCACATATGAATTTGCCCAGTTTATGATCTGTAGGGGTATTCCAAGAAGTTTCATTTTATTTATTAGTTTTGAATGAGGGACTCTGTCGAATGTCTTGGAAAAATCTAAGAAAATAGCGTCAACTTGACCACCCCCATCAAGCAATGAAGCAAGCTTATGGAAATTGACTACTGTGTGGTTGTGGAGTATCCCTGTCTAAAACCATGCTGATTACCCGTAAGTATATTGTTTCATTCCAAAAAAACATTCAGGTGAGCGACTATGGTTTGAAGCTGTTCTGCATCAATGGAGATGCCAGTAAACATCATTATCATCATCATCACGTACACTTGTCTTTGGTGTACTGCTAAACAGCTGTGATACGTCCACGGGCAAGTTAAAGCTATCTAACGAGTTTATCTAACATGACAAATTGAAACCAGTACCCTGCAAATGAGTGAGGTATGATGTCTTGTGCCAAACGATGAAACACCTCTGAAGAATCTATGGAAGCATGGTATGGAACCCGCATCAAAAGTATTTAGACTTGGCATTAGAAAAGATCCAAAGCAGGGCACTCCGATTCATATACACAAAGTATTCAAGGTACGACAGCGTAACTGCACTTCGCACACAAGCAGGCATACCGACACTTGCTGGTCGGAGGAGGTTGGCCTGTTTGAAGTTCCTTTACCTTCTTTACCATGAACTGATAAACTTAAAAAAATCCGACTACTTGGTGCCCCCCTGACGTCACTCCAGTCGAACTAACTATGATAAATGTATCAGACCATTCTTTTCGCGTTGCGACACATTAAAATACTCATTTTTCCCTTCAACAATACATCTGTGGAATTCCCTGCCAAGTGACATCGTTTGCTCACAATCTGTGCATTCATTCGTGTCGACACTCGAATTGCACTTCGAGTCATTATCGGAATGATTACCGCATTGTGGTCGTCTTGGCTGAGCGTTCCTCAAAAGTTATCAATGACGTATTGCCATGCCCCAACTTCTTTCACACGCCGGTGTCCATCTGTTCTTTCGTACTTCTCTGCGCTTGGTTCTTGCGCACGTCTGATAATATACATTACACTTGACACTGTTTGTAAATTACACGGCACATCTAAATGCATTTTTTCCTGCATTAACTGCTTCTTACACTTTACATGGCTTACGCACTGTATAGGTTGTTTTTGTTTCCTTGTATTTACTTATTGCTGACATGGCACGTCGATTGTAACCATTGCTTTTTTGTTTGAGTTTGCTGCAAACCCCCTGTATAACAAAGCGCCTGTACTGTTTGTATGTCCACTCCTGTATGAGCCTCTCAAGGCTTACAGTATTGATAAATATTTATGCAGTGCCTGCCGTGATTTATCGCTCACGGCCAACGCCGCGGACGCCGACGCCGACACCGACGCCGACGACACCGGCTTTTCTGCGACGCGAGCTCCTTAACGCTATCGCGTTAATAAATAGCTACCATGCCCAGCGCAACGCTATTTCAAGAGCACACCAGAGGACACCTATAAACGAGTGCACTTTGTGTGAACCGTTGGACAGTGCACCTAGTGTCAGTTGTAAAGGTTTTTAGTTTATATAGCCCCCAACTAAGACCTCCATGCGGTTTTAAAAAGCATAAGACACGCTTTTTACAGCAGAAGTAGTCATTACATGCAAGGCATTAACATGTACAGCACAAACATATGTGTCACATGCCTCATATCTGCTGCCAAAAATTACAGGTCTGCGACGCTGTAGTTGAGCAAATTAAAATATTAAATGCTTTTATACTAGCAGATTCACTGCTGCCGAACCATAGTCTGGTTATAAAGAAAGTGGAATAAAAAACAATGTGCATAATTTAAGCAACAGAATTAAATATTGTATTCTGTGAGAGCTGGATGTCTTGTTAGGCTAGACTGTGTGCCTATCTCTTCGTTCTGGCAACATTATCCACTTGTGTCAATTGCCGGATGGCCTTAAAGGGCCCCTCACCAGGTCTGGACATTTTGAGCTGACAAGTGTAGTGCATGATTTGCGTGCCAATGATCGTGCCTGGTAGGTATTACATCCCTGCGCCGTAGAAAGAGCTTACATTTCAAACTAAACACCATTTGCCCTTCTCCTTGCAGGCGCGCTTCACTCCCAGCCGGAGAGTCAACGTCAATCATACACGTGCGCCTATGTATATGGCAGTGCTGTGATGTCACTCACAGTGAACGTGCCTTCGAGAATTATTTAAGGTAGCATGAGTTATTTGTTCAATCTGTTGCTTCAATAGATGAATTAAAGTTTCAAGAAATAATAAAACATACAGACCAAATGTCTGTGTGCTAATGTTTTACTTCATATCGTAGCAAGGGAGATGTACTTTCGTTTTGTCTGCTTGTTCCCACATAGTGCAGTCACGCACGCAGAGAACGAAACTGTCCTTTCCTACCATGTTTCAGTGCCGCGATCATTTCCTTTCATTCTTTCGAGTCTGCCTCAGTGTTCGTATTGTGGCACCGACTTAGACCGTTATTCAGGTGTTCTCGCAGAGAGCGTGCAAAATCATCCACTGCGTGAAACAAGACAAATGCAACAGCTCCTACACACAGAACTGTCACCAGAAGTGCCCCACTCAGCAAAAACACAAAAGGAAAAAGAATTAAGGCAGGGCTTGTCATATATACGGCATGCAATCCTTCAGCTCCAGCATCGAAGAATGCAGGGAAGGAATTTCGCTTGCAGAGGCTAGACGGGGCACGTGGAGATATGTTTATGTTGGTGGTGGTGCTCGCCTCCTCAAATCATGGGTTCGTGGCACTTCAAATATTTCTATCTCTACTACTAATGGACTAATTTGAAGAATTATTGTGGTTGAACACTCCTTAGAGGGTATTTAACAACTTCCCGCATATAACCAAAATTTGCTATGTGGCCTGGCGAGGGACCCCTTTAAAGGGCCCCAAGCAACCTCCGACATTTTTTATTTTTTTAAGCATTTCAAATAAATGCGCGCATCGTGTAGAGAATGCAGTGACCATCATCTCTGGCATAAATGCAGCAGCACAATGCACCCAGGAAAACCTCAAAGATCAATCCCGTGCTCCTCTCTAGTGCCTCCTTGATGTGTTGTGATGTCAGCAGGGTTAAAATCAAATTATGGGATTTTACGTGCCAAAACCACTTTCCAATTATGAGGCACGCTGTAGTGGGGGACTCGAGAAATTTCAAACACCTAGGGTTTTTTAACGTGCACCTAAATAGAAGTACACAGGTGTTTTCGCATTTCGCTCCCATCGAAATGCGGCCGCCGTGGCTAGCATTCGATCCTGCGACCTCGTGCTTAGCAGCCCAACACCATAGCCACTAAGCAACCACGACGGGTGATGTCAACACAGTGCTCCAGGCAATATCACCAGGGGTAAAGACCAAGTTGCCTTTCTAAAAGCTCAGGAGCCTTTCTTCTGGTATGCGGATGCAACCTGTAGCATTCACTGCACTGCCTATAGTTGGTGAGTGCATGTGACAAGGGGGAGGGTAGGGAAGGAGAGCTGGAAGCAGTGGTGGCTGCATTTTAATTCAGGAAACACCTGTAGCCTTGCTCTTATTGCACCACTTCAAAAATATTCTTGTGGCTACGTGTTCACAGTCTAGTACCCAGCAACCAACACGTAACTAATTTTCGAGCTCAGGGGGATCTGGGACCCTTTAGAGCATGTGTGCGGCCACGAAGCAGGTGGGAATGTTTGGGCCAACCGGACTTGATTCAGATGGAGCATCATATGCTGGGCATAAAATTCAGTAAAGAATAACTGCAATTTGGATTCCCAATAAAGTCTCAGATTTTCTATTGCCCAGAATTACAACAGCAATATACTTAATGGAAAAGCTGTAATGGCTGCTTTCAGTGAGTCAATGCCATCTGTGCATCCTGATACTAACTAATAGACAGACACAATATTTCAAGACCTCACAAAAGCGTTTGATAAGGTTCCACATCAATGACTATTGCTTAACTGTATATGGCAAATGTGATATCTCGCAATGGACTGAAGCATTCCTGTCACCACAACAGTTTGTCTTTACTGACAGCAGTACATCTGATTCCCAGGGCATTCCTCAAGGATCGGGCCTCTCCTCTTCTTAAACGAGTTACCACTGCATGTATCCTGCAATATTTGTGTGTTTGCACAGCATTGTTCACAAAACAGTTACTAACATGTGTGGCCAAATATCCCTTCAGGAAGATATTACAACAATGGTGCAATTGCTGGCTAATGACACTTAACCCAAATAAATGCAAAGTAATGGTATTAGTAGCAATGGTATTAGTAGTAGTAATGGCAAGGTGGGCTCTGTTGCTGTACCACAATGCAGACAAATAACCCGTTGCTCTCCACCACACAGGTGCTCATGGTTATCATTACCCACAAGCACCTGTCCTCACGGTGTGGGGAAAGGACACAATATTCCTTTTTATAATTTTTTTTTCACCTGCAAGCTGCGACTTGTGGACTCAATAGAATTGCACGTTTGAAAAGTCGGAAACCGAAGTGAAGAAGGCAAGCTGAGAGCAGGTGGTGGCACGGGAGCTGGAAGGAAAAAAGAACAAAATGAAAGAAAGGAAGTGATAGGTGAAGAACGTGCGGAGGAGCTCGAGTGGCGAAGCCACGGTGGTAGCAGATACAGTGCAATGCTGGCAAGAGCTCCTGCCATTGTTCCTGCTGCAGCCGAGTGACCAAGGGCCAGATGCGGAGGCCTGTTTCGGGACCAAGGACCAGGCCTGCTGAGCGGCTCCTGCCAGGGCACAATTGCTGAGGGCCGTTCCTGGTCGAGGCCTACTGAAGTGCTGCCCGCGTGGGTCGACCCTGGGTCGCAGTTCTCGTGAGTTGCAGCCAGACATTGCAACGGTGTCCTCAACATAAGCATGCACCGCATACGGTAGCACAGCCGTGTGCCGGCGATGGTTCCAGCCACAGCAACCGTGCCACCTCTGCCTCGGCTCGCCTCGGCGACCATACCGCGCAACGACAAGCGAGCTGTCACGGCCCAAACTGTGGGGTGGTCTTTTGAACTCTTGACGCGCCGAACGTTGGTGTAGGACTGGTTGTCTTAACTCCCTGTCCTTCTCTGTGGACTGAGCGTCGCGTACCTCTGCTGCGCATGAAGCTTGATCTGTGGTGCTGTTTTGTTTTCCTTTCCTTTCCTTTTCTTTGCTCATCATTTGTGTGAAAGATAAACATTTGTTTTTGCCTACAAGCACTTCTTGGACCATCCTTGCTCGTCCTAAGACACACAAATTAGTGACGAACATCCAAAATCATAACAATTTCTGGCATCCGCGACAGGATGAAGCTGTTTCTATTTTAGAGCCTCACATTGTATGCAGTAGACGAAAATGAAAGAGAATGCTAGTGGAGCTAGGGAAGGAGATGGGGCTGAGTAGAGAGGTGTTTCAGGCATGAGTGAGTGCTGAGCAGAAGGAAATGCGGGACCAAAGAGCGAAAGAATGAGACGACGTGCACATAGAAGCACACGCACGGAGGCTGAATGAGCCCTCCTTGAGGATGGACGTTGAGCTGCAGAGGTGCAGCGTCCCAATACAAGTTCTATAGGCGATGGCACAAGTGGTCAGAATTTTCGCAGCCTACACTAGATGATTCCACCCTATAGTGAGGGTAGAGATGAATTGGATGCGTGTATAGTGAGATTTGAGAGGGTGACCACAAGCCAAAGTTGGCCAACAAAAAAGTGGGCCTTGTCGCTAAGTTTGTGTCTCACAGGAGAAGTGTTAATGGTGGTAGGATGCATGTCTACTGAAGACTCTGCGGACTATGCAAAGCTGAGGCAGACACTGCTACAACGGTTTCGTTACACAGAAGAGGGATACCGCATGAAGTTTCGGGATGTCCGGCCCGAAAAAGCTGAGACAGGATGACACACAGGCTGCCTCTTGGGTTACTTCGACCATTGGCAAGAGCTAGCGAAGACGTTGAAGACTTATGAAGTACTACGAGACAAGATGATGGCCGAATAGTTTATAAGACGGTGTAACAAGAAGTTGGCTATCTCTCTGAAGGAAAGAGGATTTCGTAATCTGGACACGCTGGCAACGACGGCAGATCAGTACTTGGAAGCCCAGGGAATCATGAATCTTGCTAAGCGGAAAGAAGAAAAGGGGAAGCCTATGGTCGCTGGTAAAGTGGATACTACAAACGAAAGCAAAGGAAAACCACTTTGCTTTCTTTGTGACAAGCATGGCCACAGTGCTTCAGACTGCCGGACCAAATCCCGAGCATCAAAGTCGCCATTGTGCTGGACGTGCAAGAAGACAAGACACAGATCCGATGGTTGTCCCTCTGACTCTGGAAAACGAGGGGAAGCATCATGCTCTCTTAGGATCCAAGAATGCCTCCACCAATACATGCCTCATATGTCTCCGCCAATACGATACTTTGTTAAGGCAATAAAAAAATAATTTTTTTCATATCGACCTTCTTGGTATACTTCGTGAAAACCCACAGAAATTTTGGAAACTTCTACCTACAAACTGCAGTGCTTCTCACAATATAACTTTGTCATATCCTGATGGATCCCCTGTCTCTACTGATCATCGATCCGATGTCACAAATTCTTATTTCTCTTCTGTTTTCACTCAAGAACCCACCTTAAGTAGTAGTACCCCTCCTGACTGCAACTTTTCCTGCATGCCTTCAATTGACATCACATCTGAGGGCATTTTGGCCCTGATCGATAATATCAAGGTCTCCAGTGCTCCCGGTCCAGATAGCATTCCCGCTAAAGTCATCAAAAGCCCTAAGGTGCTTACTAGTAAAATTCTACAAATCATCTTTACGCAGTCCATAGCTATCAGTACCATTCCTAACGACTGAAAGTTAAGCAAGGTTGTTGCGGTTTTCAAAAGTGGCGACAGAACTGATCCCTCGAATTATCGCCCGATATCACTCACCTGTATTACCTGCGAACTTCTTCAACACATAATCTAATCTCATGTTGCCTCTCATCTTGAAGCTAACTCTTTCCTCTTCTGTAACCAGCATGGCTTCCGACCAGGTCACTCATGTGAAACTCAACTCTTTAAATTCACTACTGATCCTCCATTTAAACGTTGATTCTCTTTTCCAAACAGACGTAATTTATCTACTTTTCAAAAGCCTTTGACCGTGTACATCACGAATGACTAATGATCAAAGTTAGCAGCTTGTGTCTACATCCTCTAATCACATCCTGGATCCGGTGCCTCCTAATTGGCCGATCACAGTTTACAGTGATTAGGCACCGTCACTCTACAGTCACCGAAGTATTATCTGGAGTACCGCAAGGTTCAGTCCTTGGACCCCTTTTGTTTTTAATTTTTATTAATGACCTCCTCCCTTCTGGTATTTCGTCATCCATCCGGCTCTTTGCCGATGACTGCGTGTTGTACCGCCGTATAATTCATACAATGATCAGTTGCTTTTACAGCGTGACCTCACTACAATCGAAAAATGGTGCACAGAGTGGCTCATGCAGGTAAATGTAAAAAAATTTAAGTTCATGCGCGCATTGCGGGAACACGCTCTCATGTCGTACTCTTACTCTTTGCATTTATTGAGCTGGTTCAATCATACAGGTACGTACCTCAGTATCATCTTCACTTGCAAGCTTACATGGTCAGAACATATCCAAAATCTGGTTACTGCCACTAATCGATCCCTCAGATTCTTAAGACGATCACTATCATCATCGCCCCCCTGTGATCCGTCAACCAGCATATGAAACATTCATCCGTACTAAACTGAAATTCGCGTCGGCAATATGGAATCCCAATCAAGCGTACCTTGTTGAGCTACTGAAAGCCATCCAAAACCGCGCAGCCCGGTTTATTACATCCCAGTACGACTATCGGCTAAGTGTTAGAAACATTAAATCATCCCTCCAAATCCAATCATCAGCACATCGCCGAAAAATCGCGTGCTTATGCGTCTTTCAAAAGCTGTATTACAATTTCCCACATTTAGGTGACACACTTCTTTTGCAACCCAACCGTACTTCACGCCGTCTTTCAAACAACCTCAGTCTTCAACGTCTTCACGGCTCTACTAAATCCTTCAACAGCTCTTTCTTGCCGGTAGCTATTGCAGAATGGAATAGTTTACCTGACCATGTAGTAATCGAACGAAACCCTAACAAGTTTCGAAACATACTAACGAACTTTCCGAGTACTGATGCTTAACGTACTTGATTTATTTTTCCTACATTGCGCTTGTTTTTTTAGTGCATTGGTTATCACTTCTTGAGTTTGACAGTCATTTCAGCACACTTTCTTTACCCTTCTCAATGTTATTGTTATTGTTTCTCACTTCTGTCATGACTGTTTCTAAGTTCCTTTTTCTTATGTATGCTCCCCCCCTATGTAATACCCCAACAGGGGCCTTTAAGGGTCAATAAATGATGGTGATGAAATGATAATGAAGGAAGTGCAGCATGAAGAGTTAGTGGAAACTGGACATCAAAAAGAAAAGGGTAACACCCAGCCATGACATTTGTGACTGTACACTAAGCAATGCGACTTGCGATGGCGGGTCGAAGCAGATGCTGACAGCAAAGGGTAGGAAAATTAGTTACCATAGACTCAGATGCCACGATGTCAGAACCATTGAGAAATACTATGCCATGGCACCTGCTGTGACCATCAAAACCCATATACCGTGGATAATTCAAGCATGTTTTCAGGCATTTGAGATATACTAAATGGATTTAATCTGACTCTACCGACATGCCTCGCGCTGACTTTCTAATAAGAGCCTCCCCACCCCCCACCCGCCCCGGTACACACACACAAAAAAAGATTGCAGTGCTAAAGGAAGAGAAAAGGTGGTGAGAAGGTTTACAGTCTCACACAAACAATAAATAAATAATGTCTTACAAATAACGAATTCACCTCTGCCAGTGCACAACATTCCCAGGCTTGGAGTGATGCCTGTCACCGGCAAAAGATGCCGAGAGCAAGTGGTGCTACATTAATCTAGATACAACCAAATTAGGAAGGTCCACTAAGCTTCAACAAGACAGTTCCTCACCAGAACAGGAATTGGCCTCCCTGGTGCAGTATTCGGCCACTCCCTCCCAAATGACTCACTCAATTACCCAATGGCCCTCAGTCCCCAGCTGCTGCGGAGCACCTTACCAAGGCGGCGGTCAGACCTGTAACGCAGCAGAGGGTGCTAAGAATCTCTGGGTCTGGACAGGCTGCCAATGGAAACTGACCCTTGCAACGTTTAACACCCGAACCCTCTCAAGTGAGGCTAGCTCAGCAGGACTCTTTAAGGAACTATCAGACATTGTTTGGGATATCATCGGCCTTAGTCAGATTAGAAGAACTGGTGAGGCTTATACATTGCTGAATAACGGACATGTCCTCTGCTATAGAGGTCTCCTAGATAAGAAGCAATACGAGGTAGGATTCCTAATCCATAAGGACATACCGGGCAACATTGACGAATTCTACAGCATTAATGAGAGGGTAGCTGTAGTCGTAATCAAACTTAATAAGTATAGATTAAAGGTAGTACAAGCCTACACTCCAACATCCAGTCACGATGATGAAGAAGTAGATCAGTTTTATAAAGATGCTGAATTAGCAATGAGAAAAGTGCAAACTCAGTATACTGTAGTCATGGGCCACTTCAATGCAAAAGTGGGGAAAAAGCAGGCGGGTGAACAGGCAATTGGCAATTACGGTGTCGATTCTAGAAATGCTAGTGACGAGATGCTGGTAGAAGTCGCAGAAAGGAATAAGCTGAAATTAATGAACTTTTTTCAGGAAACGTAGCAACAGAAAATGGACCTGGAAAAGCCCTAATGGTGAAACAAGAAATGAAATTGATTTCATACTTTCTGCTGATCCCAGCATAGTGCAGGATGTTCAAGTAATAGGTAGGGTAAAATGTAGTGATCATAGGTAAGTGAGGGCCAGGATCCACCTGAATTTAAACAGACAAAGAGTAAAACTGGTCAATCAAAAACAGGTCAACTTAGGGGCAGTAAGGGTAAAAGCAGATAAAATTTAGGCTGGTACTTGCAAACAAATATGCAGCCTTAGAACAGAGAGGTGATGATGATGACATAGAGATAATGAATGAAACCGTAACGAGGCTGGCTTCAGAGGCAGCGATTGAAGTGGGAGGCAAGGCACTAAGGCAACCAGTAGGCAAGCTCTCCCAACTAACAAAGGACCTAATAAAGAAACGACAAAGAATGAAAGTGTCCAACTCAAGAGATAAGATAGAATTCGCGGAATTGTCAAAACTGATCAACAAGGCGAAAATAAGTGATATGCGAAACTATAACGTGAGAAAGACTGAAGAAACCGTAAGATATGAATGGCAGCCTGTAACCAGTGAGAAAGAAACTTCGCATAGGGCAAAGCAAGATTTATGCAGTGAAAGATAAGCAGGGTAATATGATCAGTAATCTCGAAGGTATAGTAAAAGAAGCGGAAGAATTCTATACTCACTGGTACAGTACCCAGAGGAGTCAGGATACCTCAATTAGAAACAGTAATGAACAGGATACAGGAACTCCTCCTATAACTAGCAATGAGGTCAGAAGGGCCTTGCAAGACATGAAATGAGGAAGAGCGGCAGGAGAAGATGGAATAACAGTTGATTTAATCAAATATGGAGAGGACATAATGCTTGGAAAACTGGTGGCTCTTTATACAAAGTGTCTATCGACTGCAAGAGTCCCAGAAAACTGGAAGAATGCAAACATTATACTAATTCACAAAAAGGGAGACGTTAAAGAATTGAAAAATTATACGCCCATTAGCTTACTTCCAACAGTAATATACAATATATTTACCAAAATACTCTCCAATAGAATAAGGGCAACACTGGACTTTAGTCAACCAAGTGCAGGCTGGCTTCAGGAAGGGATACTCTACAATAAATCACATCCACGTCATTAATCAGGTTATCGAGAAATCCGCAGAATACAATAAGCCTCTCTATATGGCTTGCATAGATTACGAAAAGGCATTTGATTCAGTAGAGATACCAGCAGCCACAGAGGCATTACGTAATCAAGGAATACATAACGCTTACATAGATACCTTGGAAAATATCTACAGAGGTTCTACAGCTACCTTAATTCTACACAAGAAAAGCAGGAAGATACCCATAAAGAAAGGGGTCAGATAGGGAGACACAATCTCACCAATGCTATTCACTGCGTGCTTGGAAGAAGTATTCAAGCTATTAAACTGGGAAGGCTTAGGAGTAACGATCGATGGCGAATACCTCAACAACCTTCGGTTTGCCAATGACATTGTTCTATTCAGCAACAATGCAGACGAGTTACAACAAATGATTGAGGACCTTAACAGGGAAAGTGTAAGAGTGGGACTGAAGATTAATATGCAGAAGACAAAGATGATGAATAGCCGGGCAAAGGAACAAGAGTTCAGGATCACCAGTCAGCCTCTAGAGTCTGTGAAGGAGTATGTTTACCTAGATCAATTACTCACAGGGAACCCTGATCATGAGAAGGAAATTTACACAAGAATAAAAATGTGTTGGAGCACATACGGCAGACATTGTCAGACTCTGACTAGAAGCTTATCATTATAATTGAAAAGAAAGGTGTACAATCAGTGCATTTTAACGGTGCTAACACATGGGGCAGAAACTTGAAGACTGTCAAGGAAGCTCGAGAACAAGTTAAGGACTGCCAATGTTCTAATTGATATTAAGAGAAAAAAAATAGAGCTGGACAGGTCATGTAACGTGTAAGTTAGATAACCGGTGGACCATTAGGGTTACAGAATGGGTGCCAAGAGAAGGGAAACAGTGGAGGATGGCAGAAGACTAGGTGGAGCGATGAAATTAGGAAATTCGCGGGCGCTAGTTGGAATCGGTTGGCGCAGGACCAAAGTTACTAGACTAGCTGCAGTTTTAAAACTCGGCGCCGTTGCGTGGAACCGCCACCCGCCCACGCCTTCGTGGCGCTGCAGTCGCGCCCGGCTTCACTTCCTCTCTAGCCGGCTACGCGGGCGGGCCAGATTAAGCACGCGGTGCAGCGTTGGTGTATTCTGTGGTTCGTTGTTGACAGCGAATTTCAGCAAGCAAGTCATCTGTGGAACTGCAGCCTTCGCCGAGTTTCTTAAGAATATCAGCAGACGATGCCGACGTGCTGCGTACCTGGCTGCATAGGCCGCTATAGGAACGATGTCAACAGTTTGGCGCACCACTTTTTCTGTGCTCCCAGCAATGCGACGCTTAGTTCGGCGTGAAATAGAGCGATTCCTCGTGCCGACCGGGAACTCTCTGCGAAATCAACGGCACGCGCTCGTGCCACTGCTCCCGCGTTCGTCGTCATCTTCCACAGCTGGCTGCGTGGCTGTTCATCTTTCCAGCATAGAATTTCACTTCACTTCTGTCGTCGTAATGGGGAGGCCGCGTTTACGGGGGTATGAGCCATTGCTTAAGGGAGTATGAGCCACTCATGGTCTTACGTAACGGAAAGATTTAATTTTGAAGAAATTTAATTTAGAAGAATCACAAGCGGCAAATCGCAAGCGAAGGCTGCTAACCACGCCGCTGAGCAAACTCGAGACATCGAACGCAAGCGACAACTGTGGACTGCGGGCATACCGTCAGTGACGTCGTTCTCTCTCGCAGCCGATTGTGCGTGTAACCTCATAACTGAGAAATACTTTAATTAACCAACGGGATTAACCCAGTGATCAACACAGGGGCCGCAAGTTTCAGCTTCACTGATTAAGCATCTTCACGGAATGAAAAATCCAACTTCTTTCTCCTTTTTCTTTTTCTTTTTTTTTTCTGTGACTTGTATGTACAAAGACCGACCTCATCTTTCTATTTGTAGCGCTTCTTTGGCGTGGTGAGAAGCTTCGGTGGGGTTGAAGATCGTCCTACAATCACGCACTTTGGCCAGATATTCAGGCTCATGAGCCTAAACTGCGCGAAACGTTAAGACGACAGGATGAAACACACGACATTTAGAAACGCAGCTTCTGCGCTTCGCTGTAGCGTTTCTTCCTTTCGTGCAGTTCACCCTTCTTTCAGTATTAACAAACTGGCACAATAAATCTTATTGCTGTAGGTGGATACGCCTTTCTCGTGGTATCACCAATTCGGACAAGGGAGAACGCCAGCGAGCGTGAAACACGCGAAAACTGCCCGTCCGCACGAGCTCAAGGCTGTGACGAGGCGTCTGCAGTGGTGCCCGATGGAACAGCGTTGCCCTCTGGCGGCTGTCACAAAAGTGGCGACAGCAGCTGTAAGCGCGCGGGCGGGGAGTTTTACAACTGAAGCTAGTCTAATAACGTTGGCGCAGGACAGGGGTAAAACAGGCAGCGGCGGCGGCGGCTGCTTGCTTGCTGATGATGATGATTACAGGATACCGGATTGTAGTGAAACGGTCGTTGGTTCCCAACTCCAAACTGACCAGTAGCATCCACACTATTTGCTTACTGGACTGGTCTACAATGAGTTTACCAGAAGCAGAAGTATGTATTGGTTCTCCACTCTTCAAGGGACACTTTTTTGCTGTTTGTATGGAGAACCCGTTATATAAGTTGTGCTAGGCAACATTACAGGAGTACTTTCAGATACACCCCATACCCAGAAGCTGGCACAGCGACCTCGGTCCGCACTGGTCCTCACGGATCAGGTTACCCATCAAGACGAAAGTGAATGCATAACTTCACTGAATAGAGGACGGAAAGAGAACATGTTCACAGGTGTAGGAAAAGAAGGTAAGCAGCAAAGAGAACTGTCAGTTCCATGGATTAACCCATTGGACATCAGCCCGGAAGAGCTGCGGAGATTACAGAGCACCGATCCCATGCTAGGAACTTGTTTCGCAGCATTGCGGAGTAAAGTCACATCCAAGAAATTAGCAGTTACCGAGTTTGTGCTGATACGTGATCTCTTCCGGCGATACCACACTGTAGAACGGCGAGACTTGGAGCAACTTGTGGTCCCCAAGGATCTCTGGAACACAACGACGAAAATGGGACATAAAGGTGTTCTGTCTGGTCATCAGGGGCAAAGAAGGACTGCAAACCATGTCCTTGAAGAATTTTATTGGCGTGGTTTACAGGCAGATGTCACACGTTTTGTAAAGTCTTGTTACATATGTCAAAGCACAGTACCAAAACACCTCATTGGTTGAATCCCTTTGGGAAATATGCCCATCATTGACGCACCATTTCAACATGTCGCTGTCTACATTATTGGCCCCCTATCTCCAACTTCATCTAAGGAGATACAGATACATGCTAACGATGGTAGACTTTGCTACGCATTTTCCGGACGCGGTAGCACTACGAAGCATTGAGGCCGAGTGGATGGCGGAAGCGCTGTTAGAAATGTTTTCCCAGGTTGGAGTCCCACGAGAGATAGTGAGCAACAGTGAAAAGTCATTCACATCCAACCTTATGCAAGAACCAGCGCGACTATGTTCATTTCGTCAACTTCCCACAACTCTCTATCATCATCATCATCATCATCGTCATAATTTATTGGACCCTTAAGGACCCTTTACAGGGTAATACATAAGAGGGGGGGGGGTCATCATAGACATACACAAGTCAAAGATGTTACAACATGAATGAATTGAAATAATGCAGGTTAAGTAACGCAGCAAAACAAAATAAGAGTACAGGCGACTTCAAATGCAACAACACTTGGAATGAAAGGAGAAATCGTTCAATTGTAATTTCCAAAATGTGAAAGCAACCGCTCTTTAAATTTTTCAGGATCATGCTCCATGGCAATTGCATCTGGGAGTTCATTCCATTCCTGGATTGCTGTGGGTAAAAATGATTTATTGAAGGCAGAAGTTGATCCATACAGGCGCTGTAAACTGAGTGAATTGAACAGGCGTCGTGACGAACGCGCTGGTGGTAGAAGTGATTCGCGCAGATGTTGAAAATGGTTGTACAACTTGTGGAATAAGCATAGACGTGCTATCTTGCGTCGATAGACTAATGTTGGTAGATTGAGCGATGACTTAATACTACTGATACTAGTTTTGTAGTCATATTTTGAAGATATGAATCAAGCAGCAAGGTTCTGGACCGATTCTATTGCATTGATTAGATATGTTTGATGTGGACACCAAATCGCGGACGCATATTCAAGTTTTGCTCGAATAAAAGTTTCGTATGCCAGTTTACGGACAGAAGGGGGTGACAACGATAATTGTTCTTCTGATGGAGCCTGTGTTTTAGAGCTGTCGGCGATCAGTTTCGTGATATGCTCCGACCAGTTTAGATTGCTAGCGATTACGATATCGAGGTACCGATACGTTTTTACTTGTGGGATGTTGACTGTGCATAATGAGTACTCATGGGTGATGTTAGTGTGCTTGCGGGAAATTTGAATAAATGTGCATTTAGAAATGTTGAGCAGCATCAACCATTTGGTACACCAGTTATCTATTAAATGCAGGTCGTTCTGAAGAAAGGCCTGGTTGGACTCAGTAGAAATTCGACGTTACATTCCAAACTCCACAAAGGACACAGTCGTCCGCGAAGAGGCGTATAGATGATGAAATACCACAAGGAAGGTCATTAACATAGATGAGAAAGAGAAGGGGACCAAGGACTGGTCTTTGTGGAACTCCAGAAAATACCTTGCTTGAGGCTGAAGAACATCCTCCTATAACGGTGTACTGAAGGCGGTCGGCGAGGAAGCATTTAATCCAGGCTAGAATTTGCGGGTGTAGGCTGAGAGAAGAGAGTTTGCAGATTAGTCGTAGATGGGGAACACGATCGAATGCCTTTGAGAAGTCTAAGGATATTACATCAGTTTGAAACAATGAATCTAGGTTTAAATGAAGCTTGTTGGTAAATTCAAAGAGTTGCGTTTCGCAGGAAAGACCAGACCTGAAGCCGTGTTGATTGGCGAAGAACCCATTGTTATCAAGGTGTAGGGCGACTTGAGAATAAACTGTATATGTTCCATTAGTTTGCATGCAATGCACGTTAAAGAGATTGGACGACAATTTGAAGGATCAGCCCGGTTACCATTTTTGAATACTGTAACTAGTTTGTTGATCTTCCAGTCATCTGGAAGCCGCGCCTTCATTGAGGGACTGGGTAAAGATTATTTGTAGTTAACGACTTGATGGGACTACGGTTGCTTTCAGCACTTTAGCAGATATGTTATCGGGGCCAGGACTGCTTGATAATTTCAACTTGTCGATCAGCTTTTCGATGCCTTCTGCCGTAACTGTAACGGGCAGTATCTGAGAAAATTTGGGATCAGAAAAGTTTGGGATGTTATGATGCGGTTCATGAGTGAATATCGAAGAAAAATAAGAGTTCATTACATCAGATCGTTCGTCAGGCGACACATGTGAACCATTCGGGTTAGAAAGCGATATGTTGTGCGATTGATAGCTAGAAGGGGAAATCAGATTCCAGAATTTTTTTGGATTTTTTCTCATTATGTTCAGTAGATCCTGATGAAAGAATTTCTTTTTGGAGGTCTTCATGAAGCTTGTATACTCTTTCAGACATGTGAAGTATTTTTCGCACCTGAGGGCTGAACTAGAACGCCTAGCTATGCGAAAAAGACATTTTTTCTTCCGGGATAGCTTCGTTAGGGCACTACTGAACCAGGGTTTGCCAGCGTCGCCAGGAATGTAAATGACTGGAACACAGGCTTCAATTAGTGCCAAGAGTTTGCGCTTGAATATTAACCAGCTTTGGTTAACAGTCCTGAAAGGAGCGAGCTGCTTAAAGGTGTGAAAAAGATTCGCGAGTTCAGCATTCATAGTAGTGAAATCTGCTTTGTTAATTAATTAATATTTGGGGTTTTACGTGCCAAAACCACTTTCTGATTATGAGGCACGCCGTAGTGGAGGACTCCGGAAATTTTGACCACCTGGGGTTCTTTAACGTGCACCTAAATCTAAGCACACGGGTGTTTTCGCATTTCGCCCCCATCGAAATGCGGCCGCCGTGGCCGGGATTCGATCCCGCGACCTCGTGCTCAGCAGCCCAACACCATAGCCACTGAGCAACCACGGCGGGTTCTGCTTTGTTATAATCACAGATAACTTTAGCGGAAGGGTTACGGGGAGGCTTCGACACTGATAGGTTAAATAAAATTATATTGTGATCGCTGAGACCATGAGCACGAGACATTGAGTGGACCATTTCTGGGTGAGAAACAAAAACTAGGTCAAGGTGTTGTTGATCCTAGTTGGCATATTGACTGTCTGTGTAAGATTATACATAAGTACAAGATCGAGGAATTCTTTGGATTGGCCAGTAGTAGCGCATACAGTAACTCAGTTTATATCAGGTTAATTGAAATCACCGCAGAGAATAACGTTGGCTCTAGGAAAGCGGTTGTGCAAACCGAGAAGGACAGTGCGTAGTTCTTCCACAAAGGAAATGGCACAGTCAGGTGCGCGATAGCAAGCGATGAGTATGTTAGTGCTTCCAGGAAGAGATATGTTCACGCAGAGAATTTCGTGAAGACATTCAAGGTCGAGTGCAGAGGAAGGTAGGTTGGGATTCACGAGAACTAGAACACCACCGCCTTTCCGTCCGACCCTGCCATGTCTGTGCACAGAAAATGGCATATTAGTCAGTAGCTCATCGGATGAGATATCAGGGGTTAGCCATGTTTCTGTAAAAACAGCGATGTCAGTAAGGTTATCTTCTAGAATGGCTTCAACACGTTCCCTTTTAGCAAAGTAGCTATGGATATTGGTAAGTTTGTTTGGTCTGCAGGTGCGCTGACAAGGCGATGTACTGGCCGATACGTTGTTAGCTGTGGAAGCCTTTAAATATGCGGTAAACATTATATTTTCAATTCAAGTACAGAATCCGATCCGGCATTGTAAGTGTACTGCTTGTTACCAATGACTAGCTTATCAAAACGGATCTTAAAAGGCAAATTACTATTGAGGCCATATGCATATAACTTAGCTCGAACTTTGCGTACACATGTAGAATAATCTTCTCGAATTGAAAATGATGTGCCCTTCAGTTTAGATCACGGAGCAAGAAATATTTAGGAGTGGAAACTCCGCTGTTTGCGGCGACCAGAAAAAGTCACATGCCCGCGGAGCCATTATCGTGCTGGCGGCACCTGGCGGCCTGCAAAGAAATCACCGCCGTTGAGAGCGCGCGCGCCGGAACCGCCTGCCCGGGCGCTGCATTCTTTTTTTCGCTGCGGCTTCTACAACGCGCCGCATGGCGCCGCCACTGTATACGGTCCCGTCGGCGCATACAACAATTGTGACCTTATCTGGTCGCCTGCGCTCGCTCGCGCTGATGGGAGTTTCACCTCCTAAATGTCTTACTCCGTGGTTTAGACCCAGCTAACAAAATATTCAATTTAGTTTTAAAGCTGCTTAGTTTGACTATAATGGGACGTTGTTTATTATCGCAAAAACGACTAAGCCTGTGAGCGCGCTCGATATCAAAATCGAGATTGTTACTTCAAGGTGCTCTGCACAGAATGATACGATATGCAACTCAGACTTTGCCCACGTTTCGCCGCTGGCATCTGTAATTCTGAAAAACAACAGGTTGTTTCGGCAAAGGCGGTTCTCTGAATCGTCCCATTTCCCTGCAAGCTCCTTGATTTCTGAGGACAGCTTTTCAAGGACAGTATTAGCGACGGGTTGGTCAGTGGATTGGAAGACTTCAACCTTTTTTCCTAGTACATCAACACGGCTGCAGAGACCACTGACAATGTTTTCTATATTTGTCTGAGCAGAACGAATCAAAGCAAGTTCGGACAACATGATGTTTTGCGAGAGCTCCATTCGGGCAATGGCCTCTGATATAGACTGATGGGTTGGGGGTCCAGGGTTCAATTCAATGTCGCCTGACAAAACAAGTAAAAGAAAAACTAGATGGCCATTGATACAGAAAGAAAGAAGCGTCAGGCCCAACAGCCACCGCCAACCGTCAAGGGCGTCCAGGGGGCACGACACCGCAAATAAGAAAGGATCATTACATCGAATGCATTTCGCGTTCGGGAGATAACTAACCTGCAGCAGAATGGGCGTCTTTGAGACCCCGCTCGTTGCGGTAGCGTGCCCCAACTGGCCCCCGGACGGCGGCAGTTTATGTAGACCAGGCGGATCACAAGCGCTGATAGTAGCGCTCGGTTCCCAGGCGAAGAAGTTGTCGATGCCAAGAACAGGTGCGTGCAGAGTGCCGTTGCTGTTCGTCGGGCAGTGTTCGGGAAACCTGCCTGGTTTGTCATGCGATACGCAGCTTTTTGAATTTATTACTGAACTTCACCTGAATTTAGACTCATCACTTCAAACTGATGTCATATATCTAGACTTCGCCAAAGCATTTGACTGTGTTCCCCATCAGCGGCTTTTGGCCAGACTTTCATGCCTCGGTCTCGACCCTCTCGCACTGTCATGGATCTATTGCTTTCTTACTAATCGATTCCAGTACACAGCTATCGGAAATCATTGCTCAACCACTGCTAGCGTCATCTCCGGAGTACCACAGGGGTCCGTCCTCGGTCCCCTTCTCTTTCTCATCTTCATAAACGACCTTCCCAACGGCATATCATTCAATATCTGACTTTTTGCAGATGACTGCACAATCTACCGTCGCATTACAGACACAGCCGACCATGCAACGCTCCAAAAAGACTTACATTCATTAGAAACCTGGTGTTCCAACTCTTTAATGAAACTTAACATCTCCAAATGTAAAGTTATGTAGGTATCCCGTAAATACTCTAACAAGAATCACTCGTACTTTTTAATCTCGACAGCCCTATCCACCGTTGAGTCGTATCGTTATCTCGGTATTACTATTAATAGGAAGTTGACATGGTCCGACCATATAACAAAATTGGCTACTGACACTAATAAATCACTTGGTTACGTCAGACGTACCCTTGCGCTGTGCCCCTCATCCACAAGAAAACTAGCTTATGAAACTTTTATTCGAAGTAAACTTGAATACGCCTCAGCTATTTGGAGCCCGCACCAAGCTTAATTAATTAATATGTTAGAATCAATACAAAATCGTGCCGCTAGATTCATCACTTCCGGGTACAGCCGTGAAGAAAGTGTCAGTGCGATTAAATCATCTCTAGGACTCGAACCATTGGTGTTGCGTAGGAAAATTGCGAAACTGTGCCTTTTCCAGCGACTTTATTATAACTTCCCCGAACTGCATGGAAGGCTTCTAATCCCACCAACCCGTACATCTCGTCGCCTTTTTAACTCTTGCAGCATCCAGCGCTTGCATGGTTCAACATTTTCCTTTAATCAATCATTTTTGCCTAGTGCCATTATAGAGTGGGACAATTTACCAGATAGAGTTGTCAATGAGCGCAACCCCATTATCTTCAAGCAGCTGCTTGCTGATCACCTTAAACCCTAACCTTATAATGACCGTACTGTGCCTTCATTTTTTTGCGATTGCCGTCTCACATTGTGACTGTTCTGCTGATTTGCTTTTGCATTCTATTCAGTGTGCCCGTTGGCTTTTTGTTGTTGTTGTTATTGTTGTTGTTGTTTGTTTGTTTTAGTGCGAATCCACAGGCTGAGTCTTGTAAGCAATTGTAACCATATCTTTGTTTCTATCCTTATCTTCTGTAACCCCCCCTTATGTAATACCCCGACAGGGGTCCTTAAAGGGACACTAAAGGTTAATATTAAGTCAGCGTGGACTGTTGAAATACCATCCCAGAAACCTTGAAACGCTTGTTTCGTGCTAAGAAGAGACTTATTTTAAGAGAAAATGCGTTCTGAAGCATCCGCGTACCTCTAGCGCAGTTCAAATCACCCTCCCTCCGATCGAGGAGTATTGACATCATGGTCTCATAGTGACGTTGCGCCGTCGGTGAGTAAAACGGCTCCCACAGATGGTGCTATGGCTTTTCTGCACAAAATGCAAACGCGCGGCCAGAAAGAGCCAAGACGGAGCCGACAGCAGCGCGAAAGCGGAACTATGGTGGCTAGTGGAAGGGAAAGCGCACGACGATAAGCTGGTTCTTTATTTTATGACGCCAACTTCGACGCTCGTTGCAATGGATGACCCTGACAATGACACATTAGCTTGCGATGCTGGGCTCGAGTTCAGCGATTTAAGCACTGATGAATGTGACCTACTGTCGAGGGCTCGCGCTGCCGGTGTTGTTGCGTACTACTACGACGACGGCCTGCTTTGAAAGGCACTTCACGCGACTTCAGTAAGTCGGCGTTGAACTCGTAATCCTCTGGACGAAAGTGCAGTGAGCAAGCACACTACGTGATTTTTTGGCTCTTTGCCAGCGCACTGTGGCAGAGGTACGGCACTTAACCACTTCGAACGGAGAGGTTCCCTCGTTGGCACACAGCGATAAATAACATTGGATTCGCCGCTGCAACTGCCCTTGGCCAAGTTGCGCGAACCGTTCGCGCATCCCACGACATCACATGGACGTGGCATTCTCGCTGCTAGTTCCAAATGCAAGTTTCGCGAGCCAGCAGGACAACCGCAGCACGACGCGATAAGGAAACAACTGAAACTCCAAAGCCCGCGCGGCGCAAAGTCGAGCGCGCAGAGTCGAGCGAAAACGAAACCTTTCGATCACCCATACTACACAAGGGTAACATCAAAATGTTATTTTTTCTTAGAATCGAATAGAAGTAGACAAGTAGCATTTTCTTCCGTCTTATAATCTAATTAAATTATCTTTTTAATATGAGTAGTTGAGTACTAGTGGCATAAATTATGATGAGGAGTGCTTTCGTCATCGGGCTAGTACCGGAATGTCGCTGGGGGGTCTCAAATTGTGTCATGCATTTGCCTCAATTTCTCGGTAACTAAAGCTCTGTTCGCGATTATATTGACGCCTTAGACGTTCTAGAGCATTGCTTTATCACTTTAACTTGACCTTCTGGTAACCTTTAGTGTCCCTTTAAGGAAAATAAATGATGATGATGATGATGATGATGATGATGATGATGATGATGATGATGAACCAGCAGTCCGTGTCGCAGAAAGATAGTGCCTGGGTGGGCTCGGCCGGCCGAAGATTGCTGAATTCCAAAGGAAACATCCAAAGCAGGAAAACATGTAGCAGAATGGGCATCTTTGAGACCCCGCTCGTTGCGGTAGCGTGCCCCCAGGCTACCGCTATCCACGCTATAATTCCATGGCAAACAGACTTGTGGAAAGGTTCAATGGAACTCTCAAACAAATGGTCAGCCACATGTGCCAAGAAATGGCCTAAACAATGGGATAGATACCTGGCTCCCTTGCTTTTTGCATAGCGTGAAGTTCCCCAAGCAAGCCTTGGATTCTCGCCATTCGATCTCCTTTATGGTCGATACGTCCGGGGACTGATGTTCATTCTGAAGCAATTGTGGACAGGCGATAATGTCAATGCCAAAACGAAGACAACTTATGGATACGTTGTAGAGCTCCAGGAGCGCCTGCATAACACGTGCAATGTAGTCCATGAAGAACTACAGAAGGCAAAAGTTACACAAAGGAAGTATTACGATCAAAAAACAAGAGTTCAACAGCTATCGACAGGTGACGAAGTATTGCTACTTCTGTGTTAACTAGACTCATGAGAGGAGTGGTAGAAGGAATACTGAACATATATCACTATTTTGACTATTTTGACGATGCGTTAATAGCCACACAAACCTGGGAAAAGCACATTACCACTCTCACCAAGTTCCTGAAACGTATTCGGGCAGCTCATCTGACCATAAAGCCCTCAAATTATAAGGTTGACTTTACTTCGGTAAAGTTCTTAGGACATATCGTCGGCAACAATCTTCTCCGACCACAGACTGAGACATTACAAAAGATTCAGGCTGCAAAGAGACTGCAGACGAAGAAAGAAGTTCGATCTTTTCTTGGCTTAACGGGCTATTACAGAGATTTCATACCAAATTATTCTACTGTGGCAGCGCCTCTAACAGCACTCACCAAGAAGCGAGGTCCTAATAAGGTCACCTAAGGAGAATGTCATCAATGTGATCTTGAAACGTTGCTAAGTGTGCTATCATCTAGTCCGGTTTGTCAGTCATCGGACTTGCAAGAGCCCGTCATATTGCGTACAGACGCATCTTCATCCAGTATTGGCGCTGTTTTACTGCAGCGTCATGACAGCGTCCTACACCCAGTAGCCTATGCCAGCCGTAAACCCCTTACACGGAAAACACGCTACTCAACTATCGAGAGAGAAGCCCTGGCACTTGTGTGGACTGTTCAAAAGTTTCATGTGTACCTCTTCGGCAAGCATTTAGTGCTGCAAACTGACCACCAGCTGCTCCCTTACATAAATTCTGCCAAACACATGAATAGCCGAGTGCTCCGCTGGAGTCTCTTGCAAATCGAATACGACTTCATAGTTGAATACGTTGAGGGCACCGAAAGCACAGGTGCAGACTACCTGAGCCCTGTTTGACCCTGGACTTCTCATCTATTTCGTTTTATCGTTTACAGATGAACGTATGTGCATTTTTCCCCCCCGATTTCGTTTTTTTTAACTCATCAGACACCTGTGACAAATGTTTTTTTTCTTCTCCCATGTTGTTTGTGTATGTCTTCTTTTCGTCCACGTGTCTAAAAGGCTTTTTTTTTTTGTAAACAACTGTCTTGAGTGGGGGGATATTGCGGGGAAATGACACAATATTTCTATAATTTTTTTCATGTGTATGCCGCGACTTGTGGACTCAAAATAATTGCAAGTTTGAAGAAATCCGAAACCAAAGTGAAGAAGGTGAGCTGAGGGCAGGTGGCACGGGAGCTGGACGGAAAAAAGAACAAAACGAAAGAAGTGCTAAGTGGAGAACTTGCGGAGGAGCTTGAGCAGCAAAGAAACAGTGGTAGCAGATCGAGTGCGACACTCGGAAGAGCTCCTGCCATTGTTCCTGCTGGAGCCGAGTGACCAAGGGCCAGATGCGGAGGCCTGTTCCGGGACCAAGGACCAGGCCTGCAGAGCGGCTCTTGCCAGGATGCAGTTGCTGAGGGTCGTTCTTGATCAAGGCCTATTGAGATGCTGCCCGCGTGGGTCGACCCTGTGTCGCGGTCCTCGTGAGTTGCGGCCGGACATCACAGTGATGTCCTCAACGCAGATAGGCACTGCATACGGTAGCGCAGCCGTGTGCCGGCGGCGGTTCCAGCTGCAGCAACCGTGCCACCTCTGCCTCGGCAACCGTATTCCGCGACGACAGGCAAGCTGTCACGACCTAAACTGTGAGATGATCTATTGAACTCTTGACATGCCGAACGTTGGCATAAGACTGGATTGAGCATTGTGTACATCTGTCTGCGCATAAAGCTTGATCTGTGATGCTGTTTTCTTTTTTCCTTTCCTTTGCCCATCGTTTATGTGAAAGATAAACATTTGTTTTTGCCTACTAGCGTTTTTTGCACATCTCTTCTCGTCCTAAGACAAACAAACTAATGACAAACGTCCATAATTATCACACATGGATAACTCCTGCTACCAACACGTCAGTGGAATGTGCGCTGCTGCCCCACATCAATGAAGCTGGCACATGGTCACCTTGTATGCCACCTGGCGCCTACACCTACCATAGGGATTGACCGCGCAACCTCATCTGTGTCAGGGCCGCCATGCGACATCTGGATACTGGATTTCCTGTGGAAAGTCCCATCAGCACTGACACTCGTGCTCCCACCCAGTATAAAGCAGCCGCGATTGTCAACACGGCTCTGGGGGCTCCATGGGCGTAGCCAGGGGGGCGGGGGCATATGAGGCTTCAGCACCCCGCCCCTCCCCCCTGCCCTCCCCCCCGAAACTTTCTCGTGCTGTCATGCACCGCTGACCAAAACAACCGCCGGCGCTGGAAATCATTCTGGATTTTGTCTAGAATGCATTTTCCACACTGAAAAAGGCATTTTGGCGCGAAGATTGTGAAGTCGGGCTGGATTTCACGGCAACGCCCATGCACCTGGAGTATAACGCAGAAAGCCCCACCCGAGCACAATGTTTCAATGGCGTTTTGATGCCGCGGAATCTACGGAGCTCATGGATTTCAATTCCGGAACATTATGGGTATAAAGATCCCAAACTTTTGATGCAAAAGGTACACTGACATTTCCAAAGTCGTGCTTTAGATTTTCAATTCCGGATCTTTGTGGGTTTTATCTTCCTATAAACATTTGACACCAAAGGTGCACTGACATTTCTAAAGTCGTACATCGAACTATACAACGAGACAAGCCAAGCCAACAGACTATCAGACAAGTTGACAAAGCACGCAGCAAAGTCCGATGAGACGAAAGGTTGTGATTGTTCATTTGTGCCATCATGTCACAGAAAAGAATATCAACATTTTTTTTTCACCTGCACCAAAGCATCCATGTCAAGACACTAAAGCCAGAAAGGTAACTACGTTCTTACTTATTTTTCTACTTTGACTTTTATTTGCGACGACACATTGAGCCTCTTCAATTTTCTTGTTCTCACTAACCATGGGCTGCCAGAGGCAGCCAGAGGTCATGCGTTTTTGACGTGTTGCCCTGATAACCGCCCGGCGCACTTCGGTGGGCGTTTGTTCTTCTCTGGCGGATAGAATTTTGGCCTCACTGAGTTTTGGAGGCTTTCTGGCTAGCAGACGAGAAAAAAAAGCAATAGTCACTCACTACCATCACTACGGGGACTCGACGGATTGCAACAAGTTCGCTTGAGCGCATCACCTTCATTTCGACGTTATCGCAACCTCTCCGGAAAGTCTTTTGTCTCGCCAGTGTAGGACAACGAGCAGCATGCATATGGTTCTCTGTGGACCAAGCATCTCCCATTTTCTTCGATATTCCAGCCACATTAGGTGCCCAAAGTAGGCATTCGATTGTGACCAACATGCTTTCTTTCGCGTTTTTTTCATTTCGGTGCCCCCACCTCACACACACACACAAAAAAAGATGTTGTTGCACCACGCGACGCAATACGACGCGTCACGGCTGCTTCCAGGCTGCCTCGACTGCCGAGGGACACTTTTCGCATTATTGTCAGACCACGCAACGGCCTGAATGTCAACAAGGTCAGTAAAATACGCTTTGAGCAAGCCTTGGCCATGGCAGCATCCTTGGCTCCGGCCGCAATCGAAGAGGACACGATGTGTCTTAATGGAGTTCAGAACATTTTTGTCGTGTGTACTCCTCACGAGAAAAACGCGGACGCATACGCCCGAGTGCAGCAAATCAGGCTCGGTGAAGGCACGTTTGGGGTGGCGGCGTACCTGGCCCCACCCGAGAATACGTGTAGAGGAGTCATAAGAGGAGTCGACGTGGAAGTCAGCGAGGCTCAACTCAGAGCGAGAATTGTAAATTATCGGAATCCGGGCGCTTTGGAGGCCAGGCGGATCAAGAACACTACAGCGGTGGTGGTACTTTTCGAGGGAATGAGGGTGCCCAACTACGTGGCATGCGGCGCGAGCATGTTTCGCTGCACGCTGTACCGACGCCACACGGAAGTCTGCTACGGTTGCGGAGGACTGGGACACCGGGCTGACGTGTGTCCCAACCCTGGAAGCAAGTGGTGTCGCACCTGCGGCAAACGATTGCCGGCGGAAGATCACCAGTGCGATCCGCAATGCACTTTGTGCGGTGGCCCTCACCCCACAGCGGCCAAAGAGTGTAGGGACAAATTTCAAGTTCCATATATTGTCAGAAGAAGACGGCGGCAGCGGCGTCGACGCGCCGAGCAGGTGAAGCTGGGAACCGACGTCATCACGGTGGGCGGCAGGAGCCGCTCGCGTACGCCAGCTGTGCAGGAGCGCAGCACCGAAAGAAGCCGCTCTCGCACGCCAGCTGCGCAGAAGCGCGGTGCAATCAGGCAGCGCTCCAAATCAAGAGGGCACACGGTGTCCAGCGTGCGGATCCAGGAGGAGCCTACCTGGGCAGATTGTGTCAAAGGGAAGAAGAAGAAGGAGCTACAGAGACCCACGGAGGTAACGCGGTCGGCTTCGCCAGAGCATGGTAGTAGGTCGCACGTGGACGCATTACTTAAGGAAGTTAAGGAGCTTAGAGAGGAGGTATGCCGACTCAAAGCCGCCAAGGCAAACCCAAAGTCCTTTGAAATAGAGGCGTGCGACCAGACGCCACAGGTAGTCGAACATATACCCCGCGTAGGGCTCACTAAAGCAAAGCGCAAGGCCCCCCTTCCTAACGACGAGAGCGACTCGGAAACGTCTGAGGGAGAGGTCCAGCAAAGAAAGATGTTGGAGGAACTACTTAGGATAAGTAGAGAAAATCAGGAAAGCGTAAAGCTTTTGGTCCAAAGAGTGACAGTACTAGAAAAAAAAGGCGGCGATTAAGGCCAAAGCAAAGGTCCGAGCGCAAAGCAAGGCAGTGAATCACTCCGAGGTTGCTCCGGCTGTGGAGCAAGGTATGTTGTTGTAGCATCATGGCGGGCGATCACAAAGAGCTGGTAATATGGCAGTGGAACTGCGCTAGTTTTCAAAGGCGCAAGGCTCCGCTACGGCAATTTTTGGCGAATGAGGTGGAAAAACCGCAGATTTTGTTATTACAGGAAACACTATGTGACGACCCTACCCTTTCTGGCTTCAACACTGTGTCGGTCAGGAACGAGGGAGGCAGAGGACTAGCTACAATGATCAAAAAAAATCTAGCCTTTATTGAACATCCAATCCAATCTGGACGGGGTAAGATGGAGGCCCTTTTCGTGGAGGTTATACCGCACGGGCGTCTCAAGCAGAGCGTCTTTGTGCTTAATGTCTATAGCCCGCCGTCGGACCAGAGACAGACGTTTAACTCCCTGCTTAGGAAGGCGACTTCGATAGCCAAACACTCTCCTCTGATAATTGCTGGGGACTTTAACACCCCTCATAACGCATGGGGCTACGTCAGACGGACTGTAAAAGGAGAGAACCTGGCGAGGATCCTGGATGATCTTGCGTTTTCAGTAATCACGGACCCAGGGTTCCCCACTAGGCTGGGCACGTCAGTTGCGCGAGACACAACGTCTGATTTGGCCTGTGTAAGGAACGTAGGTAACGTAACGTGGGCCAATAAGCAGGAGAACCTGGATAGTGACCACTTCATAGTAGCGGTAACATTGACGGTGGAAGCCCGACTGGCCAGGGTATTTCGAGTCACGGACTGGGAGGAGTTCAGGAAACTTAGGAAAGAGCGAACGAGCACATTTTCCTCGTTTGACGAGGCTATCGAATCCTTAACAGAGGACGTCGAGAGGGCTACTAAGGTAGTACAAACAGAAGCGGAGGTCCCAAGAATGGATCCGCACCTAGCGCATCTGTTAAAGGCGAAATCGTCAATTCTGATGAGGTGGAAAACACAAAGGTTAAATCGTAGGCTGAGGAAAAAGGTTGCGGAGCTTAATAGAGAGATTGAGAGATATTGTGCAGAGCTCAATAGGCTACAATGGGATGAGGTCTGCGCGGCAGTAGACGGGTCCATGCGCTCAGGAGGGAAGTGGAACCTCCTCAAGCACCTCCTGGGTGACGCGCAGACAAAGCATAATCAAAGGCAAACACTTAGTAAAGTCATACACCGGCACAAACAGGAGGGAGGTACTGAAGAGTCACTTTTGAATGCGATCGCGGATAGATACCTCCCTATAGGGCCAACGCAGGAAGAGGATTATCCGCAGATCGAGTGCGTGACGGTAGAGGAACTGGACGCGCCTTTCACAGAATCAGAGATCAGGGCGGTGATCTATAATTTAAACAGCAGATCGGCTGCGGGTCCGGATAAAGTTTCTAACAGGCTATTACGAAACCTGGACGATAAAGCAGTGGAACTACTTACTAAGGAGGTCAACAGGGTATGGGAGACAGGACAGGTGCCTGACGGATGGAGGTCAGCTATAGTGACACTCATCCCTAAACCAGGAAAACCTCTTCATTTGGACAACATGAGGCCAATATCACTAACCTCGTGCATAGGCAAGGTAGCGGAGCACGCAATATTGAACAGGGTTTCCGGGTACATAGAGCGCAAAAACCTCTTCCCACATAATATTGTTGGTTTTCGGCCCGGCCTATCGACGCAGGATGTTATGCTAATGCTAAGGAAGCAAATCTTTGATAGCGGCAACCGGGACGTGAGAGGGATTCTCGCCCTGGATCTCACTAAGGCGTTCGACACAGTGTTTCATAGATACATTCTGTAAGCCATGGCCGGGATAGGCCTGGGAGTCAAATTCCAGGCCTTCGTCAGGTCCTTTCTCATGAACAGAACTGCTACTATTCAGGTGGGGCAGATTCGGTCGAGCGTGTACGAATTGGGAGCTCGGGTTACCCCTCAGGGATCAGTCATCTCGCCACTGCTCTTCAATATAGTCATGAAGGGTCTATCAGATAGGCTGGGCGGCCTCCAGGGCATAGATCACGCACTTTACGCAGATGACATCACGATCTGGTGCCCAAGGGGCTCCCTAGCTGAAATGGAGCAAGCTCTACAAGCGGCCTTGGACGAGACGGAGGCTTACCTCGCGGACACGGGTCTCAAGCTGTCTACGAGTAAATCGGAGCTGTTGCTTTACAGACCCGCAAGGCAAGGGGTTCGGGGCCTGACACCCCTCAACCAGCTACCCGTGGCATTATACGCGAATAATGGGCAGAAAATTCCCAGAGTCGACTCAGTTAAGATCCTAGGCCTGCTCATAGACGCGAGGGGCTGTAATGCCAGAACAATTACCCACGTTGCAGCCAAAACAGAGAATATGTTGCGGCTAACTGCTAGGGTGTCCAACCGTAAGAAGGGGTTAGGTGAAGACAACCTCCTTCGGATGTACAACGCGTTCCTCATGAGCCATATTAACTATGTGGCGTCAGCTCTAGTGTGGACAAAAACGGAAAAGACCAAATTAAATACACTCATGCACAAGAGCATCAAGAAAGTGCTAGGCTTGCCTATTGCCACGAGCTCCGACAGGCTAGATCAACTCAGTATGCACAATAGCATAGACGAGATCATAGAGGCACAGGTCACTGCCCAGGTGGTTAGGCTATCGTCGACCCAAGCTGGCAGGCGAATTCTCGACGAGGTTGGCATGGCTCCTAGGATAATGGAGGACCGGCGTATAACATTGACACGAGAAACGAGGGCGACCTACCTGGTGAGGCCCTTCCCGCGGAACGTCCATCCTCAGCATAACGAGGGTAGACGTAAAGCCCGTGCGCGAGCCATATTGAAGAAAGTTAGAGATGACAGAGACTTCGCGCTCTTTGTCGATGCGGCGCAGTATGGGAACAGGAGAGTGTTCGCGCTGTCGGTTGTAGACGGGTGGGGGGTGCTTCGGTCCTCGGCCTCGGTCAGAGCGGCCACCGCGAGTATAGCAGAGCAAATTGCGGTTGCGCTGGCCTTGTGTGATACAGAGCGTTCCTACATTTACACCGACTCGAGAGACGCAATCAGAGCTTTCGAGTCTGGTAACCTCGCACGAGAAGCGGCCTCTATTTTAGAGAAAAGGGCTTACCCCGGTTTTCATTATATCACGTGGTTCCCCGCACACATGGGGACGAACGTTCTCGAGGGATTCCCAAACCTCAACGACCTTGCCCACGACCGTGCGCGAGAACTCACGCGCCGCGACGGTCTGGAGGCTCCGGAGGGGCAGGAAGGGCCTCAGCAGAACGATCCACTCCTCACATTTAATGAAATCACTAAACATTACCAACTTGGTCGGAGAATTTATCCTCTGCCTCACCCGAAGCTCAGTAGAGGTCAGTCAGCTACACTTAGAATGCTGCAGACAGGATCTTTCCCGTCGCGGGGATTCCTCAGTAGGATGTACTCGGATGTGGACCCTAGTTGTCCCGACTGCACTGAAACCTTTTGCTCAATGGCTCACATGCTCTGGCGATGTCCCGCGTTGCCTAACGACTTCCTCTCCAGCGAAGCCGAATGGGAGGAGGCCATCAGAAGCACGGTACTCCGAAAGCAAGCCCAGGCTATCCAGAGGGCCCAGGAAAGAGCGGAGCGTCACGGCGTTCTGTCCTTTACGTGGGCGCGGCCAGCGGCTACAATGGCCTCCCGTTAGGAGGTCCTGGTAGCTCCTCAGGATTAAATAAAGTTCGTTGTCTGTCTGTCTGTCTGTTGCAGCACGGCAAATTGTGACATGGTGATAGTTCAACTTTGTCACTTCTTTTCCAGAAAGCCACGGGACTCTTCAGTTGCCGGATGCTCTTATTACATTAGTGCGATAGCAATTATATGTACACTGAAGGCTCATTCCTGTCGTCGCCGTCGTGTTTCATATGAAGTCCAAGGGTGATAACATCATCACCGTGCGCCACATGCCTTATGTGCCAGTGAAAGTTTAGGGGGTGGCATGAGCCAACGATGGTGGGTCATTCTTGTGTGCGCAATGGAGAAAAGCGGGGAGGAAGCGCGCCGCCTTCCATCGCGCGCAATGTGTCAGAGCGAGCAGAGGGGGGGGGGGGCTTAGGATTCTGTGATCTGTGATTGCACAACATGTTTATTTGCCTTGTTTTATGCACTATGCAGCGTGTTTCAGCGAACTTAAGCCAGAGTTTTAAAATATGCCGATTCGCTCTAAGACGACGCGACAAAATGCATGTTGCTCACTTTTGTATGCTGTGTGTCACGCTATTTCTTGTTTCATTTAATTCGATGATTAGTAAAGCATAATTAACCAACTTCTGAAGCAACGAAGCTAGAAAAACAATTCCAATTAGAAGGTTGCAGAGCGTTTTTTTTTTCTATTTATTAGGTATTAGTGTTTTTCAGCTTACTGTGGATGCCCGCAAAATACAAAAGAACACAATGTGACATGCTCGCTTGTGCGTCGTGATTGCACTGCTCCGAAGCGTTCTGCACACAAACAGCCATAGGTGTGCTGCCGCTTAAAAAGCGACATGGCAGCGACGCAAGCGTTGGCTCTTCGATTTAAACTAGCAACCGTTATCGCTTCCACTGCGTAAGGCAACTGACGGACGTGGTGGTTGTGGTAGCTGGTAGCTCCAGGCAGCGATAAACAGACTACCGTGCATCGGCTGTTAAAGCGCAAGCAATTTCGTGATGCCTTTTTCCAACGAGGAAAAAGCAGACAGGATCCTTGTCCTAGGAGCTGCAAGCGGACAGAGACGGCAGGCTACAAGAATATTTCGATGCTGGCACCTAGGTATATGACCGAGCCCAATGACAATATTCAACACCTACAAGTCGCTGAAGCAAACCAGAAGCTTCACAAGAAAGAGGCAGAGAGCTTCAGTCATAAATAATGACGTTCACTCCAACATTTTGTCTTTCATGGGGGCTAAGCCACACTTTATCACGCACAGCCTGAGCACACAGCTCAGTGTGTCCAACTCAACTATCTGGAGGATTTTGAAAACAGCTGGACTGCACCCCTATCATCTGCAGTTGCATCAATGCTGCCTGGAGTCAAGGAATCTCCAAAAGAGACTCAACTTCGTGAATTGGATTTTGATTCAGGAGGAGCAGGATTCTGACTTTCGCACTAAGGTACTGTGGACTGACAAAGCGAGCTTTTCCCAATATTGCCAAGTAAATATCCACAACGCACACTATTGGAACGAGCAAAATCACTACTGGCTGGCTAGGAAGATCTGCCACCAATATCAGTGGTCTTTTAACGTTCGGTGAGGAATATATGAAAGCAAAGTTACTGGCCCAGTGTTATTTAACAACACTCTGACCGGCAGTAGGTATGCGAGCTCCTCAAAGGGCTGGTTGAAGACTTCTGCTGCAACATGCCACTAGCCTGGCTTGACGCAATGTGGGATCAGCGCGACGGGGCCCAAGCCCACAGCTGCAGTCAAGCACAAGCATGGCTTGATATTACGTTCCCAGAGCAATGGATAGGGAGAAACGGGCCTCTGCTGTGGCTGGCAAGGTCGCCCGACCTCAACCCTCTTGACTTTTCCTTGTGGGGCTATATTAACGATCCCGTTTACACGATGGAAACAAATACAGAAGCCTTACAGGAGAAGATAATTGAAGTCTGCCACAGCATTTCACTGACGGTGCTCAAGGCAGCAACAGCAAGCCTTCTCAGAAGATCTCAGTGTTGTACCGCTGCAGAAGGTGACCTCTTCGAGCACTTGCTGGGAAAGTGCATGAAAACTAAATGTAAAATCGGTGAAAGGTGGCGTTTGGCCATTTAAGATACTCTTATTCTACCATTTTCAGCCTTCTGAAAACTGAGCTTTTTATTTAAGGATGTTCAATTTGCTTACAACTATCGCAAAATGATGGACTTGTTGCTTCAGTCAGCACAAGCGATAACCGCTGCGTCGGCTTATTGCCATAACGAACTGTCGCGAGGGGTGCACATCACTGGTGTAAATGGCACACTGCCAACGCCTACGTCGCTGCCCTGTTGCCTTTTAAGCAGCAGCGCACCTATGGCTGTTTGTGCGCAGAACATTGGGGAGCAGTGCAATCACAACGTGCAAGCGGGCATGTGGCATGGTATTTTGTATTTCACGGGCATCATCAGTAAGCTGACATACACTAATGCTTAATAGATAGAAAGAAACTGTTTATTCGAACGTTTTGCAATCCGCTCTGCAGCTTTCTAATAGGAATTTTTTTCTAGCTTCGTTACTTCAGAAGTTGGTTAATTCATCTTGACTAAAAATCCAATGAAGCAAAATACACAAAAAGCGTGACGCACTACGTACAAAAGTGAGCAACATGCATTTGGTCGCGTCATCTTAGAGTTCATCGGCATATTTTTAAACTCTGGTTAAAGTTAGCTGAGACGCCCTGTATACAGTGACTTTGCTTAGATACGTAGATTTATTGGAGATTTATATGTATACTTAAATATCTTGTTACGAGGTTTTGTGGATACATGCAGTGAGCTTTGTTTCCAGGGACACTTTTTTGCCCTTTATCAAGCTTTATCTTCGCATTTGAGTATTTCGTTGTATCTTCGCATTTCTAATGTATACTTTGCAGAACTCCTGCTTTCTTTATTTGGTCTCTGTTGCGACTATAACTTTAGTGCAATTACAATACACGACCGGTCACAGCTGCGCCCGCGCAATACATTGGAACTAAGAACAGCGTCATTGAAATTTTTTCCTGGCCGTTGCATATGTACAAAAATGTAAACAAAGTTCTTGAATGACAAAGTTTCATTAAAATATTTGTCCTCAACTTGTTCATTTCATGGCCTTCACATTTTTCATAACAATGGCATGCACTGCTTTGCTGGTTTCGAATTGATATAGTTCTAAAGTTTGTGTGGCATTTTTTTTATTCATTAAATAGATAAGAAACATGGAAGCACAGATATCAGTTAATGGAACAATTTTTGGGACATACGGATATATTTTTATGAAAGAATACATATTTTGCTTGCGCTGACAGTGTGTAGCCTCGAAGAATTCGTTTGCAACCTCTTTGGCAATGGCAATGCAGTTATTATTCATGTATTTGATCCCTTGACAAATTTTGTAAGGAGCAGGCCGAGCTCCAACATGAGTCACCCCCCCACCCACCCACCCCCCTCGAACAAAATTTCTGGCTATACCACTGGTGGGCTCGGTTGCTGTACCAAAATGCAGACAACTAACCCGTTGCTCTTCGCCACGCATGTGTTTGTGGCTATCGTCACCCACAAGCAGCTGTCCTCACGGCTAACTCCTGCTATCAACACGTCAGTGGAATGTGCGCTGCTGCCCCATATCAATGAAGCTGGCATGTGGTCGCCTTGTATGTCATCTGGCGCCTGCACCATAGGGATCAACTGCGCAACCTCATCTGTGTCAGCGCCACCATGCGACATCTGGATGCTGGATTCCCTGTGGAAGGCCCCATCGGCACTGACACTTGTGCTCCCGCCAAGTATAAAGGGGGCAATACACACCGACGTAACGCGCGCGCACGCACTCGTCATGGCGACGTTACGTTGGCGAAAACACGACCCTCTACAGTCCGACGGCATCTGGCGCCGACGCAACCGGCGGCATTCCGCGGGTTCGGACGTCGTCCGTCGCCGAATGCAACCGACTGCATTTCGCGCCAACCGCGCCAAGCAAGTTGCCTAGCGCCCTCTCTCGTCGAGGTAGAGACTCGCTACTCGGCAGGCTGAGCCAGAACGAGATGGCCTCTTCGTAAGAAAGCATGCCTGACCTGTGCGGCTCCGAAATCAAAAAGTTTCTGGACACTGTCCAACAACACCCTTGTGTCTGCGGCACCAAAAGAATGGACTACTGGGATGCGGAGCGGGAAAACAACGCGAGGGAGCAGATACGCATGTACTCCAGCCTCTCAACAGGAGCGTCAATGCTATGCACTCAGCGCCTGTTTGTTTGTCTTGTTTTCCCTGTTTCAGTCGAAGAGTGCCTGAAACTATGGAAGCGGCGGAGGGACCGCTATACTCGTGAACTGAAAGCTATTGAAGCGACGAAAAGGAGTGGAAGCGGCTACGTGTTTGTGTTATGCAGAGTGACCTTAATGTTTCGTCTTGCGGAATGTGTCTGCGTCCGTGCCGTCGCGGAGCAACAGTCCGGTCCGCGGTGGCAATCGCTATCGACAGAGAAAGCGCGCGAAAAGATATATTTCGATGTTCCACGACAGGTGGCACGGAGTGGCGCGGTGATCTGCGCATGCGCTACTCCAGCTGCGGCAGGTGCGCGGCGTTGTACTGTAGGGTATTGGCGCCTTAAATCAGCCGCAATTGTCGACAGAGCTTTGTAGGCTCGGTTGCTGTACCACAATGCAGACAACTAACCCATTGCTCTTCTCCATGCAGGTTGGTAGCAAGTATTATCTTTATGCACAGAAGTCTAGTAATTATCTTCTAGTGCAGCTGCTGAGCCCCCGGTGCTGTGTTGCTATTGCTGTTGAGCGTGTTTTTGCCATTCGCTGTTTGCTTCTCTTGTCAGGTGACACTGAATCTAACCCGGGTCCCGATAGTGCTGACCTTGTACTGAAAGAGCTGCAAAAACTATCAGCCAGCCTAAAAGAAATAATCACAGAAATGAAAGACATTATGAGCCAAATACTGGTGATAAATAAGTTGGTGTGGGATTTGAATTCCCGAGTGACAGTAGTAAAAAAACTTTACCAAAGCATCATCCCGTAACGAAATGAAATCAAGGCTGTACAAGCAGGAGCTACTAAAATTACTGACCTAGCCACTAGCTCGGAACGGTGTATGGATGACGCTGAAAACTGATCATGTAGGAATAACTTAATCTTTTATGGTGTTCCTAACACTAATCCCTCGGAAACATTCGCCCAGTCTGAAGAACCCGTAACCCAGCTGTGCTGTCAGCCCTTTAACGTTAACATAGATACAAAAGAAATTGAATGAGCACATCATCTCGGGAGGCATACCGCTGGGCCCCGTCGCCCTATAATTGTTAAATTTACATACTTCAAGACAAAAGAGACTGTCACGTCAAATGGCCTTAAGTTTAAATGCACTGAACGTAGTATCAATAAAGATTTTTCTAAGGCTGTGCAGAACACCCGCACGCACCATGTTGCTTTTGCAAAAGCAAAATCTGCTTGCTTTTCATTAAGTTACAAAACATTGCACATAGGTACTAAATGCTACATATTTGACGAGACATCACAGACCATCAAAGAAACAGCAAACCAATCCCATTATCCTACGCAGCTAAGAACTTGCCCTGCTGCCCCATGTAATAATCTGTCTTCACAGTCATTTTCACGAACATATGTAGCTTTCTACCAAAGCATCAACACGTATCAAACCTTTTTCACGAACATATGTAGCTTTCTACCAAAGCATCAACACGTATCAAACCTTATGTCATCATCTGCCAGTAACTTACTGATACTATCAGAAACGTGGCCTACAAAAGAAATCAGTGACACAGAAGACCTGGCCAATCTTCCCAACTTCGACGTCTTTCTATGCGATCAGAGAGACGCACGTGGCGGAGGTGTTCTGATTGCCGTGAACCAACAATTGCCGTGCACAGAAGTTAACATTAACAGCCACTTAGAAACACTGTGGTCAAAATGTCAATGTTCCCCACAAACACTACTGCTGGGTGTTTGTTACAGACCCCCTCACCATCAACCGGACTTTCCTAATATCTTAACATATTAAATGAAATTACTTCAATGCACCCCAATGCTACTATTTTCCTTTTTGGGGACTTTAACTTTCCCGGCATTAACTGGTGCAATGGCACTGCTTTACAAACAAATCAAACTGAGGCGGGCGACTTTATTGAACTGTGTTTATATTACAATTTAAAACAGCTAGTACTGGAGCCGACCCATGTCTCAGGGACCTCTGCCAATATTTTAGAACTTATACTAACCAGTCCTGAAAGCTTAACATCCCTTACATATCTCTGTGAGATTAGTGATGACAAATATTCATGGTACTTTCACTTTCATTTTCCCACCATGTGAAATGCAGAAGACAATATGTTTATATGACAAAGGTAACTATGAGGCGATAAATACTGAAATGAGTCTTTTTTCTACCTTTGTAGATGAATTTCATAACCATTCGATTTATGATAACTGGCTGTTGTTTAAGAACAAACTATGTGAACTAAAGGATCAATTTACTCCCAGAATAGCCATTCAATCCAATCGAGAAAAAACACGGTTTACGAGATCCTTAAAACAACTAGACAATTTACCGTGTTTACTCGAATCTAGGCCAATAGCTTTTTGTTTTGTTTTCAAATAATCATATAACAAGCTCTCGGGTCAGCTTAGATTCGAGGATTGTAAAAAATGCACCAGTTTGCAATCGAAAATGATAAATATGGTGCATAGCTAGCTCCATCTATAAAAGTCAGTATTGAAGCTGTTACTAGCCATGCCAGTATCCAACCAAAGTACACGAGTGACTAATAATAATAATATTTGGGGTTTTACGTGCCAAAACCACTTTCTGATTATGAGGCACGCCGTAGTGGAGGACTCCGGAAATTTTGACCACCTGGGGTTCTTTAATGTGCACCTAAATCTAAGCACACGGGTGTTTTCGCATTTCGCCCCCATCGAAATGCGGCCATCGTAGCCGGGATTCGATCCCGCGACCTCGTGCTCAGCAGCCCAACACCATAGCCACTGAGCAACCACGGCGGGTGTACACGAGTGACATCGCCATTTTGACCTGTGTCGTATCGGTATGGTGGCTAAGTATTGGCATGCGGCATGGTGTTATCGCAATGGCACCGAACAGGCGATGCCACAAATGAAAACTTGTGCTAGCCAAATAGGCATCATCAAACCTTCAAGCCGGGCAGGACTTCGGCATTGATGAGAAAAACGTTCGTGGTTGGAAGGGCAATGAGAGACGCCTTTTGTGTGTGTAGTAACGAGGAGATAATAGCAATAAGGAAGATAGGTGTGCGATAGTAGAGAGGAGTTATTCACTGAGATCGTGCCGCGTTTCAACGCGTACGAGCAGTGCCGCACTGTCTGCGCATGCGTGGGCGCAATCTTGCGCACATCCGCAAGCGTACGAGGCTAGCAGCGATGATGCCGTAGAGTGAGCTTGGCATGTTCTTGTTATATAGATATCGTTTTCATTTTGCGAACGCTGTGCTCACTTTTTTGTTCGGCTTACATTCGAGGTAAGTTTTTAATATTTTTTCTGACTTCGGACATACGGGGGTCGGCTTAGAATGGGGCCGGCCAAGATTCGAGTAAATACGGTAAAAAAAAAAGCGCCTCTATCGCCATGCTAAAGTTAAGGCAAGCTCAGTTGCGTGAGAAAAATATTACGCTGCTGAAACTGGGTACCTAATTGGAATTCGTGATGCCAAGTGAGCCTTTTTTCACTATGACCTGCCAAATATTTTGCTAATTCAAGAAAATTCTGGCAAGTGACAAACACCAAAGAAGCACGTCTGAACACCCTTACTAACAAGCTGGGTGAATCGGTGACAGATTTAACCTACTCTAATATGTTCAACAACGCGTCTTCTTCAGTGTTCACTAGTAAAATGGAGACACTTCCTCTTCCACCAACCACAAATATACAATGCAACACGTCAGCCATCACATGGGCTTTTATCTGTAATAGAAAATATTAAGTTGTCTTCATCATCTAGCATTGATGACTTAACTCTAAACTAATAAAAAACACGAAACATATTTATGCAGCGTTTCTCTATTATTTTCGCAGTCGGTTTCCACAGGCACCATGCCACAGGAGTGGAACATGGGGCAGGTTATTGCAGTCTACAAATCAGGTAACGAAGATTCTCTACTAAATTACCACCCCAACTCAATGACAAGCGTTCCCTGCAAGATCATGGAGCATGTAATCCACTCTCATATTATGTAACTTTCTAGATGCTAACAACTTCTTTCATCCTTCGCAGCACGGGTTCCACAGGGGCCGGTCTTGCGAGACCCAGCTTGCACTATTTCTTCATGACATTCATGCTAATTTGGCAGTAACATACAGACACCATATTTTTGGATCACGCGAAAGCGTTTGACAAGATATCTCAGCAACGCCTATTACTAAAACTTTCTCATTTGCATTTGCATCCTGATATCCTAAAAAGGCTTGAGCAATTTTTAACTAACCGCTCACAGTTATGTCTCATTTAATAACCACGCTTCTAACATTGCACCCGTCACATCAGGCATACCACAGAGGTCTGCCCTTGGTCCCCTTCTTTTCTTAGTTTACATTAACGACTTACCCTTGCATGTGTCCTGCCATATCCGTATGTTTGCCGATGACTACGTTATTTACTGCGCAGTCAATACCATCACTGACCAAAACAACTCTTGAATATGACCTTAACCGGGCGCAAGAATGGTGTTATCTTTGGCTGATGACACTCAACTCTAATAAATGCAAACTTGTCTCGTTTGCCCGTCATCATCAGCCGCTTCACTTTTCTTATCGAATTAGTGAGGTCACCATGAAATTAGTACAATCCTACAAATACTTAGGTGCCACCTTGGATAACAACCTAACCTAGAACAGTCATGCTACTAATGTTATTTCATCGGCTAACAAAACATTGCGATTTCAAAGACGTCACCTTCGCTTTGCTTCCTTGCATGTAAAACTGGTAGCCTATAAACCATTGGTAAGAGCAAAACTCGAATATGCATCTGCCATTTGGGATCCGCATCAAGCATATTTCACCAATGCCCTTGAGGCAGTTCAAAATCGCGCCACCAGGTAGATTAATTCCACATACTCTTACAATGTCAGCACATCATACTTAAAAAAAAAAGAAATCTTCCTTATCACTTCTATCCATTCGTCGCCACATTGCCACCCTATCCCTCTTCCACAGGCTCTACTATTCGACGCTTCAAGGGACACTAAAGTGAAACAATAAATCAGTTTAGACTAATGAAGCATTGTTTGAGAACCCTGCAGGCAGTCATTTCAAAAAAATAAGATAAGAAAATGAAGGTCCAAGTATCAGTATTTGAATTTCACGCCGAAACCCCAGCGCCGGTGCGTCAGAGGGACGTCAGGGATCCTAAGTATGTTATTGCATTTGGGCCACGTTGGCTGAATAAACGTTCCCGAAACTTGCCATGTTTAATATTTGGTTCCTTTAGAACACAATGTAGTCAATCTGTACCGCTATATATAATTAGTAGGCCCTAGAGGATGCCATCAAAATTCATGACGTCACAGCCCCAAGTTGCGGGAACTTAAGTAGGCGTCGCCACCCGTATTTAGTTGTGCTTTTTCTAGCTTACCAAACATCTTATCATTGTACGAGTGGTGTTTTTGGTGTTGTAGAACGGTAATTTACTGATGCAGAAGAAATCATCTTTCACTTTAGTGTCCCTTTAATCACCCACCATACATTGTTCCCCCAACGTGCCGGTCATGACGCATTGGCCATCCCCAGCAGGTAGCACAACCACATTCACACACAAATACATATTCAGCCTCATTTTTCTACTGAGCTTCTAGACTGGAACGGCCTTCCTCATCAAATCGCTGCCGCCACCTGCTCTTCCCAATTTGTTCAAAGATTTATTTATTTATTTTATTTATTTTTATTTACACACACTGCAGGCCATCGTTTTGGACCAAGCAGGAAGGGTTGTAAATTAAATAACAATTGTTTGTATATGTTGTATCCTCACACCTTATGTAATACCCCTACTATGGGATCTTTAAGGAAATAAAAATGAAATTCTCCCACCAACGTAATCCACTGGCTTACCCATGCACAATAAATAATGCACACATTGTCGTGCCACACTGCGTGCCTATCATCGTGGCAACAAACGCTCCCCCTCCCAACCTCTTTCTTCTGAAGTGGTTGCTTGTGCTGAGCTTCAAACATCCACTGACAACTTTGAAATAATTGTGTCAAGCCAATTCGCCGAACTATGTGTACGAAGTTCCACGAAACCGCTGACCCCTTCTCGTGGGTCGAGTTAAGGAATCTGCCGGCACGCCGTACCGAGAATGGTGCCACGATGAAAGCAGAATGCGATGCGGGTGATGTCGGCACCCACCTAGTCACCTGCCTAGTCACCTAAGAGATTTAAGGCAGAACTGGCCCATTGTTAAAGGGACACTAAAGGTTATCAGGAAGTCAAGTTAAAGTGGTAGAGCAATGTTCTAGAACATCTAAGGCGTCAATATAATCGCGAACAGAACTTTAGTAACCGAGAATTTGAGGTAAATGCATGACACGATTTGAGACCCCCCAGCGACATTCCGGTACTAGCCCGATGACGAAAGCACTCCTCATAATTTGTGTTACTAATACTCAACTACTCGTATTAAAAATATCATTTCATTCGATTATAAGACGGAAAAAAATGCTACTTGTCTACGTCTATTCGATTCTAAGAAAAAATAACATTTTGACGTTACCCTTCAGTAATATGGGTGGTCGAAAGGTTTCGTTTTCGCTCGACTCTGCGCCGCTCACGCTTTGGAGTTTCAGTAGTTTCGTTATCGCGTCGTGCTGTGAGGGTTCTGCTGGCTCGCAAAGCTTTCATTTAGAAGAAGCAGCGAGAATGCCATGTCCACGTGATGTCCTGGGAAGCCCTCGTTGCTTTCCCGCTCCGGAGAGCCGGTGTCGAGGCCGCCGTCGTAGTACGCAACGATGCCGGGAGCGCGAGCCCTCAGCAACAGGTCGCACTCGCCAGTGCTCAAATCGCTGAAGTTGAGCCCACCATCGAAAGCCAATCTGTCGTTGTCAGGGTACATTGCGACGAGCGTCTAAGTTTGCGTCATAGAATGAAGTAACAGCTTATGGTCGCACGTTTCTCCTTCCGCTAGCCACCAAACTCTGCTCTGCTGTCGGCTCTGTCTTGGCTCTGTTTCTGGCCGCGCGTTTGCGTTTAGCGCAGAAAAGCCGTAGCGCCGTCTGCGGACGCCGTTCTACTCACCGATGGCGCAACGTCACTTCTAGACCATGATGTCAGTACTCCTCGATCGGAGGGCGGGCGATTTGAACTGCGCTAGAGGAACGCGGACGCTTCAGATCGCATTTTCTCTTAAAATAAGTCTCTACTTGGCACGAAACAAGCGTGTCGAGGTTTCTGGGATGGTATTACAGCAGTCCACGTTGACTTAATAGTAACCTTTAGTGTCCCTTCAAGAGAGTCGCCACCAGCCGCCCCCAATGGTGTCTGACGCACTCTTACTGCTGCTTGTATGCTATCACCTGCTATAGCTGTAGATATTGTACAAAGCTTTTTGTCTCCTCTTCGTCTACTCAAGAGTCCCTCTCTCGACATTGCCCCCGAGTCACGATAACGTAGGAACTGCGCAGTCTAACAAATACATTGGTGTTGCCTATCCCGCACTGCCTATTTCCTGTGTCTCTGGACAGATGGCAGCACCCGCAGTTGCTCCGTTTAGCATTTTGTCCTCAGCCTACTAGAGGGCGCCTGGTGAGACAGCAGCAGACACTGCCGAGAACTGGGCGCATTGCCTGTGGAATGACCGTTCTGTGTGCGTGTGCGAGCGCCGCCCTGTTGCGCTGCAGTTTTCAGTTACTGTCGTTATTAAACATGTAATTACCATGAGAAAGTGCCAGTGTGCCTTCAATCGTTCGCCTTCGAGCCTCACATTTGGCGCAGTCGATGATGAGCCTCAGCAACTGCACATCTGCATCTTGGCGTCACATCAAGCCCGCCTTTTTCCAACGATGATCGAGTAACCAAAGCTTCCAAAGCCATTAGCGAGTAAGCAAAGCCTTCCAGGCCATTTAATATCATGACCAGCCTAAGCCTTTGCACCATTCGACACGTTCTTCTAAGTCAAACCTAGAGCGCCATTCGAACTTCTGAAACACAACTAAGCCTACTCAGCCTCTAACACCGTTCGAACTTCTGAAACAAAGCTAAGTCTACTCCGGCGTTCCGACTCAAACTAGTCGTCGTGACAACCATACTTCATTATGCCTGGAATTCATTGGCATGAATTGGACACGGCGACCATGTCTTACCTAAGTGTAGAGCTTCTCAGAGAAGAACTCAAAAGACACAACTTGGACACATCCGGTACAAAAGACGATTGCACGCCGATATCCAAGCAAACCGTGAAGCGACTCCGATGCCAGACCAAACACCATCGGCCGCAAGCTTTTCATTGGATCCCACCACTATTCAAGCCTTCGCGGCTTTGATGGAGGCCTTCGACAGTTTTAACGACATTGCCCAACCTTTCAGCATCGATTTCACTCTTTGACGAATCCCTGAGACATGACAACGCATGGCTTGACGAAATGCGTCAAGTGCAACAACTCGCCTCTTGGGATGATGCCACTACTTGCCTCATCGCTTCTAGCAAACTGAAGGGTACAGCTCGCAATTGGCACTTGACATTCGGCCACCAGTATGTGACATGGCAGGAGTGGAGCAACGCGCTCAAGAACACTTTCTCCTCCGAGCTCTCCCTCATGGAGCGGCAGGAGCGCATCCTCAAGATTAACCAACACACCCATGAGAATATCCGCCAATATGCCTTCGCAAAATTGCAACTGGTGGAACAATGCCCTGTCCAGCTTTCCGAGGGGCAGAAGGTCGACTACCTTCTTCAAAGCTTATGTGAGCAGCACGTTATCGCCACCATCGCTGCCAGCCAACCCTCTACCATAAGCGATTTTATGGCAACGTGTATCAATCTCGACAAATGCGCTCAGCATGCCCAAATGCAGCCCTACTCCAGCCCATTGCCTGCTGAGCCCCAGCGCAAGTCGCAGCATGATTACTCACCTAGGTCTTCCACACCCAAGAATCCAGACCAGCCACCTAAAACTCCAGGCAACAGCCCATCACTCCACCGCCTTCATGTCCGCACCAGCGCATTGCCGACATGCCCATGCACGAGCAGGAAGTCAAGTATGCTGCCATCTCCGCTCAGTATGGTGCACCAGCATACCGTAGTGGCCATGACCTCAGCACAGCCACGTGTTTCAATTGCCAACAGCTAGGCCACCTGGCTGCCAGGTGCCCTGCACCCCGAGCTACACGTCAGAGACTCCCAAACAACAGCCATCCCTATACTGCGGCCATGTCTTGCCTACAGGGATCACTTGTGCAGTGCGCTGTCATAGAAGCTCATGTAACAGGCGTTGGAACTGTCCATGCCTTCCCAGACAGTGGCTCTAAGATAACCATATAGACTGAAGACCTTGTCCCATCACCTGCCTTGTCACCTTGGACAAAGCCTCCTATCTCTGTCGTGGGGGGAGGTACAGTGATGCATACAGGTACAATGTCGACTTGCATTTCACTTGGGCCTACCTCCGCAATTGTAGATGTGACAGTGCTTCCCCATAACTCCCTACCCCTGATCCTTGGAGAAGACTGGTTTAAAGCTGCTCAGGCAGAACTCGTTGCGAAGCCACCAAAACCTACAGAACTTCACAATCAATGCACAAAGGCTGTTCTCTTCTGTCAAGAAAAGTCTTCCCAAGAATGTCTAATGCAAGAATGTCTTCCCAAGAATGTCTGCCGTCCTCCACTGTTTCCCTTCTCTTAACACCCATTCTGTAACCCTAATGGTCCACCGGTTATCTAACTTACACATTACATGACCTGTCCAGCTCTATTTTTTTTCTCTTAATGTCAATTAGAACATTGGCAGTCCTTAACTTGTTCTCGAGCTTCCTTGACAGTCTTCAAGTTTCTGCCCCATGTGTTAGCACCGTTAAAATGCACTGAATGTACACCTTTCTTTTCAATTATAATGATAAGCTTCTAGTCAGAGTCTGACAATGTCTGCCGCATGTGTTTCAACCCATTTTTACTCTTGTGTAAATTTCCTTCTCATGATCGGGGTTCCCTGTGAGTAATTTATCTAGGTAAACGTACTCCTTCACAGACTCTAGAGGCTGACTGGTGATCCTGAACTCTTGTTCCCTTGCCAGACTATTGATCATTATGTTTATCTTCTGCATAATAATCTTCAACCACACTCTTACACTCTCTCTGTTAAAGTCCTCAATCATTTGATGAGTTACGACAAATGAATAAACATTAACAGAGAGAGTGTAAGTGTGGAGTTGATTAATATGCAGAAGACAAATGTAATGATCAATAGCCTGGCAAGGGAACAAGAGTTCAGGATCGCCAGTGTGCCCATCAAATGTGCCCCACCACATGGCCGCCTGTGCACCTACATTGATGCAACAAATTAATAAACAACTACTGGTTACCTTATTTACATTCATTTCATTCTTTGTGCTATTCCAAGCATGTACTTCCCGAAATTGTGTGCCCATATCGTTCATGTGTGTTGCATTTAAGGCTTGACTTGTACTCTGAAATTGCTACCTAATGTATAATGAATATGTGTACACCTACCCCTTATGTAATGCCTCTATGAGGTCTTTAAGGTACTAAAAGTAAATTAAATGAACGGCACCCCTTGTTCGAGCACGTCATCAATCTTTTTTGACACTGTTAACAGTGAAATATCCGTGTATTCTGCAACAATGATACAACATTCACTTAGATCAAAAGGCTGCCCACAGCATCCAAATGGGCAGCAAGTCACAACCGCTGAGTTATACATCTTAGTTGAAAAAGAAATCATACTTTTTTACCGCCTGTTGAGCGGTCAAGAGTGCCGTCAGTGCATGGCTATGGCGAATGCGGGATGAATTGAGCTGTAACCGAAACATACAAGGACAGATTTGCTGACGAGCAACGCACTTTGTAGCCAATTTATCTCGATGAGCGTGTTTCAAAATCTGGAGGTGTGCCAGGGCAAGGATGCTCCACTGAGAAACGGGGAAGAGTCTGCAAATCACAAATGATAAACGCTGTGGAATGGCGCACAGCCTTTTCGGCGGTCTGCGCTCCTTTCAGGCCGGGTTTTCAAAGCTTGGGAAGCTTGGCGAAACAAGCACACACGAGTTGCGATCGCTCTTGCGCAGCACTGCAAGCAGGCGTCAAATACATCAAGCAGGCGGGGGGCAACGCATGCCAATAACCGCGGAAGCGCAACGGGGCGCTGCCACGGTCTGTCAGCGCAGTGTGCACCGCGATCAAACCCAGGACGATCCAAGACGCCCCCGCTCCGATGAGGGCCGAGCGAGCATGAACGACGGCTCCCGAATACGACATCGTTACGCACTTACATGGTAAACACTTGGACGATGACCGCTGTCCGAAATGCGTGCGGGAACGCTGCTCCTCCGCCGGACCACTGACAGCACGATGTGGCGAAGGCCGGGAGAGGGTTAGAGTGACGAGCGGCAGGTTCGGCTATGGGCCACGCCGCTGTTCGATGCCAGTTCTTCTTGTGGCACTCTGACAGACACACGACGCGCACCGAGCCGGCCGCTACATGTAGGGACGTAGGCTAGTAGGCCTGATCAGAAATCTCGCCAAGTATCGTCATTCAGGGTTGCCGTAGCAGGGAGACAAGCAACCGCGCCTGGTAGCCAGACGACAGCGGCGAAAAGGCTGCTAGATGGCTGTGCTGCGTTTCCGCCAACGTCGATGTGCGAAGAATGAGGTGGCAGTAGGAAAAAATAATAATTGAAGAGAATGCATTGAATGGATATTATTTGTATTCTGTAACAAATAAGTATAGTAAATGAGCTTTTCTTGATGGTATAGTGTATAGTAGTGATGGTATGTTTCGCGAGCCAAGCTTCACGCAGCTTCTTGTCCACGGCTACGTGTGAATAAGGCTGACACCGGGCTCCGTTGCATTACACATGGTTGCGTACGTTTCTCATGTGACGTTTCTCACTATAACACCTAGAGGGAAATTTGTGGCGCTACCGTGCTAGAGGGAACTCTGGCGCTAGTGCTTACGTGAGCCATAGAATTTCTCACTACATTACCTAGAGGGAAATCTGGCGCTGCTGCGCTGCGGTATGCACGGGCAACACCACAGCTATTGGCGGCGAGGAGTTACGGAGTCGCCATCTATCGGAAGCGCCTCGTTGGCGTAGTATGAGGGATCATGCGGCGCGCTCCTCATAGGTTTTGCTGTCAGCGCTCACTGAAAACACCACGCGCGAGCTCTCCCGGACATTTCTATAAGTACTTTCGAAACGAGAGAAGTTTCTTACTGTCTAAATAATAATCTTGGGCAAACTGAAAGCACACAATCGTTTACAGGCGCTATCTCCTTACCGAATACGTGCAGTGAACGCCACTGCGCGCGGTCGCCGCGATGGAGTCTCCCGAACCGGCTTCTTGCGTGAAAGGTAGGTAAACGCTGAGAGCAAACTATGTGAAATATGTTCTTATAGTGTTTGTATAACTAAATGGAGCGTAATAGAACGAAGCCTCAATGCAGCGATCGCGTAGATTCGCAGCGACCGACTGCGCGTCTGCATGCTTGTCCGCGCACTGTGTCGCTTTCTCCGCGCGCGCGTTTTCGCACCGTGCCATGAGCTTTAGGCCGCAGAATATGAGCATTTGACAGTATACAAGCAACCATTGTTGCGTGGGTGCTATCAGAGCTGTTCAAAAATAATTTCATTGTAGAGACTACGACGCCTACGGGGACTGTGATGTCCCGTCGCGACGATTCAATCTTTTTTTCTTCTAAATTCTTTGACCTTTCAATATTATTTCTCGAGTTGCGTCGCACTGTACGTTTATCGTTGTTTTCAGCGTGCAATTTCCCGCTGCTCCTTTTTTGTAATCCAGTGCATTAATTCATAACACAAACATGACCATATGCCATGCTTTTTTAAATGTTCTTCTTACCGCTGCCTTTCCACTCCACTGAACTTGCGAGCATCTATAGCATCGACAAGTTCATAGACCAAACCGTCATGACATTAGTCGGGCAGCGGACTCGGGCAAGCGTCTCAGTGCGCGTTTTCAGAACATCGCAGACCGGGCGACGTAGCAGAAATCTTCCTCGCGTCTGTGCTTCCTGCATACCCGAGTTGTAGCCGATGACTGTTTGCCGGTTTTATGTTTCGCGAGCCAAGCTTCACGCAGCTTCTTGTCCTGCGGCTACGTGTGAATAAGGCTGACACCGGCCTCCGTTACGTGCGTCCGGCCCTGCAGAACCGAGCAGTAGCCTACCACGTTGCGCGCCTTCAAAGGCAGCCACTACCTATTGTAGTGCTTTGAAGCGTTGTAAAGGAGACACTCGAAGCGGGAAAATTTCGCCACTAAATGAGGACCGCAGCGTACGGGGGAATTTAAACTCGTTTTCAGCTCGCTTCGGCGCGCCCGAAGCAGCCGACGCGGCCGCTATGTCCACGTGATCCCTCCTAGGACGTCACGCCGACGGTGGCGCCAGCTTTTCCAGTGGTGGAGCTCGAGGCCAATAGGAGGCGTTGGCATGGGAATGCCGGTATATTGTGGATTCGGATTGGCATCGTTCTCGTAGAGACAGGACACCTTGAACATAGAGTTTCCTACAAAATTTGTAGGAAACTCTATGACCTTGAAGACTCGCTTGGCAAGGCGTGCGTCTATTTGTCGTTCAAAAATCCCTCACGTGACCTGATCCTAGGTGCCTAGGGACAGTATCATTTAGGGATTTTTGAGAAGGCGCGATGCTGGCGCCGAGCGTGTTCGTCCTCGGCGTGATCGTTCTCTGGACCGCGCGTTATTCAACGTTGCTCATGTAATCGTGCGTGCGTTGCTTGTGTGTTGGTTGTAGGTTCTGTGTACTTGGCGGAAAGCCGTGAATAGTGGCGGTGCGGCAATGCGGCTTTGGCCTCGATGAGCTCTGGCACTACAGAATCTGCATTGTGTGACCCGTGCTTTCTTGAGAACCCGGCGGTGGTGACAATTGAAATATCGAAGTGGCCTAGCGCCTCGGCAGCGAAGTTCTGCGAACCGCGATGTGGCGTCGCCGTGTCCGACTTTGCTGAACGGACATCGAGGCATGTGCTGCTCGCTGCAAGTCATGTAAATGCAACTGCGTCAACCGCCCACTGTTCAGCACCGAATGTGTGTTTGGTGTGCTGTGCTTGAAACGATTGATGCAGCCGTGCAGCGGGGGTGGCGGAGGAGCAGAGTGGTTTAGGGTTTGCGCGTTCACAGACATGTGCTCCCGTCTTGGTCTCATTAGCGGCTGTCGCAGGATTGTGGTGCGCTAGCTCCTTGCCTAGTATGAAGTTTACGACGCTAACACACAGCATGTTCACGTTTTTCCGCGTTATATGTCATTTGCATGACGGCCGAGTTGAAAACGAGACATATAGTGTTCTTTGCGTTTGTGTGTTGTAAATTACGTTCTATTGTGGAAGTTCTGAGAGTCTTATTACGCAATGAGTGCGAACTTAAACATATATGTGTGTCTGAAATTTTGAATTACCCATAATACCCTTTACGACTGATAAGTGGGCTACACGGCCTGTGTGAATCAGCTACCGTATATTGCGACGCTCTTCCGTGTGGTAGACTGATGCATGGTGCGCGTTTCTTACTGTTGTAAAAACCACTTGTTTATTCACTCAATACAAATGTACGGCTTCATCGCCGCAGTACATTTTAGTAACGCGGTGAAGCATACTAAAAGTGGGAGGGGGCCGCTATCAGCCAGCATAGTATGTCCACTTAGGTGACCTGAGAGGCGGCGGGTGCGCGAGTGTATAATTAAAGAAGTCTTATCATGTCCAGTGACAGTGGCCCCTTTTCACTTTTAGTATGCTTCACTGCAGTACATTGCTTAGGCTTCACCGCGAAATAATAGTGTATTGCTAGAAAGATAATTGTAAAAAGCCTAATTATGCAACCGTTCTTTTGTAGCTCGCTACACCGCAATGCAGGGGTGTAAATAAGCATCGTGCAGTAAAGCATACTAAGAGTGGAAAGGGCACATAGGTTTACACTGTGCTCGTTACTTTCAATTGTGACATAATTTGCAAGTGCATCTGTGCTCGTGGTAAGCTTCATGGACAATTCTTTGTACATTACAAATTAATATTGCAATGAAGCTTACTAAAGCACATTCGCCATTATGGCACGTGTTATTCACCTTCAATGCATGAGCACATTGCAGATTCTTGCCCCTGCTTTTGGCTGGACTGCACATGCTCTTTGAGAATTGATTCATTGTTCATAAGCGCACTGGTACTTTACTCTAAACTGGAGGGCTCAAGTTGATATGAAAGCACAAATTTTATTAAGGGGACAAGATGTTGCCAAGATGGTTGCAGCACAGCTTTTTTTTTTCTTCCAGGCACCTTTTCTACTTGAAGCTTCCATTGCAGTGTTTAGAACACCATTGAACCAGCAGATAGTGTATATAAATATTAGACACTGATTGGGAACATCACCTAAGTTCATGCCTATATGTAGTAAAAAGATGTAGCACGACCAGACAAAATAAAAGGAGGGGGTGTGCTGTAGCAATACTAAGTGCTAAATGGTGCTTTATCCTTTCCCTTGAGTTTTCTGTTTTGTGCTGTTTATGAATCCTTTGCAGTAACCATGCGAGTGCTGAGCTTGAGCTTGTTGGTTTCAAGTCTCATGGTTGTTACTAACAGAACAGTGTGATAAACGAACAAGGGCTTGGAGGCATCCATTCACCTTGCTTGCCTCATGGTGCTGCTTCATAAGCACCGTGAGCATCCAGGCCAATTTGGAAGGGAGGTTTGTTGCAATTGCTTTTGAACTTTATTGCCACCAAACCAACAGTGCTCTCAATGACAGCTTTTGGACAGTAGAATGCTTGCACCCAGCAAAGTCTTAAGAAGGAAGCATTCAGGATGTGCAAAATAGGCTTTTGAAGCTGGCAGCATTACTGAAGGGGCTTTACCCATCTGCCCTCTTTATGGATACACAAAGATGATTTCCTCTTTAAGAGGGATTGTTTCAGAGGTCGTTACATGGCAACAGTGTTGGGTGTTTAGTAGCTTGTCTTTGCCCACTGTTAATAACCTGTTCCTTCTCCAGTGCCCCTGTGAAGTGCCTACTTATTGGACACAATGTGCTGTCCATGCATTCATGCATTTTTAGCTTGTAAAGACGTCTACTACCCCTTGCCTCAAGCTGGTCTTTGCTGATGTCACCCAAGAAGGCATTGGGGAGTATGGCAATGTACGCTTACAAAACACTGTCGATACCAGTGAAACTAAATTAATGGAGCCGCTGTTCTTTTTTTGTCCACTCCATCCTTGTTAGTTACAATATGTAGTTGGTCGTGCATAGCCTGCGCACTAAGACTTGTTGGCATGTTATGACCTTAGCACATTGTTTATATTGTTACGCATGAAGAAAACGAAGACCAGTGAACGTGCTTGTGGTCCCGAGTGGAGGAAGGAAGAAGAGAACGACGCTGAGTTGATTAACCAGCTGGCCGCTCTTGCGCTCACCGTCGATCGCGACCTAAAGTAAACGGTCCCCTTCATCCGTAAGGGTTAAAAACGGTCTCCTTCGCACGTAACAAAGTGGTGGAGGTGCGGGGTATCGCTGACAACAACGGAACCGTCACTGCCACAGCTTCGTCGAAGCCGTCGACTTGCCGGCCTCCCGCCATCAGCCGTGATCGTCTTCGACATGCCAGAAGAAGGAGCCGCTCCTAGGGCAGCGCCTAGCAGTCCACTGCCATACTACCGAGTTCCACCCACCTTCGGAGGCAAAGCGGGGGAAGATGCCGACGAGTGGCTCGTCCACTACAAACGAGTGAGCAAGTCCAACGGGTGGGATGCTACCGCTCAGCTCACCAATGTGGTGTTCTCCCTGACCGATACCGCCCTCGTGTGGTACGAGAACCACGAGGATGCGCTTACGACGTGGGAACATTTTGTTGACGAGCTAAAGGCGTGTTTTGGGGACTCAGTCGCCAAAAAGAAGCGTGCGGAGCAGACACTGTCTCAACGGGCGCAGCTACCAGGTGAGACATGCACAACATATATCGAAGAAGTATTAAAGCTGTGCAAGGTGGTCAGTGCTCGCATGTCGGAAGAAGATAAAGTTGGACATTTGCTGAAAGGAGTGGCTGAGGATGTGTATAATTTTCTAATTGGAAAGGAGAGCCTCAGTTCTGTGTCTGACGTCATTCGGCACTGCAGAACTTTTGAAACGCTCAAGATGCGTCGGATTGCGCCAAAGTTTGGTCGATTGGCAAACGTTACGACGGTTGCCAGTGTGGACACGAGTCCTTGCCTCGACCTTCCTTCCACCATCCGACAGATTGTCCGCGAGGAACTTTCCCGCCGCGAGGAGTTTCATTCAACTGCTGACCACCATGGCGTGTACACGTCACGTGAGGCTATGACGACGCCACATTCGGCCCCTTGGCAACCGATGGTTACCGCAGCGGCCGTAGAGTACAGCGCAGCCCCACAGTCGAGGATGACAACACGCCCTCCGACTCCGCGCTATGACCAACGCGCTCAACGCACGCCTACTCGACGCCCGATGTATCGTCGTGACACACGCCACGAACCAACCCACTACACGCGGGAAAATGATAATATCCGCTTCATTGACGAACAACCAAGGTTTCGACCTCTCCCGGTGTGTTATTCCTGCGGTGTCCCGGGTCATATATCGCGGTTTTGCAACCAGCGTATGACCACGTGGTATGGCCAGCCCTCAGAGTTTTCTCGGCCCTCCGAACGGTCACACGGTGCCCCGTGGCCACCACACGTATCATCTGGCGACGAGTATTGGCTCAGCAGCTCCCGGAATCGCTCCCCGGCATCTGACAGGAGTTTGACACCCCCACCGCAACGTCGTGCTCCCCGTTCTCCCTCACCGCGGCATCGCACCACGTCCCCTTCGTCACCGGAAAACTAGCTAGCGCGGCCGATGGAGGTGAGGTCGCTGGAGACATGCTACTGACAGAAATACCTCCTGTGTTGATGCTGAAAAACAAAGTGCGCGTTCTTGTAGATAATGTCCCTGTGATGGCTCTGGTGGACACAGGCGCAACAATTTCTGTTATGAGTGTCTCTTTTAAACACGTGTTAGGACGAAAGGTTTTGTTTAAATGGGACGAAGGTTCAAAGTTCTGTGGAGTGAGTGGCGAGCCGTTGCGACCTATTGGGGTGTGTAGTGCTGACGTGTTTTTGGGAGGCCATGTTATTACGACAGAGTTTGTAATTATTCCTCGGTCGACCCATGATGTTATTCTCGGCATGGACTTCTTGCGGGAGTGTGGTGCCACTGTCGACTGCCGCACAGGGAAAGTATTCATAAGTGGTGCGATTCCATCAGGACTCCTGGAGAACCCTGTAGATCGCGAAACTACACTGTGTGTTTGTGGTGATACGGTCATACCTGCGTCATCTACCGTTTGCGTTCCCGTTGTCTGTTGCGGCGCCGATTCCGACAGCTTCGAAGCTACCGTAGAACCGATGCACTTTAACTGTCTGAAGAAGAATGTGTTGGTGCCGCATTGTGTGGTGTCAATCAAAGGCGGACGCACTGGCTTATGGACAGTAAACTGTTCTAAGGAGCCCGTTATACTCCCAGACGGCATGAAATTAGCCTTCGCCAGGGAACACGCGTCCTTATCAGTGGCTGAACTTACAGATGTGCCGGAAGAACCGGATGGCCACAGTTCGGAAACAGCCCTTATGTCGATGGTAAATAAATCGCTCAGCACGAGTGAACGCCGAAAGTTAGTGCGTGTGCTTTCGAAGCACGTTTCAGTATTCGACTTTGCGCAGGAAGACAAAATGCCTGCGATCCCTGCGTCTCGAACGCGCCATACCATCAACACGGGTTCGGCAAATCCGATTAGACAAAAGCCATATCGTGTTTCACCATCAGAGCGCCAGATTATCAACGAACAAGTGCACGAAATGATGAAAAAGGGAGTCGTACAAGAGTCAGCGAGTCCGTGGGCAGCTCCAGTGATTCTTGTTAAAAAAAAAGATGGATCTTGGAGATTTTGCGTCGACTATCGCCGTTTGAATGCTATAACAAAAAAGGACGTGTACCCACTTCCACGGATTGATGACGCAATAGACTGCCTTCATTCCGCCTCTTACTTTTCCTCAGTAGATTTACGATCTGGCTATTGGCAAATTCCGATGCATCCTGACGACAAGGAGAAGACTGCCTTTGTAACCCCTGACGGCCTCTTCGAATTTAATGTGATGCCATTTGGATTGTGCAACGCTCCGGCAACTTTCGAGAGATTTATGGACACTGTTCTGCGCGGCTTGAAGTGGAACATCTGCATGTGCTACCTCGACGACGTCGTCATCTTTGGCCGCACCTTCAGTGAACACAACTCGCGCCTGGATATTGTCCTGAACTGCATCAGAAACGCTGGTCTAGTTTTAAACTCTAAGAAATGCCACTTCGGTGAACGCCAAACTCTTGTGCTTGGGCACCTTGTCGACAAGGATGGCATCCGCCCTGATCCCCAGAAAACAGCAGCCGTTGAAGCGTTCAGTGCACCGCGCTCTGTCAAGGAGCTCCGTAGTTTTCTGGGGCTTTGTTCCTATTTCCGCCGATTTATTCCTAAATTCGCCGACGTCGCGTATCCGCTGACATGCCTGCTACGAAAGGACACCCCCTTTGAGTGGACTCCGGAGTGCGACTCTTCTTTTCGTCAGTTGAAGTTTCTGCTGACGTCACGACCGGTTCTTCAACACTTCAGTCCTTCAGCTCCGACGGAACTCCATACGGATGCCAGTGGCATAGGTATTGGTGCCGTCCTAGTTCAACGCTACGGTGACCGCGAACACGTGATCGCATATGCAAGCCGCTCATTAAGTAGGCCCGAGCAGAATTACACTGTCACGGAACAAGAATGCCTCGCGGTAATATTTGCGGTTCAGCGGTTTCGTTCTTACCTGTATGGACGCCCCTTTACAGTGGTCACCGACCACCACTCATTGTGTTGGCTTGTGAATCTTCGTGACCCTTGTGGCCGTCTTGCGCGCTGGGCGCTCCGACTGCAAGAATACAGCTTCACCGTATCTTATAAGAGCGGTCGACGACACGCTGACGCGGACTGCCTCTCGCGTATGCCACTTAGCATCACGGACTGTGACGCCGACGACTTCGATCACCTCGTGGCTTCTGTGTCGCAGCGTTTTCCAGACTTCGACTGCTTCAAAGCCGAACAGCGAAAAGACGATAAATTAACACCGCTCTTCGCCTCGACGACAGCAAACCATTTCTGTGTACGTGATGGACTCCTGTATCAGTCAGTCAGTCAAGAACTTCAGTGGGGTCCTGAGGAGTTTCAAGCCGTTAGAGATCCCATGCGGGGAGCTCCTCGGGCCGAAACCGTAGGCGACGCCCAAGTCGGGACGGGAACGTGGTGACGCTCCGCCAGTTCTTGGGCCCTCTGGACGGCCTTGAGCTGGAGTTTGAGGTCCGGGCTTTTGAGGGCTGCTTCCCATTCGGGCTCACTAGAGAGAGGGCCCTTTGGTAACGCGGTACATTGCCATAGCATGTGCGAGAGTGAGCAATAGAGTTCTTGGCAGTCTGGGCAATTTGCCGGGATGTCTGAGTTATAGTGACTCAGTAGGCCTCGTGAAGGATACGAGTCCGTTTGTAGCATTCGAAACGCGGCCGCCTGCGCGCGTTCGAGTTTGGAGTGCGGGAGCGGATATTTCATTCTGCCTTTTCGATAGTATGAGGTGATTTCGTGATAAGTGAGTAGCGGGTCATTAAACTGAATGTCCAGCCCCTCTGAGGCCGTAGGACCGTCGCGGCGGGCAAGTTCTCGCGCACGGTCGTGGGCCGTTTCATTGAGGTTTGGTTTCCGCGGGTGAATGTCTTTCCCCATGTGAGCGGGGAACCAGGAGAGGCGTCGTTTGCTCTCCTTTGAGCTCGCTAGTAGTATGTGCGCCACTTCTTTACATACGTTGCCGCTTTCGTAGGCCCGAATTGCGGCACGCGAGTCCGTGAGGACATGAGTAAATGTGGGGTCTGCCATAGCGATGGCTACGGCTATCTGTTCTGCTTTAGCGCTGGTGGTCGTTTTAACCGATGCGGATGATCGTAAGGTTCCGTTACCGTCCACGACTGCTATCGCGAAAGTGGATGTGTTGCCGTACTGGGCCGCATCCACAAATGCGGTGGCGTCACGATCCGCCTCGGTGCGATCGAGAATCGCGCGGGCGCGGGCCCGGCGCCTGCCCACGTTGTGTTGTGGGTGGACGTTTCTAGGAAATGGTGAGACCTTGTAGTTGTCTCTAATTTCACTCGGTAGGGTAATCGCATGCTCGAAATAGGGAGATGGGGAGATATTAGCTTCGTTTAGGATTAGTCTACCGGCTTTGGACGAGGATAGGCGTAGTATTTGCGCCATAGTCTGAGCCTCGATCACTTCGTCGATGTTATTGTGCATGCCTAGCTGGTCAACCTTTGATGTACTTGCTCTTTTTGGAATGCCCAAGACCTGTTTGATGCTCTTGCGAATGAGTGTGTTTAGTTTCGTCTTTTCTATTTTCGTCCAGTTGTGGGTAGAGGCGACGTAATTAATGTGGCTCATAAGGAATGCGTGGTATACGCGCAAAAGGTTATCCTCGCAGAGACCCTTTCTGCGCCCCGAGACTCTGTGGATGAGTCTGATCATGTTTTCGGTTTTGGCGGTTAAATGTTTGATAGTGTGTCCGTGGCATCCGGTGGCTTCGATTAGAAGCCCAAGAATGCGTATGTGGTCGAAGAGCGGAATCTGTTGTCCGTCTCTTGTGTGTAGTGCTATCGGAAGTTCGTCTAGAGGTGTTAGGTAGCGGACTCCTTGGCAAGACTTGCGAAATAGTAAGAGTTCCGATTTCTTGGAGGATAGTTTCATGCCTGTGTCTAGTAGGTAGTCTTCCGTGGCATCTAGGGCAGACTGTAATGCCTGCTCCATGTCTGCCAAGGAGCCTCCCGGGCTCCAAATGGTGATGTCATCTGCGTATAAAGCGCAGTTTACGTTCGGGATGTCTCGTAGTTTGTCTGCGAGTCCCTTCATCACTATATTAAATAGTAATGGAGAGATGACTGAGCCTTGAGGTGTTCCGACGGAGCCCAGCGTGTAAGGGTCCGACTTTAGTTCTAAGACTCGCAGGCGGGCTTCTCTGTCTTTCAGGAAGGAGCGTACGTACTCCTGAAATCTCTGGCCGAGGCCGAGGCCTGCAACAGACTCCAGTAAGAAGCGATGCGAGACGGTATCGAATGCTTTCGTGAGATCGAGGGCGAGGATGCCTCGAACGTCTCTTGTTTTAACGTCGAAGATCTGTCTCTTTAGGAGTAACATAACATCCTGAGTGGATAGGTGGGGTCGAAACCCTACCATGTTGTATGGGAGGAGTTCGTGTTCCTCAATGTAGCGTGACACTCGGTTGTGAATGACGTGCTCCGCCACTTTACCCACGCATGAAGTAAGAGAGATGGGTCGTAAGTTGTCCAGGTTAAGGGGTTTGCCGGGTTTGGGAATGAGGACCACCGTGGCAGTGCGCCATTGCGTTGGTACCTCTCCTGTTTCCCACACGTGGTTGATATCTTTCGTGAGCAATGTAATGGATTGGTCGTCTAAGTTACGTAACATGCGGTTGGTTACCCCGTCCGGTCCTGAGGCCGACCTCCTAGTGGTACCGGAGAGCCTTCGCACAGCGATTCTGAGTGCTATGCACGATGACCCTACGTCTGGCCATTTAGGTTCGGCGAGGACGCTCTACCGGATTCAGGAGCGCTTTTATTGGCCTGGAATGCGACAGTCTGTTGAGACGTATGTGGCCAGTTGCTTGCAGTGTCAGCGCCACAAACGGCCATCTACTGCTCCAGCTGGTCTCCTGCAGCCGATCCCGCCTCCAAGCACGCCTTTCCAACAAGTGGGCATTGACTTCGTAGGTCCATTTCCAAAATCAGCCAAGGGAAATCGTTGGATAGTTGTTTGCGTCGACTACCTCACGCGCTACTGCGAGACGGCGGCCGTGCCCTCCGCAACTGCCACTGACGTTTCAACATTCCTGCTGCAGTATGTGATCCTGCGACATGGTCCGCCTCGCCTGATCATCAGCGACCGTGGACGACAATTCACAGCGGACGTCGTAGAGGAGCTGCTTCGTTTGTGTGGATCCCACTTGCGTCACTCGACACCATACCATCCACAAACGAATGGGCTTACGGAGCGCACCAACCGCACAATTGTAAACATGCTATCCATGTATGTTTCATCCGACCACAAGAACTGGGATGACGTACTGCCTTTTATCACGTACGCGTTCAACACCGCCAAGCACGAGACTACCGGCTATAGCCCTTTCTTCCTGCTGTACGCACGGCCACCCCGGTACACAATCGACACTGTTTTCCCTTTCTGTAGTCATGAAAATCCCACTGTCGCCGAGACTCTCTGCCTTGCCGAAGAAGCTCGTCGTATTGCTCGTTTGCGCACTTTGGCATCGCAGGACAGATCAAAAGAACGCTACGACATTCGCCACCGTCCGGTAACCTATCGCCCTGGTGATTTAGTTTGGCTGTGGACTCCAGTACGGAAACGCGGGTTATGCCAAAAGCTTTTGGCCACCTACGATGGACCATTTGTTATTCTTAACAGACTCACGGAAGTAACGTATAACATAGCTCGCCTCACGGCGAGTGGTAGAAGAGCTGCCAAGACACAAGTGGTCCATGTCGCCCGCTTGAAATTGTTCACGTCCAGGCAAATGGATTAACTCACCCGGCGGGCTTCGTCTGTGACGAGGGGAATGTTACGCATGAAGAAAACGAAGACCAGTGAACGTGCTTATGGTCCCGAGTGGAGGAAGGAAGAAGAGAACGACGCTGAGTTGATTAACCAGCTGGCCGCTCTTGCGCTCACCTTCGATCGCGACCTAAAGTAAACGGTCCCCTTCATCCGTAAGGGTTAAAAACGGTCTCCTTCGCACGTAACATTCGCACGTAATATGTAAAAACCTTCTGATGTGTTGATGACTTCCTTCTCTTTATCATACTTTGCCTGGTGGAGCCAGCAAGTGAGTCAATCAGATGTTCAACAGGCTTCCCACTAGTTTTCCCAGAGTCTCCTTAGCAGGGTGCTGCTCATAGATATCTGTTTTCTTGACCTTGCACTGCACTTCAACCATGGCCACACCTGCTTAACCTATAGCATGCGATCAAAAAAGTGCTATACATCATGTTGCTCCAAACTCGTGTAACATGTGCTACAAGGCCTTGAGGAACACCCTCATTTATTTACGCCCTCATCATACTGTATGAAGCTTCGCATGATAAGTGCGACAATTAACATCTGCTGGTTTTTCAGTGTTATTCCTGTCCAGCTTGCTAAAAGCTATCCTGAGTGTTTCAAAAAGCAAACGACCGCTGCTAGACAAGAAATACTTAAAACAAGGGTCGCTATAACCACATATGTCACACGAAATGAAGGCCACTGAGTATACAGGCCGTTTACTTCATATCCGACAAGCTTGGTTCTCCCTTTGCTAGTGAGTGAACTCAATTTGCCCCGAATACATGGCCTGTGACAAACTATGTGCCAGATGCTGTGTCCCCTGCAAAGCTGAAGATGTGTACAAGATCCTGACACCCGCAGTGGCTTCTACACTGCGCAAACAGTTTACTATAAGAACGACTGCCTCAACTAATATGCTAATAACATGAAAACGGGCAGAAATTTGGCTATTCATTGGGCCCCATTGCAGGTGCAAGCCACTCTTCCGCCAGATGCGTGTTGTTCACAGGAACTGGAGCTATACAA